>NC_053390.1:772162438-772843510 GCF_905171765.1 Bufo bufo | reverse complement strand
TATATAGAATACATATTTGCGATCCTTATTTATTTACATACAGAATGAGACCACACACTGTAATGCTGGGACCTGTAGTTCTTTTACCACCCATAGGTGAGCTACAGAATCACATCCTCTGGTCATATTTGATACCCAATTAACCACAATACTCTGTAGAGCCTGGATCTGGTGTCAGAAAGGGCATAAGTTGATTCATAAATGAAATATGAAAGTGGACTGGTTTTATGCCCAGAGCTAATTAAGGGCTATTAGCTCTCCTCAAACCAGACCTGGAAATTAATGACGTCACGCTTTAGCCAGGCTTGACAGCGAGCTGATCTTTATCTTATAGGACAGGATGAGCTGGGCCTGGTATAGCCTTTATGACCTTTTATAGCCGGCCTCACAGAGTAGTGGTAATAAAAGTGTCCATCTATATCATAGGTGACCCAGGCTTCAGGAAGATGAGAGTTCACATTTTTTTTGTTTTTTTTTTACATATGCCAGAAGCATATAAGATGGCTACCCAGAGGAATTATGTATGTATGTATGCCGGCACAGGTAGTGCTTAAAGATCAGGGAGCACACTGAAGGTAGGGCTGGTTTTGTGCTATGGCCCCTATCTCATCTCCTCAGCCCCTTGCTCAGTATCTTAATTAGGGACAACTGGAGAAGGAGGAGAAAAGATTCTGGCATCTTTTGCTGGCACCACAGAAGAGAAGCTTCTGGGGTGGCATTTTGTGCTGCACTATGATATTGCTGGCCTACTTGTGTTGTCCCTGCCTTCTGTCAATTTCGACCTGCCTACAACATGCGGCCCTTTTAATTTTTTTCCAGAGCCACTTTAAGTTTCTTGTCTACTCCTGTACTGAAACATGACATGTATATTCTATATGTTCTCGTGAGTTATTACTTATGAACTGTTCAAACGTTTTATATATACTGTCAGGTCCATAAATATTGGGACATCGACACAATGCTAACATTTTTGGCTCTATACACCACCACAATGGATTTGAAATGAAACGAACAAGATGCGCTTTAACTGCAGACTGTCAGCTTTAATTTGAGGGTATTTACATCCAAATCAGGTGAACGGTGTAGGAATTACAACAGTTTGCATATGTGCCTCCCACTTGTTAAGGGACCAAAAAAGTAATGGGACAATTGGCTTCTCAGCTGTTCCATGGCCAGGTGTGTGTTATTCCCTCATTATCCCAAATACAATGAGCAGATAAAAGGTCCAGAGTTCATTTCAAGTGTGCTATTTGCATTTGGAATCTGTTGCTGTCAACTCTCAAGATGAGATCCAAAGAGCTGTCACTATCAGTGAAGCAAGCCATCATTAGGCTGAATAAACAAAACAAACCCATCAGAGAGATAGCAAAAACATTAGGCCTGGCCAAAACAACTGTTTGGAATATTCTTAAAAAGAAGGAACGCACCAGTGAGCTAAGCAACACCAAAAGACCCGGAAGACCATGAAAAACAACTGTGGTGGATGACCGAAGAATTCTTTCCCTGGTGAAGAAAACACCCTTCACAACAGTTGGCCAGATCAAGAACACTCTCAAGGAGGTAGGTGTATGTGTGTCAAAGTCAACAATCAAGAGAAGACTTCACCAGAGTGAATACAGAGGGTTTACCACAAGATGTAAACCATTGGTAAGCCTCAAAAACAGATTAGAGTTTGCCAAACGACATCTAAAAAAGCCTTCACAGTTCTGGAACATCCTATGGACAGATGAGACCAAGATCAACTTGTACCATGATGGGAGGACAAGAGTATGGAAAAGGAAAGGATCTGCTCCTGATCCTAAGCATACCACCTCATCAGTGAAGCATGGTGGTGGTAGTGTCATGACGTGGGCATGTATGGCTGCCAATGGAACTGGTTCTCTTGTATTTATTGATGATTTGACTGCTGACAAAAGCAGCAGGATGAATTCTGAAGAGTTTTGGGCAATATTATCTGCTCATATTCAGCTAAATGCTTCAGAACTCATTGGACGGCACTTCACAGTGCAGATGGACAATGACCCAAAGCATACTTGAAAAGCGACCAAAGAGTTTTTTAAGGGAAAGAAGTGGAATGTTATGCAATTGCCAAGTCAATCACCTGACCTGAATCCGATTGAGCATGCATTTCACTTGCTGAAGACAAAACTGAAGAGAAAATGCCGCAAGAACAAGCAGGAACTGAAGAACTTGCAGTAGAGGCCTGGCAGAGCATCACCAGGGATGAAACCCAGCGTCTGGTGATGTCTGTGCGTTCCAGACCTCAGGCTGTAATTGACTGCAAAGGATTTGCAACCAAGTATTAAAAAATGAAAGTTTGATTTATGATTATTATTCTGTCCCATTACTTTTGGTTCCTTAACAAGTGGGAGGCACATATGCAAACTGTTGTAATTCCTACACCGTTCACCTGATTTGGATGTAAATACCCTCAAATTAAAGCTGACAATCTGCAGTTAAAACACATCTTGTTTGTTTCATTTCAAATCCATTGTGGTGGTGTATAGAGCCAAAAAAATTATAATTGTGTTGATGTCCCAATATTTATGGACCTGACTGTATTTGTTAGACAATATTTCAGTACATTTTTTATGAGCTATCCTCTGACCTCTCCATAAACATTCAATTTACCTGGCTAATTTTGTGTGTTTATTTAAATGGGGAGAGAGTAATAACTGCTGCTGGACCCCTCTTTTAGTGGCTTATCTCCCATGGGAACAAGATATCAGAAATAATAAAATCCAACATGAGTGACCCTTATTTCTCCTGACATATGCCATCAGACAGTTGGGAAGCCCCCATACACACTAGAATATTGGATGGTTGTTCTGCTTAGAAAAATACATTGTCTGTGCATTCTGTGTTAATAGAGGGTGGTCACAAATTTTGGATCTACAACTGTGAACCAGAGGGTAAGATCAACTGCAAACCATGTTTTGCTGCAGATGACTGGACACATTAAATGAACAGTCCATTGAGTTCAGTAGACATTGTGTAATGCTTCACTTGTCCTGTGGTTGTGCTGCAGAGGAATTGAACACTTGCTAATGTGTTTTCCCTCATGTACAACTAATCTGTGTGGGTCCCAAAAGTGGGGAGACTCTTCTAATAAAAAAAGCAATTCTTTAAATGGGAAAATTTTCCACATATATTTCATAGTTGCTAGTAGTCCTGAATTTGCCAAGATTACCCCAAATTTTCAAAGACAAACCCGGCAAGTTCAGCTTCAACCCCCACCCAAAAGTAGATGTTACTGGGGTGGGCTTGTGGCATGTCCATAGGCAGGGGGCATAGCTAAAGTTTCATGGGCCCTGGGGCAAGAGTTCACCTTGAGCCTCCCCTTCCCTCAGTGCTTTTTGACCAGGGGCAGGGAAGCACATAGCCTTCATGCTGCCTGAGGCAAAAATTGAAACAGCACTCCCCACCTATGCCAAATTCTTGACCTAAACCCTTCCCTACAGCAAGAGGTGTACAAAAGGGTCTTTGGGCCCCCTCGGGCTCCTGGGCCCGGTAGGGACTGCTACCTCTGCACCCCCTATAGCTCTGCCCCTGTTCATAGGAGGCTGAAATGCCCTAAATTTACCAATATAAAAGTTACGGTATGTTATTGGCACCTGAGTGTCCGGATTTTCCTGGTTCTCTGGATGTCGAAACGTAATAGTAATACATAGTAACATAGTAACATAGTACATAAGGCCGAAAAAAGACATTTGTCCATCCAGTTCGGCCTGTTATCCTGCAAGTTGATCCAGAGGAAGGCAAAAAACCCTGTGAGGTAGAAGCCAATTTTCTCCACTTTAGGGGAATAAAAAATTTCTTCCCGACTCCAATCAGAATAACTCCCTGGATCAACGACCCCTCTCTAGTAGCTATAGCCTGTAATATTATTACGCTCTAGAAACACATCCAGGCCCCTCTTGAATTCCTTTATTGTACTCACCATCACCACCTCCTCAGGCAGAGAGTTCCATAGTCTCACTGCTCTTACCGTAAAGAATCCTTTTCTATGTTTGTGTACAAACCTTCTTTCCTCCAGACGCAGAGGATGTCCCCTCGTCACAGTCACAGTCCTGGGGATAAATAGCTGATGGGATAGATCTCTGTACTGACCCCTGATATATTTATACATATTAATTAGATCTCCCCTCAGTCGTCTTTTTTCTAAAGTGAATAACCCTAATTTTGATAATCTTTCAGGGTACTGTAGTTGCCCCATTCCAGTTATTACTTTAGTTGCCCTCCTCTGAACCCTCTCTAGCTCTGCTATGTCTGCCTTGTTTACAGGAGCCCAGAACTGTACACAGTACTCCATGTGTGGTCTGACTAGCGATTTGTAAAGTGGTAGGACTATGTTCATATCACGGGAATCTATGCCCCTTTTGATGCAACCCATTATCTTGTTGGCCTTGGCAGCAGCTGCCTGACACTGGTTTTTGCTGTTTAGTTTGCTGTTTATTAAAATTCCTAGATCCTTTTCCATGTCAGTGTTACCGAGTGTTTTACCATTTAGTATGTACGGGTGACTTGCATTTTTCCTTCCCATGTGCATAACCTTACATTTATCAGTGTTAAACCTCATCTGCCACTTATCTGCCCAAGCCTCCAATCTATCCAGATCCCTCTGTAGTAGTATACTGTCCTCTTCAGTGTAAATTACTTTACACAGTTTAGTGTCATCTGCGAAAATTGATACTTTACTATGCAAGCCTTCTACAAGATCATTAATAAATATATTGAAGAGAATAGGGCCCAATACTGACCCCTGAGGTACCCCACTAGTGACAGTGACCCAATCTGAATGTGTACCGTTAATAACCACCCTCTGTTTTCTATCACTCAGCCAGTTACTTACCCACATACAGATGTTTTCTCCCAGTCCGAGCATTCTCATTTTATATACTAACCTTTTATGCGGTACAGTGTCAAATGCTTTGGAGAAGTCCAGATATACGACATCCATTGATTCGCCGCTGTCAAGTCTAGAACTTACCTCCTCATAGAAACTGATTAAATTAGTTTGACATGACCGATCCCTCACGAAGCCATGCTGATATGGCGTTATTTGCTTATTTCCGTTGAGATGCTCTAATATAGCATCTCTCAGAAAACCTTCAAACAGTTTACCCACAACAGATGTTAAACTTACCGGCCTATAGTTTCCAGGCTCAGTTTTTGGCCCCTTTTTGAATATTGGCACCACATATGCCACGCGCCAATCCTGTGGGACATTCCCTGTCAGTATAGAGTCTGCAAATATCAGAAATAAGGGTCTGGCTATGACATTACTTAATTCCTTTAGGATACTGGGGTGTATGCCATCCGGTCCTGGCGATTTGTCTATTTTAATCTTTTTAAGCCGCTGATGTACTTCTTCCTGGGTCAGACAGGACACTTTTAATGGGGAATTTATTTTTGCATTCTGCATGTCATCTGACAATTTATTTTCCTCAGTGAATACATTGGAGAAAAAAATATTTAACAGCTTTGCTTTCTCCTCGTCGCTCTCTGCGACTCCCCCCTCATTACTCTTTAAAGGGCCAACACCTTCAGCTTTATACTTTTTAACATTTATATAATTGAAGAACATTTTAGGGTTGGTTTTACTCTCTTTGGCAATTAATCTCTCGGTCTCTAGTTTGGCCGCTTTTATTTGTTTTTTACATGTTCTATTTTTTTCCTTATAGTTTTTCAGTGCTTCCGTGCAACCCTCCTGTTTTAGTGTTTTATATGCTTTCTTTTTGTCATTTATTGCTTTCTTTACAGTTCTATTTATCCAGATTGGTTTCTTTTTGTTCCTTAACCTTTTATTACCATACGGTATGTACCTCTGACAATGAGTTTTTAGGATGTTTTTAAAAATATCCCATTTTGTGTCTGTATTTGTGAGGACTTTGTCCCAGTTAGTTTGGCCTATGGCCTCTCTTAGTTGGCTAAATTTAGCTTTTTTGAAGTTTGGTATTTTTGTTCCTCCCTGTAGAAACGCTCTTTTGAATGATAATTGGAAGGTTATTACTTTATGGTCACTATTTCCCAGGTGTCCCCCGACCTGCACGTCTGTTGTTCTGTCAGGTCTATTGGTTAATACTAAGTCCAGTATGGCCGTCCCTCTAGTCGGGTCCTGAACCAGTTGGGAGAGGTAATTGTCTTTGGTTATAGCCACGAACCTGTTTCCCTTATGAGATATACAAGTTTCAGTTTCCCAGTCTATATCTGGGTAGTTGAAGTCCCCCATAATAACCACCTCATTATGATTTGCCGCCTCGTCTATCTCGTTTAGAAGTAGATTTTCTGTCGACTCTGGTATATTAGGTGGTTTATAGTAAACTCCTATTAGTAATTTATTGTTGTTTTTAGCTCCATGTATCTCTACCCATAGTGACTCCACATGTTCATGTCCCTCACTTATATCTTCTCGGACTGTGGGCTTTAGACAGGACTTTATATAAAGGCAGACCCCTCCCCCTCTCCGGTTTTGACGATCCTTTCTAAACAGACTGTAACCTTGTACATTAACTGCCCAGTCATAGCTATCATCCAGCCATGTCTCAGTTATTCCCACTATGTCATAGTCCTCCTCACACATCACTAATTCCAGTTCACCAGTTTTATTAGTCAGGCTTCTGGCATTAGTATACATACATTTGAGAGGTTTATGTATATTTTTTACCCTACACCTTTCCTTCTGAATTGTTCTAGTCCCTCCTTCCATTCCTCCCCCATTCTTATTACCTTGCCCCCGGTCTCTATCTGCACTATCTTCCCCTCCTATAACGTAATTACCCCCCCCCCCCAGTCCCTAGTTTAAACACTCCTCCAACCTTCTAGCCATCTTTCTCCCCAGCACAGCTGCCCCTTCCCCATTGAGGTGCAGCCCGTCCCTACGATAGAGCCTGTTGCCGATAGAAAAATCGGCCCAGTTCTCCAGGAACCCAAACCCCTCCATCCTACACCAGTTCTTGAGCCACTTGTTAATCTCCCTAATCTCCCATTGCCTTTCTTGTGTGGCTCGTGGTACAGGCAGTATTTCGGAAAATACTACCTTAGAGGTCCTTGCCCTCAGCTTTGGACCTAAATCCCTGAAATCATTTTTAAGGACTCTCCACCTACCTCTAACTTTGTCATTGGTTCCGATATGGACCATGACCGCTGGATCGTCTCCAGCCCCTCCCAGTAATCTGTCAACCCGATCCGCGATGTGTCGAACTCTAGCGCCAGGAAGAAAGCACACTGTTCGGCGATCACGGTCTTTGTGACAGATTTCCCTATCTGTTCCCCTAATAATGGAGTCTCCCACTACCAGCACCTGTCTGGCCTGCCCTGCTCTCCTGGTTCCCTGCTTACTGGAGCTGACATTCCCCTGACTGGCAGAGGAAGTGTCTGGCTGCAGCAGTGCCGTCCCCGGACTGACATCCCCCTCATCTGCCAAACGTGCAAACTTGTTGGGGTGTGTCAGATCAGGGCTAGCCTCCCTGGCACTCTTCCCTCTACCCCGCTTTCTAACTTTTACCCAGCTAGCTATCTCACTTTCCTCAGCCTCCTCTCTGTCACCCTCCCCCTCATCTACCCCAAAGAGTGCTTGCTCGGTGAGAAGCAAACTCTTTTGCAAATTATCAATGCCTCTCAGTGTTGCAACTTGCCCATTTAGAGACTCGATCTGCGATTCCAAACGGGTAATTTGCTCACATCTAGAACAAAGATATACACCCTCGAACGGCTGTTCCAGGACTGCATACATCATGCAAGATGTGCACTGGACTGCGTTGTAAATTGTGCAACACATACTAAATGGGGATTACAACAGTAAAAAAGTAAAACAGTATAAATGATTTAGATTTAGACCCTGTCTGCTGTAGTTGAAGGACCACGTAAAATTAAGCCAACAACACACAAGGAAATTATATCCAACCTTAGTTTCCAAACTCCTTTTCTTAAACTCCTTTTCTTAAACTCCTTATTTTTTAACTCCACTTAATAAGAAGCCACTTAGTAGAGCAAGCCTCAGAAAGAGCAGGCTCTGAAGAGTATAAGTGGCTCAATTTATAGCACCTGGTTGCCCCAGGCACTCGCCTTAATTAAGCAGAGAAAAAAAAAAAAAAAAAAAAACGATTTTAAATGCAAGTACAAAAATACAAACACTTAACTTTCAATGATCTCTGCTGCAATCCACACTCAGCCACCTGCAATCACTCCCACAAAACCACACACAGCTCTAGAACTCCTTATTTTTTAACTCCACTTAATAAGAAGCCACTTAGTAGAGCAAGCCTCAGAAAGAGCAGGCTCTGAAGAGTATAAGTGGCTCAATTTATAGCACCTGGTTGCCCCAGGCACTCGCCTTAATTAAGCAGAGAAAAAATAAAATAAAAAAAAAACGATTTTAAATGCAAGTACAAAAATACAAACACTTAACTTTCAATGATCTCTGCTGCAATCCACACTCAGCCACCTGCAATCACTCCCACAAAACCACACACAGCTCTAGAACTCCTTATTTTTTAACTCCACTTAATAAGAAGCCACTTAGTAGAGCAAGCCTCAGAAAGAGCAGGCTCTGAAGAGTATAAGTGGCTCAATTTATAGCACCTGGTTGCCCCAGGCACTCGCCTTAATTAAGCAGAGAAAAAAAAAAAAAAAAAAAAAACGATTTTAAATGCAAGTACAAAAATACAAACACTTAACTTTCAATGATCTCTGCTGCAATCCACACTCAGCCACCTGCAATCACTCCCACAAAACCACACACAGCTCTAGAACTCCTTATTTTTTAACTCCACTTAATAAGAAGCCACTTAGTAGAGCAAGCCTCAGAAAGAGCAGGCTCTGAAGAGTATAAGTGGCTCAATTTATAGCACCTGGTTGCCCCAGGCACTCGCCTTAATTAAGCAGAGAAAAAAAAAACAAAAAAAAAAAACGATTTTAAATGCAAGTACAAAAATACAAACACTTAACTTTCAATGATCTCTGCTGCAATCCACACTCAGCCACCTGCAATCACTCCCACAAAACCACACACAGCTCTAGAACTCCTTATTTTTTAACTCCACTTAATAAGAAGCCACTTAGTAGAGCAAGCCTCAGAAAGAGCAGGCTCTGAAGAGTATAAGTGGCTCAATTTATAGCACCTGGTTGCCCCAGGCACTCGCCTTAATTAAGCAGAGAAAAAAAAAAAAAAAAAAAAAACGATTTTAAATGCAAGTACAAAAATACAAACACTTAACTTTCAATGATCTCTGCTGCAATCCACACTCAGCCACCTGCAATCACTCCCACAAAACCACACACAGCTCTAGAACTCCTTATTTTTTAACTCCACTTAATAAGAAGCCACTTAGTAGAGCAAGCCTCAGATAGAGCAGGCTCTGAAGAGTATAAGTGGCTCAATTTATAGCACCTGGTTGCCCCAGGCACTCGCCTTAATTAAGCAGAGAAAAAAAAAAAAAAAAAAACGATTTTAAATGCAAGTACAAAAATACAAACACTTAACTTTCAATGATCTCTGCTGCAATCCACACTCAGCCACCTGCAATCACTCCCAATCAAATTATAAAGCAATTTAACGACTGCTTCTAATAGTTATTTGAAAAGATATGACCTTATTTATAGTCCTGCTCTCAATTATATTGAATGTGTCTGTGAACATAGCTTTGTATCTGTGACCATCACAGGGATTATCCTTTACATTTCAATGTGTCACTTGACTAAGAACTGACAAGGTCATCTCCACAGAGACTCTAGCGGGATATTGAGTTACTCAGTTCCTATCCCGATAACATCAACGTACTCAAATTCTGTCAGAATCTGACTTTATGCACGTTAGACTATCAAAAGCGGGCAAACGATTAAAGCAGAAGAAAAACAAATCTGAGGAGGATAAATTCTAATCTCCTAATGAGTTTTTGAAATCACTATAATTTAGAGTATTCCAGTTTCAGTAAATACATGTTATTCTTTATGTAATGAAAAGTTCTACACTTTTACAATAAACCTCATCAATCCATTTCTCTTGGTTTTCAAGATCTCTGCCTGTTATCACTTAAGAGGTCAATTCCAAAATGGTAATTCAACACATTCCTTAGAGCCATAAAGCCCTTACGCAAGTCCCTAATTTACTCCTCCATAGAGCATCCACCCGCAAAAAGGTGACCCTATAAAAGCTCACTCTACTCTAATAAATCCTAGTCCCTATGTTAGAATTCCCCAAAGTGATTTATGATTGGTCATGTGATGGACACACAAGTGTGGGGCTCATTACAGTAGGGTTATCGGAGATATGTCTTGTAATGAGCTGAATTTACCAGTTAAGTGCCATTTTCTGTATTCTGTAGCTAGTGTGTTAGCTTTGCTGTGTAGACTGGGACAGAAAGCTTCAATGGCCCTATTGTACTGTTGATAGCCAGGGTAAAGGCATTATACGTTCAGTATGCAGATCTCCTGCCATTTCCTGATCTCCAGGGGAGAAAGGCTGTCCTCTATCACTTCCTGAAGACTATATTAGTTACGGAAACTTGTATGACCATTAACTCCAGGGCCGAATCAAGGGAGGTCACACGTGGCTCATGCCCAGGGGAACCTAAACGCCAAGGAGGAAGTACGGGCCTCCACTAGAATTGCAGTCTGTGACTGATGTGTTTGTCTAACTTACAAGAACTAGGGGGCACTATAGAGAGGGCCCATGCTAAATACTGGGGACACTACAGAGGGGTCGATGCTAAATACTGGGGGCACTACAGAGAGGGGCTATTTTAAATATTGAGGGCACTACAGAAAGGGCCTATTATAAATACTAGAGGCACTACAGAGTGAGATGGGCATACTAAATACTGGGTGCACTACAGGGGAATGCTAAATACTAGGGCAACTACAGAAGGGGGCCATTATAAATACTAGGGGCACTACAAAGAGGGGCCATGCTAAATACTGGGGCACTACAAAGAAGGGCCATGCTAAATACTGGGGACATACAAATGAGAAGCTAAATACTGAGGGCACTACAGAGAGAGGCTATTATAATTACTGGGGGCACTACAGAGAGGGGATATTATAAATACTGGGGGCAGTACAGAGAGTAGATATTATAAATACAGGCGGCACTACAGATGAGGAATTTTAAATACTGGGGACACTATAGGGGCCATTATAAAAACTGGGGGCACTACAGAGTGGCATTATAAATGCCGTGGGCAATACAGTGGGGCATTATAGCGCTACTATTAGTGGACCACTCTTTAGGAGCATTATCAATATGGAGGCCACTATTACTAATGAGGGCATTCTGGGACAGAATTATTAGTATTGGTGTAACTTTGAGGAGTACTATTACTCTGGGGGGACTATCTGTAGGGCACTATTATTTCTGAAGTATAATATTTGGGGAAATTGGGGAGCACAGTGGGTACAGTATTAGGCCCCATTCACACGTCCGCAATTAAGTTCCACATTTTGCGGAACGGAATTGCGTACCCATTCATTTCTATGGGGCCGCATGATGTGTGGCCTGGATCCGAAAATGCGGACCCGCACTTCCGGGTCCGCATTTCCGTTCCCGAAAAAAATACAACATGTCCTATTCTTGTCCGCAATTGCGGACAAGAATAGGCATATTCTATTAGTGCCGGCAATCCGTGGATCCGCAAAACACTTACGGATGTCTGAATGGAGCCTTAGAGGTGATAGCAGGGTAACACTGTTGAGGTACTAGGAGGATGAGGATGATGGTAAAATTAGGATCTTAAGATGTCTATGTGACATGATGCAGCTGAAATAATTTGTCATTGCAGCCTAAATAGAGAAGATGAGGAAAAAGAACATCTACATCAGAGGAGACATCACTGGATGTGATTAGTGATGAGCGGCAGGGGCTATATTCGAATTCACGATATTTCACGAATATTTGGGCGAATATTCGTCATATATTCAAGAATTCGAGATTATTTTCTTGATTGCGAAAAATCAGCAATGTAATATTCGCGTAATGGGCGCGAAATACAGGAGTGGGTCACTTTTGCTGCATTTTCCTTTAAAATGAATTTTTATTGGGTTTTTCCACTTAAGCTACATTTTCCAGGCTGCTAGAAGTTTCCTGAGACTGAAGAAAATGGTTTCCACGGCAGAACATTGAAAATGGCTTCATATGCAGTTAGAGTGCTCAAATATATTTGCGATTGCGCTAATCGGCACTAATGATGCGAATATTTTGGCGCAATACGTGAAACTTCACATTTTAGCAGGTCTGCATGTATGTATGGACAGCAGAACCTATCACACTACCTAACACACTTTGGAGCAACACTGGAAAATGTTGCGCTCATCCACAGGAAGCCAGGAGCCCGGACCTCGCCCTGAACCTTAGGCGCACAGCAGATTCAAATAGAAAGAAAGACGGTCCAGCTTCACTGAAAAATACTTGAGGCTTTATTTAATCCCGTGCAGATAAAAACCAACATACAGCAATGCAGAAAATCGACCGGTTTCGGATCTCTATAGATGTGGATCCTTAGTCATGATGTGCATCAGTAGGAGGTGAGATCGAGACTAAATAGTGAACCACTGAGAACAGGTGCTCACAATCAGGTACAGGACACACCTGCTGATGACATCCTCCACAGATAAAGTGCATAACAATTACAACATGCCAAAAGACATAGAAAGTAAGATAAAATTTACAAATTACAATAATAAAAAAAGGAAGTAAAAATATTAGTAATGTTAGATAGTATCATGACGCCTGTTCAATCCTGACGGTATCCGTGAGCCTAATTTGAAAATCCAAAAGCACTCGCGATTGAGCAGCTTTTTCTTGTGATCACCGCCTCTGCTTGGTCTGTTAACCCTCTCCACTCCTTGTACTGACATGCTATCTGTATTACCATTATGAACCGCAGCAAAATGCAGACTTGCGGCAGAAACATTTTTTATTTTAGCATGGGGTACATCAGAAATGTGACGGCATATTCGGACTTTTAAGCAGTTAGATGTGCACCCGACGTACTGTAGATTACACAGAGAACATGTTATGCAATATACCACATATGTGGTGTTGCAATTAATGTATTGCTGAATGGTGTGAGTAGTGTGGTTACTTGTAGACAGAATATGTGGGCCCATCCTCATATGTGAGCAACATGTACATTTTTTATGTCCACATTTAAAATTACCTATATGTCTCAGCCAGGTAGGCTGGGACCCAGGTTTATCCTGGTAAAGAGAGGGGCTCACCATATTGGCTAGAGTAACAGCACGTCGGGCAACACATTTAACACCGCTTTTTACAACATCACCCCAGACTTGGTCATATTTGAGAAGATGAAAATGGCTTTTGACAATGTTAAATATTTGTGAGTATTCACAGCTATAGCTCGTAGAAAAAATAACTTGCTTCTCTTTATGACCAAGTTTGGGCTTTTTGTTTGGAAAGATTAGATTATCCCGAGACATAGTGGAAACCATATTCTTGGATCGGTTTAAAAGTCTACTGGAATAATTCCTGGCTAGGAGACGGGTGGTGACAGTATTCATTTCTTCAGTACAGGTTTCACTGGAGGAGCAATTGCGCAAAGCGCGAATATATTCACCCCTAGGGATGTTGTGGACAGTATGTGCAGGATGACAGGATCCCGCATGTAGGATGGTATTTCCTGCGGTTTCTTTTCTATACGTGCGACCCTGCACACGGCCATCCCCCACGTCTCCCACCAAACACAAATCCAAAAAGGATATTAGGGATTAAATAAAGCCTCAAATATTTTTCAGTGAAGCTGGACCGTCTTTCTTTCTACCTAACACACTGCACTTCAACAGCTACACTATATCAGGATATAGCCTACACTGACTATCTCCCACTAACTATCTGTATTATACAGTCAGGTCCATAAATATTGGGACATTGACACAATTCTAACATTTTTGGCTCTATACGACACCTCAATGGATTTGAAATGAAACGAACAAGATGTGCTTTAACTGCAGACTGTCAGCTTTAATTTGAGGGTATTTACATCCAAATCAGGTGAACGGTGTAGGAATTACAACAGTTTTCATATGTGCCTCCCACTTGTTAGGGGCCAAAAGTAATGGGACAATTGGCTTCTCAGCTGTTCCATGGCCAGGTGTATGTTATTCCCTCATTATCCCAATTACAATGAGCAGATAAAAGGTCCAGAGTTTATTTCAAGTGTGCTATTTGCATTTGGAATCTGTTGCTGTCAACTCTCAAGATGAGATCCAAAGAGCTGTCACTATCAGTGAGGCAAGCCATCATTAGGCTGAAAAAACAAAACAAACCCATCAGAGAGATAGCAAAAACATTATGCCTGGCCAAAACAGCTGTTTGGAACATTCTTAAAAAGAAGGAAAGCACCAAAAGACCCGGAAGACCACGGAAAACAACTGTGGTGGATGACCCAATAATTCTTTCCCTGGTGAAGAAAACACCCTTCACAACAGTTGGCCAGATCAAGAACACTCTCCAGGAGGTAGGTGTATGTGTGTCAAAGTCAACAATCAAGACAAGACTTCACCAGAGTGAATACAGAGGGTTCACCACAAGATGTAAACCATTGGTGAGCCTCAAAAACAGGAAGGCCAGATTAGAGTTTGTCAAACGACATCTAAAAAAGCCTTCACAGTTCTGGAACAACATCCTATGGACAGATAAGACCAAGATCAACTTGTACCAGAGTGATGGGAAGAGAAGAGTATGGAGAAGGAAAGGAACTGCTCATGATCCTAAGCATACCACCTCATCAGTGAAGCATGGTGGTGGTAGTGTCATGGCGTGGGCATGTATGGCTGCCAATGGAACAGGTTCTCTTGTATTTTTTGATGATGTGACTGCTGACAAAAGCAGCAGGATGAATTCTGAAGTGTTTCGGGCAATATTATCTGCTCATATTCAGCCAAATGCTTCAGAACTCATTGGACGGCGCTTCACAGATGCAGATGGACAATGACCCAAATCATACTGCAAAAGCAACCAAAGAGTTATTTAAGGGAAGGAAGTGGAATGTTATGCAATGGCCAAGTCAATCACCGGACCTGAATCCGATTGAGCATGCATTTCACTTGCTGAAGACAAAACTGAAGGGAAAATGCCCTAAGAACAAGCAGGAACTGAAGACAGTTGCAGTAGAGGCCTGGCAGAGCATCACCAGGGATGAAACCCAGCGTCTGGTGATGTCTATGCGTTCCAGACTTCAGGCTGTAATTTACTGCAAAGGATTTGCAACCAAGTATTAAAAAGTGAAAGTTTGATTTATGATTATTATGTCCCATTACTTTTGGTCCCTCAACAAGTGGGAGGCACATGTGCAAACTGTTGTAATTCCTACACCGTTAACCTGATTTGGATGTAAATACCCTCAAATTAAAGCGGACAGTCTGCAGTTAAAGCACATCTTGTTCGTTTCATTTCAAATCCATTGTGGTGGTGTATAGAGCCAAAAATGTTAGAATTGTGTTGATGTCCCAATATTTATGGACCTGACTGTATATATAAGCTATCTAACTATCTATCTAATGTAGTGTGGAAGCACAGAGCACAGCAATGACACTGCTGTCTCTCAGAACAGAAAAAAACAGCAGAAAATGGCTGCTGGGGAGTTTCTTATATAGTAAGGGGTAGGCAACTTTCCTATTGGTTGCTAGGGATGTTGCTAAGCTCAGACAAAGATATGGTGGAGAAGCAAGAGCAAAAGGAAAACAGCGGCACTGCTCCTTTAAGAAAGTCACCCACGCCTCCTTGAACTCCAGGACTCCTAGACCCGCGGCTGCACAAGCGGACCCAGACAGTGTGGTGCTCAGCGTGAACAAGAGTTACACTTGACGTGGAAGGTAGGTAAAAGATGCGCGGCACTCACCAGGGTCGAGGCTTCAAAAGAGCTTTATTGCTGACTAGCAGGGTAGCATCAGCTGCACAGGCTGGTGATGGTGACTAAATGAAGCAGAGGGCTATGCCCCTATCAAGGAGTGGGGGCACGGGGAGGCAAATTTCCTTAATGCCCTACTGTTTTGGGTAGCAAGAACAAGGGGAGGAACGTGGAACGCAATCACAAAGGGCAACGGACAAGAGTATTATGGCATGATCAGTGAACACTAGCAAAACCCCTTGGTATCCTGACATAAGGGAGCGACGGGACATTAGAGAAAGACAGCCATGTCATTTTTATCGTTCAGGCCATGTGGTCCCATGGCACCCGTTCTGATGATCCATCGAGCCTCCCGCTGCAGCAAAAGGCGTGGCGATCCCCACCCCGCGGGATGGGTCCCACCGCCTCAATCCCAGCAAAAGAGAGGCTGGATGGATCACTATTGTGGGCTGAACGGACATGGTCGATCAGGCGGGGTGAACCTGAACCTGTCCTAATTGAACCAAGATGCTCCCGTATTCGCTCAGACAGGGGCCTAATGGTTCTGCCGATGTAAAACCTGCTACAGGTACATGATACGACATAGACCACATGAGTGGTGCGACACGTGATGAAGTCGTTGACCTTATGTGTAATGCCCCCTAAAGACAGGAACTTCCCCTGCGAGTTGTGGGAACAAAAAGAACACGTCCCACATTTAAAATTACCCTGGGGTCTCCTACTCTGGAGCCAGTTCGGCTGCTTAGTGTGCCTTAGCACGCTATGAACCAATCTATCTTTTATGGTGTGACACTTTTTAAAAGTGATCAAGGGTCGCCTAGAGATCAAATCCCCCAAAGCTGGATCACCTTTCAAAAGGTCGCCCTTAAATGCACGTCGGTGCGCTTGTACTTCACCGCCCGTCCACACCTAGGCCGTCCCGCTCCCCAGCCTGTGCAGCTGATGCTACCCTGCTAGTCAGCAATAAAGCTCTTTTGAAGACTCGACCCTGGTGAGTGCCACGCATCTTTTACCTACCTTCCACGTCAGACAAAGATATTGCAGCCTTCTCATTGGCCCACAAGCAAGAAGGGAGGTTACTGATGAAAAAAAAATCTAGAATATTCGAAATTATGAATTTCTAAATATTCGCAAATTCTCGAAGTGCCAATATTCATGATTAATATTTGCGATTCGAATATTCGCGCCCAACACTAGATGTGATAGGTACAGTATGTGTTTATCAGTAGGACTGTCTGTCTTTATCAGTAGGGCTGGGGGGATGGGTTGTATTGAAAATTTGCATGGGGTGGGGTGCAATTTCAATTTTCGACTCAGCCCTGGCGATAGACTGTCACTGCTGGGCATGGCAGGCTCTACCTTTGCCATTTTGCGGGCTTTTGCTGGACGTATCCTTGCTTTCCTGCTCTCAGAGGGACAGTACAGGCCTTTCTTGGCAAAATTCTAGGACCCCCGTGGGCATTGGCCTCCTGGTGGAATCTGGAATCCAAAGACTTGTGGCTGATCTTCTATTGGCTAGTTGTAATCTAGTGTAATTTCCCTCCTTGTGAATAGTCTTTTTGTGCCAAATATCCTCTGGCCTCCTTCTCTTTAATGTCTCCAATAATTCTGCCTTCCCAGACAGCAGCTCTTGAGGTAGCCCGGTTGGAGACACTCTGGCTGGAGCACGATCTGCGGCTTCATTTCCTGCAATGCCCACACTGATGGTCACATGGGCTGTCAGTGGCAATACATGGCAGCATATTCTATGCACTGTTAAGTAATATTAAGCATCTCAGTGATTTCACACAACAGGCAATAAAGTTCATTGGCAGCCACATACACAACACGTTCACAGCCAGGAACAATCAAGTTAGTGCTGTTCAGTAGGACACAGAGGTACAAGTCTGTTCAGTAGGACACAGAGGTACAAGTCTGTTCAGTAGGACACAGAGGTACAAGTCTGTTCAGTAGGACACAGAGGTACAAGTCTGTTCAGTAGGACACAGAGGTACAAGCCTGTTCAGTAGGACACAGAGGTACAAGCCTGTTCAGTAGGACACAGAGGTACAAGTCTGTTCAGTAGGACACAGAGGTACAAGTCTGTTCAGTAGGACACAGAGGTACAAGCCTGTTCAGTAGGACACAGAGGTACAAGTCTGTTCAGTAGGACACAGAGGTACAAGCCTGTTCAGTAGGACACAGAGGTACAAGTCTGTTCAGTAGGACACAGAGGTACAAGTCTGTTCAGTAGGACACAGAGGTACAAGCCTGTTCAGTAGGACACAGAGGTACAAGCCTGTTCAGTAGGACACAGAGGTACAAGTCTGTTCAGTAGGACACAGAGGTACAAGTCTGTTCAGTGGGACACAGAGGTACAAGCCTGTTCTGTAGGACACAGAGGTACAAGTCTGTTCAGTAGGACACAGAGGTACAAGTCTGTTCAGTAGGACACAGAGGTACAAGCCTGTTCTGTAGGACACAGAGGTACAAGTCTGTTCAGTGGGACACAGAGGTACAAGTCTGTTCAGTGGGACACAGAGGTACAAGTCTGTTCAGTAGGACACAGAGGTACAAGCCTGTTCAGTAGGACACAGAGGTACAAGTCTGTTCAGTGGGACACAGAGGTACAAGCCTGTTCAGTGGGACACAGAGGTACAAGCCTGTTCAGTGGGACACAGAGGTACAAGCCTGTTCAGTAGGACACAGAGGTACAAGCCTGTTCAGTAGGACACAGAGGTACAAGTCTGTTCAGTAGGACACAGAGGTACAAGTCTGTTCAGTGGAACACAGAGGTACAAGCCTGTTCTGTAGGACACAGAGGTACAAGTCTGTTCAGTAGGACACAGAGGTACAAGTCTGTTCAGTAGGACACAGAGGTACAAGTCTGTTCAGTAGGACACAGAGGTACAAGCCTGTTCAGTAGGACACAGAGGTACAAGTCTGTTCAGTGGGACACAGAGGTACAAGTCTGTTCAGTGGGACACAGAGGTACAAGCCTGTTCTGTAGGACACAGAGGTACAAGCCTGTTCAGTGGGACACAGAGGTACAAGCCTGTTCAGTGGGACACAGAGGTACAAGTCTGTTCAGTAGGACACAGAGGTACAAGCCTGTTCAGTGGGACACAGAGGTACAAGTCTGTTCAGTGGGACACAGAGGTACAAGCCTGTTCAGTGGGACACAGAGGTACAAGCCTGTTCAGTGGGACACCGAGGTACAAGTCTGTTCAGTGGGACACAGAGGTACAAGCCTGTTCAGTGGGACACAGAGGTACAAGCCTGTTCAGTGGGACACAGAGGTACAAGTCTGTTCAGTGGGACACAGAGGTACAAGCCTGTTCAGTGGGACACAGAGGTGCAAGTCTGTTCAGTGGGACACAGAGGTACAAGCCTGTTCAGTGGGACACAGAGGTACAAGCCTGTTCAGTGGGACACAGAGGTACAAGTCTGTTCAGTAGGACACAGAGGTACAAGTCTGTTCAGTGGGACACAGAGGTACAAGCCTGCTCACGAAGCTAAAATTTTAATTGCAGCAACCCAGGAGGGGAGAGGGTAGAAGAAAGAAGTTCTCATGGTGGTGAGCATAGGATTAGTGCTTGTCACCATGGCAGTCCTCACCCTTGCACTTCCTGGGCATTGCAGTGATGGGAGGGGCACAATCTTTCTTCCCTTGGGGCACACCCAGGTTTGGGATCCCTAGTCTGATGGGAGGTGATGTGCCCTTGGTGTTGGTTGCATGGCTCCTTCAGTGTACTGGGGAGGAGTGATTATGCAACAGTGCAAAGTGAGGATGTGAGGCAATGGTGAGGCAGGATTTAGAGGTAACCAGTCCACTGTACTTTTTTGAAGCAATTTGGGCAGATGACACACACACACAGGCACTTGAAGAGTAAGCTCTGTATTTTCAGATTACATGCACAGTTTTGCCAAGGCTGTATGCGGGGATACAGGCTGGACAATGAGTAGCTCTGAGTCTCTTCAGTTAATCCAAACGACCTTCCTTATTCGGCAAAATGGTGCAAATTCTACAGTATCTCACAAAAAATTGTATCTACAGTATCTCATTGTTTAGCACTAGAATGCCCATCTGTGCATAGGCAGAAGATTCATTGAAATGATATTTTATGAACCCCTCTACACCTCCAGAGTCCTGTCACTCATTGCCTCCCCCAAAGCCCCAGTATTGTCTAGCTTTGACCCTTCCCTACAGAGCTCCTGGCAGGCTGAATCTCCCACTACCTCTTTTTGTTCTTTCTGTTCCCTCCTTCAGAGACCAAGGCCTTTGTGTCCTCCGTACATCTATAGAAGGCTACCGCCATATCATGTCTCCTTCTCGCTCAAACAGTCCTTGCCAGTCCTTGCCAAGTAATGTCAGTTTTTAGATTTGTCCCTATTGTCCTGCCACTTTCTGTTCCACTCACCCCTATTCTCCCACTGAGCCCTGCCATGTTGTGTCTCTCCTACCCCCATATAGTTCTGACAAGTAGTTTCTCCCCAATACCCCCATCCCTCAACATAACCCCTGCCATGTAGTGTCAACCTCCACCACCACTGATGCTCTCTCCTGTCTCCAAGGTAAAAATTCTTGACTCCTAAGTATACAATTTAAGAAACCAATTCATTTTTCTTTAGGTCTTCTATTTAAAAATCAAGTGAAATATAGGAAGCAGACAGGTCGGCCGCATCGTTTTCACTATTAATATATTTAGCACCTTCAAAGTTTTTTTTCCTTTCATCTAAGACTGGTTTGATGCCTCCTCTGCTGCATATTTTCTAGTCATGTGGCTGATCATATGCATGGTTCCATTATTTATGTTTTTTTTCTCTCCCCCTAGATTTTCTGCAATTCCTGAAGAGAAGAGCATGCCAGATTGTTCAGTAAAACTGTTCTGATTTACCATATCTGTGCACGCAACATCAATGTATGGATAAGTCAGGGTTAACACCCTACATCAACCCCTTTTGGGTTACCAGAAGATGGACCTGGGTTCACCCCCTGGTTAGTCAGCCAGTGTGTGCATAGCTGAGGAAGAGAGAGGACCTACTTGCACTTACTGCTCAGAGCTAGGCCTGAGCTCAGAAAATCTTCATCTCTGAGACTTCTACAGCTAAAGCTACTTTATTCAAAAGTGCTTAAGAAAGACAAAGGAGGATTAGAAGTTCCAGTATCTACAAGCCGTGCATTGGAGTCAGATAGCAAGGTATTGTGCTTGTTTATGGCAGAAAACAACTTTATCTCACTGTGATTTTGTAGTAAAGAGGTCACAGAGAGGCACGGAGCATTATCATGTTAATGCTCCGTGTCTCTGCAGTCTGCATCGGGTCTTGGCACTCTTTCACGGAGCGGATGCCACGCACGGCATCCGCTCGTGTGAACCCAGCCTTACTCATGCGTGCAGGTATAGTGGAGGTGGGGTTTTTATAGCGTCAACCGCTGATACATATATACAAACCATATCCTTTTATACGAAATGCAAAATACATAGCCATAAATAACCCAAAAACATGAAAGTGATCAATCATATAAATGCACTAAAGCTACAGACTTCATTTAAGCCTTTAGGTATTAAATACTCCCTTTGTAACCATCTCCTACTTGTTATCCTCCTCATGGACTCCACTTTTTACTACCTCCAGAACCTGCCACCTGATGGGCCCGATCATAAAAATGTCTGGCAACTGTAGTTTTACCTTGTTTTTTCACCTCCGTTGTATCCAAAAAGGCCTAGTTCACACGACCGTATGGCTTTTATTGTTTTTTGCGGTCCGTTTTTCACGGATCCGTTGTTCCGTTTTTGAGTTCCGTTGTGTTTCCGTTTCCTTTCCGTTTTTCCGTATGCCATGTACAGTATACAGTAATTACATAGAAAAAATTGGGCTGGCCATAACATTTTCAATAGATGGTTCAGAAAAAACGGAACGGAAACGGAAGACATACGGATGCATTTCCGTATGTGTTCCGTTTTTTTTGCGGACCCATTGACTTGAATGGAGGCACGACCCGTGATTTAAGGCCAAATATAGGACAAGCTCTATCTGTCAACGGAACGGAAAAACGGAAATACGGAAACGGAATGCATACGGAACACATTCCAGTTTTTTTGCGGAACCATTGAAATGAATTGTTCCGTATACGGACCGTATACGGAACACAAAAAAACGGCCCGTACACTCGCAAAAAAAAACGTTTGTGTGAACTAGGCCTTACTCTCCCTTCTGAGTTCCTTCCTAATGCTGGACTTATGCTCATTGATTCTGATCCTTATAGTCAGAGATGTTTGCCCAATATATATCTTACCACATGGGCATTTCAAGCAGTATATGACGTTATGTGTCTCGCACGTTGCAAAAGCTTTATTTTCTATCCTGTCTCCCTGTGTGGGGTGCACTACAGCGTCACCTTTAATTGTAGCACTACAATTCTCACAGCTCAGGCAGGGAAAGTACCCCTCCTCTGGGTTGCAAGGAAACTCTGTCTTTATTTTTTGGATAGGATCATTTATTCCATCGATCCTATCCAACAAATCATTTATATCTCTCAGACATCTGTCAAAACTACCTAGAATCTGCTGCAAAAAAGAGTCCAGATAGATCGCAAGAGGCTGCAGCAGCGTTTCAGTACAGGACGTTATTGGACGTCCAGGAGGAGAATCCATGTTCTTGTGAACCTTTGGCAGCAGATAAATGCCAATACTGAAAAGCTATGGGCCATGATCCTGAAAGGAAATATCTCTAAGTTTAAAAGAGACACCCGTGACTGTTTGCACAATAGAGTGTATACATGACAAAACTCAACACGCCATTTTAAAGCTCATCATGGATATAATGACTCCTAATTTAAGGTAAGAGGGATTGACAGGGTCTTGATTAGTAAAAGGGGAGGTAATTGGAAACGGCTTCTGGCACAAAAAGAAGCCAGATGGATTTTCCAATTAGACACTGTCACACCTCGGGGTCTCAATGAGAATCTCAGTTTTGCCCCATTCCTATAGGATAGTTGTTTTCTACTGTCCTTATTCTATATTCTCTTGTGTCGTCTCTTCCTCTTAATGTCAGCCTTCTCTTTTTTCTTCCTCTTTCCTTTTTCCTTCATTTTGATATTGTTTGGTTTTAATACTGTTTTTATGTTTTTTAACACACTTTTTATGTATTGATTTAGGGAGATTGCATAGCTGTTCCTAATCATTGATCACACTTGCCTTAACCACCTCAGCTCCCCTACCTTAAACACCCTGAAAGACCAGGCCACTTTTTACACTTCTGCACTACACTACTTTCACGCTTTATTGCTCGGTCATGCAACTTACCACCCAAATGAATTTTACCCCCTTTTCTTCTCACTAATAGAGCTTTCATTTGGTGGTATTTCATTGCTGCTGACATTTTTACTTTTTTTGTTATTAATCAAAATTTAAAGATTTTTTTGCAAAAAAATGACATTTTTCACTTTCAGTTGTAAAATTTTGCAAAAAAAACAACATCCATATATAAATTTTTCTCAAAATTTATTGTTCTACATGTTTTTGATTAAAAAAAAATGTTTGGGTAAAAAAAAAATATGGTTTGGGTAAAAGTTATAGCGTTTACAAACTATGGTACAAAAATGTGAATTTCCGCTTTTTGAAGCAGCTCTGACTTTCTGAGCACCTGTCATGTTTCCTGAAGTTCTACAATGCCCAGACAGTAGAAAAACCCCACAAATGACCCCATTTCGGAAAGTAGACACCCTAAGGTATTCGCTGATGGGCATAGTGAGTTCATAAAACTTTTTATTTTTTTTTGTAAATTCTTTTTTTTAAAGATTTTTTTCATCAAAAAGAACATACAATGGTCAATTGACCAATTGATCAGAGGTAATAGGTATACATTGCAGATGTCACAGGTCATAGACATATCATTCAACAGGTGGAAGACGCGTAAACTCTAGTCCATGTCCATGGACTCGTGTTGCGGGAGAGCCACCATCTTCCGGGTGACAGTGAAAGCTATGAGATGTTTTACAAAATAAAACATGACACTTCAAGGAAGACAATGACAGCCTAGAATATATACCATTTACGTATATCACAGAGTTAAAAGAGAAAAATAAAAGAGATAAAGAAGGGGGGGAGAGAAGAAAGAAAAAGATCGGAGTAAGGAAGGGAGAGGAGGAGGGGGGGAGAGGGGGGGAGAGGGGGGGGGGAGGGGAGGGGGGGGACCAACGTGTTGAGCTGCCTCAACTCTCTTTGCAATTGAAATATGGGATGGGAAGGTAGGTCCAAGAAAAGGTAACTGTTAGGTTGCGTGAGGCCATTTACACCCAGTAGCTTCATTTAATTGCATATAAGTTACCCATCACTACGTCCCTTCCACAGCCTCCAAGGGGACCAGGTTATCAGGTATTTATCATGATTCCTTTTGATCCAGCTCGACATTTCCTCAAAATTACAAATTTGGTTCACCTTAGCTATCCACTCATTCAGTGAAGGGGCCTGAGTGTCTCTCCAATGGAGAGGAATGATAGATTTGCCCGCTGCTATCAGATGAGTCACCAAATCATGTTTTGACGGTCTGTAAAGGTTAGAGGGGAGTGAAAAGAGCACCATTTCAATAGTGATCTTTAGGTCGTTGGCCATGACTTTGTTGATTGTCTCATTAACTTTTTCCAGAATGGGACGATTAAAGGGCATGTCCACCAAATATGAGACAGAGACCCTTCTCCGTCGCCACATCTCCAGCAAAGCCGATCAGGAGACAAACCGCACTTGTGTAAGAACTCTGGGGTTCTATACCATCTGGTGAGGAGCTTGAAATGATTCTCCTGTAGTCGAATACAACAAGATGGTCCATGTGAGAAGGCCAATAGCTTTTTAAGGTCTTGATCAGTGAAAACCATGTCAAGCTCCTTCTCCCAGTCTCTAATATATAGAGGTTTTCCTGCCTCACTCTCCATTCCCACCAAGGAGTACAATGCCGAAATTTTTCTCTGTTTACGAGATGGGGACAGAAACGTTTTCTCAAACTCTGTCAGTTGTCTCACCGGAATAGACCTCTCCCCCAACTCCCCGCACACAGCACCTATGTAAGCCCTTGTCAGAAAGAAGCTAGGGGAATTTTTTATCCTATCTGGCAATCTATTCATAATAGATGTTTCTGCATCCGGGGCTAGCTCTCTTAGTCTCACTTGGGCTAATGAAGACCACACTTCTTGATGTATATCCCCATTTTTCCCTAGAAGGTCCGGAATGAGATTTGCAGGCAGAAGTGGGGATGGCTCTGGTGCTAGCTTTTTGCTCAGTGCTTTCCAAGTCTCTCTTATCCCTTTCAGTAAGGGGTCACCCGTCTTATCCCTGGATTGACTGGTGTCAGGCAACCAAAGAAGCTGTTGGAGCCTAGGTCCTATACTGTGTCGCATAAGATCTGCTACGTCGGGTTGTCTCTGGGGGTCAACCGACTCCAGCCATCTATTTAGCTGTATTGCATGATAATATCTCATGACATTTGGGAATCCCAATCCACCACCCTTTTTACTCCTGACCAAGAGGTCATGTGCTAGTCTCGGTTTCCTCCCATTCCATAAGAATTTCTAGAAAAGTTTCCTGATCTCATGAAAGAATGTTTTTGGTAGGTGTATCGGGACCAGCTGCATGACGTAGAGGATCTTGGGAAAGACGTAAGCCTTAATCACGTTTTTTCTGCCCATCCAAGATAGGTAAGGCAAGTTGTATTTTAGTAGAAGCTGTGCTATATCCTTTTTAAGGGGAGCATAATTGGAAATAAACAGATCGTCTAGGTTCCTTGGGATCTTTATTCCTAAGTATTTTATTGGGCCCCTGGTCCAATGAAAAGGGAGGCTTTTCTGCAGAGAGGATGCTCTAGATTCTGAAAGCGAGATGTTCAATATTTCAGACTTAGAGTGATTTACCTTAAAGTCTGATACTTGGCTAAATATCTCGATCTTTTGGGCTAGCTGTTCTAGTCCTCCTTCCGGATTGGTCACCAGGAAGAGAAGATCATCTGCAAAAGCAGTGCATTTAAGTTCACCCCTGTCATGTTTGACTCCTTCAATTTCCCTGGTCTGTCTAATAAGCTGGATAAGTGTCTCAACTACCAGAATAAATAGTGAGGGGGACAATGGACAACCTTGCCTTGTTCCATTGGAAATCTCAAAGACTGGGGATAGTGTTCCGTTTACTTTCAGTCTGGCATGCGGTTGACCATAGAGTGTGAATATTGAGTGTATGAAGGGTTCTGGAAAGGCAAATTTCTCTAGCGTTAGCCTCATGAATTCCCAGTTGACCCTGTCGAAAGCCTTTTCGGCATCAATGCTCAAGAGGGTCAACTGGGATCTCGCTGTCCTGGCTGCCTGAATCGTGTGGAAGATCCTGTGCGTGTTATCCCTCCCCTCTCTGCCTTGTATGAACCCCGATTGCTCTGGACCAATCAGGTGAGGCAATAGTTTGTTTAGTCTGGTGGCAAGAATTTTGGCCCAAATTTTCAAGTCTAAATTCAGGAGGGAAATTGGCCTATAACTTCCACAATTCTGGGGGTCCTTACCCTCTTTGGGGATTAATGTTACATGCGATTCCTGCGTCTGTCTGGGCAATGACCCTCCTTGCAGGAGTGCGTTACATACGTCAGTAAGTCGTGGGGTTAGGATGTCCTTAAAGCTTCTATAATAGAGTAAGGGAAGTCCGTCAGGTCCCGGGCTCTTTCCCGGGGGGAAACTACTTATGATGGTGGCTACTTCATCTAAAGTGATTGGGGCGGTTAAGAGGTCACTATCCACTTGTTGAACTGTTGGGAGCTTGAGGGAGTCTAGGAATTCTCTAGTATGTAACTGCTTGGAGTCAGATTGACCTGGGGACATTGACTTGTTTAGGTTATATAATCCTTCATAAAATTGTTGAAAAGCTTTTGCTATTTCTGGCGTATCCTGGGTTAGCTTTCCATTGGGGTGTTTTATTTTGGGGATATAAGTTACATTTCTTGTCTTCTTTAGAAGAGAGGTCATCAGCTTGCCCCCCTTGTCCCCATGAGCATATACTTTATGTTGGAAATTTAATAATTGCTTATTCACTTTCTGCACTAAGAGATTCTTAAGTTGGATTCTAAGGTCTGATAACTCCCCCTGCTTCTGTTTGCAAGTGGATAGTTTGTCTATCTTTTCTAAGGACACTATCTGGGTTAATAAGGAATCCACTTCTTTCTGGTGTTCCCTTTTTACTTTAGCACCAATCGAGATAAGACATCCCCTGACGTACGCCTTGTGTGCTTCCCATTCCATAGGTGAGGTACTGTGTGCAGGGGAATTGATACCGAAGTACAACTCCAAGTGGGACCTGACCTGTTCCCGATGAAGTTTGTTGTTCAGCAGAGATTCATTGAGTCTCCATGTCCATTCCCTCCTTGGTAGGGAGGCCAGGGCGAGGGTCAGATGACATGGTGCGTGGTCGGAGATGGTGATGCTCCCGATTTCAGCTTCGCTAGAAACAGGCAAGAGAGAAGAGGATGTTAAAATGTGGTCAAGTCTCTGATATGAGCCATGTGGGTTAGAAAAGAAAGAGTAGTCTCTAACAGTTGGATTGCTGTTTCTCCAAACATCTATCAGATTGAGATCATGAAGCTTTCTGTGTAATCTGCTGATATGTTTCTGTGCAATGTGGGACTTAGATTTGGAGGAATCGAGGATAGGGTTTAGCACCAGGTTAAGATCCGCCCCCAGGATCACTTGTCCTTCAGCAAAATGCTTAAGGGTGTCTAGGGCTTTAAGGAGCCATTGTACAGTGGCTGTATTTGGGGCATAAAAGTTAGCTAGAGTGTATTTCCTTGATGCAATTTCCCCTTTTATTATCAAGAGTCTCCCTTCCTCATCAGAAAGTTGGTGAGAAAGTGAGAAGGGTATAGACTGATGGATGGCTATGGAAACGCCCTTTGAAGCTGACGTAGGATGGGAACTATGAAACCACTGGTTGTATGGTCGGGAGGGCAGCTTTGGCAACTTATTTTTGCGCAGATGTGTCTCCTGCAAGAAGACTATATGTGAGCCCATTTTTCTCAGAGCTAACAGCTGACCTCTTTTCTGGGGAGAGTTGAGGCCCTTGATATTGAAGGTGGTCACCTTGATCTCTGCCATACTCCTCTGAGTTAGGTTCTTCTATCTTTCTTACTGGAGTTAGATGTTCACAGACCGTACTATGTGGGGGATGGAGGAGGTAGGAGGGAGGAGAAAAAAAAAAAGGGTTCAGAAAGAAAAGAGGAAAGTAATTAGAAAGAAAAAATAAGTGAGAGACACAGATAGAGTACACTCAATACGTAACGTATCAGTAGCTTAATCTACTAACAATTTTCAGCTTGAAACGTACAAGTCAGGGACTAATAAGAGGGGGGAGTAAGGAGGTTGGAGGATGAGGGTGCAAGCGTAGAAGAAATGGGAGTGGCCTGCACACCCAAGGTCGCAAACCATATTGAGAAAGAGCGTCTGGATGGAGATCCAGTTACTTTGTTCTAGGCTTATCGTCTTATATAATTTTTAATTAATTTTTTATTTATTTTTCCCCTTTTTTTTTTTTTTTTTAAGTATCATAGGGGGTTGGGAGATAGGAGAGGAGGGGGAGAGAATACTTAGTGAAGTGCTTCATTTTCGGGAGGTAATACTGATGGTGAGGTGCAGTCTAGTAACAGCAGGGGGGGCACTTCACCCACTTGAGTAAGAAAAGACTGAAGGAAAGAAAAAAAAAAAAAAACTGTGGTGGATGACCTAGTTGCATTTTAACTCTTTACTTTTCCTTATGAATGGAGAAATGATTAGAGGAGTGATGGAAGATGGTAAGGAATAGGGGGGGGGGAGGAGGAGGGAGGGGGGGAGACGATGTCACCTTTACTAAGGATTGGGTCATGGATGGGAGAGAGAGAGGCAATGTATAATCAATAAGAAGAGACCTTGCTTAGGTCTAAGGCTGATCAAAATTTGAACTAAATAAGAACACAATAAGAACATACATGTTCGTGAGTATAAACGAACTAAAGCCCTGGCGGCACTCTTCAGAGTTTCCCCTGGAGTCGCGGTGTAGGGCAGGAGGGAAACATAACATAACCTGAGTCCCGATCATCGACTGTGGTCATAACTTTATCGGAACCGTTCTTTGCAGGATACCCGTAGTGAACAAACTTCCGTTGCTCCGGGTCGCCGATTCAAGGTGGAGGCGATCGGATCTCTGCTGCCACTCTATTCCTCCCGGATTTCCCCTTGGACACCTTCTTCCAGGTATCTATGTGTAAGTCGGGGGAGGTCTGCAGGGTAGGCGATCGGCATCCATGATGGCACCTCCAACGGATGGATACCTATGGTTTCCCAAGCTCTTTCCAGGTCATCAGGGGTATGGATCGCTATACGCTTGCCATTCTTCGATATCGCAATACCAAACGGGTATAGCCAGGCATATTGTATCTTCTGGGCTCTAAGTGCGTCGAGCAGGGGCTTCATAATGCGCCGTTTCGCCAGAGTGGATGGCGCTATATCTTGATAGAGGGCAATGTCCACCCCGTCATATGAAATTTGCCTTCTTTCTCTGGCGGCGGCTAATATACGGGCGGTGTCTACAAATGACAGTAGGCCGCAGACGACATCCCTAGGTCTTTCGTTCGGCCTTGGAGCTGGTCTTAAGGCCCTGTGTATCCTCTCAATGATTATCGAGGCAGCCGATTCTTGGCCCAACAGGTCAGCGAAGATCTCCATGGCCACTTTATTTAGCGCTTCAGCGGCCCAAGATTCAGGGAGGCCCTTGAGACGTATGTTCCGTCTTCTACTTCTGTTTTCTTGGTCCTCCAGCATTAGCATTGCCTTGTTCAGCTCCGTAGTATGGCAATTGAGGTACTCTTCAACCCCCGTGGCGTGCGATACAAGCTCTTGGGCGGCCGTTTCCAGGGACTCGACTCTGCTCCCCACCTGGGCTATCTCCGATTTTATGTCGGAGAGTTCTGACAGTACTGGCTTTATTGCTTTTTCTAAAGCTTGCCCCAGTACCTTAGTGAGGAAGGACTTTGAGACAGGTGAGGGGTCTCTGGATTCTGTTGCGGCTTCCTGTAAGCTGTCTGCTTCCGAATCCTCTCCTTCTTCCGCGCTTGCTGCAGCCGCCGCCATCTTAGAGCTCACGCTTGGTGAAATGAGCGCTTTTTTCTTGAGGAAGCGCTGCATTGCTTGCTGGCTTTTCTGTGTTCTTGGGGTGTCGGGAGTGTCAGAACTCCTATCTCTCCCATATTTGACCATTTTGGGGTAGATCCCTGATGAATAAATGGTTTTTAACGCCTTAGTGTGGAGGAGCCGAGGTCTCACACAGCCATCTGCAGTCTCGGCTAGGCTCCGCCTCTCCAAACTTTTTATTTCCATGAACTCACTATGCCCATAACAAAATACCTTGGGGTGTCTTCTTTCCAAAATGGGGTCACTTGTGGGGTAGTTATACTGCCCTGGCATTCTAGGGGCCCTAATGTGTGGTAAGTAGTGTAACGGATCTCCTAGCACCCCGACCGAGTACCTCCGTTGATAAATGCTCCCAGTACCTCCCGAGGACTCCAAGCACTCCACTCGACACCGATACCACCACAGGAACCAGGAACAGGAACAGCTCTTACAAGAGCTAGGAGTAATAGCCAGGGGAGTATACAAGTATAGCAATCCCCACACACATGAGACGAGGCTCTATGTTGAGTGTAAAACAGGAACTCTTTACTGAGGGCTACCCGCCCGTACTTATGCAGGTCTCCATCTGGTGTACACGCCCCTAGGGGACCAGAAGGAAGACTGTGACACAGGACAGATACGTAGCACTCAGGATACACAGACACAACACATCCCCACAATGCATCATGGTTTCCTCCTCTCTGCCCTGGAGACACCCGAGGAGCAATTCAATTATCTCTCAGGACAAAGGGAAATCACCAATACACATGTGGGAACAACAGGACAGGAATCACCACCCAAACACACAATGTCACACCCTCACAGCAAACACAGACATTTAACATATCCCCAGATAGCTCAAGTCTGAGTGCATATTATTAGGTGAATGGCACTCAGACAACATGAATACAATAAAATGAGCTATCTGGGTACCCTCACATAACATACAATACAATTACATAGACAGATGGTTCTGTCAGACACCTCAAAACCCCACATATCCCTATATGGCTTGGATCTGAGCTCTCAGATGCCACAAACACAGTCAAATCGCCATGGGGTTTAAGTTTTGCATGGGCTGATGAGAGGGCCCATAATCCTGGGGCAAGAGGCTGGCAACCAGGCCCCTCCAAAACCCAGTGGCGAGGTTATTTTCGCCACACATCTCCCCCTCCCAGGGAAGACTAACCAGATACCCAACCTCACGCCGGTCGGTACCTGAGTTAGTCTGGCAGCCCACCCAGCTACATGTCTCTGTATATTATGTGAGCTACATGTCTCTGTATTATCTTAGATCCATACTGCATTATTGTGTAGCCTAAAATGACAAGAAAACTGCCTAAAATGATAAGCAGTTGTATAGTATTTTCAAAGGCGGAGCGATGTTTGTCACTGTTGGCTAGTTTGACATTACAGTAGGTTAAAAGTGTTTGCAGGACAGTCACTATAAAGCAATACTACAGATTATATGGGCTATACATGGTGGAATCACGTGAGCTGTGTATATCAGTATTATTTTGGCACTATAAGACAGTATTATGTACTATAGGCTGAAATTACGAGAAAAATTGTCTAAATATTTTCAACATTTGGTTTCTTGTTCATTGCAGTGGGTTGAAAGCAGTGATAAGACAGGCACTATAAATACCTTTTATTTTAGGAAAATGTGTCTGAGCTTCAGTTTCATGATTTATGCTTTGTGCTGACAGAATCTCTTGTGACCATCCGCCACAGTGACTGCAGGCTTTTCCTGAAAAGTGGCCACACATGAGTCACAACACATTTAGCACCTGTAGAGCAGAGGATTTCCACTTGCAGTGATGCTTCTTTTATCAGTCACTTCTGTCATATATAGAGATGAGTGAATCGAAGTTGACAAAGTGAAATTTCAGGAAAAACTTGATTCGCACCGAAGCCGAATTTCCTCGCACTTCGTGGTAAATTTTTTCCTAAAATGGCTGCTGCACGTGTGAGGACATTTCGCGTTTCGGTGATCGATTGCTGATGGAATGACTGACAAAGAGTAGGAAGAGGAGCAGGAGCATCAGGACCAGCAGATTATGGGAAGGACAGACAGCTCTCTCAGCTGAAGTGGTGGAGCCTTGACTGCCTGAAATCGGGGGCGTGCCACTGGGTGATGCAGCGGTTGCTGTGGCAGGCTGGACCACCACATCGGAGCCACGGTTCTCCCAGGCCACTTTATAGAGATGCTGCATATGTTGACGCAGAGCCGTGGTGCCAACATTAGCACCCTGGCCACGCTTCACCTTCTGCCCACAGATTCTACAAATGGCCATGTTCTCCTCCTTCAGTGGCATAACAAAAAACTGCCACACAGCCGAGTCAGTGATTTTACCTCCAACATTCCGCACTGACTGCTACCACCGCTGCTTCCGTTAACTCCTGCACCACTACATTTCTGGCAGGTAGGCTCCTGCGAAGCGGGTGGTCTACCCCAGGAATGTTTGGCTCCCCACCTCCCACTGCTGCCATCCTGCTAAGTCCCGGCCACGCTAGTGACTTGCTGGCTCCGCCGCTGCCTCACGGGCAAGCTGCCACCCTCTTCTCCCGATGGTAATGAAGCCCCTAATTCACCCGGATTCCAAGTGCGATCAGCTACATCATCATCATCGAGTACTGTCTGCACATCACTGATGTCCTCCTCAATGGTCTCTGGGTCAGGAGCCTGACCGCTCGCAATGGCAGATATCTCCTCCACATCTTGGCTGGCCAGTAGCTGCTGACTGTCCTCTAGTAGCTCTTCCTTGCTTTATAGTGGAGCTAAGCCCACAGAATATAATACTTCTCTGGCTGATGGAACAGAAAAGGACAGAGGGAGGTTGAGGACAGGTGAGGGCACAGGGCCTGCTCCCGGGCCATGCCAACTAAGGGTTGTGTCTGACGAACCCACCGACTCTTGGCTGGGGGTGTCTGATGTCACTGGGGACGAAGTGGAAGACTGAGTTAACCATTCAAGAACCGCTGGGTTGCTGGTCAAGACACGACCGCTAGATGACACTGGGAGCTCAGGCCTCTCTCTGGAGCTTCTGCTGCCACACCCCCTTACTCTGCTGCGACCTGTGCCTGCGCCAGAAACATTTAAGCTTCTGCCACTCCCCTGTGCAGGGCCTGGCACTTCTCTGTCTGAGATACTGTTAGATCAAATAATAAATAAAAAAGAAATTAAAACACCCCAAAAAATCAGTAATTTTCTCACTTCACCACGCAAAGGCTAATAAGCCCTTTTTTCCCCACCAATACACGCCAAAAAGGGCTTTAGAACATATAACTGCACCGCTGAATGGTAAATAGGCCCTTATTTTTTCCACTTATACACGCCACAGAACGCTTTACAACATATAACTGCACCGCTGAACGGCAAATATGTATATTTTTTGCTACTAATACACGCCAAAAAGGGCTTTAGAACAGGAATAGGCAAAGTCGGCCCTCCAGCTGTTGTAAAACTACAAATCCCATCATTCCCAGTCTGCCAACAGTTATCAGCCTACAGCAGTGCATGATGGGATTTGTAGTTTTAAAAGAGCTGGAGGGCCGAGTTTGCCCATCCCTGCTTTAGAACATAGAACTGCACCACTGAACGGCAAATATATATATATTTTTTACCACTAATACACTCCAAAAAGGGCTGTAATTTTCTCACTTAACCACACAACGGCAAATACTCTTTTTTGTGCCACTAATACACGCCAAAAAGGGCTTTAGAACATATAACTGCACTGCTAAACGGTAAATATATATTTTTTGGCCACTAATACATGCCAAAAAGGGCTTTAGAACATATAACTGCACTGCTGAACGGCAAATAGGCCCTTATTTTTTTCCATTTATACACACCACAAAAGGCTTTAGAACATATAACTGCACCGCTTAACGGCAAATAATATATATATTTTTGCCCCTAATACACGCCAAAAAAGGCTTTAGAACATATTTTTGCCACTAATACACACCAACTGTCATTTTCTCACTTCACCACACAATGGCAAATACTTTTTTTTGTGCCACTAATACACGCCAAAAAGGGCCTTAGAACATATAACTGCACCGCTGAACGGCAAATATATATTTTTTTGCTACTAATACACGCCAAAAAGGGCTGTAATTTTCTCACTTCACCACACAATGGCAAATACTTTTTTTGTTCCACTAATTCACGCCAAAAAGGGCTTTAGAACATAACTGCACCGCTGAGCGGCAAATAATATATATTTATTTGCCACTAACACACACATAAAAGGGTTTTAGAACATATAACTGCACTGCTGAACGGCAAATAGGCCCTTATTTTTTTCCATTTATACAAGCCACAAAAGGCTTTAGAACATATAACTACACCGCTGAACGGCAAATAATATATATTTTTTGCCACTAATACACGCCAATAAGGGCTTTAGAACATATAACTGCACCGCTTAACAGCAAATAATATATATTTTTGTGCCACTAATACACCCCAAAAAGGGCTTTAGAACATATAACTGCACCTCTAAATGGCAAATATATATATTTTTTGCCACTAATACACGTCAAAAAGTGTTGTAATTTTCTCACTTCACCACGCAAAGGCTAATAAGCCCTTTTTTCCCCACCAATACACGCCAAAAAGGGCTTTAGAACATATAACTGCACCGCTGAATGGTAAATAGGCCCTTATTTTTTCCACTTATACACGCCACAGAACGCTTTACAACATATAACTGCACCGCTGAACGGCAAATATGTATATTTTTTGCTACTAATACACGCCAAAAAGGGCTTTAGAACAGGAATAGGCAAAGTCGGCCCTCCAGCTGTTGTAAAACTACAAATCCCATCATTCCCAGTCTGCCAACAGTTATCAGCCTACAGCAGTGCATGATGGGATTTGTAGTTTTAAAAGAGCTGGAGGGCCGAGTTTGCCCATCCCTGCTTTAGAACATAGAACTGCACCACTGAACGGCAAATATATATATATTTTTTACCACTAATACACTCCAAAAAGGGCTGTAATTTTCTCACTTAACCACACAACGGCAAATACTCTTTTTTGTGCCACTAATACACGCCAAAAAGGGCTTTAGAACATATAACTGCACTGCTAAACGGTAAATATATATTTTTTGGCCACTAATACATGCCAAAAAGGGCTTTAGAACATATAACTGCACTGCTGAACGGCAAATAGGCCCTTATTTTTTTCCATTTATACACACCACAAAAGGCTTTAGAACATATAACTGCACCGCTTAACGGCAAATAATATATATATTTTTGCCCCTAATACACGCCAAAAAAGGCTTTAGAACATATTTTTGCCACTAATACACACCAACTGTCATTTTCTCACTTCACCACACAATGGCAAATACTTTTTTTTGTGCCACTAATACACGCCAAAAAGGGCCTTAGAACATATAACTGCACCGCTGAACGGCAAATATATATTTTTTTGCTACTAATACACGCCAAAAAGGGCTGTAATTTTCTCACTTCACCACACAATGGCAAATACTTTTTTTGTTCCACTAATTCACGCCAAAAAGGGCTTTAGAACATAACTGCACCGCTGAGCGGCAAATAATATATATTTATTTGCCACTAACACACACATAAAAGGGTTTTAGAACATATAACTGCACTGCTGAACGGCAAATAGGCCCTTATTTTTTTCCATTTATACACGCCACAAAAGGCTTTAGAACATATAACTACACCGCTGAACGGCAAATAATATATATTTTTTGCCACTAATACACGCCAATAAGGGCTTTAGAACATATAACTGCACCGCTTAACAGCAAATAATATATATTTTTGTGCCACTAATACACCCCAAAAAGGGCTTTAGAACATATAACTGCACCTCTAAATGGCAAATATATATATTTTTTGCCACTAATACACGTCAAAAAGTGTTGTAATTTTCTCACTTCACCACACAATGGCTAGTAAGCCCTTTTTTCCCACTAATACAAGCCAAAAAATGCTTTAGAACATATAACTGCACTGCACAAGGGCAAATAAGACGTAGAAAGATTTCCTTGTAATTACCGCTGTTAATGGCTGTATCAAACAGCACTTGTTCCCCAATAACAAGATCGGCTTGCTGGAATTACAGAGCTGTATAATGGCAATTTGGATCAGCAGTCAGTGCCGCAAGGTGTAATAGGATTGTTCCTATTACCCAGTCTGCAAACACCCCTACTGAACCCTGTTCTGCTTCAGTACTGTGGAATGATTCCTCCCTATCCTTTCCCTGAATTTCTATACAGCAAAATAAAAGTTTTTAAGTCTTTCCTAGAACTGTCCCTAGCGCCTGCTGACATCTCTCCCTGCACTAAGTACAGGGGTGTAGATAAGGGGGGGATAGGGGGGTTCAAACCACCCCCAGAGTGTCTGTCCTCCTCAGCATAGACGATTGCCTTCAGATGATACGAGATGTGCAGCACCTGAAACTATGGATACTGGAAGCCTGTGCTAGCATTTCTCCTGCGGTGTTGCTATCAGTGTGTGAAGAGTGGGAGAAGAGGGTTGCATTGACAATCCAACACAATGGGCAGCACATTGAACACATTTTGTAAGTGGTCAGAAACTTGTAAATAACTCATGAAAGAATAAAGTTACGTTAAAACCAAGCACACCATTATTTTTCTTGTGAAATTCCCAATAAGTTTGATGTGTCAAATGACCCTCTTCCTATTGAAAAAACAAAAGTTGGATTCAAAATGGCCGACTTCAAAATGGCCGCCATGGTCACCACCCATCTTGAAAATTTTCCCCTCTCACATATACTAATGTGCCACAAACAGGAAGTTAATATCACCAACCATTACCATTTTATTAAGGTGTATCCATATAAATGGCCCACCCTGTAGTGTTAATAGAGTCTCAAAGGTTTGTAAAAATAGTGTACCTGCTTCTATAGACCTTTGAGACTCTATTACCACTACTTTTAGCATAAGATCATCTGGAGAAACATCAGGTTTTTTAAATTATTATTTTTTCTTTAGGTGTTAGAGCAGTCAAATGTAGGGGAAGAAATGTGACATGGGTGAGGATGGGGTTACATGATGGGCCGGAGACAATGTCTGTAGCCTGTCTGTGCCATGGACGGGGAGAAATATGACATGGAGGGCTGATGGCTGACATGGGGATTGGTTTAGGAATCATATGGCTGGTATATTTTTTTCAAACCCTGGTGTGTCTGCTAGATAGTCTTTTAATTTGAGAAAGCTGAACCCCCCCCCCAGGAAAAAAAATTATCTACGGCCCTGACTAAGTACACTGGAAAATGGCTAAATCCAAGATGGCTGAGGCAATTTTTTAGGGCTGTGACATCACAGGGCTGGCTGGCTGCTGATTGGCTCCATGCATGGCATTGTGGGTGATCCCTCGTTCCCAAAGTTCCTTGCTCCATGTCCTAACACGTGCAGCAGCCATTTTAGGAAAAAATGCGATTCGTTACCACAAAGCTTGAGGAAATTCGGATTCAGTGCGAATCAAATTTTTCCTGAAATTCGGATCGCATTCCACTTCGTCAACTTCGATTCGCTCATCTCTAATAATGACCAACCAGGTCTTTCTACAATCAGTGTCATTTTATGTTATTTATGTGCTGTTTATGGGACCAGTGAAGGTTGAGGGTTGTAGCAATAAGCAAAAATAATATTTTTAATCATCTTTTAACAATTAGCCATTTTTAAGTTGGACAATGCAGCATGTAATTTCACAGACTGCTTGTCACCAATAGCTGCCATCCGTTTTCCTATACAGTATCTCACAAAAGTGAGTACACCCTTCACATTTTTGTAAATATTTTATTACATCTTTTCATGGGACAACACTGAAGAAATTACATTTTTATACAATGTAAAGTAGTCGGTGTACAGCTTATGTAAATTTGGTTTATGCTCCAAATAACAACACACAACCATTAATGTCTAAACGGCTAGCAACAAAAGTGAGTACACCCCTAAGTGAAAAAGGCCAAATTGTGCCCAAAGTGCCACTATTTTGTGTGGCCACCATTATTTTCTGCCTTAGCATTGCCTTAACTCTCTTGGGCATGGAGTTCACATGAGCTTCACAGGATGTCACTGGAACCTGTCTTGTCAAACCGCTGTATGGTCTTGGCCACGGTGCTGCAGCTCAGTTTCAGAGTGTTGGCGATCTTCTTATAGCCTAGCCTATCCTTTTTTCTTTTCAGATGCTCAGAAAGATCTTTGCCATGAGCTGCCATGTTGAACTTCCAGTGACCAGTATGAGAGAGTGTGAGAGCGATAAACATCAAATTTAACACACCTGATCCCCATTTACACCTGAGACCTTGTAACACTAACAAGGGCACACCAAATTTAACCCTCATTCACACGTCAGTGTTCGGTCAGTGATTTCCATCAGTGATTGTGAGCCAAAACCAGGTGCGGCTCTAAACACAGAACAGGGGCAGATCTTCCCTTATACCTTATGTCTGTGTAGCCCACACTCCTGGTTTTGGATCACAATCCCTGATGGAAATCACTGACCAAAACACTGACGTGTGAATGAGGCATTACACTGTTCTACAAGCTGTACACTGACTAATTACATTGTATCAAAGTTTTTATATCTTCGGTGTCACATGAAAAGATATAATAAAATATTTACAAAAATGTAAGGGGTGTACTCACTTTTGTGAGATACTGTATGTCTCTGTCAATCTGAAATTACTAATGCTGCCTTGGCATTAAAGCATCTGAAAGGGTTGGATACAGTTCTAGGAGACATAGTGTCATATTTGACTTTTTAGGGCAATTGTAGCACTTTCAATTCGGGTCAAATTTATTAGTACCAAATCGGACCTGAAACCCAAAACGTTTAAGACATCTGCTCTACTGGTATTCCCATAATAACAGACTGGAGACATCAAATTCCCACCACAGATAAACAGGGTTGAATTGGGTTTTTCTGCCCATCAAAGTAAATGACTTGAATACATATCTGCAGTAAGACCTATGAAACAAACCCTAGTGATGTGGTTAGTCCCAATCAGACTCAAATGGGGTTGTCTTTGCTGGACCTTTGGGAGCTAATTTATTGTGTCAAAGCCTGGACCAGCTGGAGGATCCTCTGATAATCTATTTAGACAGTCTTAGGCTGGTTTCACACAGACGTTGCGGGAAAATGTGCGGGTGCATTACGGGAACACCTGCGATTTTTTCCGCGCGAGTGCAAAACATTGTAATGCGTTTTGCACTCGCGTGAGAAAAATCACGCATGTTTGATAACCAAACCCGAACTTCTTCACAGAAGTTCGGGCTTGGGATCGGTGTTCTGTAGATTGTATTATTTTCCCTTATAACATGGTTATAAGGGAAAATAATAGCATTCTGAATACAGAATGCATAGTACAATAGGGCTGGAGGGGTTAAAAAAAAAATATATATTTTTTAACTCACCTTAATCCACTTGACCGCGGAGCCCCGCATCTCCTTCTGTCTCCTTTCTTCAGGACCTGGGTAAAGGACCTGTGGTGAAGTCACTCCGGTCATCACATGATTCATCACCATGGTAAAAGATCATGTGATGACCGGAGTGATGTCACCACAGGTCCTTTACCCAGGTCCTGAAGAAAGGAGACAGAAGGAGATGCCGGGCTACGCGATCAAGTGGATTAAGGTGAGTTAAATTTATTTTATTTTTTTAACCCCTCCAGCGCTATTTTACTATGCATTCTGTATTCAGAATGCTATTATTTTCCCTTATAACCATGTTATAAGGGAAAATAATAATGATCGGGTCTCCATCCCGATCGTCTCCTAGCAACCGTGCGTGAAAATCGCACCGCATCCGCACTTGCTTGCAGATGCTTGCGATTTTCACGCAACCCCATTCACTTCTATGGGGCCTGCGTTGCGTGAAAAACGCAGAATATAGAGCATGCTGCAATTTTCACGCAACATACAAGTGATGCGTGAAAATCACCGCTCATGTGAACAGCCCCATAGAAATGAATGGGTCGGTATTCAGTGCAGGTGCAATGCGTTCAACTCACGCATCGCATCCGCGCGGAATACTCGCCCGTGTGAAAGGGGCCTTAGAGTCATGTGCAAAATCTGCGGCCATGTACAAAAGCCTTTATTCAGTCATTTACTCACAAGCAAGACACGGGGCTTACTTCAATGTATGCCTGCAAGGCATTAAACACACAGGCTAGCATAAACAGCCTCTGCAGGATAACCAAATGAAATCTGGATTCCCCTGCAGCCACTGGGTCACTCCCAGTAATAAAGAGAGCATTATCCACAATAACTTTCTATATGAACAACCACTATACAGTATATGGCATGCAATGTTACCTCCACACCAGAGTGTACCCCCAAACTATAATACCAGATCACACCATATGCATATGATACAGAATACATACCTCTTATGCATGCTGAGACCAGTTGGCTTGTGTGATGTCTGTTAAGAATAAAAATATACATTTTAGATCTGTTTCCAGAAGCATTGTTCATGTGGTCAAGTATATGTATTTACCGTACAACAGATAGCCTGCGCACACTGTGAAATATTACATTTAGTGGTGAGTATGTTCTACCTTGTACGTGACCAATGCAGACACAGCTCTTCCCACCCATTTCCTCTCAGTACAATGTCTTCCAACCACACAGATAGAAGTGTATTAAACCACTTGTACAAGATACTCCAGCATTACCAGTGCAGAATACACCTGCTCTTCTGTCCTAGAGAACAAATAGTGAGTTCAGAAAGGTAAAGATAAAAAATAAAAAAAATCCCAAATTCACAATGTTTAAATAAAATGTGTCTTAAAATAAATGATTATTCTCGGGATAGGTCATCAATATCTGATCAATGGGGGTCTGACCAGGGCTGGGCCCCCTCCTGCTTCAGTTGTCAGGACTCCAGAGTGGGGAATGTGTCCATATATGGAGTCAGTGTTATGAACATGAAAGGGGTATTCCCAAGCATGGTCATTATGCTTAGGGACACCCTATGTATATAAATCTAATTTAGACTCTATTTTTGAAATGTTTCTATGGGGATGTGAACTCACAACCATCTACATTAAAGAAAAGACAAAAAAGGGGGTCAGTCAGCAAATACCAAAACGCAGGAGCACATTGCTATGGCAGGGAACAACATTAAAAGACAAAAACATGCAATGAGACAACTCACTGCAATATAGAGTACAAAATTGCATAATAATTACAAGTGCTACACTATAAGTGGGAGATACTTGGCAAATCGGTTTGTACAAAATTATTTGAGCCCGTCTGCCGCACGTCAAGGCGATCTCTGTTAGACGGGTTCCTACGCTAAATTCTACCTGTTAGGTTCCATGGCGGCTACCATACACTTCAGGGAGTGTAGGTTACACATTCCTACACTAAATTTTACGTGTTAGGTGCCATGACGGCTACCACTTCAGGGAGTGTAGGTTACACAGCAGGCCCACTCCACGACAACACCGGCGCCAAACGGCAACCAAGGACTGCAGTGAGAGTCCACAAACTATCTCACTCCTGGTGCCATGGCTTCAGTGAGTGAAGGGGAGCAGGCCTGACTATGTACTAACACAAATTAAAACCAGCCTATAGGGCAGACAGGGTGGTTAAGAACCTTAACCACTGGGCTATAGAGCTCAATGCTAAGTTACTGCTGAAAAACCTTATAGAAGTTTCTCTTGTATAATACAAGAGAAACGTCTATGAGGTTTTTAACACACAAGAAACTTCTATGAGGTTTTTCAACAATGTCTTAGCATTGAGCTGTATAGCCCAGTGGTTAAAGTTCTTGCTTTTAATGTAAAAGGTTGTGAGTTCAAATCCCCACAGAATTATAATTTTTTTAAATAGAGGATAAATGAAACTTAAATACACAGAGTGTCCCAACAGTGAAAATTTGGATTTTATTGAGAAAAAAAATGGGGCAAAACGTAAAATATGATCAAATAACACCCGTATTAACCCACACCAATCTTTTTAACTTGTGTAACCAGTATTTTTTGTTGGGAAAGGTGGCAAACCTAACAGCACCCCAGCTCAGGACGTCTATAGGCCCGCTCACTGCAGCAAGCTAAGCCTCATCAGGACTCACGTCATAAAAAAACTTTTTTTTCTTTTCATTGTGATATTCTGACCCTCATAACTTTTTTTATAGTTATGTCCATGGAGATGTGTGGGGGCTTATTTTTTGCAGGACAATCTGCCGTTTTTGACAATACCATTTTGGGTTGTGTATGACTTGATCAGTTTTTATTTAATTTTCTTGGAAGATAAAGTAATTGAAAAAAACGTTAATCGGCCTTTTTAAAATTATTTTCTGTTACGCCATTCACCACATGGGCTAACTTTTTTTTACATATTTTAATAGTATGGCCGTTTTCACATGCAGCGATGCCCATAATGGTATTTTTTTATTTTGTGGAATGGGAGTGATTTAAATTTTTATGGTTTTTATGTTTTTTTAAAAATATTTTCTAAACTTTTTTTTTTTTTTTTTTTTTTACTTTTTGTTAAGTCCCCCAAGTGGACCACAAATTGCAATCATCATATGTAAATTGCTTTATTATTCTGTATAGAAATTACTATTAGAGATGGCCTTGCGGTTCGCCCGGCGGTCATTTCGCGGCAAACTTTGCGTGTTCGCGATTCGCCGAACATGCGAACATATGGAGAAATTCGCGCCCGCCATATTCTTTTACATTGTGAAGAACTTTGACCCATGACACATCCATCAGGTGGTACAGGACAGCCAATTGAGACATTTCAGCACATGGACATACCCCCTACCTTATAAATAAACCTGATCTGATCTGATCGGGCTTACTAGGGCCATTTTTATATAGGGTAAGGTTCCGGGCGGGGTCGCTCTTATCAGGGCGGGTGGTCTGTGGTTAGGCTATCAGGGCCAGAATAGCACCCCCCTGTAGGGCAATATCAGGGACAGTTCTTTGCCCACCCTGCCTTCAATACCACATCATCATCTAGCCCAGGAATGGATGTTTTTTGCTGTCCCTCCTGGATTCATGGATGTGCACTGGAACCCCCCGGATTGTGGTAGGACATATGGTTTCTGATTTGGTGCCGCTGAGCACCTGATTTAGTGCCGCCGGTGCTGTTATTGCCTAAGACATCTATGCTTTTTGCTTAACTTTAATAATTTAATTTATTTTCATTTTGAGGGATATCTTTTCCATTCAGACATCCGCAAAATGGGTCCGCATCCGTTCCGCAATTTTGCAGAACGGGTGCAGACCCATTAATTTTCAATGGGGCCGGAATGTGCTGTCCGCACTTGCGGATCCACATCCGCATTTGCAGATCTGCACTTCCGCATCTGTGCTTCCGTTTCCGGAAAAAAATAGAACATGTCCTATTCTTGTCCGCAATTGCAGACAAGATTAGGCATTTTCTATTATAGTGCCGGCGATGTGCGGTCCACAAATTGCGGAATGCATATTGCCGGTGTCCGTGTTTTGCGGATCCACAAAACACTTACGGACGTGTGAATGGACCCTCATTGTAAAATTATTAAAGGTTACGTTTTATCTTTATGTACTGTATATTCTAATGGATTGCCTTCCTTGTACAATGGTATAATATACTTTCTATGTTAGATAGTATATTATAGTGCATTTGTATTGTGCGGCAGTTGTGTGCGGTTCTGCTGCGATACTGCAGGTATATAGAGGGACAAGCGCTATTGGAACAAATAATTTCTACTGGTGTGATGTACCAGTCGCCCTCCAAAAAAACAGATTGAAGCGGGGTGTAATATACCAATATACTTTCTTTATAGTGCATTTAGGTACTGTATAGTGCATTTGCACATGCGCGTATGAGAAAATTATATTGCCGATATTTCGCATTGAAGAAAATAATGAATGGAGATCGCAAATTCTAATAATACATGTGGTATGTCACTGTCCATGTTGTGGGACTATTTGTGCACTTCTAGTAATTATTTCTTGGCTGCAAATATGAGCTGAAGGTTTTTCAGGTTCGCCTGCCATTAAAATGAATGGGACCCGCCGCGAACTTGCGGTACACGAACATTTGATCGCGTTTGCGCACCGTCCCGGCAGATGTTCGTCCATCACTAATCACTATATCACAGTTCAGTGCTGCCATCTAGTGGCCTGAACTGGGATATACTAACAATGAGCCTGGTAGCCTAGTACAGGCTGCAGCTTATTTTTAGAACAGCGTGCTTTCCCTGATCTCTGCTAGAGGAAAGGGCGCCTGAAAAGGAATTCTGCGCTTCCGGTTTTTAACACTCTCATATGCCATGAGAAAGGGGAACTCATTGCTGTGAGGGGAGGGGGTATGTGGCGTATTCTGGTATCCTAAGGGTGAAGAACTGTGTGAGGAGCTTTACGGGGTGTAAATCTGTGAGGGAGGGACGGAATTGACAGAATATGTGTTGTTAGTACATTATTACAAGATTTGGGGCCCTACTTTTGATTTTGCCCAGGGCCACATTTTGTCTAAAACCGGCCCTGGGTCTGACTCCCAGCATCACAACCGATCAGCTGTTTGAATAGGCCATGGCCCTCCAGTGAGTGCTGAGGCCTCTTCCTAGTGACCAATGTTCACCGATCACATGACCTATGTGTAGCCCAGTCCCATTCAAGTGAATGGGCCTGTGTTGAAATACCAAGCACAGCCACTATACAATGTACAGCTCTGTGCTTGATAAGCTGCGAGGAGGCGACCACCATGCAAACCCTTTCAAACAGCTGATTAGTGGCATTGCTGGAACCCCCACCGATCTAAAGCTGATTATCTATGCTAGAGAAAGGTTGTCAATATTGAAATCCCTTAAAACCTCTTTAAAGTCTATAGTAAAGCATAAAACACATTACATATAAAGCATTTGTGTGGCTTTTTTTGGGGGAAGCAACTTTTTTTTTCAGACTGCAGCATTCTTTTATATGGATTTTGCCTCTGGGCTTCTCTTTAGGGCTTAAAAACGCCTCATCAAATCACCCCAAAAAATTAAAAGATTAAAAATCGTTGAAAAAAGCTATGAAAAGCCGTGTTTTGCAGGAATTTAAAAATGCTGAACAAATTTTTGTGTAAGGACTAGAAGTTAGCGAATTTCATAAAATTCATTTCAGGCCGATCTGTCCGAATTGGCCAAGAAATTAATTTTGAGTATGAATTGATTCTGCTAGAATTGAAAGTGCTTTAAAAATGTATCAATTCTCCCAGATTAAACCTAAAAAAATTATCATTCTAATTAACCACAAATTTTAGAAAAAGTCTATAGAATTGATTTACTCATCTCTAGTGTGGACGATACTACTTGCAGGGAGCTTTGGTGCCCAATCTGACTGCACTGCTAACTAGAAGTCCAATTGTAGTGCCCTGGAGCAGGGATACTTTGAAGTCTGGACATTTAAGAACATTTGCCCCTGTTTCCTCTATGAAAGTCAGCAACTCCTTGCTTTATTTCACTTGAAAGGGTTAGCTTACATTGACTTCTACTGTTTAATAGTGATGGACGAACATCGGCCGGGACGATTTGCGAACGTGCGTCCGCGATCAAATATTCGTGAACCGCGCATTCGCGGCGGACCCCATTGACTTTAATGGCAGGCCAACCTAAAAACCTTCAGGTCATATTTGCAGCCACCAAATACTTACTAGAAGTGCACAAATAGTCCCACAACATGGACAGTGACATACCAGAGGGTGATCAATGGAAAAAAATTCCCACAAAAAATATGTATTTTAGTCAAGGGCAATTTTTATGCGTCTTAAAGAGAAACTCTCAAAAATGTGCCCTGCTGGAGCCTAGAAATTTTTTATTTTAGGCCAGTGGAGTACAGGACCCAAAAAGTAGGCATTCACCTGACAGAAAAGAACAAGTGATTATGTGGCTGGAGGTACATTAGGCGGTCACTGAATAACAATTTTACTGTAGGCCAGTGGAGTACAGGCCCCAAAAATTAGGCATTCACCTGACAGAAAAGGCCTTTTATGCCGCTGTATATACATAAGACAAGGACCATTCTTTGTTCTGGGTGGTGGCAGATATGTGTAGGCTGGCATGAGGAAATTCAATTACACGTGGTCGTCACAGGTGTTGAATTTTTCCGAGATCCATGCCTCATATATTTTTAGAAATGTGAGGTAGTCCACACTGTCGTGAGCTAGGCGAGTGCACTTATCGGTCACGATCCCCCCTGCTGCACTGAACGTCCATTCAGACAGGACACTCGACAAGGGGCAAGCCAAGAGTTCCATGGCAAATTGTGTCAGCTATGGCAACAGGTCAAGCCTGCACACCCAGTAGTCCAGGGGTTCCTCGCTTCTCAGCGCGCCCACATCGGCCGTTAACCTGATGTAGCCAGACACCTGTCAGTCTAGGCTATCCCTGAGGCTGGATCCGGAGGGCGGCTGTCGATGGGTTGGCTGCAAGAATGATCTCATGTCCGAAGTGACCAACACATCTTCAAACCGCCCTCTGCTTGCCGGTGCGGTAGGATTGGTACCCGCACCTGTTTCGCTGTGGGTTGAAATTCCTCTGCCAGCGCCCGCAAAAGCAGAATGCAGCATCTCTCGCAGCAAGGAATGGAAATGCTGCATTCTGACAGCGTCTGTGATGCTGGTAACATGTCTGCCATTTTGTGTTTGTACCGGGGGTCTAAGTATGTTGCCACCCAGTACTGGTCCTTGTCCTTTATGCTTTTTATACGGGGGTCCCTCTTCAAACACTGGAGCATGAAGGCCCCCATTTTCACTAAATTGGAAGCGGTGGAGCACACTCGCTCCTGCTCATCTCCCAGGAGAATGTCGTCCTCGCTCTCCTACCCCCAGCCACGGCAACACCAGGGATCCCCGAAAAGTTTAAAGTCCCCCTCAATGCCTGCTCTTCTTGCTCCTCCTCCCCCCAGCCACCATTCTCCTCTGACTCCTCTTCAGACTCTTGCTGACTTGTCTCAGATGGAGTAGCCCCCCCCCGGGAATTCATTCAGCATTGCAACTTCCTCATCTTCCAGCTCCTGCTCCTTGACGGCTTGATCAATGACACGATGCAATGCATGCTCCAGAAGGCAGGTGTAAGGTACGATGTCACTGATGGTGCCCTGGCAGTTTGGTAATCTCATTAAATGGCCACAGAAGTCTGCATGCGTCGCGCATGAGCAGCCACTGGCGCGGTGAAAAAACAAACAAGCTCCCAGAACCTGTCCTGCTTCAGAGTTCGTACAGGTAGTCTTTAACAGTACATTGGTGCTGGAGCAGCCTATCAAGCATACAGAAGGTGGAGTTCATGCGCATTGGGCGGTCACAAATCAGACATCAGAAGTGCAGGTGGTGTCACCGCTGAACGTCAGCAAGGCGAGCCATGGCCGTGTAAGATCTTCTAAAATGGCCAGAGATTTTCATGGCTTGCCGCAAGACATCCTGGACCCTGGGGTATTTGGCAATGAATCACTGCACGGCTAAGTTCAGGACGTGTGCCATGCACGGCACGTGTGTAATTTTGCCCTGTTTCAGCGCACTCAGCAGATTGGCACCGTTGTCAAACACCACTTTACTAACTGTCAAATTGAGCGGGGTTAGCCACTGATCGGCCTGTGACCGCAGAGCTGAAAGCAGTGCAGGACCGGTGTGGCTATTGGCTTCCAGGCACAACAGCCGCAGCACAGCATGACAAGGTCTCACCTGGCACATCGAATAGGTTCTGGGGAGCTTGGGGGTTCAGCGATAGAGGTGGTAGCAGTGGAAAAGGAGGAGTCAGCCGAGGAGGAGACGGAGGATGGAGTAGGAGGAGGAGAAGAAGAGGCAGGCCTGCATGCAATCCGTGGCGGTAACACCAAATCCACACGGGTGCCACGGGTTACATGCTTGACGGCCGTCATAAGGTTCACCCAGTGGGCAGTAAAAGTTTTGTACCTTCCCTGCCCTTGTTTGTTAGACCACGTGTCTGTGGTCAGATGTATATTGGCACCGACACTGTGTGCCAGAGATATATTCACTTGCCGCTGAACATGGCCATATAGCTCTGGGATACCCTTCTGGGAGAAATATTTCCCTCTGGGTACTTTCCATTGCGGTATGCCAATAGCCACAAATTTTCTAAAGGCCTCCGAGTCCACCTTTTTATATGGCAGTAGTTGGCAGGCTAGCAGTTCCGACAAGCCAGCGGTCAGCCATTGGGCAAGAGGGTTATCCGGCGTCATCAACTTTTTACGCTCGAACATTTGGGCCACGGAAGCCTGCCTTCTGCCAGATGAACGCGACAACGGCACGGTGGAAGGTGGAGTACAGGACAAATGGGAGGAGAGAGGAGAAGAAGAAGAGGCAGGACGTGGAGCGCCGGGAGTGTGGCTTTGTGGGTTCTGACGGCGATGCTCCCACTGGGCTCAGTAATGGGAGGCCAGGTGCCTTCTTAAGGTGGTTGTCCCTAGGTGAGAATTGGGCTTACCGCAACTTATGCATTGACAGCACAGGCTGCAGATGGCAACACTATTGTCAGCAGCTGACACTTTAAAAAAAGCCCATGTATTCTGCGCAGGCGCAGTGAATGTCTGACCGCTCCCTGCACAGACATCTCCACTGCACCTGCGCCGATGACCGAGATGTCTGTGCAGGCAGCGGTCAGACATTCACTGCACCTGCTCCGAATACAGACGCGCACGGCGCAGGCGCGAGAATTTGTCCACTGGCTCAGATGGAGAACGGCATTCAAGAGGAGATGGGCGGGCTTAACGGATGAGCGGGGCGGCATACAATGTGAGTAGACCGAGCCTCTAGGTGCTGAAAAGACGCCCCCATAGCACCTAGAGGCTCATTAGCATATTAATAAAAGTTTGTTTTTTCGTGAAACGGATCCACACACAGGTCTGAGAATAGTATTGTTAGGTAGATCAGACACTAGCAGATCGCTAGTGTCTGAGAGCTAATTAGGTCAAAATGAGGTGGTAGAAACCCTTTAATCAGTATTTTGTGGAAGCAAGTGTATCGCAGGCCTCAATCAATATTTGGTGGAAGCAGGTATATCACTCCCCTTAATCAGTATTTTGTGGAAGCAGGTGTATAGAAGGCCTCAATACATATTTGGTGGAAGCAGGTATATAAATCCCCGTAATCAATGTTTTGTGGAAGCAGGTATATAGAACCCCTTAATCAATATTTTGTGGAAGCAAGTATATCGCAACCCTTAATCTGTATTTTGTGGAAGCATGTATATCAAACCCATTATTTAGTATTTTGTGGAAGCAGGTATATCACACACCTCAATCAGTATTTTGTGGAAGCAGGTATAACAAACCCCTTAATCAGTATTTTGTGGAAGCAGGTATATCGCACCCCTCAATCAGTATTTTGTGGAAGTAGGTATATAGAACCCCATAATCAATATTTGGTGGAAGCAGGTATATCAAACCCCTTAATCAGAATTTTGCAGAAGCAGGTATATTGCAGGCCTCAATCAATATTTAGCGGAAGCAGGTATATAAATCCCCTTAATCAGTATTTTGTGGTAGCAGGTATATAGAACCCCTTAATCAATATTTGTGGAAGCAGGTATATCACAACCCTCAATATGTATTTTGTGGAAGCAGTTATATCAAACCCCTTATTTACAATTTTGTAGAAGCAGGTATATCGCACCCCTCAATCAGTATTTTGTGGAAGCAGGTATATCAAACCCCTTAATCAGTATTTTGTGGAAGCAGGTATATCGCACCCCTCAATCAGTATTTTGTGGAAGCAGGTATATAGAACCCATTAATCAATATTTGGTGAAAGCAGGTATATATCGCACCCCTCAATCTGTATTTTGTTGAAGCATGTATATCAAACCCCTTAATCAGTATTTTGTGGAAGCAGGTATATCGCACCGCTCAATCAGTATTTTGTGGAAACAGGTATATACTGTAGAACCCCTTAATCAATATTTTGTGGAAGCAGGTATATCGCACCCCAAAATCAGTATTTTGTGGAAGCAGGTATATCACACCCCTCAATCTGTATTTTGTGGAAGCAGGTATATAGAACCCCTTAATCAATATTTGGTGGAAGCATGTATATCGCACAACTCAATCAGTATTTTGTGGAAGCAGGTATATCACAGGCCTCAATCAATATTTGGTGGAAGCAGGTATATTGTACCCCTCAATCAGTATTTTGTGGAAGCAGGTATATCAAACCTGTTAATCTGTATTTTGTGGAAGCAGGTATATTGCACCCCTCAATCAGTTTTTTGGGGGGGCAACAGGTATATCACACCCGTTGCAAATAGTTGTTCCAATAGTGCTATATACCTGCAGTATCGCAGCAGAACCGCACACAACTGCTGCACAATAGTCATGACCGGCAGTGGCTATATTCAAAGTCACGATATTTCACGAATATTTTGTTGAATATTCGTCATATATTCGCGGATTCGAGATTATTTTATTGAATGCGAAAAACGGCAATGTAAAAATCGCATAATGCGAATTCGTAACGTGAAATACAGGCGTGGGTCACTTTGGCTACATTTTTCAAGCTGCTAGAAGTTTCATGAGTTTCTTCTGAGACTGGATAAAATGGTTGGCATGGCAGAACATTACAATAGCTTTGTATGCAGATAGAGTCAAGTGTTCCAATAGATTGCACTAATCGGCAGTGATTAAAATATTTTTTCGCACTACGTGCAACTTCACATTTTAGCAGGTCTGACTACAGATTACTGATTGGTGCACTAAGTATTGTTGTGAACTTGACATTGCATCCTTCTCATTGGCCCACAAGCAAGAAGCTGAGAGGAATCATGTGTTTAGATGGAAAAATATGCCGAATATTTGATATAACGAATATATAGCACTATATTCTAAATATTCGTGAATTATCGAAGTGGCGATATTCGCGATAAAAATTTGCTATTCGAATATTCGTGCTCAACACTACTGCACAATACAAATGCACTTTATATTTTCTATGTTAGAAAGTATGTTATAGGTATATCACACCCCTCAATCAGTTTTTTTGGGGGGGCAACAGGTATATCACACCAGTTGCAATTAGTTATTCCAATAGCGTTTGTCCCTCTATATAGCTGCAGTGTCGCAGAAGAACCACACTCAACTGCTGTACAATACAAATGCACTATAATATACTTTCTATGTTAGAAAGTATATTATAAGTATATCACACCTATCGATAGCACACCTATACCAGTCCTTAAAAGGACTTTTGTGGCCATATTAGCTAGCGTTTGGTGTCCCTAACAGTCTGTCCCTGCTCCACAAAGCAACCTCTCCCTACACTGGCAAAACATAGAATGCAAAATGGCTGCTAGATCGGGTTCTGTTAGAGGGTGAGGGTGTGTCCATGTGCTGAAACGTCTCAATTGGCTGTTCTGTCCCACCTGATGAATGTGCCATGGGTCAAAGTTTGGCGCAATGCAAAAGAATATGGCGCATGCGAACATCGCCATATGTTCGTATGTTCGGCGAATCGCGAACGCACAAAGTTCACTGCGAAACAACTGCCGGGTGAATCGCAAGGACATCTCTACTGTTTAATACTGTGTAACCACACTTTATATGTATGTTGTGATATACACTCACCTAAAGAATTATTAGGAACACCATACTAATACGGTGATAGACCCCCTTTTGCCTTCAGAACTGCCTTAATTTTACGTGGCATTGATTCCACAAGGTGCTGATAGCATTCTTTAGAAATGTTGGCCCATATTGATAGGATAGCATCTTGCAGTTGATGGAGATTTGAGGGATGCACATCCAGGGCACAAAGCTCTCGTTCCACCACATCCCAAAGATGCTCTATTGGGTTGAGATCTGGTGACTGTGGGGGCCATTTTAGTACAGTGAACTCATTGTCATGTTCAAGAAACCAATTTGAAATGATTAGATCTTTGTGACATGGTGCATTATCCTGCTGGAAGTAGCCATCAGAGGATGGGTACATGGTGGTCATGAAGGGATGGACATGGTCAGAAACAATGCTCAGGTAGCCCGTGGCATTTAAACGATTCCCAATTGGCACTAAGGGGCCTAAAGTGTGCCCAGAAAACATCCCCCACACCATTACACCACCACCAATAGCCTGCACAGAGGTAACAAGGCATGATGGATACATGTTCTCATTCTGTTTACGCCAAATTTGGACTCTACCATTTGAATGTCTCAACAGAAATCGAGACTCATCAGACCAGGCAACATTTTTCCAGTCTTCAACAGTCCAATTTTGGTGAGCTCGTGCAAATTGTAGCCTCTTTTTCCTATTTGTAGTGGAGATGAGTGGTACCCGGTGGGGTCTTCTGCTGTTGTAGCCCATCCGCCTCAAGGTTGTGTGTGTTGTGGCTTCATAAATGCTTTGCTGCATACCTCGGTTGTAACGAGTGGTTATTTCAGTCAACGTTGCTCTTCTATCAGCTTGAATCAGTCGGCCCATTCTCCTCTGACCTCTAGCATCCACAAGGCATTTTCGCCCACAGGACTGCCGCATACTGGATGTTTTTCCCTTTTCACACCATTCTTTGTAAACCCTAGAAATGGTTGTGTGTGAAAATCCCAGTAACTGAGTAGATTGTGAAATACTCAGACCGGCCCGTCTGGCACCAACAACCATGCCATGCTCAAAATTGCTTAAATCACCTTTCTTTCCCATCCTGACATTCAGTTTGGAGTTCAGGAGATTGTCTTGAAGCATTGAAGCAACTGCCATTTGATTGGTTGACTAGATAAATGCATTAATGAGAAATAGAACAGGTGTTCCTAATAATTCTTTAGGTGAGTGTATATCCTGTTCATTTGCACTGTATTTGCGATGCTCTGTGGAAAGTTTTAATGATTACTGAGAGACTTTTGGGACTTTGAATGAGAAGCTGGTAGGAATGAGCGAACTCACTGTTTTCAAGTTTGGGTTCGGCATTCGGGTTCTGTGGTAAATTATCATGGACTATAACATAATTCTATGATGAAATGCACCACTGAAGCCTTTAAGAGGCATTCCATTTGCATTCCATCATAATAAAAGTCTATAGGCAGCATAACGGATCCGTCTGGTTTGGGTTATGCAGGAGTCCTGTCCTGCATAACGGAAACCAGACGGATCCATTATGCTGCCATACACTTTTATTATTACGGAATGCAAAACGGAATGCCTCTTAAAGGCTTCAATGGTGCATTCCGTCATAGATTTCCGTTATAGTCCGTGATAATGTAATCCATAATGGAGTTAGCACAGAACCCGAATCAGAATGCTGAACCCCAACAGCGAGTTCACTTATTCCTAGAAGCTGGTAATTTTCCACATCTGCCGTAGGGTTTAAAGAAGAGCATGTTTTTGAGGGAAAAGTCAGACTTGTGCACCACCAAAAACAGACAGACTGACCTTTTGAATGTCTGGTTTAGCTCTGTTGTTATGTCTGAAAACTTGTTTTTGTAGTAGTAATGTAAGCTGTAATGTAAGTCTATGACTGACGAGAGTCGTAACTGTGTATCTGTTTGTGCTGAGTTGCTCCATTCCACCCCTCCCACTAGAAGATTCTAGTTCAGCCAGAAACTGTATATAAGGAGAGCAGTCAGAGCCCATAGTGTTCTGCATTTAGGGACCAGTGATTGGAGGGAAAGACTCTGTCAGTCTGCACGAGTGACCAGAAGAAGATGCAGAGATGGGGACGCTGAGCCACAGACCATGGGTCTGAGCCCTGTGATCAAGGAGCCACCCGGACCGCTGAGTTAAAGATCGTGGGCCCCCAGCCTTTGACCAAGGTACCAGCCTTCTGAGAGAGAGACGGACAGCTAGCTGAGGCCTTTCCTCAGCACTAAACCCTTCTTCTGCCAGGGAGGAGACTGGAGAATCCAGCCCTATGCCTCAACTGTATTGTTTTGCATCTGAATTCCTCCAGTAAAGAAGCACACTGGTTTATTGCAGACCCTGACTCTCTGAAATTATTTCCCATTGTGGTGCACCATGCCTTACCATGCCTTTCGGAGAGCAGCAACATGTGGTGACACCTCAACGGATAGCGTTGGGGCCACCCCAAACCCGGCCACTGCACAATGATTGTGTATCCCTTTTTATTGTCATAGATAGCAGCTACAAGGGGAAACTTAGCACTGCTGATCTCCTGTTTGAATAAAAGATCAAGCATATTCATCTATTGCACATATTAGATTGTGTTGAATCCTGTCTACCTCGGTGGGATCTGCTGACAATTATCTGTGTATGTCCTACCATGTTCTACTTTCTCACTACTGTAAAAGCTGGAAAAAGAAAACTGAAAAACAAGGCAATTGAGCTGAGATTGAAAAAAAACTATAAACAGTTAGTGGTGCTTGCTCAATGATCACACAACCAAGGTGGTGCACCATATATTTTAGGTTCTGCAGCAGGGTATATGTTGAGGCAGAGTCATATTAATACTGGGTGGCATCTCACCTTGCTTAATACCGGCTGCCACTATGGTATGGTAATGGACATGTAGATGCTGGAAGGATGTGCTTTCTCTGTACCATCTTTATTTTTTGAACATCCTTCTGTGATATGTCATCCCAAGCTCTTTCAACTATGAGCTATAAATCAGTCAAGGAGGTTGTTGGCTGTTGTGCATGGGAGATCTATCTCGTCATCAGCAGTGCCCTGGGCAGTGGGAGAGGTGTGGAGCTGGAGAGAATGGGAGTAGTGGCAGTGGCAGTCAGGGTGGTTGTAGTCTTTATGGTGGCTAATCTCTCTCCCTTTAGAGCTCCCTGAACTGCTCATGCAGTGATGTGAGGGCACACCCTTTCTTCACTCGTGGCATACCCTGGACTTTTGGGGGCTTCTGTCTGGTCCTGCTGGGGTGCCCTTGATGTTAAGTAGATGGATGCAAGACAGGAGGAAAGACAGAGGAGCCAGTGGAAGAATGGTGGAGTGAGTGACAGGCTGTTTAGTTATGATAAAGTCTCTCTTTAGAGTAGATGATGAAGGTTGTAGTACAGATGCAAGCAACATGCATAGTTCTGAGCTATATGACACAGAAAATCTCTCCCAAAGGCCTCTTGCACACGAACGTTGTGTGCCTGTGGCCGTATTGCGGCCCGCATATGGCGGTCCGCAATACAGGGGCACTGGTCCGTGTACACTCCGCATCATGGATGCGGACCCATTTACTTGAATGGGTCCGCAATCACGGAGATGCGGAACGGAAGCACGGATTGGAACCCCACAGAAGCACTAGGGAGTGCTTACATTATTTTTCTGTCCGTGCCTCCGCACCGCAAAAAATAGAATCACGGACCCATTCAAGTGGAATTGTGGATGCACAACGTTCGTGTGCAAGAGGCCAAAGGTTGTACAGGTATACAGGAGGTGGCAATGATGGTATTAATGCTCCCTGAGTCTTTATCTAGAAACACTTTGTAATCTTCCCAAATTAACCCCTGAGGAAGCTGGATATTCCCGGCGATATGCGTGGGACATTCTTTTTGACAATGCTTACTTTTTAGTCTGTGACTTAATTTATTGATAGGTATTGCCTTATATCTATTGATGTTGCATTATCTCTGACCTTCTATTTGTTGGATTTGGTTGTGTATTGTCCCTGACTTTATACGCTCTGTCTTTATTTGTGGATATATTTTTTCCAGGACACTATTCATTTTTTTAAGTGTTTGCGTTTTTCTTTAATAAATTATATTATACATTTTAAATAATCGGATGTGGATTCCTTTTGCGGTTTTCTTGGTCTTGTTCATGTCTATGATAATTTTAAAACCGTGTTTGCACTCCATTTCATGGTGAGTGTGACCCCTCTTTTCATTATTATTATACTTTTTCTAGGAGCCTTCCCCTGGTCTACACCCAGCTTTTTTAAGCCCCTGGATATCAAGTCTGCCTAGTTATGCCAGTCACTCCTGAACTAGGTTGAGATTGTATTGAGGAGGTTGGAAAAGCTGGGTGACAACCCCATGTTACTTGCTATCTTCAAAAACAGATGCTTAGCTTAGAAGTCCAATTTTTAACAGCGTGAAAAAGAGAACAAAGAAACTTGTGTTTACTGGGGACTTTTTATGATCACTGGAAATGATTTTTTTTTTACAGAGTTTTGAACCACAGGAAACTGTACGGTTTATGTGTACAGCAGTGAGCAGACAGGACAGTGGAGCTTTACTGTAGAGATATAGAAATCTCCTATTCGTGTTTATTGGAAGCTCACAGTCAGAAATTCATTAAAGTTACCCTCGAGTTCAAGAAAACAAGATCACAATAACTGGGAAGTGAACAGAACACCTACATGGTGTCCTCAATTCCATTTTTAGCTGCAGATCAGCAAATTCCTGGGCTCATCATCTGCCATCCAAGATGGCTGATAGACTCCTCAGGCTACTTCATCCACTCTATGCATTTGGTAGTCCAAGGTACTTCCTGCTTGTCCAACCCATGTGCATGGATTAGCCAGTACTGCTCACGTGAGCAGTAGTGGCCAATCTGAGTGACTTGGAATATCAGATGCATAATATGTATCAGGTAGTCTGAGAAGCAGTGCGGCCATCTTGGATGGCAGAAGATTGGTGGATCTGCAGCGGAAAATGTGAAAATGAGGGCATCAGGTAAGTGCTCTGTTCATTCCCCAGTTAATGTGAATTTTTCTTCTTCAACTGGTGCATCACATTCATGTAAGAACACTAAAAGTGACTGTTAGACTTTAATATACATAATACACCTTGCTCTTTAAAGGGTTATTCCAATCTTGAACATTGGGGGCATATCGCTAGGATATGCCCCAAATGTCTGATAGGTGAGGGGCCTACATCTGGGACCAGCACTTATACTTAGCATGGAGCCTGCAAAGTGCCGGAGCGACTTCAATGGGACTAAGCTATTTTTTGTGTTTCCTTAGGAATAAATAGAGGGTGGTCGTGCATACTTGGTGCACCCTCCTGCACTTTGAAGGCTCCATTCTAAGTATAGGTGCGGGTCCCAGAGGTGGAACCTGCACCTATCAGATATTGGGGGCATATCCTAGAGATATGCCCCCAATGTCCAAGATGGGGATAACCCTTTAAAGACAAAAATTCCTCTTCGGTTTTAGCGTTTGATGACCTATCCTCAGGATAGGGCGTCAATTTCGATCGGTGGGGGTCCAACACCTGGCACTCCCACCGATTAGCTGTTCTCAACAGCCACTGATGCTGGAGGAAAGCACAGTGACTACACAGTGGATGAAGTTTTCTGCTTCCGGTTCTGTCCACTTTTCCAGTGCTGGCGGCTGCTGAGAACAGCTTAAAAGAGGGTTGGAAATCAGCCTTGTAACTCTTACAAGAAAAAATGTACCATCTACAGGGACATTTGGTCCTGCTGCAGTGGTAATCCCACCTGACTGAGCTCTTAATTATGTTAGATGCATGTTATATATCTCCTAGCACTGAAACCTACCATGTAACTGACATGATGATATGCCACATTGTCATGATGTGTGATTTATCATGTACTCTGCCTTTAAGCCACAGCGAGACACCAGTGAGGAAGTGGTAAATATATGTGTTCTACTTTGTGGTGATATAAGTATTGAGACCATGGCGGGAATGTTTAGTCATCTACTGACCTATGGTATGATCACAGTTAAATAATGTTATGTGGAAGAAAGGTCTTTGAGACCATGTGACTTAAAGATGTTGTCCAGTTTTGGGACCTGTTAACTGATGGCATCAACATACTGTACCTGTTAAAATATTATACTCACCCGCTCCCCGGCTCCATTCAGTGATTCCCTGTTGTGCACTTCTGGACAGACAGTGTCCAGTACCCCAGGACAGGGTGCTTGCAAATGTTTCTTGTTATGTGATGTTATTTGTAATGTATCCAGTATAGTACTATATAGATCTGTCGGGGTTAATAATCTTCCCTCAGCCCCTAGCTCAGTTAGTATTGTGTGTAGCAATATGTTATATGACCTCTAGGAGTCTCACTATATCAGATACATTCTACCTGTTGTTGAAACTTGTTGGTAAGTTGTGCAGTGTCCTGAAACACACTGCTCAATACTGTGATCGTTTTTCATGTAAATTGTGCTTATGTAGGAGTTCCAATAAAGTTGCATAGGGAGGGGGAGGTTCTAAGAAGCCTCCCAGGGCTGACTCCACCCTGCACACAGCACGGAGGAGAAGGAGAAGAAGGTCAGTGTGTGCGATGTCTGACCTCAGCAGCCATTTTGGAGAGTTATCCAAACTCCATACTTAGTTCCATGAACCAGCCCAAAGAAGGGAAAGATTACAGAAAAACCAGGCAACTCAGAGAGGGAATGAGAATATTGAGAAAGGAAGGTAACTGTCATTTATGAGACTCCAGCCTCCTTTGCATCAGGTGGAGATTCTAAGCTACAAGCTGCCCACCATAACCAAGGTCAGAAAGGCCATCTGTCAGAACATAGTATTCCTAGAGAGGATACAGAGGTATATGATTATACAGTACAGCAGAGATAGTCCATCCTTCCAGCCTGGAGAAACAAGGGAGGAAGATTGATTGTCATAGAAAACTGCTCCTTATGCAACTTCTGGGAACTAATCTGAATCACTGTAAAAGCTGCCTTGCTGTAAATCACTTTTTCATACATTAATGACCTTTGGATCAGCTTCAGTAAAGTACTGGGAGTTTGTTAAGAAACTTGGTCTCCTTATTCTACATCATCTCCTAATTGCACCTAACGGTGCTAGCGTCACAAACACAGAAGCCCAGCCACCAAAGCACCCTAAGCACTACCATCAAGGGCACCTCAACTTCCATCTGGCTGGTGTTGCCTGCAATAGAGTGCCCGGGAGGATTTAGTGCTGTCTTCCTCATCACTACACGCCAACCCAGGGAGCTGCAAAACCATGAGTACAACTACTACCCCCATCAGCCCACCGTGCAATCACATACTGCCCCTGTAGTCCGGTCTTCTGCAGTTGAGCATTCAGACATATGAGTAGTGTTAGCTGAGATCTCACTGGAATAAATTTTGTCTGGTACAAAATACTGAGTGTGGAAAAATCAGAAAGAAGAACCAATCAGAACAGAACATGGTGGCAGCCGGGCACTGTCTATGACTGCGTATACAGCGATAGCTGTATCACTGATACTGATAGGACCCCGCCCTTGTCTTCAAAGCCCAGAATAAGCAGGCATTTGAATGTATAAAATACAAGTTAGAGTGAATATTTTTTCAGAAAACTATATATCAATCTGCAGACACTTGACCACTGAGGAAGGGAGAGTGAATCTACCCGTAACGCGTATGGTGAAACAAGTGATGTACCTGCATTGAAAAGCCTCTGATAATACTGTATGGCCATACAGAAGAAAATCTCTACAGTAAAGGATTAACTATTCTTATCGTCGAAAGCTGCACCAAAGGAAATTGCGGAACAGAGTGGCAACTCCCGCGATCTTTGGAACTCCTGCGAAATTTAAACCAGCTTGCTGTATGGAGCGACTGAATAAGCCGGCAAATATTTAAAGCTCCATTGAAGCAATAGGGAGAAAGCAGATGCTAGACGGTAAGCCAAATATCGATTTAAAGTTTTCTTCAATTCAAAGCTCATATCGACCTTAAAAGGATATGCTATAAGAGACTTTTCACATTATCAGGATTCCTGTGGACACTTTATGAACATATTGCGCTCCCAGTGAATACACCTACAACATTTTCAGTGACATTCAGTTTCCCAAATTGGGATAGAGCACTAGAAGATAATACCCCCTCTTTCCCAAATAACAGCATATACTTGAAGTTTTTTTGGTGCGATATATATTATTGAATTTATCGACACTATTGAGTGGTATCGAATATTCTATCGAATATTTCAACATTGAATTTTCTATCACTCAATTTATCGAATATATTTTTATCGAATATAGTATCGATCATATCTACCACAATATATGTGACTGTAATGTTGTATATTATTGCTACATTGTTCTTATAAATTTTATTACTTGTATTTTATGGGGATTTAATAAATATTTTCTGCACATGTCAATTTGGTTGCCAAGTGTATGAGTGCTCGCTCATTTTCCTATTACTACATAACCCAAATATAGAAAGGGTGTATCTCACAATGATATAATTTTTTTGCCCAAACGGGTGTTAGTTTAATAACTGAATATGGCAGCAGTATATAACCCTGGAATTTCAAACGTCAAGATGCTGCAAGGCCTGAAAAATTGTGTATTTTGCACAAAAAAAGGTGTTTTATTAATAAAAGAATCAAACCCCTGTATTTAAAGGGTGTATCTCACACGCCCTGAACCAGACTAGGCCTTCTTTTAATTTTGTTTGCCCAAAATGGCTGTATTTCAAATACCTGAATAGAACCCCTGTATATACAGGGTGTATCTCACATGCCCAGACATCCCAACCTGCAAAAACTCATTTCAGGGAGGTGCACTTCTCATTTCAGGGAGGTTTTCTTTTTTTTTTTTTCACAAACTTTTTATTACATTTTCCAAACATATGCAGTATCTGCACACTTTGCTCTATGGTATGGAGGACTGGGCTCATTACCCTGCCCCAAATTATCATATTTATGTATATGATTAAAGGGATTCTGTCACCACCTATAAGCCCTGTGAAATAAACATATGCTCATGTCCAGGGTAGCATTCTGATTTCTAAGTTGGCCTTATAAAAGCTATTTGTGGCTTTATTCTGCGGAAAAACAGGTTTTACTAACCTGTCAATCATTGAATTAAGGTGCCCAAGCAGGGGAGGTCTGTGGATGCATGGTGCCCGGCCGCACGCATCGCCGTTCGTGCCCAGCGCCGCCTTCTACTCCTCAGTGCCGCCTCTCCCTCTCCCTCCCTCCCCTCCCGCTTTGAGATCCCGCGCGTGCGCACAGGCTCAGCCTGATGCGCCGTTGCGGACTGCTGGCATCGGCTTCTTCTTGTACTGTGCGCACGCGCCGAGAAGGGGACGCTGCTACAGGTTGCCGGAAAGGTTTACTGCAAGTAAACTAGAGATCGGAAGTTCGGATCTTTCACATGAATCGGTTCATTTGAATAAGTTCATTCAAATGAACCGAATCATGAATCAAATCTTCGGTTCATTCTCTGAGCTGACAAGAAGCAAGTGAACAGAAGCTTAGGCTGCGCAATGCGCATGCGCGGATCCTTCGATTCACTTGCTGACTCGCTGAGTCGTCTCTTGGTCTGAGTCAGGAAGTTTATTCTTTAAAACCCTGTGTATAATTATCTACCGCACTGTAGGAAAAAAAACAAGCATCCAGGGGGTGTGAATTTAACACTGGGGTAAATAATATAATTAAAATGGAGGGTTAAATGTATTTTAAAAAAATACATCTCTCTCAATAGTTATATAGCTACTGAATGAGACTGGTCTGGGTTGCCTTTAACATATATATCTCCTTGAGAAGCCAATTTGACCCTAAAGGGTTAATTCAACCTGTAATCTAAACTCTGTCCTGTCACTTCTCTTATCTCTCTGCTCTGCTATCAGTAAACCTTTCCGGGATATATTGTCTCACATGCGGGTGTCAGGGAGCCGCTATCTAATAGCGGGAGACTCCCTGAACCTCCGGGAGACTTGAGATCCCTGCATGCCCTGATCCACACTAGGCAGCAATTAAATTTGTTTGCCCAAAATGGCTGTATTTCAAATACCTGAATAGAAGCCCTGAATTTAAAGGGTGTATTTCACACGCCCTGAGCCACACTAGGATGCTATCAAGGAATTGTGCCCAAAATGGCTTTATTTCAAATAACTGAATAGAAAGACAGTATGTAAAGGCGGTATCTCACAATGACATCTGCAGTAAAGGCTGCCAACTAATTTTTTTTTGCCCAAACGGGTGTTTGTTTAATAACTGAATTTGACAGCAGTATATAACCCTGGAATTTCACATGTGCTGATGCTGCAAGGCCAGAGAAACAGTGGAATCTGGCAAAAAAGTGTGTTTTTAAAAACCCAGAAAATGATGGCTGTATTTCTAGCTTAAATTGCACACTGACTAATCCAGATGTTGTATATTGCCAAAAAAGTGTTTTTTTAGTAACAGAATATGAAAGCTGTATATATTATACTTGAATTTAACACTTGTAGATCTGGAAAATAGTGGTTTTTGGATAAAAAAGTGTGTTTTTAAAAACCCAGAAAATGATGGCTGTATTTCTAGCTTAAATTGCACACTGACTAAGACTGCAAATGCACCAGATGTAAGTTTACAGGGGTTTGATTCAGGCATTTGAAATACAGCCTTGTTGGGCAAAGAAATCTTTAATTCAGGCCTACACTGGTTCAGACCGTGTGAGATACCCCCTCTACATACAGGGGTTTGATTCAGGCATTTAAAATACAGCCATTTGAAATACAGCCATTTTGTGCAAAGAAATCTTTAATTCAGGCCTACACTGGTTCAGGCCCTGTGAGATACACCCTTGACATACAGGGCTTTGATTCAGGCATTTGAAATTCAGCCATTTTGGGCAAAGAAATCTTTAATTGAGGCCTAGTGTGGTTCAGGCCGTGTGAGATACACCCTGTACATACTGTGGTTCTATTCTACTATTAATTAAACACCCATTTAGGGCAAGATCCTAAATTCGAGAAATATGAGGAGAGCATCAAATAAGGGACGTGGCCTAGGTCGTGGTGCTGCTGGTGGAGCTCCTGTTGCAGGGAGAGGATGTGGTCGATCTGTGCCTGCTACACGCACAAGTGAAAGCCCTTCCTAAGGTGCGAGTAGGCGACAGAACCTGCAGCGGTATTTGGTCGGGCCTAATGCGGCTCTACTAATGGTGAGGCCTTAACAAGTACAGGCGATAGTAGATTGGGTTGCTGACAGTGGATCCAGTTCCTTCACATTGTCTCCCACCCAGTCTCCTGCTGAAAGACCACAGTTGGCACCTGCAGCCGATGTCCATCAGTCTTTCACCTCACCCCCTTGCAAATCAGCCAAGCAGTCTGAGCCCCAAGTCATGCAGCAGTCTCTTCTGCTTTTTGATGACTCTGTTAGCAGGGTTTCCCAAGGCCATCCACCTAGCCCTGCCCCAGAGGTGGAAGAGATTGAGTGCACCGATGCCCAACCACCTATCTTTCAAGATGAGTACATGGGAGGACCATCGCAGCACATCTCGGATGATGACGAAACACAGGTGCCAACTGCTGGGGCTTTCGAAAGTGTGCAGACCGACAAGGAAGGCAGGGGTGAAGACTGGGTGGAAGATGATGGGGAGGACGATGAGGTCCTCGACCCCACATGGAATTAAGGTCATGCGAGTGACGTATGTAGTTCGGAGGAAGAGGCGGTGGTCGCACAGAGCCACCAGCACAGCAGAAGAGGGAGCAGGGTGCAAAAGTGGAGCGGCCGTCCTCTAGACAGTATGCCTGCTACTGCCCACTGCAGCAAGGGACCGAGCACACCAAAGCCAGCTCCAAGGAGTTCCCTGGCGTGGCAGTTCTTCAGACAATGTGCTGACGACAAGACACAAGTGGTTTGCATGCTGTGCCATCAGAGCCTGAAGCGAGGCATAAACGTTCTCAACCTGAGCACAACCTGCATGACCAGGCATTTAAGTGCTAAGCACGAGCTGCAGTGGAGTAGACACCTCAAAAACCAAGAAAGGTCTCTGGCTCCTCCTGCATCCTATTCTGCTGCAGTCTCGGCCTCTTCATCCACCTCTGGAGTGACAGTGCCACCTGCCACCCCGCAAACAGAAGATCTTCCAGCAACACCACCACCTGGGTCACCAAGCATCTCCACAATGTCCCACGGAAGCGTTCAGCTTTCCATCTCCCAAACGCTGGAGAGGAAGAAGAAGTACCCCCCTACCCACCCGCGATCACTAGCCCTGAATGCCAGCATTTCAAAATTACTGGCCTTTGAAATGCTGTCATTCCGTCTGGTGGAGACGGATAGTTTTAAAGGCCTTATGGCGGTGGCTGTCCCACAGTACGTTGTGCCCAGCCGCCACTACTTTTCCAGGCGAGCCATCCATTCCCTGTACAACCAAGTGGGGGACAAAATCAGGTGTGCACTGCGCAACGCCATCTGTGGCAAGGTGCACCTCACTACGGATACGTAGACCAGTAAGCACGGTCAGGGACGTTATATCTCCATAACAGCACACTGGGTAAATGCAGTGGCGGCTGGGCCTGAGGCGGATAGCAGTTTTGCGCATGTCCTTCCACCACCGAGGATTGCAGGGCACTTCAATTTGCCTCCTGTTGCTTCCTCCTCCTACTCCGCTTCCTCATCCTCTACCGGTTCCTCATCCGGTCAGCGTAACACCTTCTCCACCAACTTCAGCACAGCCAGGGGTTAATGGCAGCAGGCTGTTTTAAAACTTATCTGTTTGGGGACAAACCCCACACCGCGCAGGAGCTGTGGACAGGCCTTGAACAACAGACTGATGAGTGGTTTGTGCCAGTTAGCCTCAAGCCCGGCCTGGCGGTGTGCGATAATGGGCGAAATCTCGTAGCAGCTCTGGGACTAGCCGGTTTGATGCACATCCCTTGCCTGGCGCATGTGCTGAATTTGGTGGTGCAGAGATTCCTTAATAAAGTCAGCGCTGCAGCGTAACTTCGGCCTTCCCGCTCACCGCCTCATATGCGACGTGCCCACAAGGTGGAACTCCACCTTGCACATGCTGGCCAGACTGTGCAAGCAGCAGCAGGCGATAGTGGAGTTTCAGCTGCAGCACGCACGGGTGAGTCGCTCTGCGGAACAGCACCACTTCACCACCAATGGTTCCTTGTTGCGCTGTTTCGAGTACTCCACCAACATGGCCAGTGTCGATAACGCCGTTCTCAGCGTTACTATCCCACTTCTATGCCTCCTTGAAAAAATGCTGCTGGCGATGATGGACGAGGATGTGGCACAGGAGGAGGAGGAGGAAGAGGGATCATTTTGTAGGGTTTCCAGCCAGTCATTCACAAGTGGCTCCGAGAGTGGGTTCCTGCACCCACAAACGCCAGGTACACAATTGTCCAGCCAGGGAACAGTTCTGGAGGATGACGAGGTGAAGGATGAGGAGGAGGAGATGGAGGAGGAGTAGGAGGAACCTTGTTCACGGCAGGGTGGCACCCAGACCAGATCATGGCCATCACTGGTGCGTGGCTGGGGGGATACAGAGGACACAGACGATACACCTCCCATAGAGGACAGCTTTTCGTTGCCTCTGGGGAGCCTGGCACACATGAGCGATTACATGCTGCAGTGTCTCCGCAACGACCGCCGAGTTGCCCACATTCTAACTTGTGCTGATTACTGGGTGGCCACGCTGCTGGATCCCCGTTACAAGGACAACATACAGTCCTTGATTCCCTCACTGGAGCTTGATCGTAAGATGAGATGGTAGACGCGCTGCTGGTGGCATTCCCACCTGACAGCGGGGGCACAGTGGAAGCACAAGGCAAAGGAAGAGGTCGCCAACGCAGCTGGGGCACCGCCAGCACCTCAGAAGGCAGGGTCAGCATGGCCGAAATGTGGAAAAGCTTTGTCAGCACACCACAACAACCAGCACCACCAGCTGATATGGAACGTCTTAGCAGGAGGCAGCATTTCACCAACATGGTGGAGCAGTATGTGTGCACACTCCTACACGTACTGAATGACGGGACTGCCCCCTTCAACTTCTGGGTCTCCAAATTGGGCACATGGCCTGAGCTTGCCCTTTACGCCTTGGAGGTGCTGGCCTGCCCTGCAGCCAGTGTATTATCTGAACGTGTGTTTAGCACGGCAGGGGTGTCATCACAGACAAACACAGCTGCCTGTCCACAGCCAAGTGGACAAGCTCACGTTCATTAAAAAGAACCAGGCATGGATCCCTCAGGACTTGTCCGTACCTTGTGCAGAATAGACATGTATGCCGGCACTAATCAGCCATTGTTATACTGCAACGCAATTGCTCTTTCTTGTATTTTGGATATTTCACACTCTTTTAGAGTGTACCCTAATTTTAAGAGATAAAATTAAAACCCAAAACCTGTGTTGGCTACCTCGTCCTCCTCCACCGCCGCTTCCACCTATACCGCTACGTCCACCGCCTCCTCAAACTCCTACTCCATATGGAACTCCACCTCATAAATCAAATTTTTTTTTTTTTATTTGTACGCATTTTATTTTATGTCATTTCACTACTTTGTCATTTACATTTTCGGGTGAAATTCACCAATTTTTGGGTGTATAGTACCACTGCTATACCTAGTAGACAGGTTAAAAAATAAATAAAAAAAATTGTCATTTACATTTTCGGGTAAAATTCACAAATTTTTGTATGTATAGTACCACTGCTATACCTAGTAGACCGGTAAAAAAATTTTTTTCAAATTGTCAGTTACATTTTCTGGGGAAATTCACCAATTTATGGGTGTATAGTACCACTGCAATAGCTAGTAAACAGGTTAAAAAATATATAAATTGTCATTTACATTTCCGGGTAAAATTCACAAATTTTTGGGTGTATAGTACCACTGCTTTACCTAGTAGACCGGTAAAAAAAATAAAAAAATTGTCATTTACATTTTCGGGTGAAATTCACCAATTTTTCGATGCATAGTAACACTGCTATACCTAGTAGACCGAAAATAATAATAATAATTTGTCAGTTACGTTTTCTGGTGAAATTCACAAATTTTTGGGTGTGATGTACCACTGCTATACCGAGTAGGCAGGTAAAAAAGAAAAAAAATGTCTGTTACAAATTTGGGGAAATTCACCAATTTTTGGGTGTAATATACCCCTCCTCTACCTAGTTGACAGCTTAATAAATTTCAATAATTTTTCTGTAACATTTTCGGGTGACAATAAACAATTTTTTTCTGTTATAGACCCTTGCTCTACCAAGTAGACAGTTTAATAAATTTCACTAATTTTTCTGTTACATTCTTGGGTTGACATTATACAATTTTAAACGTGAATAAACCCCTGCTCTGCATAGATAACAGGGAATACAATTTAATAAATTCTTCAGTAATTAATGCACACCACATTCTTTCATTCAATGTTTAAACTTTAAAAAGTTGTCACACTTTTATGATTTAATAATTTCTCCCATATTTCAACTCTATAATTTTAAATTCAAAAAAATTAATCCTCCCTTGGATGTGGTCTCTCTTTCTCACGCTCCCTCTCCGGCGTGGAACCCTGATTCCCCGCCACCCGTGATCACCATGGTAGACGGAGAAAAGAACATCGAAAGTTGATAGAGCAGATATCAATTGGATTGTGAACATCACGGGGACGTGCGACATGGTGGGGCAGTAAGTTTGCACACGCCTACACGAACTGACTGACAGGGGTCAGCCCCTGCAACTTCTGGGTCTCCAAATTGGGCACATGGCCTGAGCTTGTCCCTTGCCCCTTGGAGGTGCTGGCCTGCCCTGCAGCCAGTGTATTGTCTGAACGTGTGTTTAGCATGACTGGAGTGGGTTATCACAGGTTATATTTCCCAATGTTTTGGGGTGTACCCTAATTTAAAAAAATTAAAATAAATTTAAAACCAAAAAGCAGTGTAGGCTACCTCCTCCTCCACCGCCACTTCCACCTACACCGCCACATCCAACGCCTCCTCAACCTCCTCCTCCATATGGACCTCATCCTCCTAGATCAAGATATATATTTTTTTACGTATTTTATGTTATTTAAAGTCATTTCCCTATCCACATTTGTTTGCAGAGCACTTGCTATGCTCCTAACCACATTTTGATGCCATTTGCAGCCTTCTAGCCCTTTCCATGACATTTTTGCAGCCATTTTAGTGCTCAAAAGTTTGGGTCCCCATTGACTTCAATGGGGTTCGTGTTCGGGGTCAAGTTCGGGTCCCGAACTCGAACTTTTTTCCAAAGTTCAGCCGAACCCGAACATCCAGGTGTCCTCTCAACTCTACTAATAAGCCCTTATTTCCCACTAAAGCCAAAAATGCTTTAGAACATATAACTGCACTGCACAAGGGAAAATAAGACGTAGAAATATTTCCTTGTAATAAACCCTGTTAATGCCTGCATCAAACAGCACTTGCACCCCAATAAGAACGGTTTACAGAGCTGTATAATGGCAATTTGGATCCCCAGTCAGTGCAGCAAGGTGTAATCGGATTGTTCCTATTATCCAGGCTGTAACCTCCCCTACAGAACCCTGTTCAGCATGAATGCTGTGGAATGATTCCTCCCTATCCTTTCCCTACACCTTGAATAATCTTTCTCTGAACTTGTAAATCGTTGTTTTTTTAGCACAATTACGTTTTCTCTAGCACTGTCCCTAGCGCCGGCTGACGTCTCTCCCTGCACTAAGTACACTGGAAAATGGCAGAATCCAAGATGGCTGAGGGTATTTATAGGGCTATGACATCACAGGGCTGGCTGGCTGCTGATTGGCTGCATGCATGGCATTGTGGGTGATCCCGCCTTCCCAGAGTTCCTTGCTCCATGTCCTCACATGTGCAGCAGCCATTTTAGGAAAAAATGTGATTTGTTACCTAGAATCGTAAGGAAATTCGGTTTCGGTGCGAATCGAATTTTTCCTGAAATTCGGGTCGAATTCCACTTCGTCAGCTTTGCTCATCTCTAATTTTGCTATGCCGGATACGGTGAACTACAGCAGTCTGTTCCTACGCCTTATTTATTGGAACAGTAGTTGATATAAGATTGCACCCCATAGGATTTGAATCCACCCTTAAAACACATGATATGGCGTTGTGTATTCATTTTTTTAAAAAATTTTTTTATAAATTGCCTTAAAATGACACGTGCAGTGTGCACAGTGGTCTTCACTGGCTATGCAGTTCAGTGTAGTGTGAGACAGAAGGGAGGAGGTCAGCTAGAAGCAGCCCTGGAAAGTACCTGCCAGCTTGAGAGACAGAGCCGTAAACCATCATCTGAGGAAGATAATGAGAATCATCTTGGAGTGTATTGGGCTTTATGAGGAGGTGTGTGCTAAATAGACTGCATTTAGCTTTTGGACTCCATAGCATTTTATGCCAGTCTGCATATGTTGGGGGCAGACTGGCCATCTGCTAAGAAAACTACATCCTGTTGGGTAAATGTAGTTGTGCATCTCAAGAGAAGTAAAGAGATTGCAAAAGATTTAAAGATACAGAGAGAGAGAGAGAGAGAGAGAGAGAGAGAGAGAGAGAGAGAGAGAGATGGATTGTGCCCTAAGCATGTCTACCATCTTTGCAGGCATTAGAATTGTGAGAACTGTGGAAATTGCAACCTGTGTAAGATCTGCCAGTCCGTGCATGATAAAGACTGTGTCTGCTGTATTTGAACTTTATCACCAGTAAAGAACTGCTTCCTCATTGCATGCTAGTGATGAGCGGCATAGGCAATATTTATTATCCTGATACTTCGCGAATTTATGGCCTAATATTCGCCATAAATTCGCAAATTCTAGAATTCGCGATCTCCAGTCATTATTTTCTTGATTGCGAAAATTGGCAATGTACGTAATTTGCGTGTATTGCACATGCAATACAGGCATGGCTCTCTTTTGCTACAGTTGTCAAGCTGCTGGAAGTTACCTGGGACTGGAGAAAATGGTTGGCAGCAACTTTCGTGACTGTGAGAAAGAACTCCTGATAGAGTGATATATTCGTGATTGCGCAAATCTGCACTAATGATGCACATATTTTTGGCGCAATACATGCATCTTCACATTTTATCAGGTCTGAGTAGATATTACTGATTGGTGCACTAAGTATTGTTGTGACATCACAGCACTATGTCTGTAGTATGTATGTATGTATGTATGGAGAGCAGAGAAACAGTAATTCCTATTACACTACCTAACACCCTGCACTGGACCCTATCAGCTACACTATATCACTATCTAACCTACACTGACTATCTCCCACTAACTATCTGTATTATATATGAGCTAACTAAGGGCTCTTTCACACCTGCGTTATTGTCTTCCGGCATAGAGTTCCGTCGTCGGGGCTCTATGCCGGAAGAATCCTGATCAGGATTATCCTAATGCATTCTGAATGGAGAGAAATCCGTTCAGGATGCATCAGGATGTCTTCAGTTCCGGAACGGAACGTTTTTTGGCCGGAGAAAATACCGCAGCATGCTGCGCTTTTTGCTCCGGCCAAAAATCCGGAACACTTGCCGCAAGGCCGGATCCGGAATTAATGCCCATTGAAAGGCATTGATCCGGATCCGGCCTTAAGCTAAACGTCGTTTCGGCGCATTGCCGCATCCGACATTTAGCTTTTTCAGAGTGGTTACCATGGCTGCCGGGACGCTAAAGTCCTGGCAGCCATGGTAAAGTGTAGTGGGGAGCGGGGAGCAGTGTACTTACCGTCCGTGCGGCTCCCCGGGCGCTCCAGAGTGACGTCAGGGCGCCCCAAGCTCATGGATCATGTGATCACATGGATCACGTCATCCATGCGCATGGGGCGCTCTGACGTCATTCTGGAGCGCCCGGGGAGCCGCACGGACGGTAAGTATACCGCTCCCCCGCTCCCCACTACTACTATGGCAACCAGGACTTTAATAGCGTCCTGGGTGCCATAGTAACACTGAACGCATTTGGAAGACGGTTCCGTCTTCAAATGCTTTCAGTACACTTGCGTTTTTCCGGATCCGGAGTGTAATTCCGGCAAGTGGAGTACACGCCGGATCCGGACAACGCAAGTGTGAAAGAGGCCTAACTATCTAATGTACGGTAATTAAATTAGGATCCAGATGACTCAACAAAGCACAGAGCACAGCAATGTCACTGCTCTCACTCTCACACAACTGCAAAAAACAGCAGAAAATGGCTACTAGGGAGGATCTTATATAGTAAGGGGTAGGCAACTTTCCTATTGGTTGCTAGGGATGTTGCTAAGCTGTGACAAAGATATTGCAGCTCATTGGCCCACAAGCAAGAATGGAGGTTACTGATGAAAAAAAAAAAACTAGAATATTCACGATTACGAATATATAGCACTATATTCTAGATTTTAGCGAATTCTCGAAGTGCCGATATTCGCAATAAAAATTCGGGATTAGAATATTCGCGCTCAACACTATTGCATGCACCAACACCTACATTTCCACAGTATTGCATTGATCTGCACCCTCACCCTTTTTCACGGTGACCCTGCCTTGCACCCTCAAAATTCACCTACACCACAGGCGCTCCACTTAACACCAGGCAAGAGACCCGCAACACGAAGGTGCACCCTCCCTTCACTGTGACCAACCCTGGGAGAACCAGGGAGGACCATAGCCAATGTGAGGACTCCCATGTGCCTCATTATAGAGGGTCAAGCAGAAAGACATCATTCAACTTTCTTAAGAAAATAGCACCACACTTGTCCACAGGATGTGTGTGGTGCAAAACAGCCTTATTCACTTTTAACAGAGCTAAGCTGCAATACCACACACAATCCATAAACCGATGTGACACCATTTAAAAAAATAAAATACATTAACCATGCTTTTCTTATCTTGTACAAGCCAAGTGTTGTTGATCTCCTATTATCATGATACAGACTGGATCCTATCTAATCTTATCTTATGATATCACTTACTTTATATAGTGCAGATGCACAGCTGGAGTGCTGAATGCAGCTCCTGACATACCACCTCTACTTCATTATAAAGTGCAAGTTTTCATATTGGCCACTAGATGTCAGTGTACACTTCAGACAGAAGAAGGCACGTTGTCTTTTACAGTCTACGGTAAAGCTGAGCGTTATCACCTCATTATCATTTATTGTAGAGTTTATGACAGAATTACAGGTCTGCATGATCTGTTTAGGCTAAAATTCAAGATAGATAGCTGATGCAGGGTTGATTAAGGGGTCAGGGTAATCTGGGGACAGTTGGGGATATCTCTGCTCCTCTTCTCCTCAAAACTTAATTGATTGTGTACAGTTTTGGGCATCAGTGTAGATGAAAGATATAGTAAAGCTTGTGCGGGTTCAAAGCAGGGCAACTAAAGTAATAACTGGAATGCGTGGACTATAGTGGAGTGGCATAGGCAATATTTGTTTTTATGATATTTTGCGAATTTATGGCCTAATATTCACCATGAATTCGCGAATTCTAGAATTCACGATCTCCAGTCATTATTTTTTTTATGATTGCGAAAATCGGTAATGTAATTTGCGCGTATTGCGCGCGCAATATAGGCATGGCTCACTTTTGCTAGAAGTTTCCTGAGACTGTAGAAAACGGTTGGCAGCAACTTTCATGACTGTGAGGAAGAACTCCTGATAGAGTGCTCCAATATATTCGTGATTGCGCAAATCGGCACTAATGATGTATGTATGGGCAGCAGAGAACCAGTAATTCCTATCACACTACCTAACACCCTGCACTGGAACCTATTAGCTACACTATATCACTATCTAACCTACACTGACTATCTCCCACTAACTATCTGTATTATATATATGAGTTAACTAACTATCTTATGTAATTGGATAAGGAATATGTCACGGGGTTCCGAAGCTGCACTCGGTCCCCCATTGCCCGCAGACCTGTTGCTTAGCTTTGGGAATGAGGATCTGTGTTTGACCTCATTCCCAGGGCGGCTTTACTAGCTGGGTGACTCCCTGCTCCTAGTCTGCCTTGAGCGCCGAGCTGATCACTCGGTGCTCGACTGGTTGGTCTGTCGGTCATGAGACGCTGGCCACGTCACATGACCCTCACTCCCCACTATAAATACAGGCAGCCTGCTGGCTACAGGTTGCCTGTTAATTTCTAGGTTCCTGGCTATTTGTTGGACTGCTGAATACTTACCTGATCCTGTTCCCTGACCATCCTTTTGCCTGCTCCTCCTGGACTGCGCATCCGTCCTGGTATTGTGACCTCGGCTCCCACCTGACTACTCTCTTAGGACTCCTCTTGTACTTCTCTGCTCTCCTGGTATTTGACCCCGGCTTCTCCTGACTATTCTTTGCTTAATCCTTTGTACTGCGTAGCTCTCTTGGTTCTGACCCGGTCCGTTCATGTTCCGTATTTTGTCTTGTCTGTCTTCCCTGCACATATCCTAAGTTAGGGACTGTCGTCCAGTTGTCCCCTGTCATCAGGACTCGTGAGGCAAGTAGGCAGGGCCAGGGGTGAGGGTGGAGCGCAGTGGTCACTATCCTTCCCCCTGTGTGTGTGGACGTGACCGTTACAGAATAGGATACAGTTGAAAGCACAGAGCACAGCAATGTCACTGTTCTCTCTATCTCAGAACTGCAAACAAACTGTAGAAAATGGCTGCTGGGGAGGTTCTTATATAGTAAGGGGTAGGCAACTTCCCTATTGGTTGCTAGCGATGTTGCTAAGCTCTGACAAAGATATTGCAGCCTTCTCATTGGCCCACACGCAAGAAGGTAGGTCACTGATCTAAAATCTAGAATATTCGCGATTACAAATATATAGCACTATATTCTAGATTTTCGCGAATTCTCGAAGTGCCGATATTCGCGATAAAAATTTGCAATTACAATATTCACGCTCAACACTAGTGGACTACAAGACCCAGAAAGATTATCTAAATTAGGGTTATTCACTTTAGAAAAAAGACGACTTAAGGGAGATCTTATAACTATGTATAAATATATCAGGGGTCAGCATAGAGATCACTCCCATCATTTATTTATCCCCAGGACTGTGACGAGGGGACATCCTCTGCGTCTGGAGGAAAGAAGGTTTCTACACAAACATAGAAGAGGGTTCTTTACGGTAAGAGCAGTGAGACTATGGAGCTCTCTGCCTGAGGAGTTGGTGATGGTGAACTTACTAAAAGGGTAATAGTATTACCAGTTATAGTTAGTGCTGAGCAAATCAAAGCATCTTAAGTGGAATTCGATCCAAAGTTTAGGAAACATTTGATTCACCAAAAAAGCCAAATTTCCTTGCGCTTAGTGGTAAAATATAGTTTTTGCTAAAATGGCGGCTAGAGTTGTCTTAGTAAGAATGGGAAAAAAATACTCACCTCATTCACTTGCTCACATAGACTGCCCCTCAGACAAAGGACCTGCACTGAGCGTGATGGCATTACTACGCTTTCCCAGAGTGACTACGTGGTGACTTCATCGTCATTAGATTTCTGGAGAAGGGTTGTTAGTCCAGGGATTTATTACCTCTTCAACCTTCATATAACCTAATAAACAACCCTTTTAATGATAACAGCAATTATTGGAAGTATTCAGTGACATATGGCAGATGTCGAATGATGAAATAAAGCTTAGCAAAACTGAAAGACTAAAATCTTAGATAATGTGCTCTATACAATGTTAAATCGTCATTGTATGTTCACACAACTTTGCATAAATCAATAGTACAGGCAAATAGAAGAAACTTTGTAATGTATGTCATGAGGGAAAAATACCTTGTTCTAAAGTTATCAACTGTTTCCTTCCTCTTTTATTTCCTAAACTATCTTTCTCTCTCTGAATTTTGGGAGTAAATTGTTTTGCGAGACCAAGATGGGCTGCCTGCTCACTGAAGGATCAGATTAGATCATCCCATAAAAATGCATGAATAGGGGGGAGAATGAGGGTGGAAGTGCAGAGAGAAACAAGCAGGCAGAGAGAGACATATATGAATCATCAAATAGTAGTAAGAGTTATATCTCACCCCAAGTGCTTTATTCATATCGCTACTGCTCAGTACTTCTCTACAATGTCCTGTATGGTGCATCTGACTGATTGTGAGTGAGTGAGTCAGATTCTTCCACCTCTATGTGTAATCTAAAATTAAGAAATTATGCAGCACTCCCGTAGTAGTTCAAATGTGTTGTCTTTTATTCACCAGAAAATGAAACCTCTCAGCCCTTTTAACGGGACTATTTTCAAATGTGTAATCTATGGAGAGTAGCTGGTCTCCACCTACCAGCTCAGGAACAACCTGGAGATGCAGCATGCAAAGGAGAAAACTGCTACAAAATACCAGATGCAAGTCATATAATGGTCAGATATAGTGCTCTAACTTTACACATATGGCGGTGTAATCTGAAAAGTTATCAGAAGACATAGCTACCCTTTAAATTGGCCTAAATCTTCTCTATAATATATTTTTTTTTTTTACAGGAATTGTAACAAATATAAAAAATATTCACAGCAAATCTAATAACCAGAGCAGCAGCAATGCAAATAAAATCTATGCAGACGTTTACAGCTCCTCTTCGTCTCTGGGTTAAGAGCCACTAATTGTTCGAGCAATGCTTTTTGTCGTTATCACATACCCTTGGCATACAGACCTTGATTTACATTTTGCTCCATTAATCTGCTTGTAACACAACTTCCTTATCCAGAAGTCCTCGGTGCATCAATTTATTGAATTAGCAGGAACCAGATCAAGTGCGGAAGAATTGTAAAGGGTTTTATTTTCCAAGGAACAGGATGATTCTCGAGATGTAAATGTGCTGTTTTAGCAGGAAATATCTATTGTAGGCCAATTACGTATTCTCCCACAGTAAAACATAAACATGTTCATTCTCGAGAACGAACGCTCGAAAGTAACACAAATGTCTTTTAGGTCAATTAAAGTTTTTAAATTATCCATCTGTTAAATGAGCTTGTCAAGTATTCGGAGGCATTAAACCCAAGTCTCTCCCCGGTACAAATCACTAAAATGTCACACCATGCAGTTTTAAATCTGATTCTAAGTAAATGACTTCTCCATAATGACTGTAATTAACAATACAAATTGATCGAGGCGGGATGTGATTTACAGCGTTTGTTATATTCCCCAGACTGAAACAGCTGGATTCATATTGTCTTTAGCTGCTTAGATGGGAAGACTTGCTCATCGCAGAGCCAAATGGACTATGATAGAAGGCGTGCTCCCCTAGAAATGTGTATTGGGATAATTAGTAAGTGATAGTTTAATTAGGGTTCATTAAAAGAAAGCCATTAGGATGTTTTGATGCTGGTGTTAGCGGTAGAGTGACTACTTGGTTCACCCCCAAAAGCTGGACATGCTAGCTACGCCTCCAACTCCTCTTAGTCACGTCCCAAACTCCGCTAAGTCACATCCCCTGCCAACGAAGGAAAAAAAAAGTACAGGAAGAACATTGGGTAAGCTGCGGTTGGAGGGTGGGGTAGGTCTTCTTATCCTCAGTCTGCCAGCTCTAGTGACCGACTGGAGTTGAGAGAAACCTGTCAGTCAGTCAGTTTGCGCCGGCAGCACAATGCTGCTGTCTGAGCGTGGGCTATGCAAAAGGAGGACACCCTTGCATCCATCCAGGCCCTGGGGACAGGGGTCCAGAAAACCGGACTGTCCGCCCTTAAACTGGGCGTCTCACCACCCTAGTTATAGGCCTCATATAGCACTCATGGTTTTCTGCTAATTCCTGGCTGCACCTAGAAGCATAACCTGAAGCTATGGCCAATTGCGAGTGTTGCCCACGGTTGCTAAGCCCGACCCTTAACCAAGACATAGTCATTTTCATGCATTTAAGGCATGACGCACATGACTGTAGTTTCAGTTAGCATCTGATATGCATTTTTTGCAGAGCAGATGTGGACCAGGGACCCGCCCAGCAAAAAAGATAGAACATATACTATTTGTGTTCATTTTGCAGACAAGGATAGGACATTTCTAGAGGAGTTTGAAAAAAAAAATGTAGCATGCACACGGCCAGGACCCAAGTTTCATGAATCCGCTGTTTGTGGACCACAGAATGGATATGGTCAAGTGCATGGTCAAGTGGACCAGGGACCCGCCCTGCAAAAAAGATAGAACATATACTATTTGTGTTCATTTTTCAGACAAGGATAGGACATTTCTAGAGGAGTTTGAAAACAAAAAGGTAGCATGCACACGGCCAGGACCCAAGTTTCGTGAATCCGCGGTTTGTGGACCACAGGATGGATATGGTCAAGGCTCTAATATGAAAAGCATCCCAGGATAATAAAAATAAAAAATAGAGCAGCACTCCGGTATAGTGAAAAAAGAAAACTGTTTATTCACCCAGTGGTGACGCGACGTTTCGGCTCCAACATGAAGCCTTTCTCAAGCCTCAGGCCTCCTCCGGATAGGTCATCAATATTGGATCGTGGGGTCTGGCTCCTGGCACCCCCAAGATCAGCTGTTTTTGGATGCGGTGGTGCCAGACACTATACGCTGTACTGGAACTGGATTCACATAGCTCCATACACTGTGTAGTGGCCATTCCAGGGTACTACAGCTAAGCTCCTATTCAAATGAATGGGAGCTAAGTTTTAGTACACCTTTACCAGACACTACGCAGTGTACACAGTCTAAAGTTTCAGCTCCATACACTGTTAGATTCCGTAATCGCAGCAGCCTGCAATGGCTAATCGGTGGGAATGCCAGAACCCCCACAGATCTGATATCGCATTGCAAAGGGTGAAATTTGCACTCAAAATCCGCACAAACAATTGACATGGTGCACTGCAGGTCAATTTCCGCACAGAAAATTTCTACACTGTGTACACGAGACTTCGAAATCTCTTCTACTTGGACGGTACTGTATTATGCTGCTTATTTTTTGCACGAAAATCAGTGTAGAAAATATGCGCATAATATGCACTGTGTGCACTTGGGCTTAGATATTTTCTTATTGTTTCTATAGCTTCATATACAAAATAATTCCTTCATACGGTGCTTAAATAATACACCTACATAGTGTCCATATGATACTGTCTTCTTTATATATCAAATAAGGCTGCTTACTCCTTAGGCTGCTAACTCACACTATATTATTTTCTTACATTTTATTCAATGTTTAAATACCAACATTTAATGCTAAGGGTTAAGGTTTAGATAGTTCTGAGGGGCTCACTGTATATACTCTATGTATGTTCTGCGTACTGTGTTGCAGTTTTATAAATATTAGGAAAAATACAGCAATAGAAATTTAGAAATCTGCTCATTTAGACTGTGGGACATCTAATATATAAGAGGAAAGGAGAAGTGTCACAATGAAAGACAAGAACTAAACAGGATCCATTCTGTCTTCTTCTGTCCCGCATAACCTTTGTCCAGACTTCATTGGCACCGCTCCCCAGGGTACCATGCTGGCAGGATGCATTGTCGTTTTCTTCTTACCACTGTCTGAATCCACACCCATTTTGACATTGATTAGTCATTTCCCCTTTGTTGTTATCTCTTGTATTATCAGATACAAGTCACCATATCCATCTCAATGTCTTCCCTCCCACGAGAGTTTTCTTTTTCCTGTCTCTGACACAAGAAGACACTAGCATGAACTCTATATCTGATGTAAAATGATTGACACGGGGAAAATGCCAAATGCTCCATCACTGAGAATAAAGTTTCCAAAAATCTTCAATTTAGAGAATTGTTCTAAATGTATTTTGTGGATCTAATTATTTTGCATTATTTCACTTTTTTAAACTAAATAGGTTAAAAATTCGGTGCCAGCTCATATATATGTATATAAAATATTATATAATATATTGTATATATCACCTAATATTATATATAATATTATATAATATATTGTATATCTCTTTATAGTTGTCACAGCTTTGCTTTTCTGATACAGAGCTTCAAATACCCTACAAGGTTAAAGGGGTTGTCCATGTTATATACAAACTCGGGAAACCCCTGTTAATGGCCTAAAATAACAAATAAATATATACTGACCTGTTTTGTCCTCTGCTTCTTCCTGCGCTGCTATTTGTTTTTCTGGCTGCAGCGGTGAAGTTTTATGTACACAGGTCACAGCTGCAGCCAATCACTGGCTTCAGTAGAGACATCCTGTGCAAGGCTGAGGTCAGCAATTACCTGCAGCGGTGGCTTGTGCATGGAACGTCGCCATTGTAGCCAAGAAGAGGATGTCAGATCGAAGAAACAGCAGAAAAATCGGGTGAGTTTCCATTAATTTGTTATTTTAGGCCATTTACAGGGATTGCCCGAGTTTTTATATAACCTGTTTAACATGTTGGCTAGCTTCAGCCTCCGCTAGGGGAGCTTAACATTTTTACCATATACTAATTATACTGTACATTTAAAAATTTAAATTAGCATCCAGAAAGCTTCTAAGTTCCCCATAGTGATGGCTGCTGGTATCCAGCATGTTATATTTAAAATCTATGTCTGTGCAGGAGGTTTGCAGATTTCTATAAAAAAAACAACTCTAACCACTATAAAGATATATTACAACATTTCTGTGAAGTTTATGCTGTCATTACCTTTCTTAAAAGTAGAGCTATGTACAGTACCCCAGAATAGGGTCACTGCAAAAGGGTGAATTGTTAATGTTGTATTACTTAGTGAAATGTTCTGAATTACTGTATTTGTGTGCTCACTAGCGCTGGATGGATAAGTCATGGTTAACACCATGACTAAACCCCATTAGGTTGTCAGGAGATGGACATGGGTCTACCCCCTGATTAGTCAGTCAATAGTTCTGTGCTTAGCTGAGAAAAAGAGAAGACCTACATGCACTTACTCCTCATGGCTAAGCCTGAATACCAGAGGACCATGGTCTCTAAGACAGTTACAGCCGAGAAAGCGACTTAACCAGAATTACTCCTGAAAAAGAACAGCAAATTAGGAGGTCCAGAATATGCGAGGGTGCATATATGCAAGGAGCCATGCATTGGAGTCAGACAGCAAGGTATTATCCTTGTTTATGGCCAATAGAGACTTTGCTGCTGTGAGAGGGAACATCTCTGACACACCCTTCCACACCATGATATGGTTTGGCCAACCATATATTATCTCTATACCCCTCAGCCCAGGAAAAAGAGAAACATTTACAAGAACCTCAATGCCAGCCTAAATCTCTCCAAATAGATTTTCTAAAAGATAGGGGGAAGGAGTACTACAACCCGCATTATTGCTGCTAGCCATACATTGCTGTTGGGGAAGGTGTGCATTGTGAACTGCTTGGAACTGTTCCTTGATACTGTTGGATATACAGTCAGGGCCATAAATATTGGGACATCGACACAATTCTAAAATTTTTTGCTCTATACACCACCACACTGGATTTGAAATGAAACGAACAAGATGTGCTTTAACTGCAGACTGTCCGCTTTAATTTGAGGGTATTTACATCCAAATCAGGTGAACGGTGTAGACATTACAACAGTTTGCATATGGGCCTCCCACTTGTTAAGGGACCAAAAGTAATGGGTCAATTGACTTCTCAGCCGTTGCATAGCCTGGTGTGTGTTATTCCCTTATTATCCCAATTACAATGAGCAGATAAAAGGTCCATAGTTAATTTCAAGTGTGCTATTTGCATTAGGAATCTGTTGCTGTCAACTCAAGATGAGATCCAAAAAGCTGTCACTATCAGTGAAGCAAGCCATCATTAGGCTGAATAAACAAAACAAACCCATCAAAGAGATAGCAAAAACATTAGGCATGGCCAAAACAACGATTCTTAAAAAGAAGGAATGCACCGGTGAGCTCAGCAACACCAAAAGACCCGGAAGAGTACGGAAAACAACTGTGGTGGATGACCGAAGAATTCTTTCCCTGGTGAAGAAAACCCCCTCACAACAGTTGGCCAGATCAAGAACACTCTCCAGGAGGTAGGTGTATGTGTGTCAAAGTCAACAATTAAGAGAAGACTTTATCAGAGTGAATAAAGAGGGTTCACCACAAGATGTAAACCATTGGTGAGCCTCAAAAACAGGAAGGCCAGATTAGAGTTTTCCAAACGACATCTAAAAAAGCCTTCACAGTTCTGGAACAACATCCTATGGACAGATGAGACCAAGATCAACTTGTACCATAGTGATGGGAAGAGAAGGGTATGGAGAAGGAAAGGAACTGCTCATGATCCTAAGCATACCACCTCATCAGTGAAGCATGGTGGTGGTAGTGTCATGGCGTGGGCATGTATGGCTGCCAATGGAACTGGTTCTCTTGTATTTATTGACGATGTGACTGCTGACAAAAGCAGCAGGATGAATTCTGAAGTGTTTCGGGCAATATTATCTGCTCATATTCAGCCAAATGCTTCAGAACTCATTGGACGGCGCATTACAGTGCAGATGGACAATGACCCAAAGCATACTGCAAAAGCAACCAAAGAGTTTTTTTAAGGGAAAGAAGTGGAATGTTATGCAATGGCCAAGTCAATCACCTGACCTGAATCTGATTGAGCATGCATTTCACTTGCTGAAGACAAAACTGAAGGGAAAATGCCCCAAGAACAAGCAGGAACTGAAGACAGTTGCAGTAAAGGCCTGGCAGAGCATTACCAGGGATGAAACCCAGCATCTGGTGATGTCTATGCGTTCCAGACTTCATGCTGTAATTGACTGCAAAGGATTTGCAACCAAGTATTAAAAAGTCAAAGTTTGATTTATGATTATTATTATTATGTCCCATTACTTTTGGTCCCTTAACAAGTGGGAGGCACATATGCAAACTGTTGTAATTCCTACACCGTTCACCTGATTTGGATGTAAATACCCTCAAATTAAAGCTGACAGTCTGCAGTTAAAGCACATCTTGTTCGTTTCATTTCATATCCATTGTGGTGGTGTATAGAGCCAAAAATGTTAGACTTGTGTCGATGTCCCAATATTTATGGACCTGACTGTACTTCTACTCCTATCCTGCACTTTAGTAAAGAGTGATGTATTTATTAACTAGCCTGGGAACTGACTTCAGCACCATCCGCGGACCACTGCACCTACATCTTCTGCCTTGCACTCAGACCAACATTCAACACCAAGGTCACCCCAAAGACCGCAAGGCAGGAGCCCCAATATCAAGGAGTGCTCCAAGAGAAGAAAGAATGCGTCCCCCCTGTCACTGCATGGCCCTAGGAGGGTATCGGTGTGAGGATTGCCACTGTGATCCGTGTGTACAGCTGTTATTACCAGATATGCTACCACTCCCATCCTCCCCAGGCTCACTGCATATGTAAGTTTGAGGGGACAGTTTTCATATTTTCACTTTCACAGAACTGTATTTCCTCCATGTAAGACAATGGAATTTCTGAAGTTCTGACACCCTGGGAAATGTTCTAGTCTTCACTCATACAAGAATGTAATTAAAAATATCTCTCCGTGGATAAAACTTTTCTACAACATATTACATGCAATACAGTCTCTACATATTAGTGCACCTAATAATAGATTTGAAGAGGCATGTACATTTTAAAGACAAAGGGGGACATTTATGAAGACCGGCGATTTAGACACTGGCTTTCGTCTCTCCGACGCTGGCAATTCATCCACCTAAGTTATGTAGAGGTGCCAGCAGACACCTTAAGTGGTCTCCTGATTGGATGCTACAGCTATCACTCAGAGCAAAAGGGATGACCTATGAACCAGCTCAATGTAGAGAGTAGAGTGTACTTTACAGTGAAGCCTCCCTCCAGTGCACTTGCAGGAGCAAAACCTGGATGAACATAGTTCACTTACTGTTAGGCCCCTTTCACACGGGCGAGTTTTCCGCGCGGGTGCAATGCGTGAGATGAACGCATTGCACCCGCACTGAATCCGGACCCATTCATTTCTATGGGGCTGTGCACATGAGCGGTGATTTTCACGCATCACTTGTGCGTTGCTTGAAAATCGCAGCATGCTCTATTTTGTGCGTTTTTCACGCAACGCAGGCCCCATAGAAGTGAATGGGGCTGCGGGAAAATCGCAAGCATCCGCAAGCAAGTGCAGATGCGGTGCGATTTTCACGCACGGTTGCTAGGAGACGATCAGGATGGGGACCCGATCTTTATTATTTTCCCTTATAACATGGTTATAAGGGAAAATAATAGCATTCTGAATACAGAATGCATAGTACAATAGGGCTGGAGGGGTTAAAAGAAATAAAAAAATAATTTAACTCACCTTAATCCACTTGTTCGCGCAGCCGGCATCTCTTCTGTCTTCTTTGAGGAATAGGACCTTTGATGACGTCACTACGCTCATCACATGGTCCGTCACCATGGTGATGGATCATGTGACGGAACATGTGATGAGCATAGTGACGTCATCAAAGGTCTTATTCCTCAAGGAAGAAGACAGAAGAGATGCCGGCTGCGCAAACAAGTGGATTAGGTGAGTTAATTATTATTATTATTATTTTTTTAACCCCTCCAGCCCTATTGTACTATGCATTCTGTATTCAGAATGCTATTATTTTCCCTTATAACCATGTTATAAGGGGAAATAATACAATCTACACAACCATGAACCCAAACCTGAACTTCTGTGAAGAAGTTCGTGTCTGGGTACCACATTCAGTTTTTTATCACGCGCATGCAAAACGCATTGCATCCGCGCGATAAAAACTGAACAAAGGAACGCAATCACAGTCAAAACTGACTGCAATTGAGTACCTACTCGCGCGTGTTTGCCGCAACGCCTTACAGATCAGTGAGTGTGGACCCACTGTGCCAACTGGTTTGGGCTAAACCCTAAGTGTGTTATTCTGTCGCTTTCATGGTATTCACGCTTTAACCCCTGTACAGGAATATGGACTTCACTGCAGGGGAGCAACCAGTACGCCATCTCTTGGGATAGTCCTAGTATAGTTGGCAGCTGACCCACCGGGGTCAGGGAAACTGATGCAAGTACCAGAGGCTCTAGGCACAAAAAACACACCAAAACAGCAGGTACAGTCACTTATACAGATTAGGCTACTTTCACATCTGCATTTTCTTTTATGGTATTAAAATCGGGCAGAGGATCTCAAAACCAAAGGAAAACGCTTCAGTTTTGTCCCTATTCATTGTCAATGGGGACAAAACCGAACTGAACGGAACGGGGTGCACCAGAATGTATTCCGTTTTATTCTGTTCCCATAATGCACACAAATCCGCTACAACCAGCTTTTTTGAATGCGTCATGGGATGCGGAGCAAGACGGATATGGCATGAAACACGATGTAAGCCAATAGTGCCAGAACAGTTTTCTTTTGTGTCCAGCGCCCATTGACTTACAATTCATAACGGATGCAGACGGTCGTATTATCAATAACGGAAGCGTTTTTCCTGATCCATGACGAAAAGTAGCCTTATTTTGGCAAAACGTGGCTGGATGGCAGAGACATAGGAATAGTCCACCACATTTGGAAAAGCAGTCTGGACAGTCTCTATTATTCGAACTGCATATATTGGCACCATTTAACTGGAGACACTAGAAGAGCTTGCAGGCAGGGAGTGGTGAATGCAGGAACCAAGACTGTAGTGCAGACAGACACCCTCTGCCTGGAGACAGTGTCTAACATACTCAGGGACCCTCAGCTATTAGCTGGGAAAGGATTTGCTGATGTGGGCACTGGCCATTCAAGAGGCCACAAGTGAGTCCTCACACCCGAAAGGAACAGGAACTGGAACAATGGAGACAGCAGCTTGCAGAGGATGCAGGATGGTGAGTAGCAGGGCAGAGGAAGACACAGACCTATCACTAACTACTTCTGACAAAAAAAGGCTCCACAAAAGTTATGTTTGTACTGCTCTCCCCAACCCCTATTTAGTGCTGTCAGCAGTTTAGCATGGTCAGAACTGCTCACAAACTCCCCTTAAAGGAGTTAGCCACTTTCTGGCTACTGTTGACCAATGTATGTAAGATGACGATGTAAGAGTCACTAATGTAGTCTTTTTTTATATTCTGTGCCATTTGCTAGATTTCATAAGCCATGTCCCCTTGTTAGACAAATCGAATGTGCCTTCTGTATAGAGGTCCTGTCCATAAGATAGCTGCTGATGGAGGGTCATGTGACCAGACACATTACCCAGCCTCCTCCATTAAAACATACAGCAGCTACACTAAACTCAGAACACTGCAAGTGCAGATGGCAGGTGCAGTGTATTTGAATGGAGGAGACATTGCATGGAGGTGATTTGCTTAGTCACATGACCCTCACCAAGCTTCTAATTTATGGACAGGACCTCTATCCGGACATTACAAAAGACCTGGCAAACAAAGGGGCATACCGTATGAAAATGGCAAAAAAATGGATCATAAAAGGCTAAATTAGTAAGTGCCATATAGTCATCTTACCTACACATTGGTCAACAGTACAGTCGTGGCCAAAAGTTTTGAGAATGACACAAATATTAGTTTTCACAAAGTTTGCTGCTAAACTGCTTTTAGATCTTTGTTTCAGTTGTTACTGTGATGTAGTGAAATATAATTACACGCACTTCATACGTTTCAAAGGCTTTTATCGACAATTACATGACATTTATGCAGAATCAGTATTTGCAGTGTTGGCCCTTCTTTTTCAGGACCTCTGCAATTCGACTGGGCATGCTCTCAATCAACTTCTGGGCCAATTCCTGACTGACAGCAACCCATTCTTTCATAATCACTTCTTGGAGTTTGTCAGAATTAGTGGGTTTTTGTTTGTCCACCTGCCTCTTGAGGATTGACCACAAGTTCTTAATGGGATTAAGATCTGGGTAGATTCCAGGCCATGGACCCAAAATGTCAACGTTTTGGTCCCCGAGTCACTTAGTTATCACTTTTGCCTTATGGCACGGTGCTCCATCGTGCTGGAAAATGCATTGTTCTTCACCAAACTGTTGTTGGATTGTTGGAAGAAGTTTCTGTTGGAAGGCGTTTTGGTACCATTCTTTATTCATGGCTGTGTTTTTGGGCAAAATTGTGAGTGAGCCCACTCCCTTGGATGAGAAGCAACCCCACACATGAATGGTCTCAGCATGCTTTACTGTTGGCATGACACAGGACTGATGGTAGGCAATCTGTCCCTGATGTGTTTTTTTGGAGAGAAGTGGCTTCTTTGCTGCCCTTCTTGACACCAGGCCATCTTCCAAAAGTCTTCGCCTCACTGTGCGTGCAGATGCGCTCACACCTGCCTGCTGCCATTCCTGAGCAAGCTCTGCACTGGTGGCACTCAGATCCTGCAGCTGAATCCTCTTTAGGAGACGATCCTCACGCTTGCTGGACTTTCTTGGACGCCCTGAAGCCTTCTTAACAAGAATTGAACCTCTTTCCTTGAAGTTCTTGATCATCCTATAAATTGTTGATTGAGGTGCAATCTTAGTAGCCACAATATCCTTGCCTGTGAAGCCATTTTTATGCAACGCAATGATGGCTGCACGCGTTTCTTTGCAGGTCACCATGGTTAACAATGGAAGAACAATGATTTCAAGCATCACCCTCCTTTTAACATGTCAAGTCTGCTATTTTAACCCAATTAGCCTGACATAATGATCTCCAGCCTTGTGCTCATCAACATTCTCACCTGAGTTAACAAGACGATTACTGAAATGATTTTAGCAGGTCCTTTAATGACAGCAATGAAATGCAGTGGAAAGGTTTTTTTGGGATTAAGTTAATTTTCATGGCAAAGAAGGACTATGCAATTCATCTGATCACTCTTCATAACATTCTGGAGTATATGCAAATTGCTATTATAAAAACTTAAGCAGCAACTTTTCCAATTTCCAATATTTATGTAATTCTCAAAACTTTTGGCCACGACTGTAGACAGAAAGACGGCAACCCCTTTAAGTCCACTCTAGTTTAGAGGTTTAAACTAAGGTTTCTAACATGATTTGTTAGTAATTTCTTAAAAGTGTATCTTGAACCTACTGGGTACAAGATCTATAGCATGAATACCACCTGCCGTGTGCCATTTATAATACGTATGTCTTTTTACACTCATTGATAAGAAAATAATGCACATAGATTTAAATGTTAGATTGAGGCAAAACGTGGCATGCAGTTATGTCTCAGGCAGATATGTAAATGATTACAGGTGTGGTCTGGTTAGACACAGAGTCTCTCTACAAGAGGGCGTAAAAGTGTTTCCCCTCACAGCCCAATAAAAAGGCTCTCAGAGGCGGCTGTAGGTGGGGTAGTGTACCTTTTGGTAAGAGATCCTCAACTGCTAGACATCTAAGATGCACTCAAAGATGCACTCAAAGACATTTTTCTCATTTGTCAGACTGTAAGAGGGTGCCCATAATTCGACTGAGAGATGCAGGATGGTCATTTTGGCAAACTGACCGTCATCTAGGCCATTCTGATCTAGCTGTTAGGAGGTGTTGGGAGGAGTGGTTATTTGAGGGCATGCACACATGATGAACAGACTTTGGATGGCCCAGACAGACCACCAGTAGAGAGGATTGTTTGCTCTACCGAGAAGCATGAGCAGCTCCCACAGTTTTGTTGTCCACCATACAGACAGAGGTGGCCCTTTCATTAAACATCCCTGTCTCTGACTGGACCATTTCCAGACACTTAGCAGAAGGAAATTTTGTGTCACAGTGGCCATTACATGTCCTGTCATTGGCAGCCAGCCACAGTCACCTTTATTTGCAGTGCTTTCATGAACAAGAAACTTGGACTGCTGTGAACTGGAACTGTATTATCTTTAGGGATGAATCCAGGTTTCGATTAGGATCCAATGACAGAATGGTTTGAGTATTGAGACTTTATGGTGAGCGCTTGAATCCTGCCTTTACCATGTAGCACTGGAAAGATATAAAAATACAGCCCCTGGTGCCACATAAAGTAATATTGCTAATTCAGCAAGTGTCAGAGGGAAAGTGCAGGGTGTGTGATTGAACTCTCACCTTGTGTGGTTGTAATAAGGCAAAACAACTGTTAACATATAGGGGATCACCCTAGAAATGGCTGCCTGCCACGTCTTGTCCCATTGTAGGGATTCTCCAACCAGGGTTGCCAACCATCCAGAAATTTCTGGACAGTCAGTAAAAACTGGTGACTTCTTCCTTGTGTCCGTGAAAAAATACAGAGGTGTCCATAATTTTTTGTTTAGGCCAGTGGTACCTGACTAGATTATTTTGGTGGTAATTATCATCACTTTACAGCTCACAGTAAATGCTGGTAATAAGTTCTTATCAGTATATTGAGCTACAGACCTCTATTACTTAAAATATTTATTCATTATAGTTTTTCAATTTGTCTGTCTGTCTGTGATTTTGAGATACGTTGTCTAGAAAAAGGGATATTTGAAGAAGGGGTTTTCCCCAAATTGTGTTATTACTTCTGGATCACTTCTGGCCGGGCCTGCAGCTTCTTTTGCCTGCTTTGTATCACTTTGCTGTCGAGTGACACACCGCCTCAACTGCTGATGTGATGATCCAGGAAGCCATCACATATGACAGTCAGTCACCCCTAGTAGTGCTATGAAGGACACTCACAGATATGTGCAGGACATCCTGCAGCCACATGTGGTCCTCTCATTGCAGGGCGTCCAACTGGCATATTTCAGCTGGATAACGCTCACCGACACAAAGCAAGGGTTTCCCAGGAATGTCTCCTCCAGATTACTACACTTCCTTGGTTGCACGGTCACCAGATTTATCACCAATCAAGCATTTATGGGATCATCTGGGACGTCAACTTCGGCAACCTACGTGTGTGCAGGATCTATAGGCCCAGCTGTACATCTGTAGACAAATGTGCCACAGGATACCATACAGAATCTGTATGCCTCCATGCCGTACTGTATCTCAGGCTAGAGGCGGCCCCACAGGCTCCTAGAGCCTCCTTTCAATTGTACTGTTTTCCCCAATAAAACGTATCCTTTAGCTCCAATATTCTAATCACTTACATACTGTATACCCATCACCACATTCACACAAAGAAAGCTTCATTCCATTCCAACAACTCTTTCTGAGTGTGTAATTTTTTTTGTCAACGTGTATATATATATATATATATATATATAATTTATCAAAACTGGTCTACAGGAAAAGTAGATTAGTTTCCACAGCAACCAATCAGATTCCACCTCTCATTTATCAGAGCTCTTGTGGGAAATGAAAGGTGGAATCTGATTGGTTGCTATGGGTAACTAAGTCAATCTTCCTTTACACCAGTTTTGATAAATCTTTCCCATTGTAGATATTTACATACATACACATAAACCTGTATACTTACACTTCCGTCCACGGGTTCGGCAACATAGGATGGGAAGGGGTGAGAGTTTCAGGCCATAAGGACCCCTAAGGTGGACAAGCCCTGTAACTGCAATAATTTAGACTGTAGTGGTACCACTGAAACATACAACTTTATGGCTGTGATGAGGAAAAACCACAAGAATTTAGAGACGTTGTCCTGGTTTTTGACATTCTGCCCATTTATTAGTTACAAAGGTTACATCTAGGCCTGCTATCATGGATGTAGCTCAGGACATACAACATTCATTATCTCACTAGAGAAGGGACTGGGTGCAGCCTTTTATTGTTCCTTTTATTTGTGTTATATGTGAGGGCAGATAATGGTTTGGCTCTATCCCTAATTTCATTAAACATCAAAGGAAAATCCTTCCAGGAATATCCTGTTACCTTATCTATTTAGACTTCATGCCAGTGCTTTATGTTGGCCATGGAACTTTTAGCTTTTTTTTTATCGTCTCCAACGCTACCAATAACACAGCTTTGCAAATAATTCTTCAGTGTTTCCTGTTGATAGAAACAAGTATCTTTTATGACAGTAATGATGAACTTTTTAAAGACCGAGTGCCCAAACTGCAACCCAAAAACCACTTATTCATCTCAAAGTTCCAAAATGGCAATTTAACCTAAATACCAATATATGACACCCACCAATTAAATACACCGGGTAGTAATAAAGTGAAAGGAGCCCTAACACATTTTACAAAATTCGATACCCAAACAATAGAACTACGGCTCCAATTATAAGTACAAAAATTCTCTTTATTAAATAAACACAATCACATTGTCATAAAAACAGCAGTAAACAGGTGTGTTGTAGTGAGGAAAGACCCGAGGAGGACCGGGGGATCGACACACATGGGCTCACATAAGTTAGTAAGGAGCGTCGCAACAAAGCCAGAAAAAGAAAAGAAATAGTAACTCTGGATGGATGGATCCAATGAGAAATATACATAGGCAGTGTTGAAATAAAGACAAGCTCAGAAAAAGTACCCAATATTAGTGCGCCGGTCCCTCAGTCTCCTTGTCCCAACGCCGTTTCGCCAGCAACCTGGCTTCTTCCGGGGATGTGAGCCCATGTGTGTCGATCCCCCGGTCCTCCTCGGGTCTTTCCTCACTACAACATACCTGTTTACTGCTGTTTTTATGACAATGTGATTGTGTTTATTTAATAAAGAGAATTTTTGTACTTATAATTGGAGCCGTAGTTCTATTGTTTGGGTATTGAATACCAATATAGTATATGTTCCATGTACTTTATCATTTAGCTATAGTAGCCTGCCTACATTCCATGCGCTGCCTGTGTCGTTCATAGGGTGCCCGGAGCTGATGAATAGTAGTCTAAGGCATATTGATCCATCATAGACTTTTTCCAGGATGCGGGAGCCCACAGAGAGGTCTCTGAGTGCCGCCTCTGGCACCCATGCTATAGGTTCACCACCACTGTTCTATGATAACTGTCATGGCATAGAGCATAACATCTGTAACACCTAGAGAAGCTGTACTCCCCCTGCATGTAGAGCCTGCCAGAGTGTCTAGGTTCAGCAAGAGGGAGGTGGAACCAAAGTTCAGGAGACAGTTTGATAAGTTTTAGGAGTGCACGCCACAGAAACTTAAAGGGGTTCATATTTATGACTTATCGTCAGGATAGGTTATCTATATCTGATCGGTGGGGGTCTGGTACCTGACACCCCCACCTATCAGCCGTCTCGGAAGTGCAGTGTAATGCCAAGTACTCACTCCGTTCACTTGAATGGAGCAAGCACTTGTAATTACACTACACCGCCGCTCCAGGAAATGGCATAATAGTGTAAAAACCAGGAAGCGGTGCTTGCATAGAGAGCCACCTTTTCATCAAACAGCTGATCTGCAGGGGTGCTGGGTGTCGGACCCCCACCGCTGAGGATAGGTGTCACGGCTGTGTCTCGGTCTGGTTGTTGTGCGCCATGACAAATTAGCTGTATGTTTCTAACTAATCAAATGTAATGTCACAGGGTACCCCCTGTTATAAAACGTAGCCTTTAATGTTTTATACGTATAAAATAACAAAACTCCCACAGAAAACAACACACAAAAATTAAAAAAATCTAATGTAACAGCTTTACCATGCACTTCCTGCATCCGTAGTTGCTCCTTTCTCAGATTTCACTGAGGGTCACATGACCTGTAATGTCAGTCTCTCTCCCTGCTCTGATAATGTATCATGCACAAGCCTGCAAGCCTGAGAGAGCAGATATGTGCCTGTACACAAGACATCATGGTGCTGGCCATGCCCCCCTGCACTGGCTGAGCTGCCGCTGTCTGCCCTGTGTCTCCCTCCCACTGGATACTTCAGGAAAGATTAACCCCTTCAGTAGCACAGACTCAGGGCTGAAGGCTTTACTGAGTAGCTGCAGGCAGTGAGGAGAAAAATGCTGGGCACAGAAGCTGACAGAGCAGTTCTGCAGAGCATTGAACAAGAACAGCCAGGGAGAAGATCCTGTGTGTATTAGCAGTGTCATTGTACAGCTGGGACCTGCAGTCCTACACATACAACATGCTGCTGAGTATCCAAGCAGGCAGACATGTCACTCAGGGTAGACTTATTTACTCCCTTTGCAGAGCGGGGGGAGGGGCAGAGATTGTTGTTATTGCAGGTACTGTAAATAAAGGGCCAGAAGAGAACCAGAGACATGAGGAAATAGATTTTCTTTTTTTACCCAAAACTTGCTTAGCTCAGTTATATATTGCTGCCCATCAGATTTACAGTGCTCTATATATATTTTTTTTTCATAACTCAGACAACCCCTTTAATCGGTATGAGGAGTCTTAACCACTTCAGCCCCCCTAGCTTAAACACCCTTAATGACCAGGCCACTTTTTACACTTCTGCACTACACTACTTTCACCGTTTATTTCTCGGTCATGCAACTTGCCACCCAAATGAATTTTACCTCCTTTTCTTCTCACTAATAGAGCTTTCATTTGGTGGTATTTCATTGCTGCTGACATTTTAACTTTTTTTTGTTATTAATCGAAATTTTAACGAAATTTTTGCAAAAAAATGACATTTTTCACTTTCAGTTGTAATTTTTTTTTAAAAAAACTACATCTATATAAAAAAAATTCTCTAAATTTATTGTTCTACATGTCTTTGATAAAAAAAACTGTTTGGGTAAAAAAAAATGGTTTGGGTAAAAGTTATAGCGTTTACAAACTATGGTACAAAAATGTGAATTTCCGCTTTTTGAAGCAGCTCTGACTTTCTGAGCACCTGTCATGTTTCCTGAGGTTCTACAATGCCCAGACAGTAGAAAACCCCCACAAATGACCCAATATCGGAAAGTAGACACCCTAAGGTATTCGCTGATGGGCATAGTGAGTTCATAGAACATTTTATTTTTTGTCACAAGTTAGTGGAAAATTATGATATATATATTTTTTTTCCTTACAAAGTCTCATATTCCACTAACTTGTGACAAAAAATAAAAACTTCCATGAACTCACTATGCCCATCACGAAATACCTGGGGGTGTCTTCTTTCCAAAATGGGGTCACTTGTGGGGTAGTTATACTGCCCTGGCATTTTAGGGGCCCGAATGCGTGAGAAGTTGTTTAAAATCAAAATGTGTAAAAAATGCCCTGTGAAATCCGAAAGGTGCTCTTTGGAATGTGGGCCCCTTTGCCAAAACGGATCCTGTCTGTTGAGCATTTGCTTTAACTCGGTCAGCATTTGGTCAGTAATCCATCTAAAACAGAGATGACATATGAATTGACTATTTGCATGTCTTCTGTGTTTTCTACCCACTCCTGCATTTGGCTACCAAATCATAAGCCCATTCTGATGGTACCATACAGACCTTACAGCTGCTACACAGACAGGATCCGTTGTGCGTCTCATTTTTCCTCTCTTCTGACAGATCAGAAGAAGTGTCAAATAAATGATGATGTCAGCCAGGCCGAAAGCCAAAATAATGGATCAGTCATGAAGTGGGGAAGGGTGGGAACAGCATGAGAAGTCCATAGAGTGGGCTAATGACATAGTGGTGAGGTGGAAGCAGCATGAGGAGACCACAGACTGGCCCAATAACAGGGTCTGGAGGTGGCAGCAGCATGAATAGGCCACAGAGTGGCACAATAACAGAATCTGGAGGTGGCAGCAGCATGATTAGGCCACAGAGTGGAACAATGACAGAGTCTGGAGGTGGCAGCAGCAGCACCAGGAGGAGGCCACAGAGTGGCACAATGAAAGAGTCTGGAGGTGGCAGCAGCATATGGAAGCCACAGAATGGCACAACAACAGAATCTGGAGGTGGCAGCAGCATGAGTAGGCCACAGAGTGGCACAATGACAGAGTCTGGAGGTGGCAGTAGCATATGGAAGCCACAGAATGGCACGATCACATAGTGTAGAGGTGGCAGCAGCATGAGGAAGCCACAGCATGGCACAATCACAGAGTGTCGATCGACCAAGATTCTTCTGTGGGAACCTGCCTTGCATGAACAGTCCTCTAGTAGCTAAAGACAATGAGTAGACAGAGCGTAAAGATAGCTTTGAGCCCGGAAGAGTCAGGAAGTTCATCAAGATATATCACTAAAGAAGTTAACGCACATAACAGCAGCGCTGAACGCTAAATAAAATAGATTTTCCACCGAAATACGTCAATAAAAATTGTACCACAAATATTACTGCAGCGCTGAATGCTGAATAAATTTAGTTTTTCTACCGAAATACGTCACTAAATGTTTTACCACATATAACTGCAAAAGTGAACGCTGAATATATTTTGTTTTTGTACTGAAATAAGAATAACTGCAGAAGTGAAATGCGTATATATTTTTATTTTTGTACTGAAAAAGGCCAGTAAACGCTTTTAGCAGAAATAAATGCACCAGTAAGGCTACTTTCACACTAGCGTTCGGAGCGGATCCGTCTGATGTTTTATCAGACGGATCCGCTCCGATAATGCAGACGTTCGCATCCGTTCAGAACGGATGCGTCTGCATTAAAACTTAGAAAATTTTCTAAGTGTGAAAGTTGTCTGAGCGGATCCGTTCAGACTTTACATTGAAAGTCAATGGGGAACGGATCCGCTTGAAGATTGAGCCATATTGTGTCATCTTCAAGCGGATCCGTCCCCATTGACTTCCATTATAAGTCTGGACGGATCCGCTCGCCTCCGCACGGCCAGGCGGACACCCGAACGCTGCAAGCAGCGTTCAGGTGTCCGCTCACTGAGCGGAGCGGAGGCTGAACGCTGGCAGGCGGATGCATTCTCAGTGGATCCGCCTCCACTGAGAATGCATTGGGGCCAGACGGATGCGTTCGGGACCGCTCGTGAGCCCCTTCAAACGGTGCACACGAGCGGACACCCGAACGCTAGTGTGAAAGTAGCCTAAAGTGCGTATATTTTTTTCTTTTTTTACTGAAATAGGACACTGAACGCTTTCACCACATATAACTGCAGAAGTGAAATGCGTATATATTTTTCCTTTATAGACTGAAATAGGCCACTAAACGCTTTCAAGACATATAACCTCCGCCGACGTGAACTGAGAATGTATTTTTCTTTTTGTACTGAAATAGACCACTAAACCCTTTCAACACAAATAACCGCCGAAGTGAACTGAGAATATATCTTTCTTTTTGTACTGAAATACAAAATAACACATATAACTGCCGCACTGACTGACTGCTACCGCCGCTACTTCTGTGAACCCCTGCACCACTACTTCCCGGGCAGGTAGGCTGCTGAGAAGCAGGTGGTCTACCCCGGGCACGTTTGGCTCCAGACCTCCCACTGCTGCCACCCTGCTGACTCCCAGACATGCTTTCAACACATTTAACCGCCGACGTGAACTAAGAATATATTATTCTTTTTGTACAGAAATAGGCTAGTTAACGCTTTTGCAATGAGCCGGACCGTGGTAAGGTTAGGCGGACGCTAAAATATGCAGTGGGTCCGGATATGGGTATAATAGTCTATGTTTTTTGTTTGTGACGCCAATTGCAGCGTGCGCAGGGTACAGTCTCAGGGCCCTTTAAGGTGTTGCAACTCACGTACCAGGTTAGGAATGCCAGAGTGGTGTAATGTCTCTGTATGGTAGTGGTAATGGTGTCAACGATGTCTCCTACCTTGGTACGGCTGGAATCCTGGATCCTGGCTCACTTGCAATAAAATGAGTGTTGCTAGTAGGAGTAATTTAGGAACTTGGTAGCAATGAATGAGATCCAGACTTGGAATATAATTCAACTTGTCTTTACTGGAGGCAGCATTAATCCACATGAGATACAGCAATAGTCTTGGGTCCCAGCAGGTATTGGCAATATATGGCAGGGATTACTATCTCTTCTGCTTCTATCATATGCCTGGAGCATATGGCAGGAATCTATATCTTCTGCTCTGTCTATCTTCTGCTGTGTATGGGACTGACTAGCTGAGGAGGAATTTGGCTTCTCCTGGTCTGTGGGTGGTACTCACAGTTATGCTCACAGGGAATGGTTCGTCCTGGAATTCTGGAGGTGCTGCTTGCTTGTCAACAGCTGAGGCTGAAGGGCTCAGACTGGGAATGAAGATCTTTGGTCTCAACCCAGACGAGATCCTGGTTTGGGATCCCTATTTCTGGGAGCTCCTACTTGCACAGCCTTCCCCTAGCCAGGGTGGCTGGAACACTAACTGTAACTTCCTTTCCTCCCCATGAGGCAGGACATGGTCGAGCCCACTCTGCTCAAAGAGGGGGGAGCTAAACTGGAATATACTATTCCAGTTTAGAAACACTAAACTGTTACTAAGGCCCTGCTAACACATTGCTGCCACCTGCTGGTGTACATGGAAATTACAGCAAATTACATGTAACAGGCTTAGAATATGCACATTTGTGAGGAATATCAAATAAAATCACATTAGATGACAAGGCACGTGTTACCAACGAATAGTAGCGGGGAGAAAGAGTTTAGTAACATAACTCTGGCATGTTACACTTTCAGCAGAAACAAATGCACCCGTGAAGTGCGTATATATTATTATAGGCCACTAAACCCTTTTGCCGCAAATAACTGCACCAGTGAAGTGCGTATATTTTTTTCTTTCTGTACTGAAATAGGCCACTAAATGCTTTTGTCACAAATAAGTGCACCAGTGAAGTGCATATATTTTTTTCCTTCTATAATGAAATAGGCCACTAAATGCTTTTGACACAAATAAGTGCACCAGTGAAGTGCATGTATTTTCTTCTTTCTATAATGAAATAGGCTACTAAAAGCTTTTTGCCACAAATAAGTGCACCAGTGAAGTGCGTATATTTTTTTCTTTCTGTACACTTTCAACACATATAACTGCATGAACTGAGAATATATTTTCTTTTTGTACTGAAATAGGCCAGTAAACGCTTTCACCAGAAATAACTGCAGAAATGCACTGAAAGAATATATTTTTCTTGTACTGAAAGAGTAAAGTGCGTATATATATTTTTCTTGTAGTACTGAAATACGCCCCCATACGCTTTCACTAGAAATAACTGCAACAGTGCAGTGCATATATATTTTTCTTTTTTTTACTGAAATAGGCCACTAAACGCTTTCACCAGAATTAACTGCAGAAATGCACTGAGAATATATTTTTCTTGTTGTACTGAATTACGACCCTATAAGCTTTGACCAGGAAAAACTAAGAGTGAAGTGCGTATAGATTTTTCTTGTAGTACTGAAATACGCCCCTATACGCTTTCACCAGAAATAACTGCAACAGTGCAGTGTGTATATATTTTCTTTTTTTACTGAAATGCACCACTATACGCTTTCCACAGAAATAAATGCAGAAGTAAACTAAGAATTTATTCTTCTTGTTGGACTGAAATAGGCTACTATACGCTTTGACCAGAAAAAACTTAAAAAGTTAAATGCAAATATATTTTTCTTGTAATACTGATATAAGATACTGAAGATACTAAGATATAAGCCACTAAAGGCTTTTCAACATAGCACTTGCAGCTCCAATAGCAGGAATGACAGAGCTGTCTAATGGCTATTTGGATACCCAAATAATTTTTTCCTGCACTTGTAAATCACTTTCCTATCAATGTCCCTAGCGTCTTCTGTCGTCTCTCCCTGCACTAAGATGCTGTAAAATGATTCCTCCTTATCATTTCCCTGCACTTCTAAATAGTTTTTTCTTTTTTTAAGTTTTTCCAATTGCTGTCCCTAGCGCCTTCTAACGTCTGTCCCTGCACTCTGAATGCTGGAAAATGTCTAACTGTAAGATGGCTGCCGTATTTATAGGGCTGTGACATCACAGGTCTGGCTGGCTGCTGATTGGCTGCATGCAGGCATGTCAATCTGGGTGATCCCGCCTTCCCAGAGTTTCTTGCCCCATGTCCTCAGTCCTCAGACGTGTAGCCGCCATTTTAGGAAAAAAATGCGCTTCGTTACCACGAAGCTTGAGGAAGTTCGCATTCGTTGCAAATCGAATTTTTCCTGAAATTCTAAACAAATTCCACTTCGTCAGCTTTGATTTGCTCATCTGTACATACAATAATAAAAATCTACAGTCAGAATATAAAGAATGTGTTTCAGGATATGGTTTTAATAAATTTAATAAGGGGTAAAAGATTTTATAACAGGTCATTCACTATTGAAGTTGACAACCAGGCTCCTGATCCTGATCCCAAGCTGTGTTAGAGGTATATACAGCAATTGTAGAAAAAGAATCATACGTAGATCATACATCTAAATTTTATACATTGATCTCTTGCTACTACGAACAATTTATAGACACAAACATGAAGTTCTTTGCATAGGTCCACTCATCATGTCACGGTGACCTCTTTCAAGTGGGTCCCTACACTAATCTGTTCAGATGGTGCTGTGCTGCATGCAGGGGCGTAGCTAAAGACTCATGGGCCCTGGTGCAAGAGTTTAGCTTGGGCCCGCATCCCTCATTGCTTTGTGGCCAGGGGCAGGGAAGTACATTGCCTTCCTGCTGCCTGAGGCAAAAATTTAAACTGCACCCCCCACCATGCCAAATTCTTGACCTAACACCTTCCCTCCAGCCAGAGGTGTAACTTGACCAGCCTGCACCTTCTATAAAACTGGTGTCTTCTCATGTGGTACAAGGGTCTTTGGGGACCCTCAGGCTCCTGGGCCCGGTAGCGACTGCTACCTCTGCACCCCCTATAGCTACGCCCCAGGCTGCATGCATGGTGTGCAGAGTGCTGTGTCTGTGGGGTGGTGTGGCACAGAGCCAAGGGGGTTTAGCCTGCCAGCAGTGATGCTGATGGGCTGCCGGGTCGTTTCCCCCCTCTTCTGCTCTGCAATGGCGGCCATGTGGTGCTGACCCAAATTAGTGTAGGGACCCACTTGAAAGAGGTCCTATGCATTCAGTCTTGCACAGATGAATGTTAGTAAAATGCCGCCCACTCAGTGCCAACTTTAGAGGTATGCAACCTGCAAAGTATTTTTGTAGTAATGGGTCACAGCTGTTAGATGTTTACATGTATGTAAATATGATTTGTAAAGAATGCATACATTTCATTCACATTTTGCCATAAGCATTTTGTTTTTGTTTTTTACCACTCGAATGGGAAAAAAACTTGGTGGAAAATACTTATATACAGTAAAAACTGCTTCTTTAGCAAATCATGCAGTGAAAGCTACAGCAATGCTGTACTGTTTATGTCATATAAGAAGAAAAGATGGTTCCAGCACTTGTAATAACTCAGTTGCCTTTATTTCTTTCTTGTTGCATGTAACTCACATGAACACAAACCTTCGCCACAGCATGGTTGACGCGTTTCGAACCACCTTTTCTTCTTATATTCTACAAGAGCGATCTTCTTAGCTCGTTCCGTGCACAGGGCTGTGGATTGTAAGGTGAGCTGGTTTACATTTATGGACTGTTTATGTCAGCCTCATAGACACTGAAAGGAGCAGCAGTGTGCATGCACGGCAGACTCCTCCTCAATATGGTGGAGTCTACCGACCTTAAAAAAAAGTACCTCCTCCTCCCTCATCTCTTTCCCTACCTGCAACTTCCTTCATAATCTGACCCTCTTATTCCCATCTCCAAAACTTCTCTCGAGCTGCACCAGTTCTATGGAATGCACTACACCACACCACAAGGTTAACTCCGGGTGTGCCCTAAAGCATTTTTTAGGTTGGCTGTCACAAACACTCTCGCTGGAGTTCACATGAAGTATGGGTGTGGCTGGATGACCACCACAATGTAAATAATATCTCCAGTTATGGCTCACCCTCACGACTAACACCCCAAAACCGCCACCACTAAGCTCACACTTTTACAGGAAGCTTTCAAAGCCTTCAGTTACTCTCTCCTGTCCTCACATACAGTAAATCCAGTCTGCCTATACATATGGATACAGCAATCTTTAACCTAACACGTCAAAGTAAACTTCAGACTCACGCTTAAAGGAAATGTATCACCCAATTTTTTTCTGACCATTAAAAATAAAATCAACAAAAATTCTTTAAAAATATGTTAAAGATAAAAATGTGATTTAAACAATAGGTCATTTTCTGATTACACATTTCATTTAACACAATAAAAGCCACTGAAAATCAAGATCATATCTGCTCCAACTGTATATTTAACACATCATGAGTGTCAAATTAAACAATACTTTATCTCTGTATATTTTAAGAGGACCTGTCCCATCCCTGATATCTTTTTTTTTTCTTTTTATGTAAATTTACAATTCTAAAATGTATAAATAAATGTACAACCAAGTGTCTCTACACAGACACTATCCAATCGTTACTGCCAGTGTCAGGCTGTGCAGGGACACCCCCAACCAGTAACACCCAGATCTAACTTTTTTCATAAACTTCTAGCAGCAAATAATGGAATGGTACAACACACCGGCATAATAAAATATACTCCAACATTATCATTCCATGGGGAATAGAAGTAGTTACTCACACAGTAATGTCAGCAGAGGTGACCTCTTTAAAGCTGCTCTAAATAAATCTAGTGATGGATTAACTTTGGGGATATGGTCACACTGAGCACTATTTCTGCCGCAGACTTGTCATTTATTTTGCTGCAGATTTGCTGCGGATTTTACTGCAAAGGGTGGAAACTGCAGTATAAATTGATGATTTCTGCTGCGTATTTCTTACACTACATGTAAATGATATTTTTTAAAATCTCATCCACATTTCAGGATGCTGTAAAACACCACAGATTTTCAGCATGCAATTCTGCAAAAGAAAAGCTGTGGCGCATCCTCTACATATAGACTTTTTTTATTTTGTATTTATTTTCTTTTCTTATATGGAACCAACATATTCTGCAGTGCTTTACAAACGTTAGCATCACTTGCTGTGCCCGATGAAGCTCACAATCTAAATTCCCTATCAGTTTGTCTTCGGAGTGTGGGAGGAAACACAGGCACATGGAGAACACACAAACTCCATGCAGATGTTGCCTCTGGTTGGATTTGACCTCAGCACTGCAAGTTATCAGTGCTAACCACTCAGCCCTTATGTACCTTTACACTTAGCATTGCAGGATAATTGGAGGGAACAAACAGCGGGGATTATGGAGTTTTGTATGAGCTAAAAAGACTTCCAACCACCTGTATAGAATATTGTGAAAGGCATCTATATTACTTTTTATACAAAACTTTAAAAAAAAAACACAAGAAAGGACAGGTAGACTTTAAACCGGTGTGACATTAGATTACCACTGCTTTTGTATAGATCAATGAATTTGCACAATGAAGAACTAAAGAGCAAGTCAGTTACAGAAGAAATAGAAATAGAAAACCTTGTGTGACTGTAAAATAGCAAATAAAAGACTAACAGCAACTCCATCTCGAAGACATAAAATCCCTGCTGGTTCCTTCTGCTGCCCCCACAAAACCTCTGTAGCAAGTAATAAGTCATAAAAGAACTTATGTAGCAATCCTTGACCCAGCATTGAATGTATACCACCAGATAAATGTGAGTGACGCTGGATCTGTATTTCATCACCGGATCGGCAGCTGCATCCTTTGTTAATAAACTGAGGCCAGAAGATATTCAACTCTCTGCTAACAACCTGGCTAACAGTCAGGAGTGCGAAGGAGTTCTCCATAAATAATTCCAATGGGAGCACTCAAGCTTCTACTGGTTTCCCAAAAAAACTATATGGTCAGCGACATACTGTACATAGAGGTATTTGAGGTCCTGGTTCCTTATAATTTTCTTTACTGTTGCCTCATTAAGACAATTCCTGACCATACACAGGGCATATGTGTTGGATGTCCCACATAGGACCCAGGGGTGTAGCTAAAGGTTCATGGGCCCTGCTTGGGCCTCCCTTCCCTCAGTGCTTTGTGGCCAGGAGCAGGGAAGCACATAGCCTTCCTTATGCCTGAAGCAAAAATTTAAATAGCTTCCCCCCCCCCCCCCAATCTGATATTATAGACCTAAACCCTTCCCTCCAGCCAGAGGTATAACTTGGCCAGCATACATTTTCTATAATACTGGTGTCTTCTTATCTGGTACAAGTGTCTTTAGGCCCCCTCAGGCTCCTGGGCCTGGTAGCGAGTGCTAACTCTGCACCCCCTATAGCTACGCTCCTGATAGGACCCCTCTCTATGAGCCAGAATTGAGAGTCACTCTGCAGAAGTGACTCCCGTTCTTTCGAACTCAAACCAACAATGTATTACATGGATGAACCATTCACTGTAATAACCACGGTGCAAAGCTACATTTAACCTCTACTGGCAGCTGGAGGAAGAAATAAAAAAAAATGATTTGGCCAGATTTACTTTTCCATTTGCATTTTTAGATTCCATGGGACATCATGTAAGAAGAATGAATCTAATTGATTCCTATGATTTGCGGATGCACAGCTATGAAGCATGAATAATGATGTGCCTTGTCTGGCAGGCTCCCAGTCAACATTTTCCCAGAACATCAGTTCATTATCATGTTCTAACGAACAAAGACGATCAAAACAACCTTTATCATCCCAGTGACTAGAGAAAAACTCTATCCCAAAGTTCACTGTTGTCATGGAACTTGTAGTAACCAATGTTCTGATATGTGGTCTAAGTAAAAACACAACTTTAAAGGGAACCTGTCATCAATTTTTTGCTGACCGTAGTAAGGGCAGTATAAAGTAGTGACAGAAATGCTGATTTTAGCGATGTGTCACTCATCAGCTAAAAGCAAGTGGTTGCCGAGAACCAGCATCTTAATCATCAGCAGATGGACGAGGAGAGCAGGAGATTATGAATAACCAGGACTCTTCTCAAGTAGATTTGACTCTTTATTAAGGCCTGGGCTGCAATGATTTTGATTCTGGTTCTCAGCAACCACTTACTTAACCACCTCAGCCCCCCTAGCTTAAACACCCTGAAAGACCAGGCCACTTTTTACACTTCTGACCTACACTACTTTCACCGTTTATTGCTCGGTCATACAACTTACCACCCAAATGAATTTTACCTCCTTTTCTTCTCACTAATAGAGCTTTCATTTGGTGGTATTTCATTGCTGCTGACATTTTTACTTTTTTTGTTATTAATCGAAATTTAACGATTTTTTTGCAAAAAAATGTCATTTTTCACTTTCAGTTGTAAAATTTTGCAAAAAAAACGAGATCCATATATAAATTTTGCTCTAAATTTATTGTTCTACATGTCTTTGATAAAAAAAAAAATGTTTGGGTAAAAAAAAAAATGGTTTGGGTAAAAGTTATAGCGTTTACAAACTATGGTACAAAAATGTGAATTTCCGCTTTTTGAAGCAGCTCTGACTTTCTGAGCACCTGTCATGTTTCCTGAGGTTCTACAATGCCCAGACAGTACAAACACCCCACAAATGACCCCATTTCGGAAAGTACACACCCTAAGGTATTCGCTGATGGGCATAGTGAGTTCATAGAACTTTTTATTTTTTGTCACAAGTTAGCGGAAAATGATGATTTTTTATTTTTTTCTTACAAAGTCTCATATTCCACTAACTTGTGACAAAAAATAAAAAATTCTAGGAACTCGCCATGCCCCTCACGGAATACCTTGGGGTGTCTTCTTTCCAAAATGGGGTCACTTGTGGGGTAGTTATACTGCCCTGGCATTCTAGGGGCCCAAATGTGTGGTAAGGAGTTTGAAATCAAATTCTGTAAAAACTGACCAGTGAAATCCGAAAGGTGCTCTTTGTAATATGGGCCCCTTTGCCCACCTAGGCTGCAAAAAAAGTGTCACACATCTGGTATCTCCGTACTCAGGAGAAGTTGGGGAATGTGTTTTGGGGTGTCACTTTACATATACCCATGCTGGGTGAGAGAAATATCTTGGCAAAATACAACTTTTTCCATTTTTTTATACAAAGTTGGCATTTGACCAAGATATTTATCTCACCCAGCATGGGTATATGTAAAAAGACACCCCAAAACACATTCCTCAACTTCTCCTGAATACAGAGATACCAGATGTGTGACACTTTTTTGCAGCCTAGGTGGGCAAAGGGGCCCATATTCCAAAGAGCACCTTTCGGATTTCACAGGCCATTTTTTACAGAATTTGATTTCAAACTCCTTACCACACATTTGGGCCCCTAGAATGCCAGGGCAGTATAACTACCCCACAAGTGACCCCATTTTGGAAAGAAGAGACCCCAAGGTATTCGCTGATGGGCATAGTGAGTTCATGGAAGTTTTTATTTTTTGTCACAAGTTAGTGGAATATGAGACTTTGTATGAAAAAAAAAAAAAAAATCATCATTTTCCACTAACTTGTGACAAAAAATAAAAAATTCTAGGAACTCGCCATGCCCCTCACGGAATACCTTGGGGTGTCTTCTTTCCAAAATGGGGTCACTTGTGGGGTAGTTATAATGCCCTGGCATTTTCCAGGGGCCCTAATGTGTGGTAAGTAGGTAAATGACCTGTGAAATCCGAAAGGTGCTCTTTGGAATGTGGGCCCCTTTGCCCACCTAGGCTGCAAAAAAGTGTCACACATGTGGTATCGCCATATTCAGGAGAAGTTGGGGAATGTGTTTTGTGGTGTCATTTTACATATACCCATGCTGGGTGAGAGAAATATCTTGGCAAAAGACAACTTTTCCCCTTTTTTTATACAAAGTTGGCATTTGACCAAGATATTTATCTCACCCAGCATGGGTATATGTAAAATGACACCCCAAAACATATTCCCCAACTTCTCCTTAATACGGAGATACCACATGTGTGACACTTTTTTGCAGCCTAGGTGGGCAAAGGTGCCCAAATTCCTTTTAGGAGGGCATTTTTAGACATTTGGATACCAGACTTCTTCTCACGCTTTGGGGCCCCTAAAATGCCAGGGCAGTATAAATACCCCACATGTGACCCCATTTTGGAAAGAAGACACCCCAAGGTATTCAATGAGGGGCATGGCGAGTTCATTGAAAAAAAAATTTTTGGGCACGAGTTAGCGGAAATTGATTTTTTTGATTTTGTTCTCACAAAGTCTCCCTTTCCGCTAACTTGGGACAAAAATTTCAATCTTTCATGGACTCAATATGCCCCTCAGCGAATACCTTGGGGTGTCTTCTTTCCAAAATGCTGTTATTTGTGGGGTGTTTGTACTGCCCTGGCATTTGAGGGTCTCCGCAATTATTACATGTATGCCCAGCATTAGGAGTTTCTGCTATTCTCCTTATATTGAGCATACAGGTAATGAGATTTTTTTTTTCCGTTCAGCCTCTGGGCTGAAAGAAAAAAATGAACGGCACAGATTTCTTCATTCACATCGATCAATGTGGATGAAAAAATCTCTGCCAAAAAAAGAAAAAGGAGGGGAAAGGCGTCTGCCAGGACATAGGAGCTCCGCCCAACATCCATACCCACTTCAGCTCGTATGCCCTGGCAAACCAGATTTCTCCATTCACATCAATCGATGTGGATGAATAAATCATTGCCGGGATTTTTTTTTTTTATATATATACAAAGTGTTTGCCAAAGTATATGAACACCGCCACCTCCTCAGCTCATATGCCTCGGCAAACGTATCTTTTACTGCAGAGGAGAAATCTCGTCTTGCAGCGCCGCATACACCGACTTGCGTGTAATCTGACAGCAGCGCAATGCTTCTGTCCGAATGCACATCAGTGCTGCAGCTAGTCGATCGGTTGGTCCACCTGAAAGGTAAAAAAAACAAAACAAAAAAGAAAAAACCAGGCCGCAACGCAATAACTTTATTAACTTTAGAACAGAACATATAAACTTTTTTTTTACTTTTTTTACTTTTTTACTTACCGGTAATTTTTTTTTTGTTTAGTTTTTTTTACCTTTATAGAACAAACCTCTCCTTCCCCATGGGACAATGTGCAAAGCGCAAATCGCCCAAAGATGTGGCAAAGTACGTTATGCACTTTATCCCAGGTGAAAGGAGAGGTTTGCAGCAGCTGTGAGTAAAAGGGCCCTAATAGCCCTGTGTGCCTGTCCTGTGAGATGCAATCCCTATGCTAGGTGTACCTGTGTGTGGTACTTCCGGAAACACTCTCCTAAGCATAGGGCAGGGTGGTCAGGGCAGTCAGGACAGAAATAGCGGGTGTCACGCCTTATTCCACTCCTGCTACAGACACGACATTTTTTTCGGGGTGGCGGTTGGGTTGAGGTACCAGCAACGACACTGGGGAAATGTCGCTCGTGTAGACGGCTAACTACACTGGTGGATAGGGCCACGGAACCTCCTGGGTAAAGGAGGTTCTCGATGATCTCTTCCTGTTATTTGAGGAAGGATCCTGTTCTCCCAGCCTTACTGTAGAGAACAAAACTATTATACAGCGCCAATTGAATTAAATATACAGACACCTTCTTATACCAGCGTCTGGTTCTGCGGGAAACTAAATAGGGAGCCAACATCTGGTCATTGAAGTCCACCCCTCCCATGAGCGCATTATAGTCGTGGACTGAGAGGGGCTTTTCAATGACACGGGTTGCCCTTTCAATTTGGATTGTCGTGTCTGCGTGAATGGAGGAGAGCATGTAAACGTCACGCTTGTCTCTCCATTTCACCGCGAGCAGTTCTTCGTTACACAAGGCAGCCCTCTCCCCCCTTGCAAGACGGGTGGTTACAAGCCGTTGGGGGAAGCCCACGCGACTAGTTCGCGCGGTGCCACAGGCGCGAATCCGTTCTAGAAACAAATGCCTAAAGAGGGCCACACTTGTGTAAAAATTGTCCACATAAAGATGGTACCCCTTGCCGAATAAGGGTGACACCAAGTCCCAGACTGTCTTCCCACTGCTCCCCAGGTAGTCAGGGCAACCGACCGGCTCCAGGGTCTGATCTTTTCCCTCATAGATCCGAAATTTGTGGGTATAGCCTGTGGCCCTTTCACAGAGCTTATACAATTTGACCCCATACCGGGCACGCTTGCTTGGGATGTATTGTTTGAAGCCAAGGCGCCCGGTAAAATGTATTAGGGACTCGTCTACGCAGATGTTTTGCTCAGGGGTATACAAATCTGCAAATTTCTGGTTGAAATGGTCTATGAGGGGCCGAATTATGTGGAGCCGGTCAAAAGCTGGGTGGCCTCTGGGACGGGAGGTGGTGTTGTCGCTAAAATGCAGAAAACGCAGGATGGCCTCAAATCGTGTCCTGGACATAGCAGCAGAGAACATGGGCATGTGATGAATCGGGTTCGTGGACCAATATGACCGCAATTCATGCTTTTTTGTCAGGCCCATGTTGAGGAGAAGGCCCAGAAAAATTTTAAGTTCGGAAACTTGGACTGGTTTCCACCGGAAAGGCTGGGCATAATAGCTTCCCGGGTTTGCGGTTATAAATTGTGTGGCATACCGGTTTGTCTCTGCCACGACTAAGTCCAAGAGCTCCGCAGTCAAGAACAGCTCAAAAAATCCTGTAGGCGCCCAGTGATCTCCATGCACTTACTATTATCCCTGGGCGCCGCTCCGTTCTCCCGGTATAAGCTCCGGTAGCTTCATATGTTCAATTCAACTGGGTGGAGCCTGCCGGCGTCTCCTTCTCCCAGGCTGTAGAGCTGGCCAATCGCAGCGCTCAGCTCATAGCCTGAGAGTTTTTTTTTTCTCTCAGGCTATGAGCTGAGCACTGCGATTGGCCAGCGCTACAGCCTGGGAGAAGGAGACGCCGGCAGGCTCCACCCAGCTGAACTGAACATATGAAGCTACCGGAGCCTATACCGGGGGAACGGAGCGGCGCCCAGGGATAATAGTAAGTGCAGGAAGATCCCTGGGCGCCGCTCCCCATGTCTGTATGCTTAGTTTACATTTCTTATTCTAGTGAAAGGTCCTCTTTAAAGCTGATGAGTAACACACTGCTGAAATCAGCATTTCTGTCACTACTTTATACTGCCCTCAGTACGGTCAGCATAAAGTTGATGACAGGTTCCCTTTAATGAGTCAAATGATAAGAAGGACCAAAGAGAATATATTCCTGAGCACTTTATCTGTTCTCATGATGGTTCCAGAACTTTGACATCTGACAACCCAGCAGAAGAAGAATGTTCCACTCACACAGCTGTCCACATTCATCCTTTAATTGGCAAAAGGCTACACAATGCTGGGGTCAAGATGATGTTTCTATTGAGAAAAGATGCTTAAAGATCATCGTTTGCCGGCGGCAGATCGCGCTGTGTAATTATGATCTGTCGTCAACAAACCACTAGACAGCATGGGAATGAGTGATGGCATAGCGATTGCTTCTCTCCATGCTGTGGAGGAGATCACTGCATGTAATAGCAGCGGTCTCCTCCTCTAGTTAGTGAGCAGGTGATTGCTGGGAAGGAATGATCGCTTGCTCAATCGTCCCGCGTAATACAGGCTTTAAGTAAGTGTTTATGAGGTCAGGAGATCAGAGATAAGAACTACACATGAGCTGTCAAATGATGGTATTAAAGCAAAACACAAAGTAACAGCTTGCAAACAGACTGATTTTTAACTCTTGTATCTCAGAAACGGCAGAATATTTTTTAATAAAGACCAATTGAAAAAATGATTTGTAGGCCAAAATTAGTAAAATGCAATAATAAAAAAATCCCCCCCCCCAAGGTGTACATAGCCTTTAGTGCAGCATTAGAGAAGCATTTCAATTTATACCTGCTATATTCAGGCTTCTATATTTCAAGAGAAGTCACTCTTTCCTTTATAATATTATAAAATATACAAGTGCACTCTAAACATTTCAAAATGTGTAATACAAGTAACATTTCAGCATTATTTTTCCAGTGACCCTATCTTAAGACATCTAAGAACAATTTACATCTTGTCGTTCAGAGGGGGTATGGCATATTAGTCTCAAATTCAAAGCTGGCCATAGAAAAACACTTTCGATGATATTACAGTAAAGGATATGGGGGAATTTATCATGAGAGGAATATATGAAGTCAGTTATGTTTGAGTCTCCGTCGGCATATTCTGTGCCAAAGTTATCAAAGATTGCATGTTGTTTGTTGAATTTGGCACATCTTTAACCTCTTCACTCACAGAGGGTTTTTTCATTTTGGTGTTTTCGTTTTTCACTCCCTGCCTTTCTGGGACCATTACCATATACTTTTTTTTATTTATATATAGCCGTATGAGGGCATGTGTTTTGCAGGACAATTTCTACTTTCTAATGGCACCATTTATTATCGCATACAATGTAGTAGGGAGCTGGAAAAAAATCCAAATGGGGTGAAATTGGAAGAAGTTGGAAAAATACTGCAATTTCACCAAAGTTTAATGTATTTCATTTTTATAGTGTTCCCTAGGAGGTAAAACTGACCTGTTACTTTCATTCTCCTGGTCAGTGCGATTATGGCGATACCACATTTGTATAGTTTTTCTTGCGCTTAATATTAAAAAAATAAAAACCTTGAACATTTTTTTTTTTCCGTTTCATCCCATATTCTGACCCCTATAACTTTTTTATAGTTATGTGTACAGAGTTGTGTGGGTGCTTATTTTTTGTGGGGCGATCTGTATTTTTCATTGATATCATCCTCCGATTCGCGAGCTTCTGGGTTTTTGCTTTCGCAGATACTACTCCTAGAGATGAGCGAATTTCTCAAAAATTCGATTCGGTCGGTTTGCCAAATTTTCCGAAACAATTTGATTCAATCCGAAGTAATTTGTGGTGAATCATGTTAAAAAACAGCTATTTCCTGGCTGCAGAGAGCCTGTATAGTGGTCTAGAAAACTGCCTTGCAGCAACACGCATAGTGAGTCTGCTGTGGTAATCAAACAATACTGTGAGTCCGTATGACATGCAGATAACAGGCGTCGCTCTTAGAATCACTGCACACTTCTCTTCTTTGGGAGGTTAAGGGGCCAAAGCTGACCAAATAACTCAAGTGTGAACTCAGCCTTACAGGTCGATGTTAGCGTCAGGTAAAAAGTACCGTGCAGAGGCCCAAGATCCTACTATAGAGTAAAAGAGCGCACTTCTTTTACACCATCGTCTGATTCCACATAGATGTCTACAGAACTTGTTCTATTAAACGCTTATACAAGTAGAGCCCCCCGACAGAGTGGAGAGGGTGTCAGCAGTAAGTTTCTGTTTATGTCACTGATTATTTTGCCCTTTCTCTGATCCGTCAGAACAATAACCCCCCCAAAAAAGGATCCTGTCTGTTGAGCATCCGCCTTCACTCGGTCAGCATTTGGTCAGAAATCCATCAGTATTGCTAATGCCCAAAAAAACAGGAGTGGATCCAAAACAGAGATGACATGTGAATGGAATATTTGCATGTCTTCTGTGTTTTGTACCCACTCCTGCTTTTGGCTACCTAATTATAAGCCAATTCTGATGGGACCATACAGGCTACACAGCAAATACACAGGCAGGATCCGTTGTGTGTCTCATTTTTCATTCCTTCTGACAGATCATAAGAAGGGTCAAATAAATGATGATGTCAACCAGGCCAAAAAGCCAAAACAGTGGCCCAGTCATGAAGTGGGGAGGGTGGGAACAGCATGAAAAGTCCACAGAGTGGGATAATGACATAGTGTGGAGGTGGCAGCAGCATCAGGAGACCACAGAGTGGCAAAGTAATATAGTGTGGAGGTGGCAGCAGCATCAGGAAACCACAGAGTGGCAAGGTGATATAGTGTGGCAGTAGCAGCAGCATCAGAAGACCACAGAGTGGCACAATCACAGAGTGTGGAGTTGGCAGAAGCAGTATGAGGAGGCCACGGAGTGGCAAGGTGACAAAGTGTTGAGGTAGCAGCAGCAGCATGAGAAGGCCACACAGTGGCAAGGTGACATAGTGTTGAGGTAGCAGCAGCATCAGGAGACCACAGAGTGGCAAGGTGACATAGTGTGGAGGTGGCAGCAGAATCAGGAGACCACAGAGTGACCCGGTGACAAAGTGGGGAGGTGGGTGGTGTGACGGCATACATACATAATTCCTCTGGGTAGCCATTTTGTATGCTTCTGGCCTATGTAAAAGAACAGTGAACTCTCATCTTCCTGAAGCCTGGGTCAAGTATGATATAGATGGACACTTTTATTACCACTACTCTGTGAGGCCGGCTATATAAGGTCATAAAGGCTATACCAGGCCCAGCTTATCCTGTCCTATAAGATAAAGATCAGCTCGCTGTCAAGCCTGGCTGGAGCGTGACTTCATTAATTTCCAGGTCTGGTTTGAGGAGAGCTAATAGCCCTTAATTAGCTCTGGGCATAAAACCAGTCCACTTTCATATTTCAGTTATGAATCAACTTATGCCCTTTCTGACACCAGATCCAGGCTCTACAGAGTATTGTGGTTAATTGGGTATCAAATATGACCAGAGGATGTGATTCTGTAGCTCACCTATGGGTGGTAGAAGAACTACAGGTCCCAGCATTACCGTGTGTGGTCTCATTCTGTATGTAAATAAATAAGGATCGCAAATATGTATTCTGTATAAAAATATGCCGATGTATCAGGGAGATACAGGCTTAAGTATAATCCTCATTGTAGGAACTGAACTTTGATGGGGTCATAAAACCCTTGGAGGCCAATCCCTAGGCTTCACAGTCACTCTGCTTCCATTGGCTGACAGGAGTAAGTCTCCTGCCCATGGGAGAGTTCATAAAAATCTGTGCACAAGGACAGAGGAGAGAGACCCATGGAACATCACCAGACACTTAATTGGACATTGATGGCATATCCCTGTATCAGAAGAACTTTGAGGGTCTCCCCTGATACATACTGAACTGGGTTTGCAAGGATTCAAAAAGGACATATGAACGACCATCTGAAACCCTCCAGAGAAACTAAGTATTCTTTCATCTTTTTCCCTTTCATTTGAACTGTCGTGATTATTTATATTGTTATTATTATTCTGTAGATTTATAGTCATTTTCATTAGACTTGTATGCACTACTTTTTACCTCTTATTAAAGATTATAAAATCTAAATGGCCAAGTCTTCCATATTCTAAGCTGCTGAACAACGTACCTTGCCTTTGAAGAGACGTTACCAGGTAATTAGTTAAATTGCATTTAGGAATTGTAGCTGGGGGTGATTGACTGCGGTTAGTCAGTAAGTGATATCCGGTTCATCCACTGATCTGTGTGATAGTGAATGACCCGGATAGTCGGCTCGTGGACCGGGAACCCACGCGGTGGCAGCTACCGAAGTGTAGTGGGGGGGTGTTAGCCGGATGGTAATACCCCGGTCACGTGAGGTCTCTGTGTGTGCCCAGACTCCGTCACAGACCACTACGTCACAGCTGTGGGATCCGGACCGATCGGATCCATAGTTCGTGACATTTTCTGGTGGCAGCTTACGGGATTCTGTATGCTTAGAATATTAGTGCATAAAGTTATGTCCATAACTCTGTACTAAAGGATTGAAAAAATTCTGGAAGACGAAGCACAGTGCATTAGTTTTGATAGAATAATAATTCACGACAGTACCCTCCCCTCTCTCTTGTTTTCTGTCCTATCTTTTATTTGGCAATAATGTCCGAATTCGTGAATTATGACGCCATGAGCGTGTCTGATATCACAGCTCTGTGTGAGCACAAAGGCATCCAAGTATATGGGAAAAATAAGACTGTCCTTATCCAGGAGTTATGTGCACGGAGGAGTCAAGAGTCATCCCTGCAGGATTCAGAGAATGGAGGACACTCAGGGGCCCCTGAGCCAGGTGACCCCTTCCAGAATGAGGATGATGAACTGGGAGGAGGACAGCCTGCTGGGGCTTGCAGTCCTCTAGCTGGACATAACTCTGTCTCTATGCCATCCCAAAATGGTCTGGACCAACTAATGCTCAGTAACCCGGACTTATATTTTCGGCTGCTGGAGGCACGTCGGGCAGAGCGCAAGGCTGAGCTCGAGGCTGCAGAGCGCAAGGCTGAGCGCGAGGCTGCAGAACGAGAACGGGAAGCTGTCCGCAGGCATGAACTGGACCTGGCCCGAGTACAGCTTCAGGGGTCCGACCGGCATGCTACATCCACAGGCCCATCCCTGATGGTCAAGCCAAAACTGCCTGTGATGGAGTCTGAGAACTGTGACATTGATCTTTTCCTGCATGCTTTTGAAACCTCATGCCAACAGTACCAGGTACCAGAGCCGCAGTGGGCGGGACATCTAATGTCCGCACTGAAGGGCAAAGCTATGGAGGCCCTGGTCGGACTACCATTAGCAGAGCGTACCAGTTACGCGGTCATCAAAAAGGCTATTCTGGTCAAGTACCAGCTGACTCCAGAGACTTACCGTTTACGGTTCCGGTCCCTGCGGAGAGGGCCCGGAGATACTTTTATGGACCATCTGGGCAAGTTGCAGACCACCTTCCAACAGTGGTCTGATCCCCTCACAGAGGACACCAAGCAGTCCCTGGCGGATCTGATGGTCCGAGAACAGTTTGTCTCCAATTGCCCCACGGATGTGCAAAAATATGTATGTGAGCACAAGCCGAAGAGTGCGCGAGAGGCGGCCGAGCTAGCCGATGAATACATCGCCATGCCCAGCACTCGGGCATTCAAAGACACTCTGTCCCGCCTGGGAGGAACCTCTTCATCTGCTTCTTCCTCCCGGCCAGCTTTGTCGGTTCCGGTCCAGCGACCCTTTCACAGGCCTGCACAAAGACCCGAAGGAGTCAAGCCAGCACCAACAGACGTGCGCAAGTGCTATGCGTGCGGCAAGCCAGGACACCTCAGCCACTCGTGCCCGGAGAAGAAGGCAGCACCCCCTGGCAAGCTTGCCCGCAACCCATCATCTGTGCTGTTGGTGAATGGAGCTGCAAGACACACCGCAGACAACCTACAGTCGGTTACTGTGGGCAACCGGTGCACCACAGGCTTCCGCGATACAGGAGCCGAAGTCACACTAGTTCGGCCTGAACTAGTGGATGACGCCGACCTTATTCCCGGCAAAAGCCTCACCATCACGGGAGTTGGGGGGGGTGAGCCCTAATGTTCCCCTAGCTCGTGTTTTCCTTGATTGGGGGGCTGGGAGTGGAGTAAGGGAGGTGGGAGTCTCTGCGGAGATCCCCACAAATGTTTTATTAGGCACTGACCTAGGACGATTGGTCTCGTGCTACGTGCCCCCTGGAAGCACACAGGACTCACCCGTCCCTATGGAGGTCCCTGGACATACCGAGGTACTGTGCAAGGATGTTTGCGTAACATCAGAAAACCTTGGGGATGGACCGCGGGAGGTGGGAGGTGGGGTGTGTGGGAGCAGTTCTCCTACGACAGGAGATGTAGAGGGGATGGCGGGTGTATGTACACAGGTAGCGGACATGTGTTTAACTGATTCAAGTTGTGCAAATGTTAAATGTGATGACATTATTGTGCCTGTGTTGCCCGTCACTCGCAGGGCTGCAAAAGCCGCAGCGGAACGCTCCATTGGGGAAGAGCAAGTGGAAGTGTCCCCTTCCACTGGTTCGGACCCCGTGGACTTAACCGCGTCAGAGCCTCAGCCACTGTCCCTGTTCGCCACAGGACAGCTGGCTGGGACTTGTAGTGCCGCCTTTGAGCAGGCCCTGCGAGATGACCCTACCTTGGAGCAGCTAAGAGGGTTAGCTGCCAGCCCTCCCACTGAGGGAGACAAATACCGAGTGTGTTGGGACAATGGGAAACTGTATAAGGCTACTTTCACACTAGCGTTCGGAGCGGATCCGTCTGATGTTTCATCAGACGAATCCGCTCCTATAATGCAGACGTTCGCATCCGTTCAGAACGGATCCGTCTGCATTATAACTTAGAAAATTTTCTAAGTCTCAAAGTAGCCTGAGCGGATCCGTTCAGACTTTACATTAAAAGTCAATGGGGGACGGATCCGCTTGAAGATTGAGCCATATGGTGTCATCTTCAAGCGGATCCGTCCCCATTGACTTACATTGTAAGTCTGGACGGACCCGCTCGCCTCCGCACGGCCAGGCGGACACCCGAACGCTGCAAGCAGCGTTCAGGTGTCCGCTCACTGAGCGGAGCGGAGGCTGAGCGCTGGCAGGCGGATGCATTCTCAGTGGATCAGCCTCCATTGAGAATGCATCAGGGCTGGACGGCTGCGTTCAGGACCGCTCGTGAGCCCCTTCAAACGGAGCTCACGAGCGGACACCTGAACGCAGGTGTGAAAGTAGCCTAAGGAGGACATCTCCCACAGTGACAGTAGGGTGGGGCCACTCAAGAGGCAGCTCATTGTACCTGTGCAGTTCAGGGAACAATTACTGCAAGTGGCTCATGAGATCCCCTTAGCTGGTCACCTGGGAGTAACCAAAACAAAGTCCCGGGTGATGCAGAATTTTTTCTGGCCTGGCCTCGGGGCAGATGTCGCCAAGTACTGCAGGTCCTGCGACACCTGTCAGCAAGTTGGCAAAGCAGGAGACCGTCACCGAGCTCCATTAAATCCCTTACCGATAATTGATGAACCCTTCAGGAGGGTGGCCGTGGACATCATTGGTCCACTGGCCATTCCCAGCAGTTCGGGTAAACGGTTCATATTAACCCTGGTGGATTACGCAACGCGCTACCCAGAAGCAGTGGCGTTATCCTCCATTAGGGCGGACAAGGTTGCGGATGCCCTGCTGGGGATCTTCACGAGAGTGGGGTTCCCAGCTGAGCTTCTCAGCGACCAAGGACCTCAGTTTATGTCTGAACTAATGCAGGGGCTCTGTAGGAAAATACAGGTGAACCATATCGTAGCCAGCCCTTACCACCCACAAACAAACGGCCTCTGTGAGCGCTTCAACGGGACGTTGAAGCAGATGCTGAAGACGTTCGTGGAGGCGCAAGGGACGGACTGGGAACGATATCTACCTCACCTGCTATTTGCCTACAGAGAGGTTCCCCAGGAGTCAACCAGATTTTCGCCCTTTGAACTCCTGTATGGGCGACGAGTAAGAGGTCCCCTAGACCTAATCAGAGAGTCTTGGGAAGGCAAGGTTGCCGGAACGGAAGTCTCTGTAGTAGACTATGTCCTCAGGTTCCGAGACAAAATGGAGTCGCTTGTAGGTCTGGTACAGGAGAATATGGTGCAGGCCCAAAGCAAACAGAAGCAGTGGTATAACCACACTGCCCGAGAGAGAATCTACCAGGAGGGGCAGAAGGTCTATGTCCTGCTGCCGATGCGGCAAAACAAACTGCAAGCTGCATGGGAAGGGCCGTACCCCATTGTCAAACGTCTGAGTAAGGTAAATTATGTGGTGGGCCTTGGAGAGGGAGGTAGGAGACAGAAGACGTTTCACATCAACATGCTGAAGGAGCATCACGAGAGAACGCCACATGTTATGCCGGTTTGCAGCCTGCCCGAAAGGGAGGAGGCCGACCCCCTACTAGATCTGCTAGCTGACACTCGAGAGTTGGAGGTGGACTTAACCCTCAACCTTCAACTCTCGTCCCAGCAGAGATCTCAGCTCTTAGAAGTGTTGACGGCTCACCGTGACACTTTTACAGGGAAACCCGGGAGAACACACCTTGCAGTCCATCATGTGGACACAGGTACACATGCTCCCACAAAGCAGTCCGCCTACCGAGTCTCAATGGAGGTCCAGGCAGACCTCAGGAGGGAGATCGAGGAGATGAAGCAGCTCGGGGTCATTCAGAAATCCCACAGTGCTTGGGCCTCACCGGTGGTTCTGGTCCCGAAGAAAGATCAGACAACCAGGTTCTGTGTGGATTATCGGAAACTGAATGCCATCACAACCTCGGATGCTTACCCCATGCCCAGGATTGATGAACTGTTAGATAAGTTGGCAGGAGCCAGCTACCTGACAATCATGGACCTGAGCAGGGGGTATTGGCAGATTCCCCTGACCTCGGAGGCTCAGGAGAAGTCAGCCTTCATCACCCCATTCGGCTTATACGAATTTACTGTAATGCCGTTTGGGATGAAGAATGCGCCAGCCACCTTTCAAAGGCTTGTGAATGACTTGCTGGAAGGACTAGAAGAATGTGCTGTCGCCTATTTAGACGACATTGCCGTGTATAGCCCCACGTGGAAGGAGCACCTGGTGCACCTGTCGCAAGTACTGGACAAACTTGCTGCGGCTGGACAAACTGTTAAGCCTAGCAAGTGCCAGCTGGGCATGAATGAGGTCACTTACTTAGGCCACAGAGTAGGAGGAGGCACACTGAGGCCTGAAATAGAGAAGGTAGAAGCCATTACGAGATGGCCAACACCCCTCACCAAGAAACAGGTCATGTCTCTCTTGGGAACGGCCGGGTACTATAGGAAGTTCATCCCGAACTATAGCACCCTGGCCAAGCCTCTGACAGACTTGACCAAGAAGAAGCTGCCCAGGATGGTGTCATGGACGCCGGAATGCGAGCAAGGCTTCCAGGCCCTGAAGGATGCACTAGCCAGTACTCCTGTGCTTCAGGCCCCAGATTTCACTTGGAAGTTTGTGGTCCACACGGATGCTTCTGCCTTTGGTCTGGGTGCAGTCCTGAGTCAGGTGAACCAGGCCGGGGAGGAGCATCCTGTACTATACCTGAGCCGTAAGTTACTGGCCAGGGAGACCAGCTACTCCACAATAGAGAAGGAGTGTTTAGCTATTGTGTGGTCCCTGCAAAAGCTACAACACTACCTGTATGGACGCAATTTCACAGTGATCACCGATCACAATCCCCTCAGCTGGTTGGCACGTCTCGCAGGAGACAATGCGAAACTGCTGAGATGGAGCCTGATTTTGCAGCAGTACAACTTCACCGTGCAGCACAGAAAAGGTAGTTTACATGGAAATGCCGACGGGTTGTCGCGGCAGGGAGAATCGGCCGGAGACGGCTGGGTTGCTGTAGAATAGGCTTGTGGCCATTTCCCCAGGCAACCTTTTAAAAGAGGGAGGTGTGCCGGCATACATACATAATTCCTCTGGGTAGCCATTTTGTATGCTTCTGGCCTATGTAAAAGAACAGTGAACTCTCATCTTCCTGAAGCCTGGGTCAAGTATGATATAGATGGACACTTTTATTACCACTACTCTGTGAGGCCGGCTATAAAAGGTCATAAAGGCTATATCAGGCCCAGCTCATCCTGTCCTATAAGATAAAGATCAGCTCGCTGTCAAGCCTGGCTGGAGCGTGACGTCATTAATTTCCAGGTCTGGTTTGAGGAGAGCTAATAGCCCTTAATTAGCTCTGGGCATAAAACCAGTCCACTTTCATATTTCAGTTATGAATCAACTTATGCCCTTTCTGACACCAGATCCAGGCTCTACAGAGTATTGTGGTTAATTGGGTATCAAATATGACCAGAGGATGTGATTCTGTAGCTCACCTATGGGTGGTAGAAGAACTACAGGCCCCAGCATTACCGTGTGTGGTCTCATTCTGTATGTAAATAAATAAGGATCGCAAATATGTATTCTGTATAAAAATATGCCGATGTATCAGGGAGATACAGGCTTAAGTATAATCCTTATTGTAGGAACTGAACTTTGATGGGGTCATAAAACCCTTGGAGGCCAATCCCTAGGCTTCACAGTCACTCTGCTGCCATTGGCTGACAGGAGTAAGTCTCCTGCCCATTGGAGAGTTCATAAAAATCTGTGCACAAGGACAGAGGAGAGAGACCCATGGAACATCACCAGACACTTAATTGGACATTGATGGCATATCCCTGTATCAGAAGAACTTTGAGGGTCTCCCCTGATACATACTGAACTGGGTTTGCAAGGATTCAAAAAGGACATATGAACGACCATCTGAAACCCTCCAGAGAAACTAAGTATTCTTTCATCTTTTTCCCTTTCATTTGAACTGTCGTGATTATTTATATTGTTATTATTATTCTGTAGATTTATAGTCATTTTCATTAGACTTGTATGCACTGCTTTTTACCTCTTATTAAAGATTATAAAATCTAAATGGCCAAGTCTTCCATATTCTAAGCTGCTGAACAACGTACCTTGCCTTTGAAGAGACGTTACCAGGTAGTTAGTTAAATTGCATTTAGGAATTGTAGCTGGGGGTGATTGACTGCGGTTGGTCAGTAAGTGATATCCGGTTCATCCACTGATCTGTGTGATAGTGAATGACCCGGATAGTCGGCTCGTGGACCGGGAACCCACGTGGTGGCAGTTACCGAAGTGTAGTGGGGGGTGTTAGCCGGATGGTAATACCCCGGTCACGTGAGGTCTCTGTGTGTGCGCAGACCCTGTCACAGACCACTACGTCACAGCTGTAGGATCCGGACCAATCGGATCCATAGTTCGTGACAGGTGGCACTTACAGTACCCACTGACGATGGTGGGTGTAAGAAGGAGCACTTGGCATCAGATGTGTGGCATCAGGCGAGTGTCAGCATCAGAATAGTAGCTCAGGCAGGTAGACAGAAGAAACCGGTCTCTTTTGTCAAAGTTTGGGTGAGGCAGCATGGATGATGCATCAGGCATTGGTGGGTGGAAATCTTGGCTGATCTACGCCTGATTCATCTTGACAAAGGTCAGTCTCTCCACATTTTGGGTGGACAGGCGAGTTCTCCTTGGGGTAACTATGGCCTTGCCACACTAAATACCCCCGCTCAGATGCCACACTACTGGTCGGGCAGTACAGCTTTTCCAGGGCAAACTCAGCCAGTTGCAGCCACAAATCCAGTTTGGCTGCCCAGTCGTCCAACGGATCTTCAATGAGGGCTGGCAGGGTGCACTCCAAGTATGCCACCACCTGCTGGTTTAGGTTCTGCTCTATGTCTAGCTGCTGGTGAGTAGTTTCTTCACTATGCGGGTAAAGAAAGCTGCTCATCAGCGACTCTAGACTCAGGCTTCTGCTGATGGAGCTGGTACTGCTCCTGCCACCCCCCCTCCCCTCCCCTAGCAGTCATGGCAGTGGAACTTGAGCGCAGAGGGCCTTGCGAGAGGATGGACAATGGCGCAGATAGGCAGCACCCAACTGACTACGTAGGATGTCTCTACAGTAGTTTAGTTTGTCCTCCCTCTCAGCGGGTGTAAAAAAAGGCCCCCATTTTGGACCAATAGTGAGGGTCTAACATGGTGGAGAGCCAGTAGTCATCCCTCTGCCGATTGGTGACGATTCCGATGTCACTACGCAAGCGAGCATGCATCGGGCCATTTGCGCAAGTGACTTGGAGGGACTCCCTGCCTTCATCTCCACTGCATATTGCCACGGTGTGTCTGGGTCATCTGCCTCATCTTCTTCATCTCCCTCTTGTCCTTCCGGCTGCTACTGCTCCTCCTCTCCTGTCACCTGTGTAGAAAAACCACCCATTTCACTATACATTGCTTGTGCTCCAATGTTCTCCTCCTCCGCCAGTTCAGCCCCCACAGGGCTCATGTGGCCGTGACATGAAGGCGCCATGTCTCCAGTCCCCTGACCAGTCAGATTTACCAGCATCTTTTCCAGGATATGAATCAGTGGAATGACGTTGTTTATCCCGTAGTCCTAGAGACTGACAAATAAAGTGGCCTCCTCAAAGGGCACAAACAAATGGCAGGTGTCACCCATGAGCTGCCACAGGCTTACATCGAAGTTACACAGGGGAGTACCTCTGTCCGCCTGTATCATCAAGAAATCGTTTATGGCCTTTCTCTGTTGGTACAGTCGGTCAAACATATGGAGGGTGGAATTCCAATGGGTGGAAACATCGTATATCAACCTATATGGGGGGACGCCTTTCTGCAGCTGTAGCTCAAGGAGGGTGTGTTTGGTGGTGTACGAGTGGCTGAAGTCCATGCAAAGTTTCCTTGCCAATTTTAGGATGTTTTGCAGATGGGTGGAAAACTTCAGGAAACGCTTGACAACCAGATTGAATGCAGGGCACATGGCTCAGCCCTCGTTGATGCAGCGCCTACACCATGTTCTTCCCATTGTCAGTCACCATGGTTCAGATTTTGAGTTGTCGCAGAGAAAGCCAGGATTTGATTTCTTGATGAAGGACGCAGTGCAATTCCTCCCCTGTGTGACTCCGCTCGCCCAGGCAAACTAGGGGCAGAACAGCGTGACACTGCCGTGCCCTGCACATGTGGTATGCTAGTGGGGCACTGTGAATTGTCCCTGCAGTGGAGGCTGAGGACAAGGTGGAGGATGAGGAGGCAGAGGTGAACATTGTCACAGGTCCAATGGAGTGAAAACATGTAGGCGGAAGTGGCGTCACCTGGCCAAGTTGCTGGTTTGGCTGGGCAGGAACCACATTTACCCAGTGGGCTGTAACTGTAAAGGACATATATTGTCCTTGACCGTAGTTACAGCTTCACATGTTGGCACTGCCGTGCACTTTGGTAGACACCGACAGGCTCAAGGACTGGCCCATCTTCTGTTCTACACATGTGTGCAGGGCTGGTACTGCCTTTCTGGCAAAAAAATTACGGCTTGGGACTCTCCACCTCGGCCCGGCACAAGCCATCAGTTCTCTGAAAGCTGTAGAGTCCACTACTTGGAAAGGGATGGACTGCAGTACCATCAATTTGCTAGGAGCACGTTTAGCTTCTGCGCCGTTGGATGAGTGCACAAATACTGTTCTCTCTTGGCAATCGCTTCAGTGATTGATTGGTGATGGAATAACTGACTAGAAGGAGAAGGAGCTGGAGCATTAGGAGCAGCAGATGATGGGAAGGACAGACAGCTTCCTTCGGCTGAGGTGGGGGAGCCTTGACTGCCTGAAATTGGGTGCGTGCCACTGGGTGATGCAGCGGTTGCTGCGGCAGACTGGACCACCACATTGGAGCCACGTTTCTCCCAGGTCACTTTATGGTGATGCTGCATATGTTGATGTAAGGCCGTGGTGACAATGGCACCCTGGCCATGCTTTACCTTCTGCCCACAGATTCGACAAATGGCCATGTTCACCTCCCCCGGCGGCTTAACAATAAACTGCCACACCGCCGAGTAAGTGATTTACCTACAACACTCCTCACTGACTGACTGCTACCACCACTGCCTCAATGAACCCCTGCACCACTACTTTTCGGGCCAGTAGGCTCTCTTCTGCCGATGATGATGAAGCACCTTCATCACTCGGCTCCCAATTACGATCGGCTACATCATCATCAACTACTGTTTGCATGTCACTAATGTCCTCCTCAGAGGTCTCTGAGCCAGGAGCCTGACCGTTCGCAACACCAGCTCCCACGCCACTCTCCTCATCACTAGTTGCCCGCCTACCGGAGGAAGTGGCGGATATCTCCTCCGGATCTTGGCTGGGCAGTAGTTGCTGACTGTCTTCTAAAAGCTTGTCCTCGCTGTATGGTGGAGCTGAGCCCACAGCATATAGTAGTTCTCTGGCTGAGGGAAAAAAAAGGACAGAGGCAGGTTGAGGATATGTGAGGGCACAGGGCCTGCTCCCGGGCCATGCCAACTAAGGGTTGTGTCTGACGAACCCACCAACTCTTGGCTAGGGGTGTCTGATGTCACTTGGGACAAAGTAGATGACTGAGTCAACCATTCGAGAACTGCTGGGTTGCTGGTCAAGACACGACCGTTAGCTGACACTGGGAGCTCAGGCATCTCGAAGTGACCCCTGCTGCCACGCCCCCTTACTCTGCTGCGACCTGTGCCTGCGCCAGAAATATTTAGGCCTCTGCCCCTCCCCTGTGCAGGGCCTGTCACTTCTGTGTCTGACATACTGTTAGATCAAATAAGTAAATAAAACGGAAATTAATACATGCCAAAAAGGGATATAATATTGTTACTTCACCACACAGCGGCTAATAAGCCCCTTTCCCCCCCCCCCCACTAACATGCCAAAAAAGGGCTTTTATTTTCTCAGTTCCTCATACAACAGCTAATAAGCCCCTTTCCCCCCCCAATACACGTCTAAAAAAGGCTTTAGAACATATAACTGTGGCCGTGAACGGCAAATAAATTTTTTTTTGCCACTAATACACGCCAAAAAGGGCTTTAATTTTCTCACTTCACCACAAAACGGCTAATAAGCTCTTTTTCTTTTTCCCCACTAATACACTCCAAAAAGAGGCTTTAGAACATATAACTGCAGCCGTGAACGGCGAATAATATTTTTTTTTGCCACTAATATACACCAAAAAGGTCTGTAATTTTCTCATTTCACCACACAACGGCTAATAAGCCCCTTTTTTCCCCTCACTAATACACCACAAGAAAAGGCTTTAGAACATATAACTGCGGCCGTAAACGGCAAATAAAGTTTTTTTTGCCACTAATACATGTCAAAAAAGGCTTACATTTTCTCACTTCACCACAAAATGGCTAATAAGCCCTTTTTCTTTTTCCCCACTAATACACGCCAAAAAGAGGCTTTATAACATATAACTGCGGCTGTGAACCGCAAATAATACTCTTTTTTGCCACTAATACACGCCAAAAAGGGCTGTAATGTTCTCACTTCACCACGCAACCGTTAATAAGTAGTGTTGAGCGATCCCAAACTGTAAAGTTCGGGTCTGTACCAAACTTTGCGAGTTCGGGTACCCGAGTTCGGTGTTGTCGCGGCGTGCGGTGTCAAAGGGTAAAAGGGAATCAGCCTGGCCAAAAGGAGTGATAAGGGAGCAGGTCCCCTCCTATAGCTTACATAATCCTCTCCCTGACTCCTCACCGTATGAGCGGACCCCGATGGTAGGACGACACATACTCAGGATTCCTAGAGACCCTAAGTCGCCCTGGTAATCCCTCACCAAGGAGCAGAGAAGAGACGACCTGTTCATCACAGTAATGGAGGAATAGGAGTCTCTATCTGAGGCCAGGCTGCAAAGAGAGGGGAACACATACAGCAAAAGGAGATGGCAGGTAAGCAAAACTAATAACACACTTACCTGCCACAGACACACTGACTGGAACCCGTGCACTAGTGCTGCAGTCCACACCAACATTAAAGGACACAGCACACACCACAAACCACACAGGAACCCAGGACACCATAGCTGCAATAACATGAGACAGGGGAATGTCTAGTAAACATGACACCAAACACCACCAGACATGTAACACCAAACTATAAATACAAACACCCTGAACATAACCCACTCCATACAAATAGGGACAGGAAGGGAAGGAGACACCGGAATGACATTGATGACCACAAGGGTGGCCCTCACTGGAGAGATGGTAAAAGCCAGGAACAGAGAACCACCAGCATACACCAAGGCTGGAGGAACCCTCAGCTTCAGGCATCCAGCAGAGGCTAAATAGCCCAAGCAGCCACAGATATAAGAAGCACCTAGTGACCACACCCAGCAAGGTAGTTAACCCTTACTGCACCAGACAGGGGAAGGCTACAACTTAAAGAGGACCTTTCACTACTGTACAAAAAAATAACTAGATCAGTGGGCAGAGCGACGCCCAGGGGTTCCCCTGCACTTACTAGTAAGTCTGGGCGCCGCTCCGTTCGCCCGGTATAGGCTCCGGTGTCTGCGCTCCCTCTGACTGATTTCTTGTATAAGGCGTGTCCCTTGCTGCAGCGCTGGCCAATCGCAGCACACAGCTCATAGCCAGGCTTATTAGTAAGTGCAGGGGGACCCCTGGGCGCCGCTCTGCCCACTGATCTAGTTAGTTTTTAGTTTGTACAGTAGTGAAAGGTCCTCTTTAAAGGGGAAGTGCACACACCAGCCACAGCGTTGCCCCCGGCAACAGCATGCGTGGCAACCATGTCACGGAGCACACAGCCAAAGCCGAGACACTGCCACCACATGCCATAACAGCAACACGTTGCCACCGGCAGCAGCAAGCATGGCACCAGTGTCACGGCGCCCACAGCAAAGGCCGTGACAGGTGTTCAAGCATTTAATAAAGCTTTTGAAAGGCTGCAGGGCACTTAGAAGCCATCACAGCCATGCCTAGTAATGGCATTGCTGTGATTGGCTGGTGCATCATGTGACCCAGCCTCTATACAAGCTGGATCACGTGTAGCACCGCCCATCAGCTCTGAGTAGTGCAGGGACAGGAAGCAGGCAGCTAAAGCGAGGAAGAGTGTTAGGAATCTGGCTTTTTGTTTTGTGGGTGACCTATAATGATTTTTTGTGGGTGCAATAACAAGCTTTGCACCCCTCACACATAAATTTAATAATTAATCTGGCTGTTAATTCCGTGGGTGACCTATAGTGATTTTTTGTGGGTGCAATGCACCATTTTTGTGCCCCTAACACAAAAATATAATAGTTAAACGGTCTGTTAGTTCGATGGGTGACATATACCCATTTTTGGTGTGAGATACACGTGCACTTTATACGTGACCGGGAAATTAATATAGTTAATCTGACTGTTAGTTTGGCTGGTGACATATACCCATTTTTGGTGTGAGGTACACCTGCGCTGCATACTTGACAGGAAAATTAATATAGTTAATCTGTCTGTTAGTTCAGTGGGTGACATATTCACATTTTTTGTGTGAGGTACACCTGCACTGCATATGTGACAGGGAAATTAATATACTTAATCCGTCTGTTCGGTGGGTGACATATATACCCATTTTTGGTGTGAGTGTCACGGTGGGGAGTGGGGGAAACTCCCCACTGTACAATGGGAAGCAGACGGGATAGCAACTAGACCAGCGACTGGGATAAGGGAGCAGGTTACCTCCTAAAGAATCCTTAATCCTCGCCCTAACTCCTCACCGTATAAGCGGACCTGGATGGTAGGACGGCTCATACCTAGGAAACCTGAGTCGTTCTGATAATCCCTCAAATAAAGAAAGGGCAGAGACGACTTGTTCATCCCAGACACGAATGAACAGGAGTCTCCACCAGCCTAGCTGCAAGGAAAAAATGGAGACTGTATACAGTAACTGGATCGGCAGGTAAGCACACCATACAACACACTTACCGGCCGCAGCAACACCGACTGGAACCTGAGCATGCCCACACACCATACAGGACACAGTACAAACAACCACACCCAGGTATCCAGCACACCAGTTACTGCCTGGAAACCCCCATGCAAACAGGATGCATGGCGGCCCCAGGCAGAGCAGCATACAGACTTGTAGTTTCCACTCCAGGGAACCCTGATACTCCCTTCCGGAGGCACACCACAAAGGGAACATGTCTAGCAAACATGCTGGACTATAAACACCAACAGACCAGACATGTAACAACCACTAGACAAGATAACAACCACCCATACATAAACAACACCAAACATATGCAAGGGTAGTGAAGGGAAGGAGAACAACAGGAACATAGGGGAGACATCATGGTGACCTTGATGTTCCACAAGGTGGCCCTCAAGCACTGGGCAGATAGTAGAGGCCTGAAAGGAGCACAGCTCCAGTACAAAGCAAGGCTGGAGGAACACTGAACCCAGCCAACAGGCCACAGGCAATATAAATCTCGTGGCCACACCCAGGACACACCTAAATCCCCACCAGCTAGATATTTACCCCTCCGGCACCAGACAGGGAAGGCCCCAGGAGAAAGGAGGAGGAACCTACTGTACATGCTGCAACCAAAACATATTGCCGCTGGCAACAGCATGCACGGCAACCGTGTCACGGCGTATACCAAATGCTGTGACAGTGAGGTACACCTGCACTGCATATGTGACAGGGAAATTAATATAGTTAATCTGTCTGTTAGTTCGGTGGGTGACATATTCCCATTTTTGGTGTGAGGTACATCTGCACTGCATACATGACAGGGAAATTAATATAGTTAATCCATCTGTTAGTTCGGTGGGTGACCTCAAATAATGAGGAGAGCATCAAATAAGGGACATGGCCATGGTCATGGTGCTTCTGGTGCTGGTGGAGCTCCTGTTGCAGGGAGAGGATGTGGTCGATCTGTGCCAGCTACACTCCCAAATGAAACACCCTCCTCAGGTGCACGTAGGCTACAGGACTTTCAGCGTCATTTTGTAGGCCCGAATACCGGTGTACGAATGGTGAGGCCAGAACAAGTAGAGGCGGTAGTAGATTGGATGACTGACAGTGCCTCCAGTTCCTTCACATTGTCTCCCACCTGGTCACCTGCTGAAACCGCAGAGTTGGCACCTGCAGCCCATGGGCATCAGTCTTTCACCTCACCCCCTTGCAAATCAGCCAAGCAGTTTGATCCCCAAGTCATGCAGCAGTATCTTATGCTTTTTAATGACTCTGCTGGCGGGGTTTCCGTGGGTCATCCACCTAGCCAGTATAATGGCAATTTGGATCCCCAGTCAATGCAGCAAGGTGTAATAGAATTGTTCCTATTACCCAGGCTGTACACTCACCTATTGAACCCTGTTCTACTTCAATACTGTGGAATAATTCCTCCCTATCCTTTCCCTACACTTCTAATTCTCTTTCCCTGAACTTCTATTCAGCAAAATATACATTTTTAAGTCTTTCCTAGCACTGTCCCTAGCGCCTGCTGACGTCTCTCCCTGCACTAAGTACACTGGAAAATGGCCGAATCCAAGATGGCTGAGAGTATTTATAGAGTTCCTTGCTCCAAGTCCTCACATGTGCAGCAGCCATTATAGGAAAAAATGCAATTCGTTACCACAAAGCATGAAGAAATTCGGATTCGGTGCGAATCGAATAATTACTGAAATTCGGATCGAATTCCACTTCGTCAGCTTCGATTCGCTCATCTCTAACTACTCCATCTGAAGGTTTAAATGTGTGCAATCAATGTTATTGTCGATCGCATACATTTGCCTCAGTTGCCCGCTATGGTAGCTATGGTGCTCACTGCCTTCGCAAGCAGGCGCCATCTTTAAAAACCTTACACTTTTGTCTAGAAATCCAGTTTTACACCTTCCCTTCCCCCTCCTACTGGAGTGAGTTTGAGGACTTTTCTTGCAACTTTTTAAAAAATATTTGCAGTGATGAATCTAGAGGGAAACTATCTGGCAATGCTCATTTTCAAGCCCACTTTTCAAAATTGGAGTGACTCATGTAAAAATGCAAAAAGCCCAAAAATAAAGATGAGCAAATTTCTTGAAATTTGTTTCAGGTCCGATTCTAAAAAATCAGTCAGAAAATTTGATTGGGGTCCAAATTGATTCAACCTGAATCAAAACTGCCCCAATTGGACTAAAATTGGTGGATGACAATCTGAGGTCTCCTAGGACTTACTATTTTTTCTCTCTTTTCTTTCTCTCTTTTTAATTTTTTTCCCTATTTTTTTCTCTCTCCCACCATCAAGCCCTTGAATACAAAGACAGCAATAGCAAATAATGTGAGTGAGACTGACATATATAGCTATAGGTAAACGCATGGTTGACAGTGTTTAGTATGCAGGCACTTATTTTTTTCATAGTATTAAGCATAAGAAAAGCTATAAAAGTTTAGTATTCCTGTAACTGCACTGACCCACATAAAAAGTTACCATGTCGCTTTTACCGCATAGTGAAAGCTGTAAGAATAAAAACCCATAAAACAATTAGTGATGAGCGGCATAGGCAATATTCGAATTCGCGATATTTCGCAAATTTTTGGCCAGATATTCGCCATAAATTTGCAAATTCGAGAATTCGTGATCTCCATTCATTATTTACTTGATTGCGAAAACCGGCAATGTAATATATTCACGATAAAAATTCACAATTAGAATATTCGCGATCAACACTAAGGCGTAGGCAAATTTCCTATTGGTTGCTAGGGATGTTGTTAAGTGCCGATATTCTATTCGCGATTGAATTAGCAATTTGCATATTCGTGAATACGAATATATAGCACTATATTTTAAATATTCGCCAATTCTCGAAGTGGCGATATTCACGATTAAAATTCGCAATTCGAATATTCGCGCTCAACACTAAAAACAATGGTGGAATTTCTTTTTTTTTTCTCAATTCAACACAATTTTTAGATTTTTTTTCCAGCTTCCCACTACATCATATAAAATTAAGTCATTAGAAAGTACAACGTGCAAAAAAAAAAAAAACAAGCCATCATATGGCTACATGGACAAAAAAAATTAAAAGATATAGCTCTCGGAAGTCAGAGATTAAAAAACAAAAATGTAAAAATGAAAAATGGTAGAGAAATGCTGATAGTACGTATTCGTTCCATGATAACAGTCGGAATAGCTTTTTGGTGTTCTGAGGCAAAACTGTTGTCTTAGTGCTCATGCACACAACTGTATTACATCTCCATTTTGTATACATACAGAGGTTTTCCTGTCGGATTTTCGCGCTCTATTTGCCTGTTCTGGCGGTATTCTGGCTTAGAAGCTTTGCTTCTAGAGGAGAATATCACCATAAATGCGCCACCTGGTGGAGCATATGGCAGCACATTTGTATGGCTCCATAGTAAAGACATACCATGCACTGTCTTGCAGGCGCTGTGCACTGTGCTCTGCCATACATAAATCCTTAAATTCAAGTTATGTGTGACCAGAATCATCTACCATCACAAATGTGATCGCCCGTGTCAAGTGCTGTCATCTACTCTGACCATAGCTTACCATGTAATTGATATATATTTGTGGTATTTCCAAGAAGCTCCATCAATAAAGTTAGAGATTCTCGGAACCATGTCTTCTCCATAATGCAAATCGCTATTTCACCTGTGTAATGCTCACTACTGAAATATAATAAGGGAACGTTCTTTCATCTACCACATATTGTAACTAAAACACAACATAACACAAGATAAAAAACTGATTATCAACAAATTGGTCAGAAGATTTAATTTGATTTCAAATGAATTCACCCATAATCAAAAGTGCCCAGATTGCTCTGAAAAGTCATGTATCCAACCCCCTTAAAAAAAAAATAACGCAAAGACAGCATTAGTAAGATCAAAGTGACAGTGACATAGACTACTCAAAAAAAGTTAGGGATATTTGGCTTTCAGGGGAAATTATGGAAAACATAAAAAGTTCTCACTACAGTGATATTATATCATGAAAGTAGACCATTTAAGCAGAAGCTGCAATGGTGATTTCCTCATCTAAACGATTTATTGAAACAAAAGCCAATAACAGTGGTGGGTATACTCTCACAAAATTGGTAATGTCTCATAACTTGTCATGTGGCCTTGAGCATCATTTACAGCTTGACAACAATGTCTCATGCTGTTCACTTATTGTCTGCTGAGGCATTGCATTACACTCTTCTTGAAGGGCGGCTCTCAGGTCATTGAGGTTCTGGGGTACAGAGTTATGAGCCTCTACATGGCGACTCAGCTGATCCCATAGGTTTTCCATGGGATTCAGGTCTGGAGAAAGTGCATGTGAGGTACCCCAGTCTCCATCAACCATTCCCTAATGAGGCAACCTTGATGAGCTTGCACATTGTGGTTCATGAAGATAAAATAAGGCCTGTGTTGTTCATGCAGAGGCACAATGACTGAATTAATGATGTTATTCAACTAGTATGGGCTTGTCACTGTACCATTCACAAAGTGTAGGGCAGTTCTGTATTGACTAGACACACATGCCAACACTGTAACACCACCACCACCAAAGGCTCGTCTGGTGACAACAGTGACTAATGCAAAGCGCTCTCCTTGATGTCATTATTTCTGCTCTGTGTGAATCGACTTTCATCAGTGAACAGCACTGAGGCCAATGGTCCCTCATCCAGCTTAGATGCTCCCTGGCCCATGCAAGACGATGAAGCCTGTGGTCAGGTACCCTTGCAGGTCATCTAGCAGGCAGACCACGCTGATGTAAACGGTTTCAAATGGTCTGACGTGACACTTGGGTGCCTCTCACCTCCCTTGAATGGGCCTGGTGTTGTGTTGCATTCATCATCCGGTTCCGCAGGGCATTGTTCACAATGAAGTGCTCATCGGTGTGGGATGTGGCCAAAGGACGTCCACCTCTATGCCTTTCTGTGACTCTTCCAGTCTCTCTGTATCTGTGTTGCAACCTGCTGATGACACTCTGTGACACTCTAAGCTCAATGGCCACTTCCCTCTGAGAACATCTTGCTTGAAGCCCCGAAATGGCGAGGCACTGTTGATCAATTGTTAGGTGTCGTCTTGGTCTCATGATGTCAAAATGTGAACAGCATGATGAAGAGGACTGTTGAAATACCAATTCTAATTGGACCAGGACATTTAATAGGCAATTCATGGATCAAACACCTGTTGTGAATTTTGCCGTTATGCTCTTTTGTTAGAAAACAGCAAAGTGTGCAAAATGTACTGAAACACTGAACAGTTGGACATGTGCATTCAAAAGTTTAGAGAAGGTGACATTAACTTCACCTATAATAATCCCCTTTTGTGAGTAATCTATATGACTATGGGTAATCAGATGGTAGCCGGGGGTAACAAACATCGTGTTTCATAACACATTGCACTGTCCGATTTGTTGATTTGTTTGATTTTTCTAAAGTAAAAAAAAGATTGTCCTGCAAAACATGAGCCCTCATACAACTCCGTAGACATAACTAGAGATGATTAGCAAACACAGGTTACAAAACAGGAAAATCAAATATCAGCCCAGAAATAGTATGGGCACTATAACAGACCCTAAACAAAACCTACTCAGTATACAATAGATATATTTACACAGAAACTGTGACTAAACAGGTTGCAAATCAAAAATATACTTTATTAATACACAATATGACATAAATAAAAAGAGACATGATACATCAATGTGAAGTGCGGTCTGCTCCTGGTGAGACAATATCAAAATACATACTGTATATGGGGGAAATGACAGGGATTATAAAGGTGATATATCCCAATGGAAAACCATGATTGGTAAAGTAATAAATAAATTCATATGAGTTCATATAAAAAGAAGCATAAATACATAGTCCTCAACATGATGGTAATGTTAAAGTGCATGTGCAAATATATCAATAAATCGTTCCCTCATATATAGTAGCAATCAAGTATTCTATAACCCTTATAGGGAAATACACATATGAGGGAATCAACAAGGGTCCTATGAATTCAAAATCCCACAAGAAAGCTGTAATTGGCAATAATACATAATTAAATCATATGAATTCATATATAGGGGGATGCAGAATCCCTAACATACTGATGATGTTAAAAAGCATGTGCGAATGTATAAACAAGTTATTCCCTCATATAGAGTAACACACACAAAGGTATCACATACCCATTGTAGGGAGGTTCACCTCAGGAGAGCAGCACACCCCAACGCACGTTTCGGCGATGCCTTCCTAGAGATGAGCGAACTTCTCAAAATTTAGATTTGGCCGGTTCGCCGAATTTTTTGAAATTTTTTTATGCAATACAAATTTATTAGTGGCGAATTGCGTTAAAAAATGGCTGCAGAGGACCTTTATAATGGCGTAGAACACTGTGCCTTGCAGTAACAGGCATAGGGAGTCTGCTGTGGTAGTGAAACAATACTGTTAGTCAGTATCACAAGCAGATGACACAATTCACTTATTTGGGCAGTTACTAGGCCAAAACTGACCAAATTACTGGTGTGAAAGTGTGAAGTCAGCCTTACAGGTAAATGTTAGCGTCAAGAAGGAGCGCACTCCTTTTACACCATGGGCAGCTGATTCCACATAGATGTCTACAGAATCTGTTCTATTAAGCGTTTATACGATAGAGCCCCCCTCCCCCCGACAGAGTGGAGAGGGTGTCAGCAGTAAGTTTGTGTTGACGTCACTGATTATTTTGCCCTTCCTCTTATCCGTCAGAACAATAACCCCCAAAAAACTGATCCTGTCTGCTGAGCATCCACCTTCACTTGGTGAGCATTTGGTCAGTAATCCATCAGTATTGCTAAAGCCCAAAAAAAAACAGAAGTAGACCCAAAACAGAGATGACAAGTGAATGGAATATTTGCATGTCTTCTGTGTTTTGTATCCACTCCTGCTTTTGGCTACCAAATCATAAGCCAATTCTGATGCTAAATAGGGACCATGTCATGCAGGCCTTTCAGCTGTTACATAGACAGGATCCGTTGTGTGTCTCATTTTTCCTTCCTTCTGACAGATCAGAAGAAGGGTTAAATAAATGATGATGTCAGCCAGTGGCCCGGTCATGAAGTGGGGATGGTGGGAAAAGCATGACATAGTGGTGAGGTGGAAGACGCATGGAGGAGACCACAGAGTGGCCCAATGACAGTGTGGATGTAGCAGCAGCATCAGGAGGCCACAGAGTAGCACAATGACAGTGTGGAGGTGGCAGCAGAAGCATCAGGAGGCCACAGAGTTGCATAATGACACAGTGTGGCGGCAGCAGCATCAGGAGGAGACCACAGAGTGGCACAATGACAGTGTAGAGGTGGCAGCAGCAGCATCAGGAGGCCACAGAGTTGCACAATGACAGAGTGTGGAGGTGGCGGCAGCAGCAGCATCAGGAGGAGGCCACAAGATGGCAAAGTAAAAAGTGTGGAGGTGGCGGCAGCATTGGGAGGCCACAGGGTTGCACAATGACAGTGTGGAGGTGGCAGCAGAAGCAGCATGAGGAGACCACAGAGTGGCTTAATACAGAGTGTGGAGGTGGAAGCAGCAGTAACATCAGGAGGAGGCCACAGGGTGGCATAATGACAGTGTAGAGGTGGCAGCAGAATCAGGAGACCACAGAGTGGCAAGGTGACATAATGTGGAGGTGGCATCAGCATCAGGAGACCAAAGAGTGGCAAGGGGACATAGTGTGGGGGTGGAAGCAGCATCAGGAGACCACAGAGTGACCCGGTGACAGAGTGGGGAGGTGGCAGCAGCATCAGGAGACCACAGAGTGACCTGGTGACAGAGTGGGGAGGTGGGTGGCAATACCATTACTAGTTGAAGAAGGAGCACTTGGCATCAGATGTGTGGCATCAGGCAGGTGTCAGCATTAGAATAGTAGCTGAGGCAGGTAATCAGAAGAAACAGGTCTCTTTTGTCAAATTGTTGGTGTGGCACCATGGATGATCTAGTCTGATGCATAAGGCATTTAATGTGGAAATCCTGTCTGATCCACGCCTGATTCATCTTGACAAAGGTTAGTCTCTCCACATTTTGGGTGGACAGACAAGTTCTTCTTGGGTTAACTATGGTCCCCGCCGCACTAAACACCCGCTCTGATGCCACACTACTGGCCGGGCAGGACAGCTTTTCCAGGGCAAACTCTGCCAGTTGCGGCTTCATATCCAGTTTGGCTGCCTAGTAGTCCAACGTATCTTCAATGTGGGGTAGCAGTGTGCTGTCCAAGTATGCCACCACCTGCTGGTTCAGGTCCTGCTTCAGGTCTAGCTGCTGCTGATGAGTAGTTTCTTCACTACGAGGTTGAAGAAAGCTGCTCATCAGCGACTCTAGACTCAAGTTGCTGCTGATGGAGCTGGAACTGCTCCTACCCCCCACACTGCCACAGTAGCCATGGCAGAGGAACGTGAGCGCAGAGGGCTCCCCTGGTCAGACATGCGAGAGGTTGGACGATGATGCAGATAGGCAGTGGCCAACTGACTACATAGGATGTCGATATAGTAGTTCAGTTTGTCCTCCCTCCCAGCAGGTGTAAAAAAGGCCCCCATTTTGGACCACAAGGTAGAGAGCCAGAAGTCATCCCTCTGCCGAATGGTGACAATTCAGCTGTACAACGCAAGCAAGTGAGCATGCATCGGGCCATTTGTGCAAGTGACTCGGAGGGATTAACTGCATCCATCTCACTGCATACTGCCACGGTGTGTCTGGGTCCTCTGCCTCGTCTTCCTGATCGCCCTGTAGCTCCTGTGGCTGCTCCTCCTCTCCTTCCTTGACGCAGCACTGACACCATGTTCTTCCCGTTGTCGGTCACCATGGTTCCGATTTTCAGTTGTAATGGGGAAAGCCTGGATTTGATTTCTTGATGCATCACACAAAGCTGTTCCTCCCCTGTGTGACTCCGTTAGCCAAGGCAAACCAGGTGCACAACAGCGTGACACTGCAGTGCCCTGCACATGTGGTATACTGGAGGGGCACAATTAATTGTCCCTGCAGTGGAGGCCGAAAACATGGTGGAGGATGAGGAGGCAGAGGCAGACATTGTCTTTCGACCAACGGTGTGAGAACATGGAGGCGGAAGCAGCATCGCCTGGCCAAGTTGCTGGTGTGGCTGTGTAGGAACCACATTCACCCAGTGGGCCTTAAAGGACATGTTTTGTCCCTGACCATAGGTATAGCTCCACACGTCGGCACTGCCGTGCTCTTTGGCAGACACTGACAGGCTCAAAGACTGGCCCACCTTCTGTTCTACATGTTTGTGCAGGGCTGGTACATCCTTTTTCACAAAGAAATGACAGCTTGGGACTCTCCACCTCGGCTTGGCAGAAGTCATTAGTTCTCTGAAAGGTGCAGACTCCACCACTTGGAAAGGGAGGGACTGCAGCACCAGCAACTAAGACAGGAGTACGTTCAGCTTCTGCGCCATTGGATGCGTGCATGCATACTGTTGTCTCTTGGCAATCGTTTCAGTGATCGATTGCTGACATAATGACTGACGAGGAGTAAGAGCAGGAGCATCTGGACCAGCAGAAGATGGGAATCACAGACAGCTCCCTTCGGCTGAGGTGGTGGAGCCTTGCGTGCCAGTGGGTGATACAACGGTTGCTGCTGCAGGCTGGACCACCATATTCTCCTAGGCCACTTTATGGCGACGCTAGATATGTTTACGCAGGGTCATAGTGCCAACATTGGCACCCTGGCCACGCTTCACCCTCTGCCCACAGATTCTACATACGGCCACGTTTACCTCCTCCGGCGGCTTAAAAATAACCTGCCGCTTGTATTATCAAGAAATAATTTAAGGCCTTTCTCTGTTCATATAGTTGGTCCAACATCTTGCAAAGCGGGTGGTCTTCCCCAGGCACGTTTGGCTCCCGACCTCTCACTGCTGCCACCCTGCTGAGTCCCGGCCACGCTAGTGACTTGCTGGCTCCGCTGCTGCCTCACGGGCAAGCAACCACCCTCTTCACCCGGCTCCCAAGTGCGATCAGCTACATCATCATCATCATCGAGTACTGTCTGCACGTCACTAATGTCCTCAACCGTCTCTGGGTCAGGAGCCTGACCGCTCGCAACACCAGCTCCAACGCCACTCTCCTCATCACTACTTGCCCGCCTACCGGAGGATGCAGCAGATGTCTCCTCCACATCTTGGCTTGCCAGTAGCTGCTGACTGTCTTCTAGTAGCCCACAGCATATAATACTTCTCTGGCTGAGTAAACAGAAATGGACAGAGGCAGGTTGAGGACAGGTGAGGGCACAGGTCCTGCTCCCGGGCCATGCCAACTAAGGGTTGTGTCTGACGAACCCACCGACTCTTGGCTGGGGGTGTCTGATGTCACTTCGGATGAAGTGGATGCCCGAGTCAACCATGCAAGAACTGCTGGGTTACTAGTCAAGACATGACTAGGGATGAGCGAACCCGAACTGTATAGTTCGGGTTCGTACCGAATTTTGGGGTGTCCGTGACACGGACCCGAACCCGAACATTTTCGTAAAAGTCCGGGTTCGGGTTCGGTGTTCGGCGCTTTCTTGGCGCTTTTTGAAAGGCTGCAAAGCAGCCAATCAACAAGCGTCATACTACTTGCCCCAAGAGGCCATCACAGCCTTGCCTACTATTGGCTTGGCTGTGATTGGCCAGTGCAGAATGTGACCCAGCCTCTATATAAGCTTGGGTCACGTAGCACTGCACGTCACTCTGCTGATTCAAGCATAGGGAGAGGTTGCTGCTGCGACGTTAGGGCGAGATTAGGCAGATTAACTCCTCCAAAAGACTTAATTCAGTGATCGATCTCCAGCTGTGGATCATTGAAGTGCTGATATTGAATTGCTCACTTTTTTTAGGCTGCCCAGAGCGTTTTTATATCACTTTTTTCTGGGGTGATCGGCGGCCATTTTGTGGCTTGTGGTGCGCCAGCACAAGCTACCACCAAGTGCATTTAACCATCAATAGTGTGGTTATTTTTTGCTATATCCTACATCAGGTGCAGGCTGAGCCTGTGTCACCCAAGTGCATTTAACCATCAACAGTGTGGTTATTTTTTGGCCATATACTACATCAGGTGCAGGCTGAGACTGTGTTACCCAAGTGCATTTAACCATCAACAGTGTGGTTATTTTTTGGCCATATACTACATCAGGTGCAGGCTGAGCCTGTGTCACCCAAGTGCATTTAACCATCAACAGTGTGGTTATTTTTTGCTATATCCTACATCAGGTGCAGGCTGAGCCTGTGTCACCCAAGTGCATTTAACCATCAACAGTGTGGTTATTTTTTGGCCATATACTACATCAGGTGCAGGCTGAGCCTGTGTCACCCAAATGCATTTAACCATCAACAGTGTGGTTATTTTTTGCTATATCCTACATCAGGTGCAGGCTGAGCCTCTGTCACCCAAGTGCATTTAACCATCAACAGTGTGGTTATTTTTTGGCCATATACTACATCAGGGGCAAGTTGAGCCTGTCACCCAGCGCCTAAAAAATAGGCCTGACATTTCTATTCCTCCAAATCAGTACAGTTTTAGCTGGTCAAGTTATATTTAGTGACCGTAAAAAGCACAGTTTTTGTTCTGGGTTGAAAAACTATTCCCAAATTTGCCATTCTCAAAATTAGTAGTTTCTGCTATATCAGGCCTACTTTAAATCTATCCCAAAAAGGATATCTTAGATTCAAGGTGCTGATAGTGTCATTCTGAAAAACTTAACACACACGCTACCGTGCAGATACAAGTCTAGTTCTGTGATTAAAGGTATATCTGTCACACAGCGAGTAAAAAATGGCCTGACATTTCTATTCAACCAAATCTGTACTGTTTTAGCTGGTCAAATTATTTGTAGTGACCGTAAAAGCACGGTTTTTGTTCTGGGCTGAAAAACTATTCCCAAATTTGCCATTCTCATAAATAAGTAGTTTCTGCTATATCAGGCCTACTTTAAATCTATCCCAAAAAGGATATCTTAGATTCAAGGTGCTGATAGTGTCATTCTGAAAAACTTAACACACACGCTACCGTGCAGATACAAGTCTAATTCTGTGATTAAAGGTATATCTGTCACACAGCGCGTAAAAAATAGACCTGACATTTCTATTCAATCAAATCTGTACTGTTTTAGCTGGTCAAATTATTTGTAGTGACCGTAAAAGCACGGTTTTTGTTCTGGGTTGAAAAACTATTCCCAAATTTGCCATTCTCATAAAAAAGTAGTTTCTGCTATATCAGGCCTACTTTAAATCTATCCCAAAAAGGATATCTTAGATTCAAGGTGCTGATAGTGTCATTCTGAAAAACTTAACACACACGCTACCGTGCAGATACAAGTCTAATTCTGTGATTAAAGGTATATCTGTCACACAGCGCGTAAAAAATAGGCCTGACATTTCTATTCAACCAAATCTGTACTGTTTTAGCTGGTCAAATTATTTGTAGTGACTGTAAAAGCACGGTTTTTGTTCTGGGTTGAAAAACTATTCCCAAATTTGCCATTCTCATAAATAAGTAGTTTCTGCTATATCAGGCCTACTTTAAATCTATCCCAAAAAGGATATCTTAGATTCAAGGTGCTGATAGTGTCATTCTGAAAAACTTAACACACACGCTACCGTGCAGATACAAGTCTAGTTCTGTGATTAAAGGTATATCTGTCACACAGCGCGTAAAAAATAGGCCTGACATTTCTATTCAACCAAATCTGTACTGTTTTAGCTGGTCAAATTATTTGTAGTGACCGTAAAAGCACGGTTTTTGTTCTGGGTTGAAAAACTATTCCCAAATTTGCCATTCTCATAAATAAGTAGTTTCTGTTATATCAGGCCTACTTTAAATCTATCCCAAAAAGGATATCTTAGATTCAAGGTGCTGATAGTGTCATTCTGAAAAACTTAACACACACGCTACCGTGCAGATACAAGTCTAATTCTGTGATTAAAGGTATATCTGTCACACAGCGTGTGAAAAATAGGCCTCACATTTATATTCAACCAAATCTGTCATTACTTGTGTGCCTGTATTAGTGTAATACGGTACCTAAATAGATAGCCAGACAGTGTTAGGTGTCTGTAAAAAAAGGCCTGAATTTTAATTCAATACATTGGCCCGAATAATATTTTTCTTATTGTGGTGAACTGTAACAATGAGGAAAACATCTAGTAAGGGACGCGGACGTGGACATGGTCGTGGTGGTGTTAGTGGACCCTCTAGTGCTGGGAGAGGACGTGGCCGTTCTGCCACAGCCACACGTCCTAGTGTACCAACTACCTCAGGTCCCAGTAGCCTCCAGAATTTACAGGGATATTTGGTGGTAAGGCCTGAGCAGGTACAGGCATTAGTCAATTGGGTGGCCGACAGTGCATCCAGCACGTTCAAATTATCTCCCACCCAGTCTTCTGCAGAAAGCGCACAGATGGCGCATGAAAACCAAGCCCATCAGTCTGTCACATCACCCCCATGCATATCAGGGAAACTGTCTGAGCCTCAAGTTATGCAGAAGTCTCTTATGCTGTTTGAAGACTCTGCTGGCAGGGTTTCCCAAGGGCATCCACCTAGCCCTTCCCCAGGGGTGGAAGAGATAGAATGCACTAACGCACAACCACTTATGTTTCCTGATGATGAGGACATGGGAATACCACCTCAGCACGTCTCTGATGATGACGAAACACAGGTGCCAACTGCTGTGTCTTTCTGCAGTGTGCAGACTGAACAGGAGGTCAGGGATCAAGACTGGGTGGAAGACGATGCAGGGGACGATGAGGTCCTAGACCCCACATGGAATGAAGGTCGTGCCACTGACTTTCACAGTTCAGAGGAAGAGGCAGTGGTGAGACCGAGCCAACAGCGTAGCAAAAGAGGGAGCAGTGGGCAAAATCAGAACACCCGCCGCCAAGAGACTCCGCCTGCTACTGACCGCCGCCATCTGGGACCGAGCACCCCAAAGGCAGCTTCAAGGAGTTCCCTGGCATGGCACTTCTTTAAACAATGTGCTCACGACAAGTGGTTTGCACGCTGTGCCATCAGAGCTTGAAGCGAGGCATTAACGTTCTGAACCTTAGCACAACCTGCATGACCAGGCACCTGCATGCAAAGCATGAACTGCAGTGGAGTAAACACCTTAAAAACAAAGAAGTCACTCAGGCTCCCCCTGCTACCTCTTCTGCTGCTGCCGCCTCGGCCTCTTCTGCTGCTGCTGCCACCTCGGCCTCTTCCTCCGCCTCTGGAGGAACGTTGGCACCTGCCGCCCAGCAAACATGGGATGTACCACCAACACCACCAACTGCGTCACCAAGCATCTCAACCATGTCACACGGCAGCGTTCAGCTCTCCATCTCACAAACATTTGAGAGAAAGTGTAAATTCCCACCTAGCCACCCTCGATCCCTGGCCCTGAATGCCAGCATTTCTAAACTACTGGCCTATGAAATGCTGTCATTTAGGCTGGTGGACACACACAGCTTCAAACAGCTCATTTCGCTTGCTGTCCCACAGTATGTTGTTCCCAGCCGGCACTACTTCTCCAAGAGAGCCGTTCCTTCCCTGCACAACCAAGTGTCCGATAAAATCAAGTGTGCACTGCGCAACGCCATCTGTGGCAAGGTCCACCTAACCACAGATACGTGGACCAGTAAGCACGGCCAGGGACGCTATATCTCCCTAACTGCACACTGGGTAAATGTAGTGGCGGCTGGGCCCCAGGCGGAGAGCTATTTGGCGCACGTCCTTCCACCGCCAAGGATCGCAGGGCAACATTCTTTGCCTCCTGTCTCCTCCTCCTCCTACTCAGCTTCCTCCTCCTCTTCTTCCACCTGCTCATCCAGTCAGCCACACACCTTCACCACCACCAACTTCAGCACAGCCCGGGGTAAACGTCAGTAGGCCAGTCTGAAACTCATATGTTTGGGGGACAGGCCCCACACCGCACAGGAGTTGTGGCGGGGTATAGAACAACAGACCGACGAGTGGTTGCTGCTGGTGAGCCTCAAGCCCGGCCTGGTGGTGTGCGATAATGGGCGAAATCTCGTTGCAGCTCTGGGACTAGCCGGTTTGACGCACATCCCTTGCCTGGCGCATGTGCTGAATTTGGTGGTGCAGAAGTTCATTCGCAACTAGCCCGACATGTCAGAGCTGCTGCATAAAGTGCGAGCCGTCTGTTCGCGCTTCCGGCGTTCACACCCTTCCGCTGCTCGCCTGTCTGCGCTACAGTGTAACTTCGGCCTTCCCGCTCACCGCCTCATATGCGACGTGCCCACCAGGTGGAACTCCACCTTGCACATGCTGGACAGACTGTGCGAGCAGCAGCAGGCCATAGTGGAGTTTCAGCTGCAGCACGCACGGGTCAGTCGCACTGTGGATCAGCCCCACTTCACCACCAATGACTGGGCCTCCATGTGAGAACTGTGTGCCCTGTTGCGCTGTTTCGAGTATTCCACCAACATGGCCAGTGGCGATGACGCCGTTATCAGCGTTACAATACCACTTCTATGTCTCCTTGAGAAAACACTTAGGGCGATGATGGAAGAGGAGGTGGCCCAGGAGGAAGAGGGGTCATTTTTAGCACTTTCAGGCCAGTCTCTTCGAAGTGACTCAGAGGGAGGTTTTTTGCAACAGCAGAGGCCAGGTACAAATGTGGCCAGACAGGGCCCACTACTGGAGGACGAGGAGGACGAGGATGAGGAGGAGGTGGAGGAGGATGAGGATGAAGCATGTTCACAGCGGGGTGGCACCCAAAGCAGCTCGGGCCCATCACTGGTGCGTGGCTGGGGGGAAACACAGGACGATGACGATACGCCTACCACAGAGGACAGCTTGTCCTTACCTCTGGGCAGCCTGGCACACATGAGCGACTACATGCTGCAGTGCCTGCGCAACGACAGCAGAGTTGCCCACATTTTAACGTGTGCGGACTACTGGGTTGCCACCCTGCTGGATCCCCGGTACAAAGACAATGTGCCCACCTTACTTCCTACACTGGAGCGTGATAGGAAGATGCGCGAGTACAAGCGCACGTTGGTAGACGCGCTACTGAGAGCATTCCCAAATGTCACAGGGGAACCAGTGGAAGCCCAAGGCGAAGGCAGAGGAGGAGCAAGAGGTCGCCAACGCAGCTGTGTCACGGCCAGCTCCTCTGAGGGCAGGGTTAGCATGGCAGAGATGTGGAAAAGTTTTGTCACCACGCCACAGCTAACTGCACCACCACCTGATACAGAACGTGTTAGCAGGAGGCAACATTTTACTTACATGGTGGAACAGTACCTGTGCACACCCCTCCACGTACTGACTGATGGTTCGGCCCCATTCAACTTCTGGGTCTCCAAATTGTCCACGTGACCAGAGCTAGCCTTTTCTGCCTTGGAGGTGCTGGCCCGGCGGCCAGCGTTTTGTCTGAACGTGTATTCAGCACGGCAAGGGGCGTCATTACAGATAAACGCAGCCGCCTGTCTACAGCCAATGTGGGCAAGCTGACGTTCATAAAAATGAACCAGGCATGGATCCCACAGGACCTGTCCATCCCTTGTGCAGATTAGACATTAACTACCTCCCCTTAACAATATATTATTCTACTCCAGGGCACTTCCTCATTGAATCCTATTTTTATTTTCATTTTACCATTATATTGCGGGGCAACCCAAAGTTGAATGAACCTCTCCTCTGTCTGGGTGCCGGGGCCTAAATGTGTGACAGTGGCCTGTTCCAGTGGTGGGTGACGTGAAGCCTGATTCTCTGCTATGACATGAAGACTGATTCTGTGCTGACATGAAGCCAGATTCTCTGTTACGCGACCTCTCTCCTCTGCCTGGGTGCCTGGGCCTAAATATGTGACAGTGGCCTGTTCCAGTGGTGGGTGACGTGAAGCCTGATTCTCTGCTATGACATGAAGACTGATTCTGTGCTGACATGAAGCCAGATTCTCTGTTACGGGACCTCTCTCCTCTGTCTGGGTGCCGGGGCCTAAATATGTGACAGTGGCCTGTTCCAGTGGTGGGTGACGTTAAGCCTGATTCTCTGCTATGACATGAAGACTGATTCTGTGCTGACATGAAGCCAGATTCTCTGTTACGGGACCTCTCTCCTCTGTCTGGGTGCCGGGGCCTAAATATGTGACAGTGGCCTGTTCCAGTGGTGGGTGACGTTAAGCCTGATTCTCTGCTATGACATGAAGACTGATTCTCTGCTGACATGAAGCCTGAATCTCTGTTATGGGATTTCTCTCCTCTGCCTGGGTGCCTGGGCCTAAATATGTGACAGTGGCCTGGTACAGTGGTGGGTGACGTGAAGCCTGATTCTCTGCTATGACATGAAGACTGATTCTCTGCTGACATGAAGCCTGAATCTCTGTTATGGGACCTCTCTCCTCTGCCTGGGTGCCTGGGCCTAAATATGTGACAGTGGCCTGTTCCAGTGGTGGGTGACGTTAAGCCTGATTCTCTGCTATGACATGAAGACTGATTCTCTGCTGACATGAAGCCTGAATCTCTGTTATGGGACCTCTCTCTTCTGCCTGGGTGCCTGGGCCTAAATATGTGACAGTGGCCTGTTCCAGTGGTGGGTGACGTGAAGCCTGATTCTCTGCTATGACATGAAGACTGATTCTGTGCTGACATGAAGCCAGATTCTCTGTTACGGGACCTCTCTCCTCTGCCTGGGTGCCTGGGCCTAAATATCTGACAATGGACTGTTCCAGTGTTGGGTGACGTAAAGCATGATTCTCTGCTATAACATGCAGACTGATTCTCTGCTGACATGAAGCCAGATTCTCTGTTACGGGACCTCTCTCCTCTGCCTGGGTCCCGGGGCCTAAATATATGACAATGGACTGTTACAGTGGTGGGTGACGTGAAGCCAGATTCTCTGCTATGGCATGAATACTGATTCTCTGCTGACGTGAAGCCAGATTCTCTGCTATGGGACCTCTCTCCAATTGATATTGGTTTATTTTTATATATTTTATTTTTATTTTAATTCATTTCCCTATCCACATTTGTTTGCAGGGGATTTACCTACATGTTGCTGCCTTTTGCAGCCCTCTAGCTCTTTCCTGAGCTGTTTTACAGCCTTTTTAGTGCCCAAAAGTTCGGGTCCCCATTGACTTCAATGGGGTTCGGGTTCGGGACGAAGTTCGGATCCCGAACCCGAACATATCCGGGAAGTTCGGCCGAACTTCTCGAACCTGAACATCCAGGTGTTCGCTCAACTCTAGACATGACCGCTAGATGACACCGGGAGCTCAGGCCTCTCGCTGCAACTTCTGCTGCCACGCCCCCTTACTCTGCTGCGACCTGTGCCTGCGCCAGAAACATTTAGATCAAATAAATAAATAAAAAGGAAATTAAAATACCCCCAAAAAGTCTGTAATTTTCTCACTTCGCCACACAACGACTAATAAGCCTTTTTTTCCCCACTAATACACACCAAATAGGGCTTTAGAACATATAACTGCACCGCTGAATGGCAAATAGGCCTTATTTTTTTCCACTTAGACACACCAGGAAAGGCTTTAGAACATATAACTGCACTGCTGAATGGCAAATAATATATATTTTTGTGCCACTAATACATCCCAAAAAGGGCTTTAGAACATATAACTGCACCGCTAAACGGCAAATAATATATTTTTTTTTGCCACTAATACATGCCAAAAAAGGCTTTAGAACATATACCGGTAACTGCACTGCTGAACAGCAAATAAGCCCTTATTTTTTTCCACTTACACATGGCACAAAAGGCTTTAGAACATATAACTGCACCGCTGAACTGCAAATAATGTATATTTTTTTGCCGTTAATACATCCCAAAAAGGGCTTTAGAACATATACGGTAAATGCACCGCTAATCGGCAAATAATATATATTTTTTTGCCACTAATACACGCCAAAAAGGGCTTTAGAACTTATAACTGCATTGCTGAACAGCAAATATATATATTTTTTGTCACTAATACACACCAAAAAGAAATGTAATTTTCTCACTTCACCACCCAACGGCAAATACTTTTTTTACCATTATGGAAGCGCTTATTAGTACCGGAGGACCAGGAAGCGGTGAAGGCTCTGTACTCATCGCTTCCTGGTCCTTGGCTGTCGGCTGTGCAGGGCTGCGCACAACGTGAGGGTGCTCTATGACCTCACGCTGTGCGGCAGGATGAAGAGTATCGTGCTGGAGGAAAGAAGCGGTGGCGTCCGGAGTAGGAAGGGTAAGTGCTTTTTTATTTTATTCCAGGTTGATGGGGGCTAATATAAGGCTTATGGTGGCTGGTGACAAGCAATGGGGCTGGTGACAACCAATGGGGGCTGATGTGAGGCTTGTGACAAGCAATGGCGGCTGATATGAGGCTGGTGAAAAGCAATGGGGGCTGACATGAGGCTGGTGAAAAGCAATGGGGGCTGACATGAGTCTGCTGGGGGTTAATGAGAGGTAATGGGGTCTGACGAGAGGCTGCTGGGGGCTGGTGACAGGCAATGGGGGCTGATATGAGGCTGGTGACAAGCAATGGGGGCTGATATGAGACTGCTAGGGGCTAATAAGAGGTAATGGGGGCTGAAGAGAGGCTGCTGGGGGCTGGTTGACAGGCAATGGGGGGCTGATATGAGGCATGTGGGGGCTGATGAGAGGCATGGGGCTCTTATCTGAGGTCTTCTCTGAGGTCATTCACATAGGGGTCAGAGCTGAGGTCTGATTGGGGGTCTGATCTGCGGTCTTATTAACATTGGGGGTCTTATTGGGGCTGTCAGCTGAGGTCTAATTAACATTGGTTGTCTGAATGGTGGTCTGACCAGAGATCTAATGAAAAATATTTTTTTTCTTATTGTCCTCCTCTAAAACCTAGGGGCGTCTTATGGGCGAAAAATACGGTACCTGTACCGTTGAACGGCAAATAACATATTTTTTTTTGCCACTAATACACACCAAAAAGGGCTTTAGAATATATATTACTGCACCGCTGAACTGCAAATAATACATATGTTTTTGTCACAAATACACGGCAAAAAGGGCTTTAGAACATATAACTGCACCGCTGAACGGCAAATATTACATATTTTTGTGCCACTAGTACACGCCAAAAAAGGCTGTAATTTTCTCACTACACCACACAACGGCTAATAAGCCCTTTTTCCCACTAATACAAGCCAAAAATTGCTTTAGAACATATAACTGCACCACACAAGGGCAAATATTTCTACGTCTTATGTCCTTGTAATAAACCCTGTTAATGGCTGTATCAATCAGCACTTGCACCCCAATAACAAGAACGGTTTGCTGGAATTACAGAGCTGCATAATGGCAATTTGGATCCACAGTCAGTGCAGCAAGGTGTAATAGGATTGTTCCTATTACCCAGACTGTAAAGTCCCCTACAGAACCCTGTTCTGCTTCAATACTGTGAAATGATTCCTCCCTATCCTTTCCCTGAACTTCTATACAGCAAAATAAAAGTTTTAAAGTCCTTTCTACCACTGTCCTTAGAGCTTGCTGACATCTCTCCCTGAACTAAGTACACTGGAAAATGACTGAATCCAAGATGACTGAGGCTATTTATAGGGCTGTGACATCACAGGGCTGGCTGGCTGCTGATTGGCTGCATGCATGGCATTGTGGGTGATCCCTCATTCCCAGAGTTCCTTGCTCTATGTCCTAACACATAAAGCAGCCATTTTAGGAAAAGATGTGATTCGTTACCACGAAGCGTGAGGAAATTCGAATTCGGTGTGAATTTAACTTTTCCTGAAATTCGGATCAAATTTCACTTCGTCAACTTCGATTCACTCATCCCTAGTCATAACTATAAAATATGTTATTGGGGCAGAATATGGCGATAAAAAGAATTAAATAAATGTGGTATTGTAATCGAGCTGACTGAATGCTACAACAACAAAACCCATAAAACTCTGGAGGAATAAAAAAAAATTCCAATTCATTACCATTTGCAATTTTTTTTTCATCTTCTCTCTACATCATATGCAATAATAACCATTTGAGCCCTGTCGTTTTTTTTTTTTGTGTTTTTTTGTTTTTCACTCCCTGCGGCCCCTGACGGACCGCACCAGGAAAAAGCTGCCCTCCGCAGTCAATTGGACAAGGGCAACCCTTTCCAACTTCCATATACTACAGGCAGCCGACTTCACGAGGCCGTTTATCGTACCGAACGACGCCAGTGATTTTGGCCTTGGTGCCATGTTCAATCAGGTTGACTCTATGGGTCAGGAACGAATGGGAGGTGGTTACGCTGGAGCCTTGCGCTCCAGCAGTACTACTTTGCCATTTGCCACAAGAAGAGCCGTAACCACCGGGTAGCAGGAAAGGAGAGGCTGCGGATGGGCATCATAACACAAAGGACTACTCATCCACCTGGTAACTGACTTTTGTTCTGTTTAACCCTGTTTGTACCACGTCATCTGCATTTGCACATCCAACCATTGTATACCTTTTGTGCGTATATAGTGTTATGTCTAGTGCACCCTTCAGGCAATTAAAAAATTTAATTGTAATTTAATCTTGCACTGTTCTTGTACAGTACAGACCAAAAGTTTGGACACACCTTCTCATTCAAAGAGTTTTCTTTATTTTCATGACTATGAAAATTGTAGATTCACACTGAAGGCATCAAAACTATGAATTAACACATGTGGAATTATATACATAATAATCAAGTGTGAAACAGCTGAAAATATGTCATATTCTAGGTTCTTCAAAGTAGCCACCTTTTGCTTTGATTACTGCTTTGCACACTCTTGGCATTCTCTTGATGAGCTTCAAGAGGTAGTCCCCTGAAATGGTTTTCACTTCACAGGTGTGCCCTGTCAGGTTTAATAAGTGGGATTTCTTGCCTTATAAATGGGGTTGGGACCATCAGTTGCGTTGAGGAGAAGTCAGGTGGATACACAGCTGATAGTCCTACTGAATAGACTGTTAGAATTTGTATTATGGCAAGAAAAAAGCAGCTAAGTAAAGAAAAATGAGTGGCCATCATTACTTTAAGAAATGAAGGTCAGTCAGTCAGCCGAAAAATTGGGAAAACTTTGAAAGTAAGGGCTATTTGACCATGAAGGAGAGTGATGGGGTGCTGCGCCAGATGACCTGGCCTCCACTGTCACCGGACCTGAACCCAATCGAGATGTTTTGGGGTGAGCTGGACCGCAAAGTGAAGGCAAAAGGGCCAACAAGTGCTAAGCATCTCTGGGAACTCCTTCAAGACTGTTGGAAGACCATTTCAGGTGACTACCCCTTGAAGCACATCAAGAGAATGCCAAGAGTGTGCAAAGCAGTAATCAAAGCAAAAGGTGGCTACTTTGAAGAACCTAGAATATGACATATTTTCAGTTGTTTCACACTTGTTTGTTATGTATATAATTCCACATGTGTTAATTCATAGTTTTGATGCCTTCATAGTCATGAAAATAAAGAAAACTCTTTGAATGAGAAGGTGTGTCCAAACTTTTGGTCTGTACTGTATATCGATCATGAATTCCCACGTCCATATTTTGGCATAGTTATAAGCTACCCAGGGTTGGTTCCCCACCCAATATAATCCCGCTAGTGGAACAGGCTTATATCTAACAAAGAACTGGTGGCAGTCTACCCAGCTGGCAGGGCGCTGTTTCACTGGGGCAGGGAAAAGGCCCTCTCAGCTTGTCAGTATTGTGAGAGAGTATGGAGTCACGCCGAAGGTAGCGTAGACCACCCTATCTCCCTCCTGGTGCCTCCCCGTGCCTGAGTGGATAGGAGGTGTTTGTGTAAACTGTGCCAAGCTGACCTTACATACTGCCAGGGAGGGCGTAACGTCACGTCTTGGTAACCAGTGACAAAACTGTACCACGTGAGCTCGACATTGTTGACATCTAACGGGGCTGCGAGGTGCGGTATTCGTCACACCTTCATTTTTTTTTTACACATTTTTTATAGTTCCTATAGGGAACTATAGCAAGCAATCATTAGTTTGCTTTTCTCATAGACTCCAATGCATTAGCATTGGAGTCTATGAGGATTTTACTATGTTCCTATGGCGCCCTGCCACAGCTCCATATGAACTAATGGTCGGCAGCTTCTGTTCATTTAGGAGGACAGAAGCTGGCACACACTGAACAGCAGGCACCCAGTTGCTATGGTGCCCGTTCCCCTCAGGAGCAGGCGCCATCTTTAAAGACCCGACATGTGACGTACTAGTACGTCACATGTCGGGATGGAGTTAAATGGTGCCATTAGAAAGTACAACTTGTCCCACAAAAATAAGCCCTCATATGACTATGTGAACAAAAAAATTAAAAAGTTATTGCTCCAGAAAGGCAGGGAATAAAAAACAAAGATGCAAAAAGGGTTAATATAGAAGAAGAATTGAGGACAATTGATACATAACAAAGATCCAATTTTTTTACACTCTTTATTGTAAAAGTAAAATGGACTGAAAAGGAAAAGCTGGAAAATGATTTGACCTGTAATTTACTGTAATCACACAGACAGTACCTTAACTACTAAAATGGAAAATTGCAGATCGATCCCTAGATTTCCAGGTCATTGCTCGACATAACATTTCTTAGTATTTTCCTTATTTTTATGTGTTTTATAAGATAATAAACTTTCCTCTGTGCGGACGCCGGGTGAATACTAATTCATTATCCTTCCAGGGACTTTCTTTCCTGTGAGGGAATAAATAAATGATTATGAATTTATGTGCAGGAACGTGGCCATTGTTTATTTTGCTCCTGGACAACGAATGCAATTTTGCATTCCAGCGGCAGAGGAAGAAGTGATGGATTTGTACAGATTATCTGTGACTTTAAATTACCATGGAAACAAATGGCACTTTATTCAGATGCCTCATTGTTACTGGTTATGAAAGAATGATTGAAATCACCACACAACCATCCTCGCTAGATGTGTAACTGCCCTGATGCTGCCTGCAAACCAATGATAGCACCTAAGCTTGTACTAGACAGCCAAGGAAGAAACAAGCCCCCCCTTCGTTACCTTAAGGTGCCATTGTGATGAATCTGTGCGTCTAATCTGGAATTAATCTATTGTTATGAAATGGGTTGCGGTTTCATAGAGCTATCTGTTTTATACATCCTTCACCAGTCATGTGTCTTCTTCCAATGTTCCCATACAGACAGGATACAAGATCTGTAATACAAAAGACGCATTGTTGGGTTTCTAAGTAATAAAGTAAATGTGCCGTAGAGATATAGAGCGAAAAAGACACAGAGAGGAATGTATCGGCCTTATGCAGTGACCCATGGGGAGGGGAGGATGGGAGGAGTGGTAGTGGCTATGATAGCGGTAGTAGTATTCACAGTTCACGGTGGCAATCTCTTACTTTGGCACTCGCTGGGCCATGCACAATTCTTCCCTCGGGGCACTCCCTGACTTTCTGGGGCTCCTGCCTGATGGTAGTGGTTGCCCTTGATAGTGGATAGTTGGCAGGGTGCAAGCAGGAGAGCAGATGTAGGGGTTTGCAGAGGAGGCAATAACCAGGCGCGTATAGAGGCAATGATGATGGTAGTAGCCCCTGAGTCACTTTCTAAACACCTTATAATCTTTCCAAGGTAATCACAAGCATGCTATTCTGTATTTGTTAATTCCTTCTGAAACTCCTAGGGTGAGGGGTGCAGATCTTAGATCCAGATGGCCACTCCATCTCAAAGTGTGGTAGGTGCTGAAGTCAATTAATCCTATCCACAGCAGTAAAGTCTTTAATAAACGAGCAGTGCCTTACTGTATGAATCCAGTGCAGGGCCTTTGGGAGTTCCAGACCTTCTATGGTTGTCTGTCCTCTTTCCTTCAGGGGTATTCTTTGAGTTAATTAGCTTTATAGCAGCTGTTCAGACACAAACGTCTTGCCTGTAGCTCTCATTTAACATTTACTAACCCAGGCTAAGTCCATCGCCCTGGTAACCTACCCAAGTCGACTAGTATTAACTATATATACATACATTACCATTAAGTACACAGACAAAAAATGCTTTAACAGTAAATTACAACATTTAACTCAGTACAATTAAATTAACCCTTTGTAGTGTTCACTGGTTCACAGCACTTGTATGCCAGTTTTCTTGTGTACAAAAGTTTCAGATTTTGGTGCAAGTGGTATTTATTGCCAAATTTGGGACTTTTTGCTTTCCACCGCCACCCTCGCCACTTTGAAAACATGGGCAGAAACTCTGAGGCCCGACTAATACACCAGTTATCTATGCTAGCTCCCTTGATGACATAGATTCATTTTTCTGGAGAATGGAACTCCTGAAGATGAGCCAAAATTACTGATGAAAAGGACAGATTGATCCCTAACCTGCTGCTAAATTCTCTCCAGAATCCTGAGACAAACTAGACACCTCTATCTATACACCCGTCTTAATATATTCCCTCTATAGAGAGCATATAGAGAGCAGAGTATATAAATTATTGATGTGAAATTTTTGTGGCTTTGAGGCAGATTTTGCCTCCTGAGTTCAATAGGGAAGTGAAATCTAGAGATGAGCGAATTTCTCAAAAATTAGATTCGGTCGGTTCGCCGAATTCTCTGAAAAGATTAGACTCGATCCCAATTAATTTGTGACGAATTGCGTTAAAAAACAGCTATTTCCTGGCTTCAGAGAGCCTGTACAGTATAGTCGTGTAGAACACTGTCCCTTGCAGTAACACTCATAGTGAGTCTGCTGTGGTAGTGAAACAATACTGTGAGTCTGTATGACATGCAGATGACAGACGTCGCTCTTAGAATCACTGCACACTTCACTTCTTAGGGCCGTTTCGGGGCCAAAACTGACCAAATAACTCAAGTGTGAACTCAGCCTTAAGGGTCAATGTTAACGCCAGGTATAAAGAACCGTGCAGAGGCCCAAGATCCTACTATAGCGTGAAAGAATGCACTTCTTTTACACCGTCGTCAGCTGATTTCACATAGATGTCTACAGAACCTGTTCTATTAAACATTTAGTAGAGACCCCCTGACAGAGTGGAGAGGGTGTTAGCAGTAAGTTTGTGTTGACGTTACTGATTATTTTTCCCTTTCTCTGATCCGTCAGAACAATAACCCCCAAAAAACTGATCCTGTCTGTTGAGCATCTGCCTTCACTCGGTCAGCATTTGGTCAGTAATCCATCAGTACTGCTAATTAGAGTTGAGCGAACACCTGGATGTTCGGGTTCGAGAAGTTCGGCCGAACTTCCCGGACCCGAACTTCGTCCCGAACCCGAACCCCATTGAAGTCAATGGGGACCCGAACTTTTCGGCACTAAAAAGGCTGTAAAACAGCCCAGGAAAGGGCTAGAGGGCTGCAAAAGGCAGCAAAATGTAATTAAATCCCCTGCAAACAAATGTGGATAGGGAAATGAATTAAAATAAAAATAAAATAAATAAAAATTAACCAATATCAATTGGAGAGAGGTCCCATAGCAGAGAATCAGGCTTCATGTCAGCAGAGAATCAGTCTTCATGTCATAGCAGAGAATCAGGCTTCATGTCATAGCAGAGAATCAGGCTTCATGTCAGCCAAATGTCGGGATTCGAACCCGTGACCAGCCACATCCCAGGCGGTAGCCCTGCTTACTAGGCTACCATCCTCTCTGAACATTACTCCCTGAAACCTATTATGTAACCTCAGTCTTGCCAAGCCTTGCTCATCACCCTTGATTTGCCACACCTGGTACTTCCCTATATAAGTCCAGCCCCTTGCACTCTAGCTTGCTGATTATTGAGCTCCTGAGCCTTGATCAAGCTTCTCCTCATCTGCTGCTCCTGCTACTACTGAAAGTCCACTGCTGACCAGGAATTGCCTACCGACTACTCTTCTGCTTGTCTCTACCTACTGAACTGCTACCACCGTTGCCATCCGGATTGTCTGACCACGCTTACTGCCGCCTGCCCTGACCCACCGCCTGCCTACCGACTACTCTTCTGCTTGTCCCTACCTACTACCTGCCTGCGGTCCTTGCCACTGGGCTCCACTCCTACCTCCAGCCAGCGGTCCTCTGACTCAGGTGAGCCTGTAGGATTGTTACACCAAAACTGGAACAGTCCATTGTCATATATTTAGGCCCCGGCACCCAGACAGAGGAGAGAGGTCCCATAACAGAGATTCAGGCTTCATGTCAGCAGAGAATCAGTCTTCATGTCATAGCAGAGAATCAGGCTTCACGTCAGCCAAACATGGAACAGTCCATTTGTAGTGTCCCACTAGGTAAAGGTGGGCACTACACAAGGGTTAATGTGTTTATTGCATTTACTGCCATGTGTTGTATTTCCCTGTGTTATCTGGGTGTCAGGCCTGTCAGGGTGCAGTTTAGCCTCCCAGGCATTAGAGGGAGCTAGAGAGCCCTAGTTATATATAGGTAGGCCGAGACAGGGGAGTGGTAGTGTATTCCAGGGGACTAGAGGAGTCACTTAGTCAACCTGAAGCTCCTGAGGCTAGGAATAGCTCAGTGGAGATACCCCAGTAGCAGGACAACACCTCCTGGGAGAAACCTGCAGCTTCCCTACCAAGCACGGATAATACAAGTCAGATAAGTACCCTGATGGGCAGAGGTTCTATAAAGTAAAGCAAGTGCCAATACTGGAGGAAGATTATATATACCAAGGATTTAAGCCAGCAATTAGGCATCCGGGCCTTGGGATCCAGCCAGCTAGAATAGCTGAAGGGGATAGAGCAGCATTGCACTGCAAAGCATTAACTGTTTGCCCTCCGAGTATCTTGCATGATTAATACCTGCCACAATTGAAAGTCAACCTGCTTGTGAAGTATTGTTCAAGGGACTGCATTATCATTATCAACTGTAACTGCCTGTACAAAGTTTGGACTGTTTTTCCACCAAGTAAAGCAACGTTTAGTTCACCAACTGTGTACTCATTTACTACTCCTACAAATCGGTGTGCCACCGTTACAGGCACTGGCGTCACGAATCTTAAAGGGACCTTGCCTCAGGCACTCTAAACACCTGCAACATCCAGGGCACCTCACACAACATCAGGCCAGGTCTCTACATCCAGAGTGTGCCCCAGAGGAACTTGTGTCTACCTCTCCATTCACTGCCGCATGCCTGCCCAGGGTTCTCCTCAGAAAAGTGAGTGACCCTCGATTGCCCATACCGTGACCTCACTGTCGCTATACCCTGCAGGTCTGGCGTGTTGCACATTGTCAGATATTTAGGCCCCAGCACCCAGAAAGAGGAGAGAGGTCCCATAGCAGAGATTCAGGCTTCATGTCATAGCAGAGAATCATGCTTCACGTCACCCAAAACTGGAACAGTCCATTGTCAGATATTTTGGCCCCGGCACCCAGACAGAGGAGAGAGGTCCCATAGCAGAGATTCAGTCTTCATGTCATAGCAGAGAATCAGGCTTCACGTCAGCCAAAACTGGAACAGTCCATTGTCAGATATTAAGGCCCCGGCACCCAGAAAGAGGAGAGAGGTCCCATAGCAGAGATTCAGTCTTCATGTCATAGCAGAGAATCATGCTTCACGTCAGCCAAAACTGGAACAGTCCATTGTCAGATATTTTGGCCCCAGCACCCAGACAGAGGAGAGAGGTCCCATAGCAGAGATTCAGGCTTCACGTCACCCAACACTGGAACAGGCCACTGTCAGATATTTTTAGGCCCCGACACCCAGACAGAGGAGAGGTTCATTCAACTTTGGGTTGCCCCGCAATATAATGGTAAAATGAAAATAAAAATAGGATTGAATGAGGAAGTGCCCTGGAGTACAATAATATATGGTTAAGGGGAGGTAGTTAATGTCTAATCTGCACAAGGGATGGACAGGTCCTGTGGGATCCATGCCTGGTTCATTTTTATGAACGTCAGCTTGTCCACATTGGCTGTAGACAGGCGGCTGCGTTTGTCTGTAATGACGCCCCCTGCCGTGCTGAATACACGTTCAGACAAAACGCTGGCCGCCGGGCAGGCCAGCACCTCCAAGGCATAAAAGGAGACCCAGAAGTTGAATGGGGCCGAACCATCAGTCAGTACGTGGAGGGGTGTGCACACGTACTGTTCCACCATGTTAGTGAAATGTTGCCTCCTGCTAACATGTTCTGTATCAGGTCGTGGTGCAGTTAGCTGTGGCGTGGTGACAAAACTTTTCCACATCTCTGCCATGCTAACCCTGCCCTCAGAGGAGCTGGGCGTGACACAGCTGCGTTGGCGACCTCTTGCTCCTCCTCTGCCTTCGCCTTGGGCTTCCACTTGTTCCCCTGTGACATTTGGGACTGCTCTCAGTAGCGCGTCTACCAACGTGCGCTTGTACTCTCGCATCTTCCTATCACGCTCTAGTGCAGGAAGTAAGGTGGGCACATTGTCTTTGTACCGGGGATCCAGCAGGGTGGCAACCCAGTAGTCCGCACACGTTAAAATGTGGGCAACTCTGCTGTCGTTGCGCAGGCACTGCAGCATGTAGTCGCTCATGTGTGCCAGGCTGCCCAGAGCTAAGAACAAGCTGTCCTCTGTGGGAGGCGTATCGTCATCGTCCTGCGTTTCCCCCCAGCCACGCACCAGTGATGGGCCCGAGCTGCGTTGGGTGCCACCCCGCTGTGAACATGCTTCATACTCATCCTCCTCCACCTTCTCCTCATCCTCATCCTCCTCGTCCTCCAGTAGTGGGCCCTGTCTGGCCACATTTGTACCTGGCCTCTGCTGTTGCAAAAAACCTCCCTCTGAGTCACTTATAAGAGACTGGCCTGAAAGTGCTAAAAATGACCCCTCTTCCTCCTCCTCCTGGGCCACCTCGTCTGACATCATCGCCCTAAGTGTTTTCTCAAGGAGACATAGAAGTGGTATTGTAACGCTGATAACGGCGTCATCGCCACTGGCCATGTTGGTGGAGTACTCGAAACAGCGCAACAGGGCACACAGGTCTCGCATGGAGGCCCAGTCATTGGTGGTGAAGTGGTGCTGTTCCGCAGTGCGACTGACCCGTGCGTGCTGCAGCTGAAACTCCACTATGGCCTGCTGCTGCTCGCACAGTCTGTCCAGCATGTGCAAGGTGGAGTTCCACCTGGTGGGCACGTCGCATATGAGGCGGTGAGCGGGAAGGCCGAAGTTACGCTGTAGCGCAGACAGGCGAGCAGCGGCAGGGATGTGAACGCCAGAAGCGCGAACAGACGGCCCGCACTTTATGCAGCAGCTCTGACATGTCGGGGTAGTTGTGAATGAACTTCTGCACCACCAAATTCAGCACATGCGCCAGGCAAGGGATGTGCGTCAAACCGGCTAGTCCCAGAGCTGCAACGAGATTTCGCCCATTATCGCACACCACCAGGCCGGGCTTGAGGCTCACCGTCAGCAACCCCTCGTCGGTCTGTTGTTCTATACCCCGCCACAACTCCTGTGCGGTGTGGGGCCTGTCCCCCAAACATATGAGTTTTAGAATGGCCTGCTGACGTTTACCCCGGGCTGTGCTGAAGTTGGTGGTGAAGGTGTGTGGCTGACTGGATGAGCAGGTGGAAGAAGAGGAGGAGGAAGCCGAGTAGGAGGAGGAGGCAACAGGAGGCAAAGAAGGTTGCCCTGCGATCCTTGGCGGCGGAAGGACGTGCGCCAAACAGCTCTTCGCCTGGGGCCCAGCCGCCACTACATTTACCCAGTGTGCAGTTAGGGAGATATAGCGTCCCTGGCCGTGCTTACTGGTCCACGTATCTGTGGTTAGGTGGACCTTGCCACAGATGGCGTTGCGCAGTGCACACTTGATTTTATCAGATACTTGGTTGTGCAGGGAAGGCACGGCTCTCTTGGAGAAGTAGTGGCGGCTGGAAACAACATACTGTGGAAAAGCAAGCGACATGAGCTGTTTGAAGCTGTCTGTGTCCACCAGCCTGAATGACAGCATTTCATAGGCCAGTAGTTTAGAAATGCTGGCATTCAGGGCCAGGGATCAAGGGTGGCTAGGTGGGAATTTACGCTTTCTCTCAAATGTTTGTGAGATGGAGAGCAGAACGCTGCCGTGTGACATGGTTGAGATGCTTGGTGACGGAGGTGGTGGTGTTGGTGGTACATCCTCTTTTTGCTGGGCGGCAGGTGCCAACGTTCCTCCAGAGGCAGAGGAAGAGGCCGAGGTGGCGGCAGCAGCAGAAGAGGTAGCAGGGGGAGCCTGAGTGAGTTCCTTGTTTTTAAGGTGTTTACTACACTGCAGTTCATGCTTTGCATGCAGGTGCCTGGTCATGCAGGTTGTGCTAAGGTTCAGAACGTTAATGCCTCGCTTCAGGCTCTGATGGCACAGCGTGCAAACCACTCGGGTCTTGTCGTCAGCACATTGTTTGAAGAACTGCCACACCAGGCTGAAGCTGCCTTTGGGGTGCTCGGTCCCAGATGGCGGTGGCCAGTAGCAGATGGACTCTCTTGTCGGCGGGTGTTCTGCTTTTGCCCACTGCTCCCTCTTTTGCTACGCTGTTGGCTCGGTCTCACCACTGCCTCTTCCTCCGAATTCTGAAAGTCAGTGGCACGACCTTCATTCCATGTGGGGTCTAGGACCTCATCGTCCCCTGCATCGTCTTCCACCCAGTCTTCCTCCCTGACCTCCTGTTCAGTCTGCACACTGCAGAAAGATGCAGCAGTTGGCACCTGTGTTTCGTCATCATCAGAGACGTGCTTAGGTGGTATTCCCATGTCCTCATCAGGAAACATAAGTGGTTGTGCGTTAGTGCATTCTATCTCTTCCACCCCTGGGGAAGGGCTAGGTGGATGCCCTTGGGAAACCCTGCCAGCAGAGTCTTCAAAACAGCATAAGAGACTGCTGCATAACTTGAGGCTCAGACAGTTTCCCTGATATGCATGGGGGTGATGTGACAGACTGATGGGCTTGGTTTTCAGGCGCCATCTGTGCGCTTTCTGCAGAAGACTGGGTGGGAGATAATTGAACGTGCTGGATCCACTGTCGGCCACCCAATTGACTAATGCCTGTACCTGCTCAGGCCTTACCATCCTTAGACCGGCATTGGGCCCCACCAAATATCGCTGTAAATTCTGGCGGCTACTGGGACCTGAGGTAGTTGGTTCACTACGACATGTGGCTGTGGCAGAACGGCCACGTCCTCTCCCAGCACCAGAGGGTCCACTAACACCACCACGACCATGTCCGCGTCCGCGTCCCTTACTAGATGTTTTCCTCATTTTTACTGTTCACCACAATAAGAAAAAAATTATTTGGCCCAATGTATTGAATTCAAATTCAGGCCTTTTTTTACAGACACCTAACACTATCTGGCTATCGATTTAGGTACCGTATTACACTAATACAGGCACAGCAGTAATGACAGATTTAGCTGAATATAAATTGTAGGCCTAGTATTTAGGCCCTGGATGACAGGTATACGTTTACGGACAGAATTAGACTTGGAAATGCACGATAGCGTGTGAAGTTATTGAGAATGACCCTATCCGCACCTTCAATCTAATATACCCTTTTATGGATAGATGTAAAGTTGGCCTGATACAGCAGAAACCACTGATTTAGGGAATTGCTAAGTTGGGAATTGCATTTCAACCCAGAACAAAAACTGTGCTTTGGCGGACACTAAATGAATTGACCAGCCTCAGCAATAAACACAGATTTAGCTGAATATAAATTTTAGGCCTATTACTTAGGCGCTGGATGACAGGTATACATTTACGGACAGAATTAAACTTGGAAATGCACGGTAGCGTGTGAAGTTATTGAGAATGACCCTATCCGCACCTTAAATCTAATATACCCTTTTATGGATAGATTTAAACTTGGCCTGATACAGCAGAAACCACTGATTTAGGGAATTGCTAACTTGGGAATTGTATTCAACCCAGAACAAAAACTGTGCTTCGGCAGACAGCAGACAGTATTACAATTGGCTAGCCACAGCTGAAACACCAGATTTAGGGTACTGCTATTTTGGCAATTGTATTTTTACCCCTCAATAAAATAGCAAGCACAGCCAAGCCCCTGATGTAGGATATAGCAAAAAAATAACCACACTATTGATGGTTAAATGGACTTGGTGGCAGCTTGTGCTGGCGCACCACAAGACACAAAATGGCCGCCGATCACCCAAGAAAAAAGTGACATAAAAATGCTCTGGGCAGCCTAAAAACAGTGAGCAATTAAATAGCAGCAGTTCAATGATCCACAGCTGTAGATCGATCACTGAATTAAGTGTTTTTGCTGAGTTAATCACTGCCTAATCTCGCCCTAACAGCAGCTGCAACCTCTCCCTACACTGATCAGAGCAGAGTGACGTGCGGCGCTATGTGACTCCAGCTTAAATAGAGGCTGGGTCACATGCTGTACTGGCCAATCACAGCCATGCCAATAGTAGGCATGGCTGTGATGGCCTCTTGGGGCAAGTAGTATGACGCTTGTTGATTGGCTGCTTTGCAGCCTTTCAAAAAGCGCCAAGAAAGCGACGAACACCGAACCCAAACCCGGACTTTTACGAAAATGTTCGGGTTCGGGTCCGTGTCACGGACACCCCAAAATTCGGTACGAACCCGAACTATACAGTTCGGGTTCGCTCATCCCTATTCAGCAGCTGTAAAAGAGAAATTATCCACCTTTTGTTTCTTTGTTTCTACATGATCCCAAATACTCTTGATATCCTCCTCACTCTGTGCAGACATAGTGGGTGAAAAGACAATCAATATAAATTCGGAATTATGCCGCACTCGGGTGATGGTGAATCGCTTAGAGGTGCTCCCACTGGCAGACAACACCCAGTCTGACAAATCAAAAATAAGTAAATAAATAAAGTAGGTGATACCGGTGCGTTTTTTATAAGATATGATCCAAAAACCGAGATAGAATATTTGTATGAAAGGTTTTCGGTCTGGGAAGTTGCTAACAACTTGATTTTACTTTACATTTGAAAAATATGTTATGCATCGTACAGTCAGTCGGATATCTTTTCCTTAGTGTAATTAACTGTTTATTGAGTTTCGATGATGTAGGATTGTGGATATATATATATATATATATATATATATATAATATGTGTGAGGATTTTTAGGAAAATTCGAGATCCATGGATATTCGAAGGACATATTCCAAGCCAGGTTTTCTTGCGAACTTTGACCCCTATAAAGGAGGGGCATTAACAGGGGGATGTTAGCCACTGATGAAGGGGTCATCTTTCTAAACCCCGAAACGCGTTTGGTATTACCCCTATCTCCAAGAAACGCACATCGACCGATTGAGGAGGCGTGGATGCTATTACTGGAAATATCGAACCACTCAAGACAACTTTCGCTGCATTGATGAAACCCTGATTTATCGCGGGGTCACGTGTATTCGAATGATTGGAGCGGAATTCAAACACAAGCAACAGCCCTTGAGACCGGAACCCCGATATCCACAGAAGGTATACCGTGTCGAGGGCAACGAAGTCCACTGAAGACCTCCCGGTAAGATCGTGCTAGTTTGTCTCTAAAAAAAGCGATCGCACTTTGTGGAGTATACAGCGGGACGCCGCTCTATATGTTACCAGCTTTTACCTGTGCTTGAGATCGATAAGTATCTGGTATACTGCTTTGGCGCTTGGAAGAATTTTTGGTCATTATCGTATTGCAAACTTTTTATATTATCGAAACATTTTATATCATCGAACATTTCATATCATCGAACATTTTATAACATTAGAGTTCTGGTCGATTGTTGCATTGCGAATATTTCAAATTATCAGAGGTCTGGTTGACTGCTGGTTCCAGAGATTGAAACTGACCAATTGGATGTATATTTTATCGTAAACATGCATGTATGTGTTATATTTATATATATATATATATATATATATCTCCACTTTCTATGATTGCTGCTATTTTAAGAACAATATTTGTTTTTTTGACCTATCTATATAATTGTACTATTCATTATCTGAATTTTATCTTACATTTAATAAAATCCCAATACTATAGGGAGTGCCCCAATACTATTTTATTTATGGCATTATTGTACTTTATCTGGTTTGCAGAGTGCTGTTGCATTGTCTTTTTTCTCTCTCCAGACAGGGTCATGTTGAAGCCCGGACAGGTAAGTGACAACAGTCCCCTAGAAGAAAACTTTTCAATACAACCTTCAATGGTTTTCTTAAAGAGGTTTCACCAAATATACACTGACAAGCAAAAGGGTAATAATGTTTTGAACTTTTGACTTTCAGCCTCCATATCTCACCATCCACAACAGCTAGGATACTGTCCTACATTTAGAAGTTGGCGAAGCATCCGCCAAAGTTATGTAGAGGCCAACGCCTCTTCATAACTCTGGCGGATCCACAGCCAGGAATAGGGGTTATTAAGACCGGCATCTAAAACGCTGATCTTAATAAATGTGCCCCTATGATTACACTCAGAGATGCCCATGAAATGCATGGAATGAAAAAAATGGTCTGCATCATGTATGAGGTGGATGGTGTGGTGAAGGCCCATAGCAACTGATAATATAATGTAGACCTTTCCATAGGTAATTGTTGAAAAATGTTTCTTAATTAAATAAATTATAGCAAAACAGGTATTCATGTTAAAATAAAATAAGAACTGACAGGGCTTATTGTTTCCATGTAATCTCCATATAATTTCCAGTTCTTGTGTAATTTTTAGATGCAGTAGAACTTCTGTGAAAGGAACTCTACGGTGCCACCATCTCTCTTAGGGGTAAATTATTTTATCAGTTGTTGGCACTTGATAAGTCTCTGCTTCTAGTGAATGACATTGTCAACAGACCAATATATAAACACCAGAATGCTGTCCATCTGTGAGTTATTTTACAGTCCACGTGAGATAATGAAGCACATTACAAAACATAACAACCAAGGACAAGGAAGAGTGTAAACCTTCTGCCATGCTATCACACGTGTAACCCTGTTATCTTGTATTATTTTAACAAATTTTTGCCTTGGGTGCAAGCACACAGCACTAGCCCTTGAGTAGTGACTAATCCTTAACCTGTTTACCTCTGTCTGCCATATAAAGATGGCAAAGGTAACAGGGCCAGGGTCTTAAAAGCACTAATAAATCAAGCACAATGTCTTGTAGGGTTAGCTCAGTTAAATGTAATGATACCTTTTACTTAGCGATCCACTGCTTCATTCTGGAGAAAAAGAACCCTAAATCAATATGCCAATAAGCAGTTAGGTGTCCAGAGGGTGGGCCTGACTCTGTACATCCTTGCTCCTCCTCCTTCCTCTGCCAGCACCTCCTTCGCTTTCCTGATTGATAGAGCCAGACAAATTGACTATGTGGGAACCTGGTCCTGTCAATCAAGAAGGAGAGTGAGGGGCTTTTACTATTCTCCATCACTAGGCTGAACATGGGACCCATTTGGGACCTGTCTGCTTTTTTCATCTCTCCGAGCAGTGAGGTTAAATAAAAATGGCCTATGTATAGTATAGTCTATGCAGAGGCCGCTGCTTTTCCATACAAGCCAGAAAATACCAAAATAAAAAAAGTTCACAGTTTAATTGCCATTTAATGGAAAGAGGCCACTTGTTGTACTTTAATGGGACACTACCATAAAAAACGTTTTTTTTTTTGTCACATATTGGTGGTAGACTCGTATCTGGAGGAGCTAAGGGAGCTAAGAAAGATTGGTGAGCAGTGTGTAGAAGGAAATTGGCTTTCCTGAGGCATGTGGTGTGGCATGAGATGTCGCAAACTGAATGGGAATGTGAGAGGAGGGGTCTGCTGGAAGTGGACTCTATGAGTTAGGGCCAGAGCAATAGTTTTCTTCCCCCTATGTATTCATAGAAAGTATTGCTATAAAGCTAAACTAGAGTACGTGAATAACTTGTGCAAATTTCGCTGAGCAGTGTGAAGTAAAGCCTTTTTAGAGGTCTACAAGAAATTAGCATTGACCTGATGTCCATATGAAGTTGGCCAGAGAGATTTTTAACTAGAGTATTTTAAACTGTTGAAGTTATGTTCTGGAACAGTCAAACAACAGCATCTCTTAGGGCTCTTTCACAAGAGCGGATGCCGTGCGTGGAATCCGCTGCGTGAAAGACAGCCAAGCCCCGCTCTGGACAGCAGAGACACTGAGCATTAACATGATTGATAATGCTCCGTGCCTCTCTGTGATCTTTTTACTACAAAATCACAGTGAGATAAAGTTGCCACTGTGATTTTGTAGTAAAAAGGTCACAGAGAGGCACGGAGCATTATCAATCATGTTAATGCTCCATGTCTCTGCTGTCCAGAGCACGGCTTGGCTGTCTTTCACGCAGCGGATTCCACGCACGGCATCCACTCATATGAAAGAGCCCTTAGAGTGAACTGTGACCGTTAAGCTTTCATAGCTTATAAGAGAGTTGTAACTATCAAGAACTGTTGTGCTGGGGGGCGTGGCTTGAAGCGCTGTCTGCCGGACGCACCTAGAGAGAGCTCTGCCTGAGGCGCTTGTATTAGAGGGGAGAAACACTACAAATATGGGCAAAAGAAGGCCCCAAAGAGCCCACCAACCACCCAGGCCAATACATACATATTGGAGCCAATACATTCTAATACTGTACGGAGCGCTCGCTCCGTACAGTATTGAAACAAAGTTTTATGCAAATCGACTTCAGATGTTTCATCCAAAGTCGACTCGCTCATCCCTTTAATAGTGTTTCAACCACTCAGAATTTCCCCCATCCTTCCTACATGAACACATGGTAGTAATTCCCAAGGAGGGAAAGGATCCTCAACTATGCTTGTTATAGACCAATATGCCTTATCAATGCAGATGCTAAGATATACGCCAAAGTCCTGGCATGCCATTTGGGGTGTCTCCCGGGTTCCTTGGTCCACCCGGATCAGGTGGGTTTCGTTCTGGGCCGGGAGGCTTGGGACAATACATTGAAAACGTTCTCAGTTATCCACCCTGCCAAAAAACGGCGCATACCTCCTATGTTACTGTCTCTAGATGCCGAGAAGGCTTTTGACCGGGTGGACTGGGGATTCCTTTGGGCCACCCTGAAACAACTTGGGATAGGGCACCCGAGCACAATGGAAGTCAATGGGAGAACCCAAGCATTAAACCAGGCACCCCCTGCTCTGAAGAGGGGAGGGTGTCTGGTTCATAGGAAAAGGTCAGAAATTGATGGAAACAATACTGAAATGGTTCGGGAACAGCATGGGGAGGATGTCTGGATGCATCTTGGACTCCCAGGTCGCTGCTGGGAACGATGTTGTCCGAGTAGTACGCCACTTTTACAGACTGACAATAATACGCACAAAACCAAAGATAAAATTGATTTTAGAGAAAATATTGTTAGGAAACATTTTTTCCTGTATATTTAGTTGTATATAAAGTGCAAGTGCTGCCAAAAATTACAAGGAAGAGGCACTCCGATACAACCTGTATATCACATAAAGGAGGGCCTCATTCACACTGTGGTACAATTGTTCAGGTAGTGGGACTCATAAAGCCTATGCCCTAAGGGAACGGGCTCCCAAAAATTACATGGAACAGCAATACACCCTTTATTACAGATAAAGGAGGGCATCATACACATCCTTGAAAAATTATGATTGATGGCCTGCTGGTGACCCTCAAAAATATTAGGAGCAAGGGCCTGCTCGTGACCCTCTAAAACATTAGGGGCAAAGGGCCTGCTGCTGATCGTACCATCTAAAAAAATTTGTGGGTGAGGGTCTGCTGCCGAGCTGACCATCTAAAAAATTTTGTGGGCGAGGGCCTGCTGCCGAGCTGACCATCTAAAATTTAGGGGTGAGGGTCTGCTGCTGAACTGACCTTCTAAAACATTATGGTTGAGGGCCTGCTGGTGACCCTCAAAAACATTATGGGTGAGAGCCCGTTGCTGAGCTGACCCTCTAAAACATTAGGAGCAAGGGCAGCTTAATAAGCATGTTGGTATGATGGAGGAGGAGGACGAGGAAAGGGAGATTGAACCATATACCCTTTTTAGTGGTGGAAGGGGTGCATGGGAATGTATTCAGTACACCATAAAAGCCACATTTAGAGTGCCTTTATGTTCAGCCGCTTTCCTATGGTGGAGTAGAGAAGTCAGGGGCAATCTAGGCCTTGTTCATTTTTATAAGAATCAACCGGTCAGCATTTTCAGTTGACAGGCGAATGTGCTTATCAGTTATTATGCCCCCAGCAGCACTAAATACACGCTCTGACAAAATGGTGGTGGGGCAGGCCAGCACCTCCAAGGCATAGAGCTCCAGTTTGTGCCACGTGTCCAGCCTGGACACCCAATAGTTGTAAGGCACACAGGGATCACTGAGGATCACACGGTCTGCTATGTACTCCTTCACCATCTTCCAAAAATGTTCCCTCCTTGTGACACTAGGCCACGCATCAGGTTGAGGGTGCTCGCGGGGTGTCATAAAACTGTCCCAGGCCTTGGAGAGTGTTGCCCTGCCTCTGTTGGAACTGCTATGTGTTCCCCTTGTCTCCTCTCCTTGGTTGGCCAAGGAACTACGTACTCTGCAGCCAGCGTTGTCAGCTGTAAATTTTTGGAGCAATTTTTCCACATAGACCTTATGGTATTGCACCATTTTGCTCATCCTCTCCACCACAGGAATGAGAGATGAGAAGTTCTCTTTGTGGCGGGGGTCTACAAGGGTGAACAACCAGTAATCGGTTTTGGCAAAAATGCGTACTATGCGAGGATCACGGGAAAGTCAGCCTAACATAAAGTCAGCCATGTGTGCCAGAGTCCCAACAGGCAAGACTTCGCTGTCCTCATCAGGAGGATGACTCTCAAACTTCTCATCCTCTTCCTCCTCTTCTACCCATCCACGCTGAACAGATGGAATAAAACTTCCATGTTTACTACCCTCTGTAGCAGAGGCAACCGTCTCCTGCTTCTCCTCCTCGTCATCATCCAATTCGCGCTGAGAAGACGAAATAAGGGTGGTTTGGCTATCACCCTGTGTACTTTCTTCCCCCATTTCCACCTCTTCCACATGCAAAACGTCTGCCTTAATTTTGAGCAGCGAGCATTTGAGTAGACACAGAAGTGGGACGGTTTCGCTCAGGGGTCAAGTCCTGGGGAAAAAAAGTGTGGGAACTCACCCAAGATCCACTGCAAACCCCCCCCCCCCCCCCCCCAAAAAAAATATATGCCCCCATTGTCTGAGATGGAAAACCCCTTTAAAATACAATACATGTGAATGGGCTTTTGAAAGCTACGTGTAGCGGGGGGAAAAAAAGCACAGAAAATCTAGCATGCTGTAATTTGTGTCGCTGCGGACTGAGCCAAATGTACACATTGTGATTAAAACAAAACAAAAACTCCCCTTATATATAATTTACTTACAGTTCTGAAGACTCAGGGGTGCTGACAGGCTTGGCCGGGCAGAAGAAGTGTGGGACTGTGAGGCCTTTTTTCTCCAAGCTGCTCCGGATCAGTGCTCTAGGCAGCTGGGCTCAGGGCTGGAAGTGGGCACCGCACAATAAGAAAAAAATATTTTTCATTACACCTCAGGTCAGACCACCAATCAGACCCCCAATGTTAATAAGACCCCAATAATACCCCAATAAGACCTCAGATCAGAACCCAATATGAATGACCCCCAATCAGACTTCAGATAAGACCCCCATGCCTCATAGCAGCCCCCAGTGCCTCTCCATCAGCCCCCCGTCAGTGCCTCTCCATCAGCCCCCCCGTCAGTGCCTCTCCATCAGCCCCCCGTCAGTGCCTCTTCATCAGCCCCCCGTCAGTGCCTCTTCATCAGCCCCCCCATCAGTGCCTCTTTATCAGCCCCCCGTCAGTGCCTCTCATCAGCCCCCCCCCCCCGTCAGTGCCTCTCATCAGCCAGCCTATAGTATAAATAAAATATGGAAAAAAAAAACACTTACACTTACCTCTCCTGCTCCTGGACGCAGACGCTCCTCTTCTACTGCTGTAGGCTGCGACTCACTCGGCTCCGTCAGTGCCTCTCCATCAGCCCCCCGTCAGTGCCTCTCCATCAGCCCCCCCTGTCAGTGCCTCTCCATCAGCCCCCCCGTCAGTGCCTCTTCATCAGCCCCCCGTCAGTGCCTCTTCATCAGCCCCCCCGTCAGTGCCTCTTCATCAGCCCCCCCGTCAGTGCCTCTTCATCAGCCTCCCCGTCAGTGCCTCTTCATCAGCCCCCCCGTCAGTGCCTCTTCATCAGCCCCCCGTCAGTGCCTCTCCATCAGCCCCCCCGTCAGTGCCTCTCATCAGCCCCCCCCAGTCAGTGCCTCTCATCAGCCCCCCCCCAGTCAGTGCCTCTCATCAGCCCCCCCCCAGTCAGTGCCTCTCATCAGCCCCCCCCCCCCCCCCCCCGTCAGTGCCTCTCATCAGCCAGCCTATAGTATAAATAAAATATGGAGAAAAAAAAACACTTACACTTACCTCTCCTGCTCCTGGACGCAGACGCTCCTCTTCTACTGCTGTAGGCTGCGACTGACTCGGCTCCTGTGCGCAGCCCTCACAGCCGACAGCCGAGGACCAGGAAGGCGGCGGTGAGTACAAAGCCTTCACCGCTTCCTCCTGGTCCTTTTGCCCTGAAAGGGAACGGCGTTCCTGCCATGAAAAAAGTGCAGGAACGCCGTTCCCACGTGTTCCCCCTCGACTCGACCCCTGGTTACGCTGATAGTAGCGTTATCGCCGCTCACCCTCTGTGTTGATTCCTCAAAGTTGGTCAGACAGAGGTCAGACATCAATGCCCACTCGTCGCTTGTGAAGAGCGGAAGCTGACTGGAAAAGCAACGACCATGTTGAAGCTGGTATTCCAATACTGCCCTCTGCTGCTCACAAAGCCTGGCCAACTTGTGGAACGTAGAGTTCCAGCGCGTCCTCATGTGGCACAACAGTCGGTGAGCTGACAATTACAAACGCTGCTGCAGCATTGCCAGACCGGCGGAAGCTGTTGTTGACTTGCGGAAATGGCCACACACGCGGCACACCTTCACCAGTAGCTCAGGCAAATTGGGGTAGGTTTTGAGAAACCGCTAAACCACTAGGTTGAACACGTGGGCTAGGCATGGTATGTGTGTGAGCTTGCCGAGCTCCAAAGCCGTCACCAAGTTACGGCCATTATCAGACACAACCATGCCTGGTTGTAGGTTGAGTGGCGAGAGCCACAGCTCAGTCTGGTCCCTTATACCCTGCCACAGCTCTGCGGCGGTGTGCTGTTTGTCACCTAAGCAGATTAGTTTAAGCACGGCCTGTTGCCGCTTCCCCACTGCAGTGCTACACTGCTTCCAGCTACTGACTGATGGCTGACTGGTGCTACAAGATGATCATTCAGAGGTGGAAGTGGAGGGGGAGGTGAAGGAGGAGAAGGGGAGGTTGCAGCCACTAACATAGGTGGCGGCGGAAACCCTGATGGAAGTAGGGCCCGCATTCCTTGGCGTCAGTAGCACCTGTGCCATCCAAGGGGTACAACTCGCTCCCGGCCTCCACAACGTTCACCCAGTGTGCCGTCAGGAAAACGTAGCATCCCTGGCCAAAAGCACTTTTCCATGTGTCAGTCGTTAAGTGGACCTTTCCAATAAATGCGTTGGTCAGGGCACGGGTGATGTTACGGGACACATGCTGGTGTAAGGCTGCAGTGTCCACAAGCCTAAATGGCAACATTTCCAGGGCCAGCAATTTGGAAAGGTGTGCATTTAGTGCTTTGGTCTGTGGGTGGGTGGCTGGGTATTTGCGCTTTCGTTAAAAGGCCTGGGTTATAGACATCTGTACACACAGAAGTGGATATGCTAGCAGATGGTGCTTACGAAGGTTCAGGTCCATGGCGGGAGGCATCCGGGCCTGTGTCTTGGACAGGGTATTGGCCAGCACGTAACACAGGGGAAGAGGAAGCAGTGGTGTGACCCGCAGACACTGGTTGTGGACCTAGGTGTTCGGCCCACCTATTAGGGTGCTTTGAAGCCATGCGGAGGATCATGCTGGTGGTGGTGAGGTTGCTAGTGTTCACGCCCCTGCTCATTTTGGTACGGCCTAGGTTGCAAATGACAATTTTTTCTCACTTTCTTAAATAAAAACAGACTACGGAACACCTACCCCTTGGCAAGGGAGATTGCCTCAAGGGGGTGCTCCGGGGAACAGTTGTGGGCCTGTTTGGTGTGGCCCGCCTTCTCCCTTTTGCCACCCCACTGCCTATTCCAGCCTGTTGCAGTGCTGCGGATCCCTCCCCCCCTCTGTACTGCTGTCCTCATTCGGCTTGCCACCTTCCCAGGTTGGGTCAGTGACTTCATCGTCCAGCACCTCCTCTTCCACTTCCTCACTCTGGTCATCCTCCTGACTTGTTGACCTGACAACAACCTCAATTATTGACAACTGTGTCTCATCCTCATCATGAACCTCTTGAGACACTAATTGCGGTTGACTTATTGGCAACTGTGTCTCATCATCATCATCCACCTCATGAAACACTAATTGCCGTTCCCCACCGTCATCTTCTTCTGACTGTGGATGCTCCAGAGTTTGGAAATCAGGGCACAAGATCTCCTCATGTCCCTCTACATGCGGGCTTGGTGAGAGGCCCAAATTAAGGAATGGCGATAAAAACAGCTCCTTGGAATATCCAAGTGTGGGATCACTTGTTTGCCAAGACTCTCCATGTTGGGTGGAAGGAGTATCAGGGTGAGGATTCTGTTGACTAGACTCTTGGCTACTGAGACTGGACTTTGTGGAAGACAGGGTGGTGCTTAACCAAGTGGAAGCATTATCTGCTGCAATCCAACCAACCACCTGGTGTGACTTCGAGAGTGGTGTCCTGCGCCGCCCTGCAAACTTGGACATGAAGCTAGGTATCGTGGATGAGTGTGTTTCTTGTGCTCTGGCAGAAGGCACAGTGCCTCTGGGTGCACCATCAGCAGCATGGCCACTTCCCTGTCCCTTACTGCTCGCTTTGCACATATTAAATGGTATATATGCTTGCAAGTATGTCACACATACAGTAGTGCAGGTTTTGTAAGTATATGCATAAATAAAGTACACAAGAATGTCACTGATATTTAGAATGCGCACACGTTGAACAGGAGGTATAGTGCAAGTAATGTCGCTGTCACCACCGCCTAATAAAAAATTATACTGAATTTGTGTCACTGATATTTAGGTTTCCCAAACGTTATACAAGAGGTATAGCGCAAGTAATGTCGCTGTCACCACCAGCTAATAAAAAATTACACTGAATGAATGTCAGTGATATTTAGGATGCACAAATGTTATACCTTGCTGTCACCAGCGGCTAATAAAAAATTACACTGAATTAATGTCACTGATATTTAGGATGGGCTAACATTACACAGGAGATGTAGCGCAGGTAGTGTCGCTGCCACCAGCAGCAAAAGAATTTGACTGAATGTCACTAATATTTTGTATGCGCAAATGTTATACAGAAGATGTAGCGCAGGTAATGTAACTGTCCTCAGCGGACACCGTCTACGGAAAAAGTACACTGGATGTCACAGATATTTTTAGGCTGCGCACACGTTACACAGGAGATGTAGCGCAGGTAATGTAACTGTCTGCAGCGGCCAAACAATTGCAAGCTATTTAACGTAGGTTGCGCTAAAAATATACAGTCAGGTCCGTAAATATTGGGACATTGAAACAATTCTAACATTTTTGACTCTATACACCACCACAATGAATTGTAATTCCTACACCGTTCACCTGATTTGGATGTAAATACCCTCAAATTAAAGAGGACAGTCTGCAGTTTAAAGCACATCTTGTTAGTTTTATTTCAAATCCATTGTGGTGGTGTATAGAGCCAAAAATGTTAGAATTGTGTCGATGTCCCAATATTTATGGACCTGACTGTATATAGCTGCCAGATACAACTATAGTTTTTAAAAGGACTTTTGGGTCTCTAATAAGTTTTAGCAATTTAGTGCAGGTTGCACTAAAAATATATATTGCTGCCACACATAATAGTTCTTAAAAGGACTTTTTGGTATATAACAAGTATAAAAATATTCCTATTTCACTCCCTACACTATCTCTCCCTTCTGCTCTCCAGCTCTCCCTGACTAATACTGAGCCGAACACGTGTTATTGGGTGCTTCATAGCACCCGATGATGCGTTCCGGCCAACCAATCACTGTAATGCCAGCAGCCAACATGGCTACGGCATTACAGTGAATGGCAGTACTTACGTGCACGTTTATTGGCTGCGTAGCAGCCAACAAACGTGCGGGGAGGAGACTCGAGCATCGTGCTTAAGCACACGCGGTATTCGGCCAAACACCGCGATGTGCCGAGCATTGCGATGCCGAGCTTGCTCGCCCAACCCTAGTACTTACCTTGAGAGGTTCACCTCTCTAGACTCATCCTCTCTTTGTCTTACTTCTAGACTCAGCATTGGAGAGACTAGTAGCTAATGATTGTTATTTTTTCATAGTTTATTGTTTTGTTTCTTTTCTTTCATTGTGAATACACCTGCTATACTGGTCTTATTAAACATTTGAATGAGAAAGAACTGTTGTGCTACTACTGTGTGAAGAAAGAAAAAGTTAAGTCTTCTCAGCCCGTAACCAACACGGTCTGCAACTATTTCATTAAAGTGTACTACTTGTATACTATATTACAATACTCCACAATCACTCCCATCCATTGTAGTATAAGTCTGTCTCAGGACCAACATTTCATATGTTACAACTTTAATTAAATCAAAGTGATCCTTTAATGTACCCTTCCAGAGTGGTAAAAAATGTCTTCTGTAGTACCCCTCTAATGGTATTGGAGACAGCCATTATGCTATTTTTTACTCTGGCTGTATGTCATCTTCTGCTGATGGTGACCTGGAGGTTTACCCCTAATTGGCTGGGCTCCTAAAGGCAGCCTTTCCCTAAAGAGATTTTGCAGGATTATGGCCTTTTATAGCTAGCTCCCTTACAGGATTATGGTCTTTTATAGCATAAAATTACAGCCACCTGCTCCCTGCTGTTCTTTTTCAAAACTCTGGTTCCATTCTTCGATTTTCTGATCCCTGGACTGTTTACTTCTAGCTGGGGTACAGACTGTGTCATGTGCGCTGCTGCAGCCAATGACTGGCCTCAGTGGTAACCTGTCCCAAAGCAGCACATCACTGCTAGGTCACATGCCACTTGGGGACACATCACTACTGAGGCCAGTCATTGGCTGCAGTGGTGCATTTTGGGCATAAAGAAACAGGCCGGAGAGTGGAAGATCACTGAATGGGGCCAGAGCGCTGGAATGGAGCTGCAGGGGTCACATGGGGCTTTTTCATTTGGTACCACATACACCAGGAACTAGTTAAAAAGGGCCATAATCCTTCTCTGGTGTAGGGTTTGCTTAATTTAGCACAATTGCAATTCAAGAGTGCAACACATGGTCAAAATGGCACATTGTAAATTATATATTGTGTATTATAGTCATTTTTGTAATGATATAACATTGTTTATTAACTTACTTATAGCATGCTAACACCAGTTTGTAAATATCATTAGTTTGTAAATATAAATAGTACAAAACCCATAAAATATTATTATTATTATTATTATTATTATTATTATTATTATTATAATATTATTGTCAGCTAAGTAACAATAGCATACCGGGAACATGAAAATGGTGTTGTTGTGCACAACGTTGCTACATTTTGTAATTTCTCCTGGCTCTATTTACAGGAAACGCTGATGCCGCTGTCCTTTCTTGTGTTGCTGTTACCTCCCTGAGTTGTTACAAAAGTATTTGTTTTCGCAGCGTATCATTACATCTTATTATGAAAGCTCATTTAATACTTTTGCAGCCTTACCATGGAAAGTAATTGATATTCTGGATTTCTTTCTTCTTAAAGTGCACCCATCATGCTCCTTTTATACTTGTATTATTTATGAAGCCGAATCCAAATAACATTAATTTACACAATTATAAATGTCAAAATAATCAGCTGTAAGGCAGGATCTGCTTCTCTCTCTGTAATTTCATTTAATTTATTTTCTAACATAATTTTAATTAATAAAGCTGTGTAACAATGCTGTGTAACAATGCGCTGTTGACACAATTTGTATGACAATTAGAAAGTAATTAGATGGTGCTTCCAGACACAATTGATATCAATATTAATGCTATGAAAACATTGCTAAGTTAAATCAACAAGGCAGTCAAAAAATAAGCTTTGCTAAATATTATATTTTATTCGTACTGCACTAGTCTAGTTTATTAGAGACTTCTGCATTAATGGGGGGTGGGGGGGGGGGGGGGGGGTTCTCATTTAGAATCAATAATTCCAAACAAAGAACAGCTATAAAGGGCATCTCTCACTTTGGAGAACCCATTACTACATTAATAGCTCATTGACTTTAATGGAAATTGTGTAATACTTAATTTCCCCCAATTGTGTCACTGAAGGGAACTGAACAATTGCTGTTTGCCTCTACAACAGAACTAATTGCTGAGTTTTCCAGCACCAAAAGTGTCTAATCCTAGAAACCACTTAGCGTAGCTGGTTGTAAGTGTATGTATGAGGTACATGAGAAATGTGTAGACCGGGATCAGGAGCTGAGCTCGTTCTATACAAGACGGTTGTAAACTGACACCTGCCTGCAATGACCAGGATCAGGGATAAATCTGATCCTGTCATTTAACTTCTCAGATGCTATGGTCAGTAATCACTGTAGGAGAGGTTAGTTGGAAGGGGTTCCCTCGGACCTCCCATCAACAGGTGGGTGTTCATCCGTTGCTATGGAAGACTGTGGTCTTCTGAAAGCTCCCAGGCCTGCCATTCTAAACCGTATGTTAAGCTCTTTATGTAGCCTATAGACTTTTTTTTTTACATTTTCAAGTCCCCTAGGGGGACTAAAAGTATAAAGTGTATAAAAAGGAAAAAAAAAAAAAGTTTTTAAAAAGCAAAACAATTAAAATCATCTAAAAATAAACAACCAATAAGAAAATAAACATCATTGGTAGGACACATCTGTACTCTTTGTAGTCATCCATTTTTCTAAATCATCCATTTTTCTAAGTCAGAATTTCCTAATTGGGGAACAACTCCTTTAAGAACATCTGTCAGAAATTGACTGTTAAAAGTATTTGTGCTTTAGGCATCTGTAACTTTAAAATCAGTGTGAATGGCTTTCCTTCATGAAATCTTAAGTGCTATGTCCATGAGTTCAGATAACTAAACTGAAAACAAATCATCAATACATAATGAATCATGACTGTTTGTCTTTAAGTACTATCCTTAAGTATACAAAGGTTTAAGACTGCAGAGATTTGCCTCCCCAAGTTTTCATAATGCCTTAGAAACTAATCTTGGTTTTATGTTTTGCACTCGGGTTGTCACGCTTCATCTGGACTGTACATAGATTAATTTTCAGCTAAACTCGCCTCCAAGATTAGTTGACTTTATATCTCTTTTATTTCTTCATTAATGTTTAAGACATCATGAAAGGTCACCAAAATTATTTTGAAATTGAAAAATAAAATGCCTCGCTTGCTTCAATGGTTTCATCAATCTTGTATGCACAAATTTACCAGAAAATAACAAAGGTGTTACCTGCTTGCAAGGGTTGGCTTTGGATCATATATACTCAGTTTACAGAGCCTTAAACAAGCTGAAGACGACTATTACACCAGCAAACAATATCTAAAATACATGTAACCTAGAAAATTCTGCTCTCGTTTCAACACAATATCTTATAGCTTCAAAGTCACAGTAGGCATTAGGGGTATTCCAGTAGATGACATTAACTATGTATCCAATGGATAAACGGCTTTACCTCTGGGCCACCTACTCGTCGAGCTTGCTGTATGGAGCACCAGTGCACATTCTTAAAGGGGTTTTCCGTGATTTTTTAACTGATGACTTAACCACTGGATAGGTCATCAGTATCTGATCCATTAGGGTCAGACACCCAGGACCCCCAGCCGATCAGCTGTTTGAGAAGGCAATGCACTCTCAGTAGCGCTGCAGCCTTCTCTCTGCTCACCAAGCACAGTGCTGTCCATAGAATAGTAGCTGTGTTTGGTATTGCAGCTCAGTCACTTCAATAGGGCTGAGCTGCGCCTAGGCCATAAGGCAAAGCCAATAAAATAATCCGCGGAGCTACTGCAAGTGCCGGTGACTTGTCAAACAGCTAATTGGCAGGGGTCCCAAATGTTGGTGTCACGGTGGGGAGTGGGGGAAAACAATGTCACCATGTACTAAGCCATAGGCAGGGAAAAGGGAGCTGGTCACCTCCTAATGCTTCCCTGAAATAGCCCTAGTCTCCTGGCTGTATGAGCCGCCTTCAATGGTAAGGGGGCTCATACCCACGAACCTAAAAGTCTAGGCATCCGTGCATCTCCCTCAACATTGTGACAGGGCAGAGACCTCCTGTTCATCCATCACCACGGATGAAAGGCATCTCCAGCGGCCTAGTAGCTGACAGGGAGAAAGACAATGCAAACTGCAGACAAACCAAACTGATCACAGTCTCCAAGCCAAAGTATATAAAGAGACCTGAGACCACACCCAACTCACCACTTTGCTCCAGCCAGTGTATTAACCCCACACACACCACACAGCAGTAGAGATGTCCCGAACTATTCGCCGCCGAATAGTTCCCGGCGAACATCGCTTGTTCGCGTTCGCCGCGGCGGGCGAACATATGCGATGTTCGGTCCGCCCCCTATACATCATCATTGTGTAAACTTTGACCCTGTACTTCACAGTAAGCAGACACATTCCAGCCAATCAGCAGCAGACCCTCCCTCCCAGACCCTCCCACCTCCTGGACAGCATCCATTTTAGATTAATTTGGAAGCTGCAGTGTCACAAATGTGACTAAGTTGTAATCGCAATGCAATTAATACAGGTTATATTAATCGCATTGCGAATTCAACTTAGAGCTGGGTTCCTAATGGTTGGCTGGTGTCACCCGGTGCGGTAGAAAATGGTGTCACCCCTGCCCCCCCCCCCCAAGCCATAATAAAGAGATAAAGAGAAAAAAAGAAGTCACTAAGTCAGCTCCAATCAGATATCTGCATAGGCCCAGAGTCTTGGTCTATGTGCAGATATCTGATTGGAGCTGACTTCTTATTTTCTCTTTTGCACATAAACGTTTAAACTATATTCCTTAGTAAAAATGACCAGTCCACACCATGTGGGTCTATATTTATGAGGGCCCCCCTGAGCAAAGATTAGTAAATGTGGCCGGGTGGCCCCAGCCCACAGTTCAACCCAACCCCTTATGTCTCCTGGCCTGGGGCCGTCTCTATAATAATCCACCAGTAATTTTGGGGTTAGGTTATTAACTTATTATTATTGGGGTATTATTAAAATAATTTGGTCTATAAAGTCAGAGCCGCTCTACCTACCTCCTCCTCCCGGCACCAGAGACTCCTGCAGGGCAGCTGCCGCGGCGCCCCACCACTCACCAGGCTGCAGTGAGTCACACCCCCGTCCCCCTTTACCACGTGACGGCGCGACGTGCTTGCTTGCGAAGTTTAGAAGTTGGACTTGTGAGTGAGAACTCCTGCGCCGGCGGGCCACGGGTGACACCCCATCAGACTGGTGTCACCCGGTGCGGCCCGTACCCACCGCACCCCCCTCACAACGCCACTGGATCTAAGTTGTAATCGCAATGCGATTAATACAGGTTATATTAATCGCATTGCGAATTCAACTTAGAGCTGGGTTCCTAATGGTTGGCTGGTGTCACCCGGTGCGGTAGAAAATGGTGTCACCCCTGCCCCCCCCCCCAAGCCATAATAAAGAGATAAAGAGAAAAAAAGAAGTCACTAAGTCAGCTCCAATCAGATATCTGCATAGGCCCAGAGTCTTGGTCTATGTGCAGATATCTGATTGGAGCTGACTTCTTATTTTCTCTTTTGCACATAAACGTTTAAACTATATTCCTTAGTAAAAATGACCAGTCCACACCATGTGGGTCTATATTTATGAGGGCCCCCCTGAGCAAAGATTAGTAAATGTGGCCGGGTGGCCCCAGCCCACAGTTCAACCCAACCCCTTATGTCTCCTGGCCTGGGGCCGTCTCTATAATAATCCACCAGTAATTTTGGGGTTAGGTTATTAACTTATTATTATTGGGGTATTATTAAAATAATTTGGTCTATAAAGTCAGAGCCGCTCTACCTACCTCCTCCTCCCGGCACCAGAGACTCCTGCAGGGCAGCTGCCGCGGCGCCCCACCACTCACCAGGCTGCAGTGAGTCACACCCCCGTCCCCCTTTACCACGTGACGGCGCAACGTGCTTGCTTGCGAAGTTTAGAAGTTGGACTTGTGAGTGAGAACTCCTGCGCCGGCGGGCCACGGGTGACACCCCATCAGACTGGTGTCACCCGGTGCGGCCCGTACCCACCGCACCCCCCTCACAACGCCACTGGATCTAAGTTGTAATCGCAATGCGATTAATACAGGTAATATTAATCGCATTGCGATTACAACTTAGATCTGAGTTCCTAATGGTTGTTGTATTGCTAGAATACAACGAAGATTGAGAATATAGTGCTATATTCGTCAATTCTAGCAATACAACCATTAGGAACTCAGATCTAAGTTGTAATCGCAATGCGATTAACGCAGGTTATATTAATCGCATTGCGAATTTAACTTACCACACTCTGCGCCAACTACGTAATTTTCCATGGGAGTTTTGCCATGGATCCCCCTCCGGCATGCCACAGTCCAGGTGTTAGTCCCCTTGAAACAACTTTTCCATCACTATTGTGGCCAGAAAGAGTCCCTGTGGGTTTTAAAATTCGCCTGTCTATTGAAGTCTATGGCGGTTCACCCGGTTCGCCCCTTCGCGAACATTTGCGGAAATTCGCGTTCGTCGTTCGCGAACGGAAAATTTTATGTTCACGACATACACAGCAGGGAATTGCACACACAAGCAAAGGCAACAGGTTTCCGCAGACAACAGCATGCTTGGCCAGCAAGTCACGGCGCACACAGCAAAACCCATACATAGCGCAACAGTATCTCGGCGTACACCATAGGCCGTGACAGTCGGACCCCCACCAATCAGATACGATTGACCTGTCCAGAAGATCAGTTAAAAAAAATCTCGGAAAACCCCTTTAACCAATGCTCCATAAACTCCTCCTCACTGTAGACTTACTTTTGAGAGGAATGAGGGACTGAGCTTTCCCATTGTAAAGATTGGTGGGGATTCCAATGATCATTCCCCCACCAAGCTTACATTTTTCACCCATCAACCAACCTAATATTCATGGCTTATCCTAAATGTTATAGTCCTGGAGCACCCTTAAATGAGTAGTCTGGGAATACCTATGTTTTAACTGAGGCCTGCAACCTACCTCTGGTATGGAAAGAATCATAGTTACCTGCTCCCCACCACTACGATCCTGTATGATGGCTCCCACTGCAGCCAACCACTGACTTCAATAGTGACATGTCTCTTGTGAACACAACACTGATGAAGCCACTCATTGGCTGCAGCAAAACAGGTGACCATGCTAGGCAGGAATTAAACAATGGACATGCAAGAGCCAATTCGCGGGGAACCCCTTTAATACGCTTCCTATTTGACATTTCACTTAGGCTACATGCACACAACCGTGCCGTTTTTTGCGATCCGCAAAAAATGGAAGCCGCCCGTGTGCCTTCTGCAATTTGCGGAACGGAACGGGCGGGCCATTGTAGAAACGCTTATTCTTGTCCGCAAAACGGACAAGAATAGGACATGTTCTATTTTTTTTGCGGGGCCACGGAACGGAGCAATGGATGCGGACAGCACACGGAGTGCTGTCCGCATCTTTTGCGGCCCCGTTGAAGTGAATGGGTCCGCATCCGAGCCGCAAAAACGGTGGCTCAGATGCGGATCCAAACAATGGTCATGTGCATGAAGCCTTACAGAAATATTCTGTGTGTCAAGGAAGTATGTAGACGAGAATAATATACTTTAGCATGATAGTTTTTGATTATTTTGCAAATTCCCTGGTGCTATGGTCACATAATTTGTGTAACTGTACCATTTTTAGTTGATATTCAAAGCAGACTAGTTTCCTTATGAATGTATTTCTGTGGATATACTTTTCATATGTGGTATTTTGGTCTCTGCAAACAGCTAATTATCAACTCAGCAACCCACCAGACCTACCATGAATATTTGATGTTCTTTTTCACATCTCAAAATGTTTGAATAATTTAAAAAAATTTTTACATTTTTTACTTCATATTTCAGTCAAATCTACTAATGTAAAAAGTCATGGAGTGAGCTCTGCTACAGCTAATTCCAAGGCCAGGCTTCTTCTAATCAAACGTTTTACAGGAATGTGTTTTCTTGTACATTTATCAGGCTTAGTTTTAAGGGTTAAATTATATTCAGAAGTCACTGCTCAATTTTCTGCGAGAAACAATTATCAAGATCTAGACACTAAAACATTCAGCACAATAAAAAAAAAAGAACATTTTCTATAGAGTTGCTTTTTCTTTTTAGAAATTATATTCAATGTGGCAGATTCTGTAATATGTATTCATCTCTTTCAGCTTTTCTGACATTGTGTTATATTTTCTTTTAACTACTCTGTATGTAGTTGGTTCAGGCGGTGGGGGGGATCAGGCGGTGGGGGGATCAGGCGGTGGGAGGATCAGGCGGTGGGGGGATCTATGTGAGTGACTCTCAAGGCAGACAACAGTACATGAATCGCACAACATCGCATTCAATGCCGTCATGACATGGTTTATATTCCAGGCACTATGGGGGAGAGTTTGATACCCTATGTGTGAGTGAGATGCAACTCATTTATAAGATGCCCCTTAATAAATTAGACTCATCTCTGGCCCTCCGTGGGACAGTAACTCAAGCCTACGTCAGCCAAATATTTTACATTTTGACTTATCAGTCCAGAGCACCTGCTGCCATTTTTCTGCACCCCAGTTTCTATGTTTTTATGTATACGAGAGATATTTATCCATTGCGCAGAACTATCGGAGAGGTATCTGACTGGCTCCAAATGTATTCCGCAGCAGGACAATTATCCCAAACATAAAGCCAATGTCACCAAGAATTATCTTCCTTGGAGGAAGAAAAGGGAGTCCTGGAAGTGTTAATATGGCCCCCACAGAGCCTTGATCTCACATATCACTGAGTCTATCTAGACTTACATGAATAGACAGAAGGATCTGAGGATGCCTACATCCATAGAGGATCTGTGGTTATTCCGCCTAGATATCTGCTGAGTTTCTTCTAAAACTGCAAAAGTTTTCTTAGAAGAATTGATGCTGTTTTGAAGGCAAAGGTCCCACAGAATATTGGTTTTAAATAGATTTCTCCTTTGTTCATTTCACTTTGCTTTTTAATTGATAAAAATAAACTATTAAACCTTCTATTTTTAAAATCTTACTTTGCAGCATTATTTTCACACCAGCCTAAACATTAATTGCTTAACGCATTTAGTTGCATTTAGTTTAGATAACATGTCTCATAAAGTATGTGTGTTAACCCTGCTACATCTGTATATATATATATATATATATATGTTTCTGGTTTGCAGGTTGCTGTTGCATTGTTTTTTTTTTCTCTGTTTTCAGCCATGGCAGTGTGCACCTGTGCATTGGGATGTGCTGACTAACCCCCTCTTTTCTTTGCAGATTTACAGCGCTGGAGATGTGGCACTCCGGCGAGCCGTGCACTCCTGATTAGCCTGTCTGCCCCATAGGCTGCATTCAATTAGTTTCAGTATAAAGCTGTGGCCTGCTCTCACTACATTCATTGGAATATGGAGTGGGCTCGGCATGCATGTTGGTACCTGCATCCCTTGGAAGTAATGGAGGCCATTTTGGCACCAAAAATGGTAAAAGGCAGAGTGGACTCAGCATGCATGTGGAAACAACACTTCCTGAACTTTATGGCGGCCATTACGGCGTATAACAGGTAGTATTTAGTGTTAGGTTCCCGTCTTGACGTTCTCCAGACTCAGATGGTTTTGTACAAAATGCATTTGACAAGCATCTCACTTTATAAATAAGCGTAGCATTAGCACTATAATATTTTTTGTGAGTATGGCATTATTGTTCTTTTTTCTCTGTTTGCAGGGTGCTGTTGCATTGTTTCTCTCTCTCTCAATATATATATATATATATATATATATATATATACATACAATCACATGGCAGTTGCTTCAATGCATTTAGGGGTGTGGTCCTGGTCAAGACAATCTCCTGAACTCCAAACTGAATGTCAGAATGGGAAAGAAAGGTGATTTAAGCAATTTTGAGCGTGGCATGGTTGTTGGAGCCAGACGGGCCGGTCTGAGTATTTCACAATCTGCTCAGTTACTGGGATTTTCACGCACAACTATTTCTAGGGTTTACAAAGAATGGTGTGAAAAGGGAAAAACATCCAGTATGCGGCAGTCCTGTGGGCAAAAATGCCTTGTGGATGCTAGAGGTCAGAGGAGAATGGGCCGACTGATTCAAGCTGATAGAAGAGCAACGTTGACTGAAATAACCACTCGTTACAACTGAGTTATGCAGCAAAGCATTTGTGAAGCCACAACACGCACAACCTTGAGGCGGATGGGCTACAACAGCAGAAGACCCCACCTGGTACCACTCATCTCCGCTACAAATAGGAAAAAGAGGCTACAATTTGCACGAGCTCACCAAAATTGGACTGTTGAAGACTGGAAAAATGTTGCCTGGTCTGATGAGTCTCGATTTCTGTTGAGACATTCAAATGGTAGAGTCCGAATTTGGCGTAAACAGAATGAGAACATGTATCCATCCTCTAATGGCTACTTCCAGCAGGATAATGCACCATGTCACAAAGCTTGAATCATTTAAAATTGGTTTCTTGAACATGACAATGAGTTCACTGTACTAAAATGGCCCCCACAGTCACCAGATCTCAACCCAATAGAGCATCTTTGGGATGTGGTGGAACTGGAGCTTCGTGCCCTGGATGTGCATGCCTCAAATCTCCATCAACTGCAAGATGCTATCCTATCAATATGGGCCAACATTTCTAAAGAATGCTATAGGCACCTTGTTGAATCAATGCCACGTAGAATTAAGGCAGTTCTGAAGGCAAAAGGGGGTCCAACACCGTATTAGTATGGTGTTCCTAATAATTCTTTAGTCGAGTGTATATATATATATAGCATTAAGAAAGTCTTCAGACCTTTTAAAGAAATGTTTGCAAATTTATAAAAAATCAAATTACAATTTTGCATGGGAATTAGTATTTAGATCCTTTACTATGACACTTGAGTTCACCTGTGGTAAATTCAGTTGATTGGACATGGTTTGGAAAGACACAGCCCTGTTTATATGAGGTCTTACAGATGACAATGCATATCAAAGCAAAAACCAAGCCATGAGGAGGAAAGAACTGCCTATAAAGCTTAGAGACATGATTTTGTGGAGGAACAAATCTGGAGAGCAGTGCAAAAAAATTATTCTGCACTGAAAGTTCCCAAGAGCATAGTGGCCTCCATGATTCTCAAATAGAAGTTTGGATCAACCAGGGCTCCTAGAGCTAGTCACCCCCATAGGCGTGCGCAGCCTATTGCATTAGGGTGTGCACCGTAAAGCACAAACACACACGCCGCGCGCGTGTGTATGTATATATATATATATATATATATTATATCCACAGATCCTCCATAATACTGTGTCAATTTTTATTGTACTAACCTAATACACTGCTCAAAAAAATAAAGGGAACACTTAAACAACACAATGTAACTCCAAGTCAATCACACTTCTGTGAAATCAAACTGTCCACTTAGGAAGCAACACTGAGTGACAATCAATTTCACATGCTGTTGTGCAAATGGGATAGACAACAGGTGGAAATTATAGGCAATTAGCAAGACACCCCCAATAAAGGAGTGGTTCTGCAGGTGGTGACCACAGACAACTTCTCAGTTCCTATGCTTCCTGGCTGATGTTTTGGTCACTTTTGAATGCTGGCGGTGCTTTCACTCTAGTGGTAGCATGAGACGGAGTCTACAACCCACACAAGTGGCTCAGGTAGTGCAGCTTATCCAGGATGGCACATCAATGCGAGCTGTGGCAAGAAGGTTTGCTGTGTCTGTCAGCGTAGTGTCCAGAGCATGGAGGCGCTACCAAGAGACAGGCCAGTACATCAGGAGACGTAGAGGAGGCCGTAGGAGGGAAACAACCCAGCAGCAGGACTGCTACCTCTGCCTTTGTGCAAGGAGGAACAGGAGGAGCACTGCCAGAGCCCTGCAAAATGACCTCCAGCAGACCACAAATGTCCATGTGTCTGCTCAATTGGTCAGAAACAGACTCCATGAGGGTGATATGAGGGCCCGACGTCCACAGGTGGGGGTTGTGCTTACAGCCCAACACCGTGCAGGACGTTTGGCATTATTTGCCAGAGAACACCAAGATTGGCAAATTCGCCACTGGCGCCCTGTGCTCTTCACAGATGAAAGCAGGTTCACACTGAGCACATGTGACAGACGTGACAGAGTCTGGAGACGCCGTGGAGAACGTTCTGCTGCCTGCAACATCCTCCAGCATGACTGGTTTGGCATTGGGTCAGTAATGGTGTGGGGTGGAATTTCTTTGGAGGCCGCACAGCCCTCCATGTGCTCGCCAGAGGTAGCCTGACTGCCATTAGGTACCGAGATGAGATCCTCAGACCCCTTGTCAGACCATATGCTGGTGCGGTTGGCCCTGGGTTCCTCCTAATGCAAGACAATGCTAGACCTCATGTGGCTGAAGTGTGTCAGCAGTTCCTGCAAGACGAAGGCATTGATGCTATGGACTGGCCCGCCCGTTCCCCAGACCTGAATCCAATTGAGCACATCTGGGACATCATGTCTCGCTCTATCCACCAACGTCACGTTGCACCACAGACTGTCCAGGAGTTGGCAGATGCTTGAGTTCAGGTCTGGGAGGAGATCCCTCAGGAGACCGTCCGCCACCTCATCAGGAGCATGCACAGGCATTGTAGGGAGGTCATACAGGCACGTGGAGGCCACACACACTACTGAGCCTCATTTTGACTTGTTTTAAGGACATTACATCAAAGTTGGATCAGCCTGTAGTGTGTTTTTCCACTTTAATTTTGAGTGTGACTCCAAATCCAGACCTCCATGGGTTGAAAAATTTGATTTCCATTTTTTTTTTTTTTGTGTGATTTTGTTGTCAGCACATTCAACTATGTAAAGAACAAAGTATTTCAGAAGAATATTTAATTAATTCAGATCTAGGATGTGTTATTTTTGTGTTCCCTTTATTTTTTTGAGCAGTGTACTTAAAAGACAAGCTTTCAAGAGTTTTCCTTTCTTCCTCAGTACGCTTGAGTATTCAGAAACAATCTATTCCTAAGGGTGGGTTTACATCTGCGTTATGCCATTCCGTTATAGGTTCCATTTCAAACGGAATGTAACGGAATGGCCAGATGGAATGCAAAACGGAAACCTTTAAGAGGCATTCCGTTTTGCTCTGTCCTAAAAGAAGTTTGAGAAAGCATAACGGATCCGTCTGGGTCCCCTTATGCAAGACGGAAAACAAAGTCCTGTCGACAGGACTTTGTTTTCCGTCTTGCATAACGGGAACCAGATGGATCCGTTTTGATTCCCATAGACTTTTATGAGGACGGAGAGCAAACGGAAAGCCTCTTGCAGAGTCTGCACTGTACGAGAGAGAGATAGCAGTGGCTGTGAAGGGAAAAGTTCCAGAGCACACAATGACAGCCCCAGAGCCTTTCTGCTGCCTGACCAACCGTATGCTGCCACAGCGCCAGCCCAGCCTGCAGGACATCAGAGAGGCCTGGGGTCCACATTATAGCACCACTACATTTACTTATTATCAAAAAGCATCATACATAACATAACTAAAAAAAATAAATAAAAAAAAGCCAGAATATAATAAAAGACAAAAACTTTAAACTACATTGGGGGACCTGTGGACCTGTTATGGGGGACCTGTGGAGGACACACTGTTATGGGGGACCTGTGGATGACACACTTTTATGGGCATCAGTGGATGACACACGGTTATGGAGGCATCTGTGGATGACACTGTTATGGGGGCATCTGTGGATGACGCACTGTTATGGGCATCTGTGGATGACACTATTATGGGGGCATCTGTGGATGATGCACTGTTATGGGCATCTGTGGATGACACTGTTATGGGCATCAGTGGATGACACTGATATGAGGCATCTGTGGATGACGCACTGTTATGGGCATCTGTGGATGACACTGTTATGGGCATCAGTGGATGACACTGTTATGAGGCATCTGTGGATAAAACTGTTATGGGGGCATCTGTGGATGACGCACTGTTATGAGCATCTGTGGATGACACTGTTATTGGCATCAGTGCATGACACACTGTTATGACATATGTGGATGACACACTGTTATGGGCATCTGTGGATGACACTGTTATGGGCATCAGTGGATAACACACTGTTATGAGGCATCTGTGGATGGGGGCATCTGTGGATGACGCACTGTGGATGAGTATCATCCACAGATCCCCCCCATAACAGTGTCATCCACAGATCCCCCATAAAAGGTGACATATTCCACACAGATGCCCCATAACAGTATCATCCACAGATCCCCCCATAACAGTGTCATCCACAGATCCCCCATAACTGAGGCATCTGTGGATGGGGGCATCTGTGGATGACGCACTGTTATTAACAGTGCGTCATCCACAGATCCCCCCATAACAGTATCATCCACAGATCCCCCCATAACAGTGTCATCCACAGATCCCCCATAAAAGGTGACATATTCCACACAGATCCCCCCATAACAGTGTCATCCACAGATCCCCATAACAGTGTCATCCACAGATCCCCCATAACAGTGTCATATTCCACAGATGCCCCTATAACAGTGTCATCCACATATATCCCCTTAACAGTCTATTAAGGGGATATCTGTGGATTGGCACTGTTATAGGCGCATCTGTGTGGAATCTGACACAGATGCGGGGGGGATCTGTGGATGACACTGTTATGGGGGTCGGGGGGGGATCTGTGGATGACACATATATAGCAGCATCTTGTGCTATATATGTGTCATCATCCACAGATCTTACCCCCATAACAGTTTCTCTGACAATGACCCCCAACAGGGGGTGGAGGCCAGCAACTATTGAAAGACCCCGCCGAGTTCCTTATGTAAAGTGTTGTAATTAAACTTGTGCCAAGTTGTACGTACTACTATCTAATCTATTACTAACTTACTGGGACAGGACTTCAGCTAGGATTCACAGTTTGGGCTGCCTGGGCATGGGCACTGGGCGGGCAAGCAGGCTCTTCAAGCATTCAAACTAGCCGGCCGGCGGCAGCGTAACGTGACGTCACTCACTCCGTCACGCCGCACGCACCTGCTCCTCCCACTTTATTAATGAAGCAGGCGGAGCAGGTGCGTGACGTCGGAGTGAGTGACCAGGAGACGGAGCACAGGAGCAGTGAGCAGTCCTATATAGTATTGAGTCATCAGTCGAGCAGTCTGAGCAGATGTATGTCATTGAAGCTGTGCGGGGCTGGCAGCCGGGGCTCAAGCGGCAGGCGGCAGTGCAGGAGGTGGAGCACAGGGGTGTGATTAGGGTGTGCCCAGGCACATCCGGCACACCGCGTGCGCACGCCTATGGTCACCCCATCAAGACCAAGAACCTAACGGTCACTCTGGCTGATCTCCAAAGATCCTGTGGGCAGATGGGAGAAACTTCCAGAAGTTCAACCATCACTGCAGCACTCCACCAATCTGGTCTTTATGGCAGAGTAGCCAGAAAAAAGCCTCTCCTCAGTAAAAGACACATAAAAGATTAAACTTTTTGGATGAAACTATGCACTGCCCAATACCACCCCTACAGTGACAGATTGTAGTGGCATCACCATGCTGTGGAGATGTTTGTCATGGACAGGGAGACTGGACAGAGTTGAGGGAAAACTGAATAGAGCAAAATACAGAGATATTCTTAATGAAAACCTGACCCACAATGCTCTGGGCCTCAGACTGGGCTGAAGGTTCACCTTCCAACAAGACAATGAACATAAGCACACAGCCAAGACAACACAGGAGTGGCTTAAGGACAACTCTCTGAATATTCTTGAGTGACCCAGTCAGAACATTGACTTGAACCCAATCACATATTTCTGCACAGTCTTGAAAATGGTTGACCACCACAGTCCCCATTCAACCTGACAGAGCTTGAGAGGATCTGCAGAGAAAAATGGCTAAAAATCATCAAATACAGGTGTACAAACCTTCTGGCATCATACCCAAGAAGACTGGAGGCTGTAATCACTGCCAAAGGTGCATCAACTAAGTTCCGAGTAAAAGGTCTGAATTAGAGATGAGCGAATTTTCAGTTAGCCAAATTTTTTGAAAAAAATTGGTTCGATTCGAATTTATTTGCGGCGAATCGAGAAAAAAAACAAACGGCTATTTCCTGGCTGCAGAGAACCTTTTTAGTGGTGTAGAACACTGTGCATTGCAGTAACACGCATAGGGAATCTGCTGTGGTAGTGAAACAATACTGTGAGTCAGCATGACACGCACATGACAGGTGTCGCTCTTAGAATCACTGCATATTTCACTTATTTGGGCAGTCACTTGGTCAAAACTGAACAAATAACTGAAGTATGAACTCAGCCTTACAGGTCAATGTTAGCGCCAAGAAGAAGCGCAGTCCTTTTACACCCTTATCAGCTGATTCCACATAGATGTCTACAGAACCTGTTCTAGTAAACGCTTATACAAGTAGAGCCCCCCGACAGAGTGGAGAGGGTGTCAGCAGTAAGTTTGTGTTGATGTCACTGATTATTGGATGCAAAACAGATGACGAGTCAACCATTCAAGAACAGCTGGGCTGCTGGTCAAGACACGACCGCAAAATGACACCGGGAGCTCAGGCTTCTTGCTGCGACTCCTGCTGCCACGCCCCCTTACTCTGCTGCGACCTGTGCCTGCACCAGAAACATTTAGGAATCTGCCACTCCCCTGTGCAGGGCCTGGCACTTCTCTGTCTGACATACTGTTAGATCAGATAAATAAATAAAAAGAAAATTAAAACACCCCAAAAAAGTAAGTGTAATTTTCTCACTTCACCATACAACGGCTAATAAGCCATTTTTCTTTCCACTAATACGCGCCAAAAAGGGCTGTAATTTTCTCACTACACCACACAACGGCAAATACTTTTTTTATGCCATTAATACACGACAAAAAGGGCTTTAGAACATACAACTGCACCGCTGAGTGGCAAATAGGCCCTTATTTTTTTCCACCTATACACGCCACAGAAGGCTTTAGAACATATAAATGCACCGCTGAACGGCAAATATATTTTAATTTGGCCACTAATACACGGCAAAAAGAGGTTTAGAACATATAACTGCACCGCTGAATGGCAAATATATTTTTATTTTGCCACTATTACACAACAAAAAGGGCTTAAGAACATATAACTGCACCGCTGAACAGCAAATAGGCCCTTATTTTTTTTCCACTTATACACGCCATAAAAGGCTTTAGAACATATAACTGTACCGTTGAACGAAAAATATATTTTTCTTTTGCCACTAATACACGCCACAAAAGGCTTTAGAACATATAACTGCACAGCTGAACGACAAATATATTTTACTTTTGCCACTAATACACGACAAAAAGCACTTTAGCACACAACGGCAAATACTTTTTTTGTGCCATTAATACACAACAAAAAGGGCTTTAGAACATATACAGTCAGGTCCATAAATATTAACACTCGTTTGAGGGTATTTGCATCCAAATCAGGTGAACGGTGTAGGAAATACAACAGTTTGCATATGTGCCTCCCACTTGTTAAGGGACTAAAAGTAATGGGACAATTGGCTTCAGCTGTTCCATGGCCAGGTGTTTGTTATTCCCTCATTATCCCAATTACAATGAGCAAATAAAAGGTCCAGAGTTAATTTCAAGTGTGCTATTTGCATTTGGAATCTGTTGCTGTCAACTCTCAAGATGAGATCCAAAGAGGTGTCACTATCAGTGAAGCAAGCCATCATTAGGCTGAAAAAAACAAAACAAACCCATCAGAGAGATAGCAAAAACATTAGGCGTGGCCAAAACAACTGTTTGGAACATTCAAAAAGGAGGAACACCAAAAGACCCAAAGACCACGGAAAACAACTGTGGTGGATGACCGAAGAATTCTTTCCCTGGTGAAGAAAACACCCTTCACAACAGTTGGCCAGATCAAGAACAATCTCCAGGAGGTAGGTGTATGTGTGTCATAGTCAACAATCAAGAGAAGACTTCACAAGAGTGAATACAGAGGGTTCACCACAAGATGTAAACCATTGGTGAGCCTCAAAAACAGGAAGGCCAGATTAGAGTTTGCCAAACGACATCTAAAAAAGCCTTCACAGTTCTGGAACAACATCCTATGCACAGATGAGACCAAGATCAACTTGTACCAGAGTGATGGGAAGAGAAGAGTATGGAGAAGGAAAGGAACTGCTCATGATCCTAAGCATACCACCTCATCAGTGAAGCATGGTGGTGGTAGTGTAATGGCATTGGCATGTATGGCTGCCAATGAAACTGGTTCTCTTGTATTTATTGATGATGTGACTGCTGACAAAAGCAGCAGGATGAATTCTGAAGTGTTTCAGGCAATATTATCTGCTCATATTCAGCCAAATGCTTCAGAACTCATTGCGCTTCACAGTGCAGATGGACAATGATCCAAAGCATACTGCAAAAGCAACCAAAGAGTTTTTTAAGGGAAAGAAGTGGAATGTTATCCAATGGCCAAGTCAATCACCTGACCTGAATCCGATTGAGCATGCATTTCACTTGCTGAAGACAAAACTGAAGGTAAAATGCCCTAAGAACAAGCAGGAACTGAAGACAGTTGCAGTAGAGGCCTGGCAGAGCATCACCAGGGATGAAACCCAGCATCTGGTGATGTCTATGTGTTCGAGACTTCAGGCTGTAATTGACTGCAAAGGATTTGCAACCAAGTATTAAAAAGTGAAAGTTTGATTTATGATTATTATTCTGTCCCATTACTTTTGGTTCCTTAACAAGTGGCAGGCACATATGCAAACTGTTGTAATTCCTACACCGTTCACCTGATTTGGATGTAAATACCCTCAAATTTAAGCTGACAGTCTGCAGTTAAAGCACATCTTGTTCGTTTCATTTCAAATCCATTGTGGTGGTGTATAGAGCCAAAAATGTTAGAATTGTGTCGATTAGGGATGAGCGAACCCGAACTGTATAGTTCGGGTTCGTACCGAATTTTGGGGTGTCCGTGACACGGACCCAAACCCGAACATTTTCGTAAAAGTCCGGGTTCGGGTTCGGTGTTCGGCGCTTTCTTGGCGCTTTTTCAAAAGCTGCAAAGCAGCCAATCAACAAGCGTCATACTACTTGGCCCAAGAGGCCATCACAGCCATGCCTACTATTGGCATGGCTGTGATTGGCCAGTGCACCATGTGACCCAGCCTCTATTTAAGCTGGAGTCACGTAGCGCCGCACGTCACTCTGCTATGATCAGTATAGGGAGAGGTTGCAGCTGCGACGTTAGGGCGAGATTAGGCAGATTAACTCCTCCAAAAGACTTCATTCTGTGATCGATCTGCAGCTGTGGATGATTGAAGTGCTATTATTGACTTGCTCACTTTTTTGAGGCTGCCCAGAGCGTTTTTAAATCACTTTTTTTCTGGGGTGATCGGCGGCCATTTTGTGACTTGTGGTGCGCCAGCACGAGCTATCACCAAGTGTATTTAACCATCGATAGTGTGGTTATTTTGTGCTATATCCTACATCAGCTGCAGGCTGAGCCTGTGTCACTGAAGTGCATTTAACCATCAACAGTCTGGTTATTTTTTGGCCATATACTACATCAGCTGCAGGCTGAGCCTGTGTCACCCAAGTGCATTTAACCATCAACAGTCTGATTATTTTTTGGCCATATACTACATCAGCTGCAGGCTGAGCCTGTGTCACCCAAGTGCATTTAACCATCAACAGTGTGGTTATTTTTTGGCCATATATTACATCAGGGGCAAGTTGAGCCTGTCACCCAGCACCTAAAAAATAGACCTGACATTTCTATTCAACCAAATCTGCACAGTTTTAGCTGGTCAAGTTATTTGTAGTGACCGTAAAAGCAGACTTTTTGTTCTGGGTTGAAAAAGCATTCCCAAATTTGCCATTCTCAAAATAACTAGTTTGTGGTATTTGAGGCCTACTTGAAATCTATCCCAAAAAGAAAATCTTACATTGAAGGTATTGATAGTGTCATTCAGAAAAACCTAAGACACACGCTAGCGTGCTGATAGAAGTGTCATTCTGTGATTAAACCTATAACTGTCACACAGCGCAAAAAAAAAACAGGTCTCACATCTCTATTCAACCAAATCTGCACAGTTTTAGCTGGTCAAGTTATTTGTAGTGACCGTAAAAGCAGACTTTTTGTTCTGGGTTGAAAAAGCATTCCCAAATTTGCCATTCTGAAAATAACTAGTTTGTGGTATTTGAGGCCTACTTGAAATCTATCCCAAAAAGAAAATCTTACATTGAAGGTATTGATAGTGTCATTCAGAAAACCTAAGACACACGCTAGCGTGCTGATAGAAGTGTCATTCTGTGATTAAACCTATAACTGTCACACAGCGCAAAAAAAAAACAGGTCTCACATCTCTATTCAACCAAATCTGCACAGTTTTAGCTGGTCAAGTTATTTGTAGTGACCGTAAAAGCAGACTTTTGTTCTGGGTTGAAAAAGCATTCCCAAATTTGCCATTCTCAAAATAACTAGTTTGTGGTATTTGAGGCCTACTTGAAATCTATCCCAAAAAGAAAATCTTACATTGAAGGTATTGATAGTGTTATTCAGAAAAACCTAAGACACACGCTAGCGTGCTGATAGAAGTGTCATTCTGTGATTAAACCTATAACTGTCACACAGCGCAAAAAAAAAACAGGTCTCACATCTCTATTCAACCAAATCTGCACAGTTTTAGCTGGTCAAGTTATTTGTAGTGACCGTAAAAGCAGACTTTTTGTTCTGGCTTGAAAAAGCATTCTCAAATTTGCCATTCTCAAAATTGTGGTGAACGGGAACAATGAGGAAAACATCTAATAAGGGACGCGGACGCGGACAAGGACATGGTCGTGGTGGTGTTAGTGGACCCTCTGGTGCTGGGAGAGGACGTGGCCGTTCTGCCACAGCCACACGTCCTAGTGAACCAAATACCTCAGGTCCCAGTAGCCAGCAGAATTTACAGCGATATTTTGTGGGGCCCAATGCCGTTCTAAGGATGGTAAGGCCTGAGCTGGTACAGGCATTAGTCAATTGGGTGGCTGACAGTGGATCCAGCACGTTCACATTATCTCCCACCCAGTCTTCTGCAGAAAGCGCACAGATGGCGCATGAAAACCAAGCCCATCGGTCTGTCACATCACCCCCATGCATATCAGGGAAACTGTCTGAGCCTCAAGTTATGCAGCAGTCTCTTATGCTGTTTGAAGACTCTGCTGCCAGGGTTTCCCAAGGGCATCCACCTAGCCCTTCCCCAGAGGTGGAAGAGATAGAATGCACTAACGCACAACCACTTATTTTTCCTGATGATGAGGACATGGGAATACCACCTCAGCACGTCTCTGATGATGACGAAACACAGGTGCCAACTGCTGCATCTTTCTGCAGTGTGCAGACTGAACAGGAGGTCAGGGATCAAGACTGGGTGGAAGACGATGCAGGGGACGATGAGGTCCTAGACCCCACATGGAATGAAGGTCGTGCCACTGACTTTCACAGTTCGGAGGAAGAGGCAGTGGTGAGACCGAGCCAACAGCGTAGCAAAAGAGGGAGCAGTGGGCAAAATCAAAACACCCGCCGCCAAGAGACTCCGCCTGCTACTGACCGCCGCCATCTGGGACCGAGCACCCCAAAGGCAGCTTCAAGGAGTTCCCTGGCATGGCACTTCTTCAAACAATGTGCTGATGACAAGACCCGAGTGGTTTGCACGCTGTGCCATCAGAGCCTGAAGCGAGGCATTAACGTTCTGAACCTTAGCACAACCTGCATGACCAGGCACCTGCATGCAAAGCATGAACTGCAGTGGAGTAAACACCTTAAAAACAAGGAAGTCACTCAGGCTCCCCCTGCTGCCTCTTCTGCTGCTGCCGCCTCGGCCTCTTCTGCTGCTGCTGCCGCCGCCTCGGCCTCTTCCTCCGCCTCTGGAAGAACATTGGCACCTGCCGCCCAGCAAACATGGGATGTACCACCAACACCACCACCTGCGTCACCAAGCATCTCAACCATGTCACACGGCAGCATTCAGCTCTCCATCTCACAAACATTTGAGAGAAAGCGTAAATTCTCACCTAGCCACCCTCGATCCCTGGCCCTGAATACCAGCATTTCTAAACTACTGGCCTATGAAATGCTGTCATTTAGGCTGGTGGACACACACAGCTTCAAACAGCTCATGTCACTTGCTGTCCCACAGTATGTTGTTCCCAGCCGCCACTACTTCTCCAAGAGAGCCGTGCCTTCCCTGCACAAACAAGTGTCCGATAAAATCAAGTGTGCACTGCGCAACGCCATCTGTGGCAAGGTCCACCTAACCACAGATACGGGGACCAGTAAGCACGGCCAGGGACGCTATATCTCCCTAACTGCACACTGGGTAAATGTAGTGGCGGCTGGGCCCCAGGCGGAGAGCTATTTGGCGCACGTCCTTCCGCCGCCAAGGATCGCAGGGCAACATTTTTTGCCTCCTGTCTCCTCCTCCTCCTACTCAGCTTCCTCCTCCTCTTCCACCTGCTCATCCAGTCAGCCACACACCTTCACCACCAACTTCAGCACAGCACAGGGTAAACGTCAGCAGGCCATTCTGAAACTCATATGTTTGGGGGACAGGCCCCACACCGCACAGGAGTTGTGGCGGGGTATAGAACAACAGACCGACGAGTGGTTGCTGCCGGTGAGCCTCAAGCCCGGCCTGGTGGTGTGCGATAATGGGCGAAATCTCGTTGAAGCTCTGGGACTAGCCGGTTTGACGCACATCCCTTGCCTGGCGCATGTCCTGAATTTGGTGGTGCAGAAGTTCATTCGCAACTACCCCGACATGTCAGAGCTGCTGCATAAAGTGCGGGCCGTCTGTTCGCGCTTCCGGCGTTCACACCCTGCCGCTGCTCGCCTGTCTGCGCTACAGCGTAACTTCGGCCTTCCCGCTCACCGCCTCATATGCGACGTGCCCACCAGGTGGAACTCCACCTTGCATATGCTGGACAGACTGTGCGAGCAGCAGCAGGCCATAGTGGAGTTTCAGCTGCAGCACGCACGGGTCAGTCGCACTGCGGATCAGACCCACTTCACCACCAATGACTGGGCCTCCATGCGAGACCTGTGTGCCCTGTTGCGCTGTTTCGAGTACTCCACCAACATGGCCAGTGGCGATGACGCCGTTATCAGCGTTACAATACCACTTCTATGTCTCCTTGAGAAAACACTTAGGGCGATGATGGAAGAGGAGGTGGCCCAGGAGGAAGAGGAGGAAGAGGGGTCATTTTTAGCACTTTCAGGCCAGTCTCTTCGAAGTGACTCAGAGGGAGGTTTTTTGCAACACCAGAGTCCAGGTACAAATGTGGCCAGACAGGGCCCACTACTGGAGGACGAGGAGGACGAGGATGAGGAGGAGGTGGAGGAGGATGAGGATGAAGCATGTTCACAGCGGGGTGGCACCCAAAGCAGCTCGGGCCCATCACTGGTGCGTGGCTGGGGGGAAACACAGGACGATGACGATACGCCTCCCACAGAGGACAGCTTGTCCTTACCTCTGGGTAGCCTGGCACACATGAGCGACTACATGCTACAGTGCCTGCGCAACGACAGCAGAGTTGACCACATTTTAACGTGTGCGGACTACTGGGTTGCCACCCTGCTGGATCCCCGGTACAAAGACAATGTGCCCACCTTACTTCCTACACTGGAGCGTGATAGGAAGATGCGCGAGTACAAGCGCACGTTGGTAGACGCGCTACTAAGAGCATTCCCAAATGTCACAGGGGAACCAGTGGAAGCCCAAGGCGAAGGCAGAGGAGGAGCAAGAGGTCGCCAACGCAGCTGTGTCACACCCAGCTCCTCTGAGGGCAGGGTTAGCATGGCAGAGATGTGGAAAAGTTTTGTCAACACGCCACAGCTAAGTGCACCACCACCTGATACGGAACGTGTTAGCAGGAGGCAACATTTCACTAACATGGTGGAACAGTACCTGTGCACACCCCTCCACGTACTGACTGATGGTTCGGCCCCATTCAACTTCTGGGTCTCCAAATTGTCCACGTGGCCAGAGCTAGCCTTTTATGCCTTGGAGGTGCTGGCCTGCCCGGCGGCCAGCGTTTTGTCTGAACGTGTATTCAGCACGGCAGGGGGCGTCATTACAGACAAACGCAGCCGCCTGTCTACAGCCAATGTGGACAAGCTGACGTTCATAAAAATGAACCAGGCATGGATCCCACAGGACCTGTCCATCCCTTGTGCAGATTAGATATTAACTACCTCCCCTTAACAATATATTATTCTACTCCAGGGCACTTCCTCATTCAATACTATTTTTAATTTCATTTTACCATTATATTGCGGGGCAACCCAAAGTTGAATGAACCTCTCCTCTGTCTGGGTGCCGGGGCCTAAATGTGTGACAGTGGCATGTTCCAGTGGTGGGTGACGTGAAGCCTGATTCTCTGCTATGACATGAATACAGATTTTGCGCTGACATAAGGCCAGATTCTCTGTTACGGGACCGCTCTCCTCTGTCTGGGTGCCGGGGCCTAAATGTGTGACAGTGGCCTGTTCCAGTGGTGGGTGACGTGAAGCCTGATTCTCTGCTATGACATGAATACAGATTCTGCGCTGACATAAGGCCAGATTCTCTGTTACGGGACCTCTCTCCTCTGCCTGGGTGCCTGGGCCTAAATGTGTGACAGTGGCCTGTTCCAGTGGTGGGTGACGTGAAGCCTGATTCTCTGCTATGACATGAATACAGATTCTGCGCTGACATAAGGCCAGATTCTCTGTTACGGGACCTCTCTCCTCTGCCTGGGTGCCTGGGCCTAATGTGTGACAGTGGCCTGTTCCAGTGGTGGGTGACGTGAAGCCTGATTCTCTGCTATGACATGAATACAGATTCTGCGCTGACATAAGGCCAGATTCTCTGTTACGGGACCGCTCTCCTCTGTCTGGGTGCCGGGGCCTAAATGTGTGACAGTGGCCTGTTCCAGTGGTGGGTGACGTGAAGCCTGATTCTCTGCTATGACATGAAGACAGATTCTGCGCTGACATAAGGCCAGATTCTCTGTTACGGGACCTCTCTCCTCTGCCTGGGTGCCTGGGCCTAAATGTGTGACAGTGGCCTGTTCCAGTGGTGGCTGACGTGAAGCCTGATTCTCTGCTATGAAATGAAGACAGATTCTGCGCTGACATAAGGCCAGATTCTCTGTTACGGGACCTCTCTTCTCTGCCTGGGTGCCTGGGCCTAAATGTGTGACAGTGGCCTGTTCCAGTGGTGGGTGACGTGAAGCCTGATTCTCTGCTATGACATGAAGACAGATTCTGCGCTGACATAACGCCAGATTCTCTGTTACGGGACCTCTCTCCTCTGCCTGGGTGCCTGGGCCTAAATGTGTGACAGTGGCCTGTTCCAGTGGTGGGTGACGTGAAGCCTGATTCTCTGCTATGACATGAAGACAGATTCTGCGCTGACATAAGGCCAGATTCTCTGTTACGGGACCGCTCTCCTCTGTCTGGGTGCCGGGGCCTAAATGTGTGACAGTGGCCTGTTCCAGTGGTGGGTGACGTGAAGCCTGATTCTCTGCTATGACATGAAGACAGATTCTGCGCTGACATAAGGCCAGATTCTCTGTTACGGGACCTCTCTCCTCTGTTTGGGTGCCGGGGCCTAAATGTGTGACAGTGGCCTGTTCCAGTGGTGGGTGACGTGAAGCCTGATTCTCTGCTATGACATGAAGACTGATTCTGCGCTGACATGAAGCCAGATTCTCTGCTATGGCATGAAGAGACTGATTCTCTGCTGACATGAAGCCAGATTCTTTGTTATGGCATGAAGAGACTGATTCTTTGCTGACGTGAAGCCAGATTCTCTGCTATGGGACCTCTGTCCAATTGATATTGGTTCATTTTTATTTTTTTAATTTTAATTTTAATTCATTTCCCTATCCACATTTGTTTGCAGGGGATTTACCTACATGTTGCTGCCTTTTGCAGCCCTCTAGCTCTTTCCTGGGGTTCGGGTTCGGGACGAAGTTCGGTTCGGGTTCGGATCCCGAACCCGAACATTTACGGGAAGTTCGGCCGAACTTCTCGAACCCGAACATCCAGGTGTTCGCTCAACTCTAGTGTCGATGTCTCAATATTTATGGACCTGGCTGTAACTGCACCGCTGAACAGCAAATACTGTATATTTTTATTTTGCCACTATTACACGACAAAAAGGGCTTTAGAATATATAACTGCACCGCTGAAGGCAAATATATTTTTATCTTTCCACTTATACACACCACAAAAGGCTTTAGAACATATAACTGCCCCGCTGAACATCAAATATATTTTTCTTTTGCCACTAATACACGACAAATAGGGCTGTAATTTTCGCACTTTACCAAATAATGGCTAATAAGCTCTTTTTTCCCACTAATACAAGCCAAAAAATGCTTTAGAACATATAACTGCACAGCACAAGGGCAAATAAGACATAGAAATATGACCTTGTAAAAAACCCTGTTAATGCCTGTATCAAACAGCACTTGTACCCTAATAAAAGTAGTTTGCTGGAATTACAGAGCTGTATAATGGCAATTTGGATCCCCAGTCAGTTCAGCAAGGTGTAATCGGATTGTTCCTATTACCCAGGCTGTAACCTCCCCTACTGAACCCTGTTCAGCATAAATGCTGTGGAATGATTCCTCCCTATCCTTTTCCTGCACCTTGAATAATCTTTCCCTGCACTTGTAAATAGTTTTTTTTGCACAATGAAGTTTTTCCTAGCACTGTCCCTAGCGCCTGCTGACATCTCTCCCTGCACTAAGTATACTGGAAAATGGCAGAATCCAAGATGGCTGAGCCTATTTATAGGGCTGTGACATCACAGGGCTGGCTGGCTGCTGATTGGCTGCATGCATGGCATTACGGGTGATCCCGCCTTCACAGAGCTCCTTGCTCCATGTCCTTTTTAGGAAAAAATTTGATTTATTACCACAAATCAAATTTTTCCTGAAATTCGGATCGAATTCCACTTCGTCAACTTCAATTCACTCATCTCTAGTCTGAATACGTATGACAATGCAAGATATTAGTTTTTCCTTTTCAATAAATTAGCAAAGATTTCAAACATTCTGTTCTCACTTTATCATTATGTGGTAGTGAGTACAGAATGATGGGAAACATGTGAAAGGATTTGAAGACTTTCTGAATTATATATATAGATATATATATACAAACCGGATTCCAAAAAAGTTGGGACACTAAACAAATTGTGAATAAAAACTGAATGCAATGATGTGGAGATGGCAAATGTCAATATTTTATTTGTAATAGAACGTAGATGACAGATCAAACGTTTAATCCGAGTAAATGTATCATTTAAAAAAAAAAATACGTTGATTCCAATTTTCACGGTGTCAACAAATCCCAAAAAAGTTGGGACAAGTAGCAATAAGAGGCTGGAAAAAGTAAATTTGAGCATAACGAAGAGCTGGAAGACCAATTAACACTAATTAGGTCAATTGGCAACATGATTGGGTATAAAAAGAGCTTCTCAGAGTGGCAGTGTCTCTCAGAAGCAAAGATGGGTAGAGGATCACCAATTCCCACAATGTTGCGCAGAAAGCTGTTACCCAGTGAAAAATTGCAAAGACTTTGCATCTATCATCATCAACTGTGCATAACATCATCCGAAGATTCAGAGAATCTGGAACAATCTCTGTGCGTAAGGGTCAAGGCTGTAAAACCATACTGGATGCCCGTGATCTCCGGGCCCTTAAACGACACTGCACCACAAACAGGAATGCTACTGTAAAGGAAATCACAGAATGGGCTCAGGAATACTTCCAGAAACCATTGTCAGTGAACACAATCCACCGTGCCATCCGCCGTTGCCAGTTGAAACTCTACAGTGCAAAGAAGAAGCCATTTCTAAGCAAGATCCACAAGCTCAGGCGTTTTCACTGAGCCAGGGATCATTTAAAATGGAGTGTGGCAAAATGGAAGACTGTTCTGTGGTCAGACGAGTCACGATTTGAAGTTCTTTTTGGAAATCTGGGACGCCATGTCATCCGGACCAAAGAGGACAAGGACAACCCAAGTTGTTATCAACGCTCAGTTCAGAAGCCTGCATCTCTGATGGTATGGGGTTGCATGAGTGCGTGTGGCATGGGCAGCTTGCATGTCTGGAAAGGCACCATCAATGCAGAAAAATATATTCAGGTTCTAGAACAACATATGCTCCCATCCAGACGTCATCTCTTTCAGACCCTGCATTTTTCAACAAGATAATGCCAGACCACATTCTGCATCAATCACAACATCATGGCTGCGTAGGAAAAGGATCCGGGTACTGAAATGGCCAGTCTGCAGTCCAGATCTTTCACCTATAGAGAACATTTGGCGCATTATAAAGAGGAAGGTGCAACAAAGAAGGCCCAAGACGATTGAACAGTTAGAGACCTGTATTAGACAAGAATGGGAGAGCATTCCTATTTCTAAACTTGAGAAACTGGTCTCCTCGGTCCCCAGACGTCTGTTGAGTGTTGTAAGAAGAAGGGGAGATGCCACACAGTGGTGAAAATGGCCTTGTCCCAACTTTTTTGGGATTTGTTGACACCATGAAATTCTGATTCAACATATTTTTCCCTTAAAATGGTACATTTTCTCAGTTTAAACTTTTGTTCCGTTATTTATGTTCTATTCTGAATAAAATATTAGAAGTTGGCACCTCCACATCATTGCATTCAGTTTTTATTCACGATTTGTATAGTGTCCCAACTTTTTTGGAATCCGGTTTGTGTATATATATATATATATATATATATATATATATATATATATATCATAGAAGCATACAGGTTCCCTATGGTATTGTGCATATTTGCCCACAGGCAGGGCTTCCAACTAGCATTTTTAAGCAGGATAATGGCACACAGCAATGGTTTCCCAGGAATGTCTCCATCCAACTAGCCAGATTTATTGCCAACCAAGCATTTTTAGGAACAGCTATGAGGCCAGCTTTGGGACCTACATATATACCTTCTATAGATGATGAGCAAATTTTTTGAATGTCCTATTCACAGAATCTTTAAAAAAGTGTGAAAATCCTGATGGATCCCTGCCTCATTCTTTTTGACAAATGTGATGTTTTGTACACTTGCAGAGGATAACTTTGTCCTTTTGGGTGTGACACCACTACCTTTTGCGCTGAAAACCCTCTCTGAGATGATATTGGAGGCTGGACAAGACAGTGCAGTGAGAGCAAGCTGGGCCTTTTTCAGCCACTGTTCCAGTCTGTCTGCCCAGAAGTCCATGGTTTCAGGGAACAGAGTGTGTAACGGGAAAAGTCCAAGTCCACAGTCATTTAGAAAACATGACAATTTTAAGGATTTTTTTATTTTTTATAAAAGACAGCTGGCTAGAAATACAAATACAATAAAGCAGAATTACATTTTGTTGATTTCTATAATGATGACACAATTTTTATGGACACCTGGCAAAAAGTTGGGCTGATGGCAAAGAGAAAAATTACTTTTTGTTGAAGGCGCGAGACTGCGCAACATTTCCATGATGACGGGACACGATTATGGACAGCTAGACAGAGCTAGTAATGCTGAATTCAATTTAGTGAAACCTATGCCGTAATTACCACAACTGAGTGATACATCAGCAACTGCACTGCCAGCATTATGCTAATTGCTGCTTGTGAATAGTTTTCTTATGGTAACACATTCTGTTCTGGAGTGTTTGGCAAAGAGGTGGAGGAGCCTGAGCAGGAGAAGAATCAACTGATGATGATGGCAAGGACACTGTAATGCTTGGGTTGTGGCCTGGCTGACACAAGGAAGACCAGCAGAAGGGCAGACTTGTTCTGATTCAGAGTGCTGGCCAGTCTTATTTTCCCACTGGATCCATTGATGCAGCCTCATTTGCTGCAATAGAGCCCTGGTACCTTTGTATGTGTTTAAATGCATACGGCAGTGGTCTTGTGTGCTGACTTTGGAGAGAAAAATAGACATAACAAGGATACTGGCATAAAGCTAGTGGCAGCTGAGCTTGGCCTAAATCTGGCACAATTTGAGCCTGTGCCGACAGTTTCAGCAACATTACCAATTCCCGAACTGACCATAATAGAAGCAGATCTGGCCCTGGCATTTTTGGGAGGTTCTTCTGGCCACATGTTACCTCTGCTCTTTATTGCCACTGTGCCTACCACCCTCCCTTGATGTCACCTCCCCCTCAGCACCTTGATCCCGCTCTCAGGTTTTATCCAACACACAATCATCATCACCACCCACTATCAGACTATGATACTTTATCATGGGCTCCTTGGCCCCCTTCCCAATTCACTGCTCTGTATTTGCTCCGAGTGCCACGGTCACTACCCCTACCCCTACCGCCAACTCCGTGGGTACTAGGATCACTACTACTCAAACTACCACCAACACAGCTATGCATCGCCTGAACCTCCTCCTAATGGTAGTCCAAACACTGAAGCGGACGTTTCTCATGCAAGTCATCAACAGAAAGAATATTTTGAGTACGTTCCAGAGCACACAGGGTTTTATTGCCTGTTCTTAGGGGAAAAAAGCACCCCACCAGAAGGGGGCAGTAAAGACAAAGATGATGCATCAAAGACGATACAAGCTTTTCTAGCACTGCAAGGAGGAGCAGGAGGAATGTTGTGACCCCTGGATCTAGGGCAAGACTCTGAGGTGACCATGACATCATCTTACAGAAAAAATGAGGTTGTTTTAGGAATTTGTTTACAGTGCAACATAAATTTTTTACTTGCCAACAGCTGTATGGAAACAGAATGAAATAAAGAACTGTGACCAGGCCCTACCTATGCTTTCCTTGATAAAACCCTGACTTTTCTATCTATTGATTAGATCTACATAATTAAATATGCCCCTATACTGCCCCATCCACACCTAGATTACTGCCTTGGTCTGTAGTTGCTTTTTGGCAGACATAGCCAAGACACATGCTCTCAGATATCCAGCTGTGTTCAGAATGGTGTCTCTCTAGCCCAGGGGCTGAAGAACCTTCCAAAATCTTGCCCCTGATTGGCCAACAGGCTTTCCACTTCTGAGTTACTCAGGGCAATCCCCCTCCCTCCCAGGGTCTTATAATCCTCCATCTTCATCCTCCCTGTTTTTTTTTCCACCAATTTTCCCTGTAAAATGGCATGTTCCATCCAAAGCAAATCTCTAAAGCTTCAGATTCCTTTGGAAGCAGAATGTTTGTGAAATTTGTAATGAATCTGATTAGTTCAGAATCAATTCGCTCATTTCTGGTATTTTCCTATATATCTTTAAGCATTGCAGAAAGGTCACAGCCGCCTACAGTATATCAGTACAGACAGTATCATATATAGCATGAAAACATATTTATAAAAAAGGAATTCAACAATATTGGAAAGACATTCTTGAAGGCAGCTATACTCCTTTATCTTCAGGTCTGAATATCATCTACAACCAAATAATACCACTATATTATATAGCTAATTTTCTTGTCCTTGGAGACCCTTCCCTACAGATGGAAATAATTTCCAGCTCAAGCGGAAAAGGACTAGGAGGAAAACTATGGTGCTTTATAATGATAAACTGTAAGAAACAGAAGAGAGATGGATATGAGCCAGGGGTGCACCACCAATGAGGCCAGGTGAGGCGATTGCCTCAGGCAGCACCAGGTAGGGGCTAGAGGGGGGGGGGGGGGCAGCAGAAGGGCCATGGGCAATGATCGCTTTCATTGTGGCAAAGGGGTTAGGTTAAGAAATTGGCATGGGGGGGGGGGCGCCGTTTCAGTTTACGCCTCAGGCAGCAGAAAGGCTAGGTGCACCCCTGATATGAGCCTAGCTTTATTTAACTCTTTTTACCCTGGGTCTGTTTTCACCCTCCTGCCCAGGCCATTTTTTTGAAAATCTGACATATGTCACTTGATTTGGTAATAACTCTGGAACACTTTTACTTATCCAGGCCATTCTGAGAATGTTTTGTCGTGACACATTGTACTTTTCGACAGTCATAAATTTGAGTCAATATATTTCACCTTCAATTATGAAAAAACTAAATTTATCAAAAATGTGGAAAAATTTTAATTTTTGAAACAATTCTTAAAATTTGTAAGAAAATTCAGAAAACCCACTTTTTTAAGGACTAGTTCAATTCTTAAGTCACTTTGTGGGGCTTACATAGTAGAAACCACCCATAACTTAACTCATTTTAGAAGCAATGCCCCTTAAGTTAAACTGATTTTTTACAAACTTTGTTAACCCTTTTAGGTATTCCACAAGAATTAAAGGAAAATTGATGACATTTCTAAATGTCACTTTTTTGGCAGATTTTCTATTTTAATAATTTTTTCTGTAACAAATCAAGGGTTAACAGCCAAACTCAATATCTATTACCTGATTCTGCAAATTACAGAAACACCCCACATGTGGTGGTAAACTGCTGTAAGGGCACACGGCAGGGCGCAGAAGGAAATGGTTAAGAAATGACAAGCTGGTTAAGAAATGACAAGCTCAGATTCTTGTCTACAAATGCTCGCAGTTTAGGGAATAAGATCAATGAACTTGAGGCTATAATGGCATCTGAGAATATAGATGTAATGGCTGTTACTGAGACGTGGTTCAAGGGGAGTAATGACTGGGATATATCAATACCAGGGTTCTCACTATACAGGAAAGACAGAGAAGGCAAGAAGGGGGAGGGGTGGCCCTGTATGTGAAAGATAGCATAAAATCTAATTTGATACAAGTTAGCGAGAACAATTAAGAGTCAGTTTGGGTTACCTTGCAGCTTGATAATCATAAGGTAACTCGGGTAGGTGTGATATATAGACCAGCTATATTATATAGCTAATTTTCTTGTCCTTGGAGACCCTTCCCTACAGATGGAAATAATTTCCAGCTCAAGCGGAAAAGGACTAGGAGGAAAACTATGGTGCCTTATAATGATAAACTGTAAGAAACAGAAGAGAGATGGATATGAGCCAGGGGTGCACCACCAATGAGGCCAGGTGAGGCGATTGCCTCAGGCAGCACCAGGTAGGGGCTAGAGGGGGGGGGGGCAGCAGAAGGGCCATGGGCAATGATCGCTTTCATTGTGGCAAAGGGGTTAGGTTAAGAAATTGGCATGGGGGGGGGGGGCGCCGTTTCAGTTTACGCCTCAGGCAGCAGAAAGGCTAGGTGCACCCCTGATATGAGCCTAGCTTTATTTAACTCTTTTTACCCTGGGTCTGTTTTCACCCTCCTGCCCAGGCCATTTTTTTGAAAATCTGACATATGTCACTTGATTTGGTAATAACTCTGGAACACTTTTACTTATCCAGGCCATTCTGAGAATGTTTTGTCGTGACACATTGTACTTTTCGACAGTCATAAATTTGAGTCAATATATTTCACCTTCAATTATGAAAAAACTAAATTTATCAAAAATGTGGAAAAATTTTAATTTTTGAAACAATTCTTAAAATTTGTAAGAAAATTCAGAAAACCCACTTTTTTAAGGACTAGTTCAATTCTTAAGTCACTTTGTGGGGCTTACATAGTAGAAACCACCCATAACTTAACTCATTTTAGAAGCAATGCCCCTTAAGTTAAACTGATTTTTTACAAACTTTGTTAACCCTTTTAGGTATTCCACAAGAATTAAAGGAAAATTGATGACATTTCTAAATGTCACTTTTTTGGCAGATTTTCTATTTTAATAATTTTTTCTGTAACAAATCAAGGGTTAACAGCCAAACTCAATATCTATTACCTGATTCTGCAAATTACAGAAACACCCCACATGTGGTGGTAAACTGCTGTAAGGGCACACGGCAGGGCGCAGAAGGAAATGGTTAAGAAATGACAAGCTGGTTAAGAAATGACAAGCTCAGATTCTTGTCTACAAATGCTCGCAGTTTAGGGAATAAGATCAATGAACTTGAGGCTATAATGGCATCTGAGAATATAGATGTAGTGGCTGTTACTGAGACGTGGTTCAAGGGGAGTAATGACTGGGATATATCAATACCAGGGTTCTCACTATACAGGAAAGACAGAGAAGGCAAGAAGGGGGAGGGGTGGCCCTGTATGTGAAAGATAGCATAAAATCTAATTTGATACAAGTTAGCGAGAACAATTAAGAGTCAGTTTGGGTTACCTTGCAGCTTGATAATCATAAGGTAACTCGGGTAGGTGTGATATATAGACCAGCTATATTATATAGCTAATTTTCTTGTCCTTGGAGACCCTTCCCTACAGATGGAAATAATTTCCAGCTCAAGCGGAAAAGGACTAGGAGGAAAACTATGGTGCCTTATAATGATAAACTGTAAGAAACAGAAGAGAGATGGATATGAGCCAGGGGTGCACCACCAATGAGGCCAGGTGAGGCGATTGCCTCAGGCAGCACCAGGTAGGGGCTAGAGGGGGGGGGGGCAGCAGAAGGGCCATGGGCAATGATCGCTTTCATTGTGGCAAAGGGGTTAGGTTAAGAAATTGGCATGGGGGGGGGGGGCGCCGTTTCAGTTTACGCCTCAGGCAGCAGAAAGGCTAGGTGCACCCCTGATATGAGCCTAGCTTTATTTAACTCTTTTTACCCTGGGTCTGTTTTCACCCTCCTGCCCAGGCCATTTTTTTGAAAATCTGACATATGTCACTTGATTTGGTAATAACTCTGGAACACTTTTACTTATCCAGGCCATTCTGAGAATGTTTTGTCGTGACACATTGTACTTTTCGACAGTCATAAATTTGAGTCAATATATTTCACCTTCAATTATGAAAAAACTAAATTTATCAAAAATGTGGAAAAATTTTAATTTTTGAAACAATTCTTAAAATTTGTAAGAAAATTCAGAAAACCCACTTTTTTAAGGACTAGTTCAATTCTTAAGTCACTTTGTGGGGCTTACATAGTAGAAACCACCCATAACTTAACTCATTTTAGAAGCAATGCCCCTTAAGTTAAACTGATTTTTTACAAACTTTGTTAACCCTTTTAGGTATTCCACAAGAATTAAAGGAAAATTGATGACATTTCTAAATGTCACTTTTTTGGCAGATTTTCTATTTTAATAATTTTTTCTGTAACAAATCAAGGGTTAACAGCCAAACTCAATATCTATTACCTGATTCTGCAAATTACAGAAACACCCCACATGTGGTGGTAAACTGCTGTAAGGGCACACGGCAGGGCGCAGAAGGAAATGGTTAAGAAATGACAAGCTGGTTAAGAAATGACAAGCTCAGATTCTTGTCTACAAATGCTCGCAGTTTAGGGAATAAGATCAATGAACTTGAGGCTATAATGGCATCTGAGAATATAGATGTAGTGGCAGTTACTGAGACGTGGTTCAAGGGGAGTAATGACTGGGATATATCAATACCAGGGTTCTCACTATACAGGAAAGACAGAGAAGGCAAGAAGGGGGAGGGGTGGCCCTGTATGTGAAAGATAGCATAAAATCTAATTTGATACAAGTTAGCGAGAACAATTAAGAGTCAGTTTGGGTTACCTTGCAGCTTGATAATCATAAGGTAACTCGGGTAGGTGTGATATATAGACCAGCTAGCCAAGTCAAAGAATTAGATGATCTACTAGTTGAGGAAATAGCTAAAATGACATTGAAGGGGGAAGTTATCATTATGGGAGACTTAAATATTCCAGATGTAAACTGGAAAACCAAAATAGCTAGTTCTGCCAGGAGTACAGATATTCTAAATTCCCTACTGGGATTATCTCTACAGCAAGTAGTTGAGGAGCCAACCCGGAAGGAGGCCATTTTAGATTTAGTATTCACAAATAGGAATTTGGTATATGATATTACTGTAGGGGAAAGCTTGGGATCTAGTGATCACCAGGCAGTGTGGTTTACTATAAGTACAGTGACTGAGTCACACCACACATGCGGCGCATGACGTACAGTGAGTGAGCGCCGCCACCCGCAGAGCCTGCCTGTGGGGGGACATTATTTTTAATAAGGATCACTATGGACATTATTTAGAATGGAGGCTGCTGTGGGTGTCATTATAACTGTATAATGTTTGATAGGCCTAGTCCTGAGTTATATTACCCTGCCCTGTATAATAATGTACCCTGATACCCCTTAGTTATATTACCCCAGCGGGGTAATATAACTAAGGGGTATCAGGGATGGGTACATTATTATACAGGGCATGGGCAGGGTAATATAACTCAGCTCAGGACTAGGCCTATCAGACATTATAGTTATAATGAGTAATGACACCCACAGAAGCCTCCATTCTAAATAATGTCCATAGTGATCCTTATTAAACTTAATGTCCCCCACAGTGACAGTGGCCCCCACCCCCCCCAGACCATCACTCCCCTCACAGCAGGCTTCTTTTCAGCATCAGCACTGCTCAGGGGCTCAGGGCGGGCGGTAACAAACAGGCAGTGCGGCGCTCACTCACTCACTGTACGTCACGCGCCGCCTAGTGGGAGGAGCAGGCACGTGACGTCAGTAAGTGCCGCCCGCACGTACCGGAGCTGAGTGACTGGACTCGGTAGTACGTACGGGCACTGTCTGAAGAGTGAGAGGACTCGGCACTCGGGCGCAGGTCGCAGGGCAGGCGAGATCTCAGAGGGAGGGAGCCAGGGCGCACGGCAGAGAAACGACAAGAGGGCGCCCCTGCCGGCGCCCCCCTTCTGACAGCGCCGCGGATGGCCGCCCGCCCCTAGAAACGGCCCTGATTGTGCGCAGTACTGGAGACCATATCTCCAGAAGGATATTGATACTTTGGAGAGAGTTCAGAGAAGAGCTACTAAACTGGTACATGGATTGCAGGATAAAACTTACCAGGAAAGATTAAAGGACCTTAACATGTATAGCTTGGAAGAAAGACGAGACAGAGGGGATATGAGAGAAACTTCTAAATACATAAGGGGAATCAACACGGTAAAAGAGGAGAGAATATTTAAAAGAAGAAAAACTGCTACAAGAGGACATAGTTTTAAATTAGAGGGGCAAAGGTTTAAAAGTAATATCAGGAAGTATTACTTTACTGAGAGAGTAGTGGATGCATGGAATAGCCTTCCTGCAGAAGTGGTAGCTGCAAATACAGTGAAGGAGTTTAAGCATGCATGGGATAGGCATAAGGCCATCCTTCATATAAGATAGGGCCAGGGGCTATCCAAAGTATTCAGTATATTGGGCAGACTAGATGGGCCAAATGGTTCTTATCTGCCGACACATTCTATGTTTCTATGTTTCTATGAATCAGTCCAAAAAGCCACTTGGTTTTTGGACTGATTTTTAGACACCATGTTCCTTTTGAAGCTCCCCGATGCACCCCTACAGTTGAAATTCCCCAAAAGTGACCCCATTTTGGAAACTACAAGATAAGGTGACAGTTTTATTGATACTATTTTGGGGTACATATGATTTTTGATCGCTCTATATTACGCTTTTTGTGAGGCAAGGTGATAAAAAAATGGCTGTTCTGGGACACTTTATTTTTCAGTTTTTTACAATGTTCATGTGACAGGCTAGATCATGTACTATTTTTATAGAGCAGGTTGTTATGAACGTGACAATATCAAATATGTCAACTTTTTTGTTTGTTTGTTTAAGTTTTACATAATAAAAATTATTGAAAAAAATTATGTTCTTGTGTCTCCATTTCTGAACGCCATATGTTTTTTTTAATTTTTCTGCTGATCATCTTGTGCATTGTACATATTTGGGTACATATGATTTTTTGATCATTCAATACTACACTTTGTGGGAAAAGGTGACCAAGGTAATTCGTTTTTATTTTATTTTTTGTGTGTGATATTTGTCATGTGATATTTTTATAGAACAGGTCATTACGGACGTGTCAATACCTAGTATGTATACTTTTTTAAATTTAATTTAAGTTTTACACAATAAAAGCATTTTTGAAACAAAAAAAAAATGTTTTAGTGTCTCCATATTCTAAGAGCCATATTTTTTTTTTTTTTTGGGGCGATTGTCTCAGGTAGGGTCTTATTTTTTGCGTGATGAGGTGACAGTTTGATTGGTACTATTTTGGGGTGCATATGACTTTTTGATTGTTTGGTATTACACTGTTTGTGATGTAAGGTGACAAAAAATTAGTTTTTTGGCACAGTTTTTTTTTTTTTTTTTACGTTGTTCATCTGAGGGGTTAGGTCATGTGATATTTTTATAGAGCAGGTATTTACAGACGTGGCAATTCTTAATTTGTATTGTAGTTTTTTTATTTATTTCAGTTTTACACAATAAAAGCATTTATAAAACAAAAAAAGATGTTTTAGTGTCTTCATATTCTGAAAGCCATATTATTATTATTATTATGTTTAGCTATTGTCTTAGTTAGGGTCTCAACCCCTCAGGTCCTAACCCCCTCAGGACCTAACCCCTCAGGTCTTACGTTGTTCATCTGAGGGGTTAGGTCATGTGATATTTTTATAGAGCAGGTATTTACAGACGTGGCAATTCTTAATTTGTATTGTAGTTTTTTTTATTTATTTCAGTTTTACACAATAAAAGCATTTATAAAACAAAAAAAGATGTTTTAGTGTCTTCATATTCTGAAAGCCATATTATTATTATTATTTTTAGCTATTGTCTTAGTTAGGGTCTCAATGTTTGCGGGATGAGGCGCTGGTTTGATTGGTACTATTTTGAGGTGTATATGACTTTTTTATTGCTTGGTATTACACTTTTGTGATGTAAGGTGACAAAAAATGGCACAGTTTTTATTTTTTTACGTTGTTTATCTGACGGGCTAGATTATGTGATATATTTATAGAGCCAATCATTACGGATACCAAAATTCCTAATATGTGTGTGTTTTCTTTCTATTTTTTATTATAAAATCAGGGGAAAGGGGCAGTTTTTATTTATTTTTTACTTGAAACTTTTTTTTTATTATTAACCCCTTAATGCAAAACGCCGTGCATGTACGGCAAGGGAAACTGTGCCAAAACGCATTCTGCCGTACATGCACGGTGTTCATTTAAATGCTCCCCGGCCGAGATCGTCCGCCTGAAACGCAACTTACCCCACTGTGTTGGGGACCGAACAACTCCCCCTTGACGGCCAGGGACCAATCAGCTGTGGTCCCGCCCGCAGATCACTGACACATGTCTGTTCCTCCCTGCGAGCGATTGTGCGCGTGTGCACATGCCCGTACACATATCCTACTCTTGTGGCGCCCAGCTCTCACTGAAATGAGATGATCGCAGATGAGAAATAGCTTTCTGCACATAATTCATTGGGATTGGTCCGTTCCTGACAGTGGACCAATCACAATAAGTTATGTACAGAACGCTATCTCTCAGCTTCGATCTTCTCATTTCAGTGAGAGAAGTGATCGGAGCCAGAGCCAGTGAAACAGACCTGTAAAAAAAAAAAAAAATAAAATAAAAGTGCTCCATCATCACCCCTCATTTGTCCCAACTACCTGTCACTGTGTTCTGTCTGCCAATAGTGACAGTACATCAGTACACACAATTACACTTCAATAAACTCCCCAGTCCCTGTCATCCATACTGTCAGTAACCTGTCAGAAAGCTTTTTGGGAATTCATTAGCGTTAGTTAGTTTTAGGGTAAGTTAGACTAACGTTTATTGTAAAAAAAAAAAAAAAAATTAATTAAAAAATATAAATATTTTTAAAATAATAAAAATATATATACAGTATATATATATATATATATATTTGGGACCTCAGTACTTGTCTCTGATTATAAATACTCTGCATTTCAGACCCCCCCCATAACTCTGAACTTCTATCTTTTATCTGTGACCAGTCCTTATCACTGATTTTGCCAGCAGTGACAAATTTCTGTAACCAGTGACTGATATAAAGCTCCAATGCTTTTGGAGCACTTTCTTTTTCTATTTTTTTCGGAATAAAAAATAAATAAATTACTTTCTAAGTTAGTATTAGGGTTACAAAATGTCTCAACGGGTGTACAGCGCCGAAGACGCTTATACTATAATAGCCTAAGTGCCTGACTCTTACAGTGGAGAAGAAGAATCTTTTCTTATGTACAGTATACTAGTGTTGAGCACGAATATTCGAATTACGAACATTTATCTTGAATATCGCAAATTCGAGAATTCGAGAATATTTCGAATATAGTGCTGTATATTCGCTATATCGAATATTCGTCATTTTTTAACATCTAAAAACATGATTCCTCCCTGCTTCCTGCTTGTGGGCCAATGAATCATTAGCCCACAAGCAACTTAAGCAGGGAGGAATCATGACTTCAGATGGGAAAAATCACGAATATTCTAAAAAACAAATCTATAGCACTATATCGAATATATTTGTTTTCTAGAATATTTGTCTTTTTTTTTTTTTTAATCTGTACAGTTTTCCACTTCGGCATACTCCTCCCTGACTAGCGTCCCCGTCGCCATGGGAACACCTGGGGTTTAGAATATACCATCGGATCTGAGTTTTCACGATCTCAGTGAGACCGTAGTATGTGATGAAGTGGAGAACCGCACTCTATTCGACAGGCTCTGGTGCCAATCAAGGGCTGAGAGCAGCCAATGTACATATGGTGAGATTGAGGCACACAGATTTTAAGTGTTGCAATTCAAAGTATTTATTTAGTATTAGTTTCACAGTACTTTCATCCAATTGCCCAATATTTGTTTCCAAGGTACAAACAGAATCTCTAGACCGGACGTTTCGGTCACATTAGACCTTCATCAGCGGTCACATTTTATCTGCAATAATATACAAAAATGGAAATGAACTGGAATAGCAACACTGAAGAAATTGTGGTATATACGTTCAGTAATATAGAAATATGACAATCCAAAATGTTGCTAGATATACAAGAGATACGACACAATGGCAAATCTACAGACACCATGGACGGGAACTACATTAAGACTTAATCCGGATTTTATTTAATTCATCAAGTACTCATACAGATTCGGATTTGCTAAGTGAAAGTTATGAAGGTAAGTATATAGAGGATAATGCCGGATATATGCAATCAGCAAACAACACACAATGGATCTATTTGTTATAAATTTTGGGCACCTACATAAGTGTGCATGTGATCCATACTGATTATATGTTAATAGCAGACAGTATATTCAGGAGAAATGCTCAATATATTCTATTAATACATGCTAGGTACATCAAGGAGAAATGCTCTATGCACAAGATCACAAGTTGTCTGGGAGTTGCTGAATACATACATTCTATTAATACATGCTGAGTACATCAAGAAGAAATGCTCTATGTGCAGGATTGCAAATTTGTCTGGGAGCTACTGAATACATATGTTCTATCAATACATGCTAGGTACATCACGAGGAAATGTTTAATGCACAGGATCACAAAATATCTGAAAGGTGCTGGATACATATACTCTATCTATTCATGCTGAGTAAAATAAAATGTTATATTATTGCCCCCAAGTAAAGACACCTTAGTGTAGCGCGTAACATGTGGAGGACGCTGGACCCGCTCAACACCTGTAAAAAGCAAAGGATTAGTCGATCTTTACCTGTTCTGGTAGGAATAGTGGGTCCCAGGGCTTGGATATGCGGCGTCAGAATCGCGCCTGTCAGGGTTTAAATGTACGGGCTCCTGGTAGTTCCAGTCATGTGACCTGAAGTCACGTGGTGCCTGGGACGTAAGTGTGGGAGAAAACAGTATGGGAGAAAATTAAAGGGAAAGTTAAAGGGAAAATTGGGGAAAAAGGTCATCTCACCCTCACCCGATGCAGACAAAATTTATTTTCAGCGGGTCTGTGGAAACAAATAGAACAATGTTTAGACCATATGCATATCATCTATGTTTATACATTAATAAAAAATAGTCACATTCGCGATTCAAACCGTTAGGTGAAAGTGCCCCTAATTTATGAATCCAGAATGCCTCCCGTTGTTTTAGGAGGAGTGTCCGATTGCTTCCTCTCCTGGGTGGATCAATTTGTTCCAAAATTTGTAAACAGAATTGGGAGATTTGGTGTTTCTTGTCCGAAAAATTGTATGGTATTGGTAAGAACGTGTGGCCAAGTCTAATAGTCGACTTGTGCTTACTTATTAGATTCCGAATATGTTGCGTAGTTTTGCCCACATATGCGAGTCCGCACGGGCATTTAAATAAATAAATTACGAAACTAGAGTCGCAGGTATAGAATCCTCGGATTGGAATGATCTGTCCAGTACGTGGGTGCGTGGCATATTCCCCTTTTATTACACTCGAGCACTAGGCGCAGTGCAGACAAGGATATGTGCCTTGTCGTCTGCTCCGTAAAAAAGTCTGTTTCGGTGGTTTGGTAAAACTGCCTATGTCTGCCTTGACCAATTTGTCCCTGATGTTGGGAGATCTTTTATAGCACGTCAGGGGGGGTTGATTAAATTATTTTATATTGGGATAAGCAAGTGGCCAGTGTTGTTTAAGAGCCTGTTGGATTTTTGGCATTAAAGGATGGTATGTGGTTACACACGCTATTCTATTTTGGTTATTGGATTTGGGTCGTGACTGGTGGGTCACTTCTAGGTCTTGTAGAGCATTGTTTAAGACGGTCTCGGGGTAGTCCCTATTCAAAGAAATTTTGGTCATAGCGTCGAGTCGTGTAGTTTTTATTGTGTCGCTACTGACAATTCAGTCAACACGTGTGTACTATGACCAGGGTAAAGATGTTTTTGTAGCCCTAGGATGGCAGCTTTTGTAGTGGAGGAGACTATTACGATCGGTAGGTTTATTGTACAAATCTATAGATAGTGTTCCCGTTTGGTCAATTTTGACAAATGTATCAAGGAAGCTGATCTTTTCTTTACTGGTAAGGGAGGTGAAATCTAGTTCCTTGTATATCTGGTTTAAGTCTTCTACAAACTGGTGTACAGTGGATATAGGCCTCCTCCAGATGCAGAAAATGTTGTCTATAAAACAGTACCAAATATCAGCGTATTGCTGAAATAAATAATTTGTATAGACGTGATCCTCCTCGAACGCGATCATGAAAGCATTTGCATAAGGAGCGGCCATGTTAGACCCCATCGCGGTACCCCTTCTCTAGCCATAGTACATGTCACCAAACAGAAAAAAGTTTTTTGTAAGCATGATCTCAAAAATTTTGAAGCAAAATTACTGTTGTGTATTATCCAGATTAGAGTGGTTGTGTAGCAGCCTTGCTGTGGCTTGTATCTCTTTGTCGTGTGCTATAGATGTATATAAGTAGTGATGGACGAACATCTGCCGGGACGGTTTGCAAACGCGATCGCATGAAAATGTTCGCGAACCGCAAGTCCGCGGCGGGTCCCATTCATTTTAATGGCAGGCGAACCTGAAAAACCTTCAGCTCATATTTGCAGCCAAGAAATAATTACTAGAACTGCACAAATAGTCCCACAACATGGACAGGTTTATTTATAAGGTAGGGGTTATGTCCATGTGCTGAAGAATCTCAATTGGCTGTCCTATACTACCTGATGGATGTGTCATGTCAAAGTTCTTCACAATGTAAAAGAATATGGTTGGCGCGAATATCTCCATATGTTCGCATGTTCGGCGAATCGCGAACTCGCAAAGTTCGCCGCAAAACGACCGCCAGGCGAACCGCAGGCCATCTCTATATATGAGCTATTGACGTATAAGCTTAGTAGAATGCTTTCTGGTGTTATAACAATTTCTTTTAGTTTCCTAAAGAAATATGTGGTATCCAGTATAAAAGATCTCAATGTTTTAATCAATGGTGTGAGTATTTTCTCCATATAGATGGCTAGGGGGAAAAGAATTGAGTTAGTCGAGGCGACTATAGGATGTCCTGGAGGGTTAATAAGACTTTTATGGATCTTGGGTAGTATGCAAAAAACAGGAGTAATGGGATTTTGTTTGGTGAGGAGAGTAGCCGTTTTGGAATTAATGACTCCTAAATGTAAGTATATGTTATGTTATCCATACGTCTCTGTATCTGAGAGTTGTCTCCTAATCTCAGTCAAGTAATCCGCCTTGTCCTTAACGACAAGGGTTCCTCCTTTGTCCCCAGGTTTGATAATGATTTCCTTATTATATTGTAATGTTTTAAGTGCTGAACTCTCCTCAGGGGACAAATTATTAGTATGTTTATAGTGACCTTGTGTGTTTGCCATTAGTATATCCTTTACTAAATTTTGGGAAAGGGAAATATATGTCTCCACTGGATGTTTATTTTTGGGCGGCATGAAGGAGCTCCTGTTCCTCAATCTTAAATTATCAATAGATAGTGGCCCCGGTGGGGTAGATGTGCCCGGTTCTTGTATTGTGAGTTCTTGAAATTGGGTCTGAAGTCTTAATTTCCGGTAGAATCTTTGTAATTCGTGTTCTAATGTAAAGGTATTTCATTTTGGTGTAGGGCAAAATGATAGACCCTTCTGTAATAGAGTGATGGATGAAATGTTAATGACTAAATTGTCCTCCTTACCTGGGAGCGTGTCTGTACGCGTTCTTCTTGGCTTTCTGCCACCCCTCCTGGTCTTCCACGTCTTGATCTGCCTCTCGGTTGGAAGTTGCCTAAAAAACAGGGTTGATATCCGTAGCTCCCGGATCTGTCGCTGTCTGAGTTTGAAGAGCCGGAGTAGTAAGGGTGACGATATTCACATATCCAAGCCCTGAGACCCACTATTCCTACCACAACATGTACAGATCGACTAATCCTTTGCTTTTTACAGGTGTCGAGTGGGTCCAGCGTCTTCCACATGTTACATGCTACACTAAGCGGTCTCCACTTGGGGGCAATAATATAACATTTTATTTTACTCAGCATAACCAAAATCGAATAGCGTGTGTAACCACATACCATCCTTTAATGCCAAAAATCCAACATCCTGACGTGCTATAAAAGATCTCCAAACATCAGGGACAAATTGGTCAAGGCAGACATAGGCAGTTTTACCAAACCACCGAAACGGAGCAGACGACAAGGCACATATCCTTGTCTGCATTGCGCCCAGTGCTCGAGTGTAATAAAAGGTGAATATGCCACGCACCCACACACTGGACAGATGATTCAAATCCGAGGATTCTGTACCTGTGACTCCAGTTTTGTAATTTATTTAATAAAATGCCCGTGCGGACTCGCATATGTGGGCGAGACGACGCAACATATTGTATTCAGTAGCTCCCAAATTTGGGATCCTGCACATAGAGCATTTCTCCTTGATGCACCTAGCATGTATTAATAGAATATATTGAGCATTTCTCCTGAATATACTGTCTGCCATTAACATATAATCAGTATGGACCGCATGCACACTTTATGTAGATGCCCAAAATTTATAACAAATAGATTCATTGTGTGATGTTTGCTGATTGCATATATCCGGCATTATCCTCTATATACTTACCTTCATAACTTTCACTTAGCAAGTCCGAATCTGTATGAGTACTTGATGAATTACATAAAATCCGGATTAAGTCTTAATGTAGTTCCCGTTCATGGTGTCTGTGGATTTGCCATTGTGTCGTATCTCTTGTATATCTAGCAACATTTTGGATTGTCATATTTCTATATTACTAAACATATATACCACAATTTCTTCAGTGTTTCTATTCTATTCCATTATTGTATATTATTGCAGATAAAATGTGACTGCTGATGAAGGTCTAATGTGACCGAAACGTCCGGTCTAGAGATTCTGTTTGTACCTTGGAAACAAATATTGGGCAATTGGATGAAACTACTGTGAAACTAAATAAATACTGTAATTTTTTTCTCATCTGAAGTTCAGATTAGAAAAAAATGACAACTATTAAAAAAAAAGATTATAGCACTATATTAGCTAAATTGCTCTACATTCGTTTTTTTTTCGAATATTCGCTATATTGCTATATATTCTTGTTGTAGAATATTACGAATATTCAGAAAAACAAATATAGCACTATATTAGCTATATTGCTCATTTTTTAGAATATTTGTCATTTTTCCCATCTGAAATCATGATTCCTCCCTGCTTAAGTAACTTAAGCAGGGAGGAATCATGACTTCAGATGGAAAAAAAATGACGAATATTCGAAAAAACTAATATATAGCACTAAATTCTATAGTGCTATATATTCGTTTTTGACCCACGCCTGTATTGATCGCGTAATATTCACATATTAAGCGATCATTACCTTGGCAATTTCTCGAGTAAAAATTTTTTAGAATATAACGAATATTCGAATTTGCGAATATTCAACAAATAATCTACGAAATATTTGCGAAATATCACAAATTCGAATATGACCCCTGCCGCTCATCACTAATGTGTACCTCTTCTTCTTAATCATCAGTTGACGAACCCTCTCAAAGACGCAGTAGAGTTAGAAGCGCATCAGCTTCTACAAATGACCCCAGCTGGACTTCTGCTAATAACTTTGTACCTCAGGTGCCGGACTTTACGGCCACTACAGGCATTCATGTGAACACTAGTGATGAGCGGCAGGGGCAACATTCGAATTCGTAATATTTTGCGAATATGTGGTAGAATATTCGTCATATATTCGCGAATATTCGTATTCGAGATTAAATCTGTAAAAATCGCATAAGATTATTTACGTGATTCCAAAAAATCTACAATGTAAATATCGCGCAATGCGAAGTGGGTCAAAAACTAATATATAGCACTATAGAATATAGTGCTATATATTCTTTTTTTAGAATATTCGTCATTTTTTTTCCATCTGAAGTGAACAGTCATTGGCCCACAAGCAACTTAAGCAGGGAGGAATCATGACTTCAGAAGGAAAAAAATTACGAATATTCTAAAAAACAAATATATAGCCCTATGTTCAATATAGGGCTATGTATTTGTTTTTTAGAATATTTGTAATTTTTTTCGATCTGAAGTCTTGATTTCTCCCTGCTTAAGTTGCTTGTGGGCCAATGGTTCATTGGCCCACAAGCAAGAAGCAGGGAGGAATCATGTTTTCAGATGGAAAAAAATGATGAATATTCGATTTAACGAATATATAGCACTATATTCAAAATATTCACTAATTCTCGAAGTGGCGATATTCGCGATAAAAATTTGTAATTTGAATATTCGTGCTCAACACTAGTGAACACTGCATGGTTCACGGAAGCTGATTTTTTTCCACCTTTTTTTTTCTGATGAATTGATTGACATGATGGTGGAGCAAACTAATCTTTATGCCAATCAATTTTTAGCCACCCACCCCAACTCATACTATGCAAGACCACTTCAGTGGACTCCCACAACCCCTTTGGAAATGAAAATGTTTTGGGGTCTAATACTTAATATGGGGATAATTAAAAAAAAACATCACTATGGTCATATTGGAGTAATGACCTTTTATATCACACGCCAATATACCGCACCATTATGTCCAGGACCCGATTCGAAGTTCTCCTGAAATTTCTACATTATAACAATAATTCAGATTCTCCACCCCCTAATGATCCTGGATATGATCGTTTATACAAAATTCGGCCCATTATAGATTATTATAATCTAAAGTTTGGCCAGGTATACACCCCCCAAAAGCATCTGTCCATTGATGAACTTAAAGGGCAGACTGCATATTCGCCAATACCTGCCCAACAAATGGGCCAGATATGGCATCGAAATCTGCAAACTATGTGAAAGCCAAAGTGGCTATACACATAAATTTAGAGTTTACGAGGGAAAAGATTAAAAAATCAAACCCCCAGAGTACACCCCTGTCCTTGGAATAGCAGGCAAAATAGTATGGGACTTGATTCACCCCCTGCTAGGTCAAGGGTACAACTTGTACCTTGACAACTTCTACACAAGTGTCCCACTACAGAAATACCTGTTTTCCAGAGACACTGTTGCATGCGGAACTATACATTTTATAGACCAAAGAATAAAAGTGAGGGAAAGCAGAGCAGTTTGCAGTGATAACATGATGCGGGATGTCTTTGTACTTACTACCATACATGCTGACAGATGCAGCCCTGTTCCAGTTTGTGGATCTACAGAATCAGTCCCCAAACCTGTGTGCATCCAGGACCATAATAAGTTTATGGGAGGGGTGGATCTGTCAGACCAGGTACTGCAACCATACACTGCCCTCCGCAAAACTCAGGCATGGTATAAAAAATTGGCAATTCACCTGACGCAAATTGTCCTCTATAATGCTTTTGTAATATACAGAAGTGCAGGAAACAGAGGAAAATTCCTGCACTTTTAAGAAAAAGTAATAAAGACCTTTTTATTTGGGGAACAGGAAGGGGAAGGAAGCAGGGCCAAAGGAAGTGAGAACAGAATAATACGAGGACAGCATTTCCCTGGGGTAGTTCCCTCAACAGAGACATGGAGAAGGCCACAAAAAAGGTGTCGGGTATGCTCCAGAAATGGAAACAGGAAAGACACAATTCATCATTGTGAGATGTGCCACTCAAAGCCGGGTCTTTGCATAAAAGATTGTTTTAGAATCTACTACACCTCTGTTGACTAAACCCACTTTGATCATTTTATAAAACACCCCCTTGAAACTGTATGCTGGTAAAAATTCTAATTCCCCTTTTCTCCCCATTTCAATTGGCATTCTAATAAAACCCATAACAAAGCTAAAAATTCTCATTACACCCCTAGATGAAAACCTTGACGGGTGTTGTTTTATAACAGGGGACTAGAATGTTGTATGTTCTGGTAGCTCAGAGCCTCTGCAATGTGATGACATAAAATATACAACATATTTCTTTGATATAATTTGAGACCCTTGTTTCTTTTAGCTGCTATATTTAGCGACTATGTCCTACCATATAAAGCTTTTACATATATATAAAGAGACATTTTCTTGTAAAAAATTAAATTTTTCATTTTCTCAGCCAAATATTTCTAAATTCTATGAATCGCTTGTTGGGTCAAAGTGCTCGCTACATGTTTAGAAAAATTCCTTGGGGGGGTATAGTTTCCAAAATGGGGTCACTTTTTGGGGTTTTCCACTGTAGGGATACCTCAGCGTGTCTTCAAATGTGACATGGCACCTGAAAATTGCAGCGAAATCTGCCCTCCAAAAGCCATATGGTGGTCCTTGCCTTTTGAACCCTGCAGTGTGCCCATACAGCAGTTTATTGCCACATATGGGGTGTTTCTGTAAACTACAGAATCAGGGCAATAAATATTGAGCTTTGTTTGGCTGTTAACCCTTGCTTTGTTACTGGAAAAAATGGATAAAAATGGAAAATCTGCCAAAAATGTGAAATTCTGAAATTTCATCTCCATTTTCCATTAATTCTTGTGGAACACCTAAAGGGTTATCAACCTTTGTAAAATCAGTTTTGAATACCTTGAGGGGTTTTGTTTCTAAAATGGGGTCATTGTGGGTGGTTTCACTTTTTTGGAGTTTCTACGCTAGGGGTGCATCAGGAGGGCTTCAAATGGGACATGGCATCAAAAAAACAGTCCATCAAAATCTGCCTTCCAAAAACCATATGGCGTTCCTTTCCTTCTGCGTCTTGCCGTGTGGCCGTACAGCAGTTTACTACCACATATGGGGTGTTTCTGTAAACTACAGAATCAGGGCAATAAATATTGAGTTTTGTTTGGCTGTTAATCCTTGCTTTGTTAGCAGAAAAAATGATTAAAATGGAAAATCTGACAAAAAAAGAGAAATTCTGAAATTTAATTTCCATTAGTTCTTGTGGAACACCTAAAGGGTTAACAAAGTTAGTAAAATCAGTTTTGAATACCTTGAGGGGTGTTTTTTCTAAAATGGGGTCATTGTGGGTGGTTTCTATTATGTAAGCCTCACAAAGTGACTTCAGACCTGAACTGGTCCTTATAAACTGGGTTTTGGAAATTTTCTGAAAAATATCAAGATTTGCTTCTAAACTTCTAAGCCTTCTAAGGTCCCCAAAAAAATAAAATAGCATTCACAAAACTATCTAAACATGAAGTAGACATATGGGAAATGTAAAGTAATAACTATTATATGAGGTATCACTATCTGTTTTAAAAGAAGAGAAATACAAATTTTGAAAGTTGTGAATTTTTCCATATTTTTGGTAAATTTGGTATTTTTTTATAAATTATTATGAAATATTTTGATTCAAATTTACCACTGTTATGAAGTACAATATGTGACGAGAAAACATTCTCAGAATGGCTTGGATAAGTAAAAGCGTATCACCACATGTCAGATTTGTCTGGTCCTTAAGGTAAAAAATGGCCCAGTCCTTAAGGGGTTAAACACTTATTTTTATTTATTTTTTTTAAACTTTATTTCTGTCCCACTCTGGGACTTCAACTTTTGGGGGTCTGGTCCCCTCTGCACTGCATTACATTTGTATTGTAATGCATTGCCTGTTAGTGTATTACACTGTGTAATATATTAACAGTTGCCTAGGAGACCCAGACAGGGGCTGCATCTCCTCGGCTTCCGTAGAAGACAGATTCCGATGCCTCTGCAAGGCATCGGGCTGCCTTCTCACCCATCGTGTCCCCGTCACCTTAGCGCGAGGACCCAATGGGATCCCTCACTCGCAGCAAACACCTTCTATGCTGCGGTAAGCGCTGAAGGGTTAAGGGGCATTGGCTTTTACATTGATACCTGTGGATACAGCAGGGGCCTGGCTATCAGTGACTGCTGGGCCCCTGCAGTGATCGAGCGGGCACCGGAGCGGTGCCCGCTCGATCAGCATGACATAATTATACGTCAAATTGCGGGAAGTCATCTCCCGCTATGACGTACTATTACGTTGTTGGTCAGGAAGGGGTTAATGTATCTTTAAACTTGCTTATATTGTATATTACACAAAGAGTATTTCTGTGTGTTATCAGGAACAGTTGAAGCAGCAGTCCCAAAGATTGGAGTAAGTCCCTTCTCCAGAAAAACAACCAAAGTACATATATAGGGGTCCGCGCTAGGTTTCCACAGGCAGGCGTTTCACTTACAGGAAGATTACATGGAGATTCCACGATGTCACCAGTACATCTCCAATATCAATCCCGATACCGACCAGCAAAGTTTTTTCTCCTTCAGTGCAATATCCAGGGTGTTTAATATTCAGTAATATTTATTGTACTTACAAACATCGATTGGTAAAAAGTGTGTATAGATGCCCGACCCGGGTTTCGCCTTTGCTTCGTCTGGGGCGTTAAAAAAACTAATCAGCCAAAGCTGTGATCTTATACCTCTTATGTCATATCCTGTTTCCCGAATCGGGATTCATATACAATCGTATACATTCATGTCGATAAAACATTTGATTATTTAAAATCATACTGTAAAATCGCCGACTTTTAAAACACACTCTAAAAACGTATGCAAAATTTTCACACATAAAATCGCCAACCCATTGCTACATTAGTGAAATAGTGCCTGACTTCCACGGACACATTAGAGCCGGTGCCAGTGTGCGTGCTCTGAGTTAAACATGAGCCACACATATGGTCTAGGCATCGTACTTCATTATCTTTTATACACATTTCATACAGTAAAAGGGATTTTGATGACCCCAATACCTACATATATATAAACACACCTATGGCATGGAAACTATTATTATGCTGAGAACTACCTAATAAATACCCATTACGCTAAATCCTCTATTAACCCACTCTGTACCTGAACCACCTATTTTCCTACGCATACCAAGAGATATCTAAACTAGTGATTACGTTCAATACATGCTGACTGCCTTCATGTCCCATTCTATGTTGAGACCATTAGGTTGTAGGGTGTTCAGTTCATATATCCATTTTGCCTCGATTTTATTAATCTGTTGTGCCGCATCCCCACCTCTCCAATTTTTTTGCACATGTTCGACTCCAACAAATCTTAATCCTGCAGGATTCTTTTGGTGGACTCTTTTAAAGTGTGCAGATACACTGTGTGACTCAAGACCTCTTTTTATATTGCCTATATGTTCGCTAATCCTAGTTTTTTTATTTTCTTAAGGTTCTGCCCACATATTGTAGCCTGCAGGGGCACTCTAAAACATAGATTACCCCTGCAGACTCACAGGATAGTTGTCCTCTCATGCGTAATTCGTTTTGATTGGAGCAGGAGGATATGGTGTTTTGAGTACTACCATTTTTTATCCATCATGGATCTATTTTTACAGCCCGAACAGAAGACACACCACACAAAGTTATTTTTGGTGGACTTTTTAATTTTTTCTTTTAGACATCCTCGTACTATTTTGTTCCGTACAGTGGGTGCCCTTTTAAAAATAAAAGGTGGTTTATTTGGGATAAGAGGACCAATGACTTCGTCATTCTTCAATATTCTCCAGTTCTTCCTAATTGCCTGCTTGATCTCAGGACATGAGGCTGAATACATGGTTTTAAATGCCCACTTGAATCAATCAGTGTTTTTCTCTCTGGCGGTTTTTATTCCGACATGGCTTTCACCAATTACCCTTCTTTGATCTTGTAGTACCTCCTCATTGTAACCCTTTTCTTTAAACCTATTTAAAATGATACCACTCTGTTTCTCATAGTCTACCTGATAGGAGCAATTTCTTTTTATGCGTTGGAACTGATTCTTGGGGAACCCCTGTAACCATGGGCTATAATGACAGCTGGTGGCATCAATATAGCCATTCCTATCTGTAGGTTTGAAGAAGGTTTTGGTTGTAAGACGTTGGTTGATGATAGATATTTCCAAATCAAGGAAATTAACCCTAACTTTACTACTCTCCTCCGTAAATTTTTATGTTCCATTGATTGTTATTGATGTACAAAATGAACGCCGTTAGAGAGGACTCATCACCCTTCCAGATACACAGGCAATCATCAATGTATCTTCTCCAAAGAATCAACATCCCTCCTGCTCCTATTTTCTGTATAATTGGGGTAATAAAAATGTTTTCCCAATAGGACATGAAAAGATTGGCGAAACTGGGTGCGAATTTCGCACCCATCGCCACTCCAGACGTCTGAAAATAAAATGAGTCATTGTACCAGAAGTAATTATGGGTTAAACAATATTCGATACAGTTTAAAATAAATTCTTTTTGTGCAATTGTCATGCATTGATCATTGTCCATGAAATATCGTACTGCCTCTAAACCCTTATCGTTGGGAATTATAATGTAGAGTGATGAAACATCTGCTGTCATCAGATGTACATCCTCTGTCACCGTATCAACCTCATTTAAGATCTGCAGAACATGACCTGTGTCTTTGAGGTAAGATGGTGCAGTGGGCACATACTTCTGAAGAAATATGTCCACATATTCTGAGATCCTGCTGGTGATAGATCCGATCCCAGAGACAATAGGTCTCCCTGGTGGATTAACTGGATCCTTGTGGACTTTAGGCAAATAATAAATGAAGGGTGTGATTGGATGAGTATTATGGAGATGAATTCTCTTTTTTTCAAGACTCTTTTTTTTAGACCTCTATCAAGTAATATTTTTAATTATTTTTTATATTCATTGATTGGGTCCTTTTTTAACAGTTTATAAGTTAGGCTACTTTCACACTTGCGTTAGGAGCGGATCCGTCTGGTGTCTGCACAGACGGATCTGCTCCTATAATGCAAACGCTTGCATCCGTTCAGAACGGATCCGTTTGCATAACCATGAACAAAAAAAAAAATTTTTTTTTTTTTTTTGTTCATGATAATGCAAACGGATCCGTTTTGACTTTACATTGAAAGTCAATGGGGGACGGATCCGTTTGAAAATTGAGCCATACTGTGTCATCTTCAAACGGATCCGTTCCCATTGACTTACATTGTAAGTCTGGACGGATCCGTTTGCCTCCGCACGGCCAGGCGGACACCCGAACGCTGCAAGCAGCGTTCGGGTGTCCGCCTGCTGAGCGGAGCGGAGGCTGAACGCTGCCAGACTGATGCATTCTGAGCGGATCCGCATTCACTCAGAATGCATTGGGGCAGTACGGATCCGTTCGGGGCCGCTTGTGAGAGCCTTCAAACGGAACTCACAAGCGGAGCCCCGAACGCTAGTGTGAAAGTAGCCTTACCTTGTCACCTTCTAACAGTCTATTCAGTAGGACTATCAGCTGTGTATCCACCTGACTTCTCCTCAACGCAACTGTTGGTCCCAACCCCATTTATAAGGCAAGAAATCCTACTTATTCAACCTGACAGGGCACACCTGTGAAGTGAAAACCATTTCAGGGGACTACCTCTTGAAGCTCATCAAGAGAATGCCGAGAGTGTGCAAAGCAGTAATCAAAGCAAAAGGTGGCTACTTTGAAGAACCTAGAATATGACATATTTTCAGTTGTTTCACACTTGTTTGTTATGTATATAATTCCACATGTGTTAATTCATAGTTTTGATGCCTTCATAGTCATGAAAATAAAGAAAACTCTTTGAATGAGAAGGTGTGTCCAAACTTTTGGTCTGTACTGTATGTTTGGAAAATTTTCCCCATCAATTAATCAAAGGTCTATTAATAGACAACACACAAAAGGAGGAGAGTTGGAAAAACACTCCAGGGAAGAAAAAAAGACCTATAGAGGAAAAAGAGGAGGAAAAAGAAAATGCAAGTCCACAGGCCAAGAAAGGGAGAGAGAGAGCAAATAGGGATATACAATCTGAGCTCCTATGAGTTAAAAGAAGAAGAGAAAAGAGTTCTCAATAGAGGTCTTAAATTTGCCCCCACATATAAGGGTAATAAATTTGAAGTTTATTTGGACATACACCGATATATAATGAAACTTAATATCTTTAAATATATGATGTCCAAACCAATAATAGAAGCTGTGGTGACGGAACAACAACCACATACCTCCCTAAAAAAAAAATCTAAATTCTACCCGAATAATAAGGACAATGAATGTATTGAGGCCTTCAAGAAAGGAGTAATAAAAGGAGTAGAAGGGATCAAAGACAATAAAAATATAAAAAACAACCTCAGTCGGAAAGAGAAAGAAGCTTTAAGGGATTTAGAGAATAACACCAACATAATAATAAAACCAGCAGATAAGGGGGGGGGGGATAGTGGTTCTTAACAAGGAGTGTTACGAAAAAGAAATTGAACGAATTCTAGGTGACAAGGTAACTTATAAACTGTTAAAAAAGGACCCAATCAACGAATATAAATTTTTTTTTTTAAATATTACTTGATAGAGGTCTAAAAAAAGGAGTCTTGAATAAAAAAGAATTCGACTATCTCCATAATACTCATCCAATCACACCTTTCATTTATTATTTGCCTAAAGTCCACAAGGATCCAGTTAATCCACCAGGGAGACCCATTATCTCTGGGATCGGATCTATTACCAGCAGGATCTCAGAATATGTGGACATACAGTACAGACCAAAAGTTTGGACACACGTTCTCATTCAAAGAGTTTTCTTTATTTTCATGACTATTGTATACATAACAAACAAGTGTGAAACAACTGAAAATATGTCATATTCTAGGTTCTTCAAAGTAGCCACCTTTTGCTTTGATTACTGCTTTGCACACTCTTGGCATTCTCTTGATGAGCTTCAAGAGGTAGTCCCCTGAAATGGTTTTCACTTCACAGGTGTGCCCTGTCAGGTTTAATAAGTGGGATTTCTTGCCTTATAAATGGGGTTAGGACGATCAGTTGCGTTGAGGAGAAGTCAGGTGGATACACAGCTGATAGTCCTACTGAATAGACTGTTAGAATTTGTATTATGGCAAGAAAAAAGCAGCTAAGTAAAGAAAAACGAGTGGCCATCATTACTTTAAGAAATTAAGGTCAGTCAGTCAGCCGAAAAATTGGGAAAACTTTGAAAGTAAGGGCTATTTGACCATGAAGGAGAGTGATGGGGTGCTGCACCAGATGACCTGGCCTCCATAGTCACCCAATCGAGATGGTTTGGGGTGAGCTGGACTGCAGAGTGAAGGCAAAAGGGCCAACAAGTGCTAAGCATCTCTGGGAACTCCTTCAAGACTGTTGGAAGACCATTTCAAGGGACTACCTCTTGAAGCTCATCAAGAGAATGCCAAGAGTGTGCAAAGCAGTAATCAAAGCAAAAGGTGGCTACTTTGAAGAACCTAGAATATTACATATTTTCTGTTGTTTCACACTTGTTTGTTATGTATATAATTCCACATGTGTTAATTCATAGTTTTGATGCCTTCATAGTCATGAAAATAAAGAAAACTCTTTGAATGAGAAGGTGTGTCCAAACTTTTGGTCTGTACTGTATTTCTTCAGAAGTATGTGCCCACTGCACCATCTTACCTCAAAGACACATGTCATGTTCTGCAGATCTTAAATGAGGTTGATACGGTGACAGAGGATGTACATCTGATGACAGCAGATGTTTCATCACTCTACATTATAATTCCCAACGATAAGGGTTTGGAGGCAGTACGATATTTCATGGACAATGATCAATGCATGACAATTGCACAAAAAGAATTTATTTTAAACTGTATCGAATATTGTTTAACCCATAATTACTTCTGGTACAATGACTCATTTTATTTACAGACGTCTGGAGTGGCGATGGGTGCGAAATTCGCACCCAGTTTCGCCAATCTTTTCATGTCCTATTGGGAAAACATTTTTATTACCCCAATTATACAGAAAATAGGAGCAGGAGGGATGTTGATTCTTTGGAGAAAATACATTGATCATTGCCTGTGTATCTGGAAGGGTGATGAGTCCTCTCTAACGGCGTTCATTCAGTACATCAATAACAATCAATGGAACATAAAAATTTACGGAGGAGAGAAGTAAATTTAGGGTTAATTTCCTTGATTTGGAAATATCTATCATCAACCAACGTCTTACAACCAAAACCTTCTTCAAACCTACATATAGGAATGGCTATATTGATGCCACCAGCTGTCATTATAGCCCATGGTTACAGGGGGTCCCCAAGAGTCAGTTCCAACGCATAAAAAGAAATTGCTCCTATCAGGTAGACTATGAGAAACAGAGTGGTATCATTTTAAATAGGTTTAAAGAAAAGGGTTACAATGAGGAGGTACTACAAGATCAAAGAAGGGTAATTGGTGAAAGCCATGTCGGAATAAAAACCGCAAGAGAGAAAAACACTGATTGATTCAAGTGGGCATTTAAAACCATGTATTCAGCCTCATGTCCTGAGATCAAGCAGGCAATTTGGAAGAACTGGAGAATATTGAAGAATGACGAAGTCATTGGTCCTCTTATCCCAAATAAACCACCTTTTATTTTTAAAAGGGCACCCACTGTACGGAACAAAATAGTACGAGGATGTCTAAAAGAAAAAATTAAAAAGTCCACCAAAAATAACTTTGTGTGGTGTGTCTTCTGTTCGGGCTGTAAAAATAGATCCATGATGGATAAAAAATGGTAGTACTCAAAACACCATATCCTCCTGCTCCAATCAAAACGAATTACGCATGAGAGGACAACTATCCTGTGAGTCTGCAGGGGTAATCTATGTTTTAGAGTGCCCCTGCAGGCTACAATATGTGGGCAGAACCTTAAGAAAATAAAAAAAACTAGGATTAGCGAACATATAGGCAATATAAAAAGAGGTCTTGAGTCACACAGTGTATCTGCACACTTTAAAAGAGTCCACCAAAAGAATCCTGCAGGATTAAGATTTGTTGGAGTCGAACATGTGCAAAAAAATTGGAGAGGTGGGGATGCGGCACAACAGATTAATAAAATCGAGGCAAAATGGACATATGAACTGAACACCCTACAACCTAATGGTCTCAACATAGAATGGGACATGAAGGCAGTCAGCATGTATTGAACGTAATCACTAGTTTAGATATCTCTTGGTATGCGTAGGAAAATAGGTGGTTCAGGTACAGAGTGGGTTAATAGAGGATTTAGCGTAATGGGTATTTATTAGGTAGTTCTCAGCATAATAATAGTTTCCATGCCATAGGTGTGTTTATATATATGTAGGTATTGGGGTCATCAAAATGACTTTTACTGTATGAAATGTGTATAAAAGATAATGAAGTACGATGCCTAGACCATATGTGTGGCTCATGTTTAACTCAGAGCACGCACACTGGCACCGGCTCTAATGTGTCCGTGGAAGTCAGGCACTATTTCACTAATGTAGCAATGGGTTGGCGATTTTATGTGTGAAAATTTTGCATACGTTTTTAGAGTGTGTTTTAAAAGTCGGCGATTTTACAGTATGATTTTAAATAATCAAATGTTTTATCGACATGAATGTATACGATTGTATATGAATCCCGATTCGGGAAACCGGATATAACATAAGAGTTGGGAGGTATAAGATCACAGCTTTGGCTGATTAAGTACAATAAATCTTACTGAATATTAAACACCCTGGAGGAGAAAAAACTTTGCTGGTCGGTATCGGGATTGATATTGGAGATGTACTGGTGACATCGTGGAATCTCCATGGAATCTTCCTGTGAGTGAAACGCCTGCCTGTGGAAACCTAGCGCGGACCCATATATATGTACTTATATTGTATATTATTGCATTCCCCATAACGTATTCCTAGTTTGTACAGTCCTGATCAAAAGTTTAAGACCACTTGAAAAATGGCAAAAAATAATATTTAGCATGTCTGGATCTTAACAAGGTTCCAAGTAGAGCTTCAACATGCAACAAGAAGAAATGGGAGTGTGACTACCTGACAGAAAATGACAATGAATCCACATCTTTGCACAGATTTGGCCTTTTAGAGGCATGTGGTCCTAAAATTTTGATAAGCTGAAAAACAGCCTGTTTCAGTTTATTCGTTGTTTTCATTAAATTGAGTGCTCAAAATATGTTTTGTCTCACTCCCATTTCTTCTTCTTGCATGTTGAAGCTCTACTTGGAACCTTGTTAAGATCCAGCCATGCTAAATATGATTTTTTGCCATTTTTCAAGTGGACTTAAATAGGGATGAGCGAACCCGAACTGTATAATTCGGGTTCGTACTGAATTTTGGGGTGTCCGTGACACGGACCCGAACCCGAACATTTTCGTAAAAGTCCGGGTTCGGGTTCGGTGTTCGGCGCTTTCTTGGCGCTTTTTGAAAGGCTGCAAAGCAGCCAATCAACAAGCGTCATACTACTTGCCCCAAGAGGCCATCACAGCCTTGCCTACTATTGGCATGGCTGTGATTGGCCAGTGCAGCATGTGACCCAGCCTCTATTTAAGCTGGAGTCACGTAGCGCTGCACGTCACTCTGCTATGATCAGTATAGGGAGAGGTTGCTGCTGCGATGTTAGGGCGAGATTAGGCAGATTAACTCCTCCAAAACTCCTTCTGTGATCGATCTGCAGCTGTGGATCATTGAAGTGCTAATATCGACTTGCTCACTTTTTTGAGGCTGCCCAGAGCGTTTTTAGATCACTTTTTTCTGTGGTGATCGGAGGCCATTTTGTGGCTTGTGGTGAGCCAGCACAAGCTATCACCAAGTGTATTTAACCATCAACAGTGTGGTTATTTTTTGCTATATCCTACATCAGCTGCAGGCTGAGCCTGTGTCACCGAAGTGCATTTAACCATCAACAGTCTGGTTATTTTTTGGCCATATACTACATCTGGTGCAGGCTGAGCCTGTGTCACCCAAGTGCATTTAACCATCAATAGTGTGGTTATTTTTTGGCCATATACTACATCAGGGGCAAGTTGAGCCTGTCACCCAGCGCCTAAAAAACTAGACCTGACATTTCTATTCAACCAAATTTGTACTGTTTTAGCTGGTCAAGTTATTTGTAGTGACCGTAAAAGCACACTTTTTGTTCTGGGGTGAAAAACTATTCCCAAATTTGCCATTCTCAAAATAACTAGTTTCTGCTATATGAGGCATACTTGAAATCTATCCCAAAAAGGATATCTTACATTAAAGGTGCTGATAGTGTCATTCAGAAAAACCTAACACACACGCTACCGTGCAGATACAAGTCTAATTCTGTGATTAAACCTATACCTGTCACACAGCGCAAAAAAAAACAGGCCTCACATTTCTATTCAACCAAATCTGTACTGTTTTAGCTGGTCAAGTTATTTGTAGTGACCGTAAAAGAACATTTTTTGTTCTGGGGTGAAAAACTATTCCCAAATTTGCCATTCTCAAAATAACTAGTTTGTGCTATATGAGGCCTACTTGAAATCTATCCCAAAAAGGATATCTTACATTGAAGGTGCTGATAGTGTCATTCAGAAAAATTTAACACACGCTACCGTGCAGATACAAGTCTAATTCTGTGATTAAACCTATACCTGTCACACAGCGCAAAAAAAAAACAGGCCTCACATTTCTATTCAACCAAATCTGTACTGTTTTAGCTGGTCAAGATATTTGTAGTGACCGTAAAAGCACATTTTTTGTTCTGGGGTGAAAAACTATTCCCAAATTTGCCATTCTCAAAATAACTAGTTTCTGCTATATGAGGCCTACTTGAAATCTATCCCAAAAAGGATATCTTACATTGAAGGTGCTGATAGTGTCATTCAGAAAAACCTAACACACACGCTACCGTGCAGATACAAGTCTAATTTTGTGATTAAACCTATACCTGTCACACAGCGCAAAAAAAAACAGGCCTCACATTTCTATTCAACCAAATCTGTACTGTTTTAGCTGGTCAAGTTATTTGTAGTGACCGTAAAAGCACATTTTTTGTTCTGGGTTGAAAAACTATTCCCAAATTTGCCATTCTCAAAATAACTAGTTTCTGCTATATGAGGCCTACTTGAAATCTATCCCAAAAAGGATATCTGACATTGAAGGTGCTGATAGTGTCATTCAGAAAAACCTAACACACACGCTACCGTGCAGATACAAGTCTAATTCTGTGATTAAACCTATACCTGTCACACAGCGCAAAAAAAAACAGGCCTCACATTTCTATTCAACCAAATCTGTACTGTTTTAGCTGGTCAAGTTATTTGTAGTGACCGTAAAAGAACATTTTTTGTTCTGGGGTGAAAAACTATTCCCAAATTTGCCATTCTCAAAATAACTAGTTTCTGCTATATGAGGCCTACTTGAAATCTATCCCAAAAAGGATATCTTACAATGAAGGTGCTGATAGTGTCCTTCAGAAAAAATTAACACACACGCTACCGTGCAGATACAAGTCTAATTCTGTGATTAAACCTATACCTGTCACACAGCGCAAAAAAAAACAGGCCTCACATTTCTATTCAACCAAATCTGTACTGTTTTAGCTGGTCAAGTTATTTGTAGTGACCGTAAAAGAACATTTTTTGTTCTGGGGTGAAAAACTATTCCCAAATTTGCCATTCTCAAAATAACTAGTTTCTGCTATATGAGGCCTACTTGAAATCTATCCCAAAAAGGATATCTTACATTGAAGGTGCTGATAGTGTCATTCAGAAAAACCTAACACACACGCTACCGTGCAGATACAAGTCTAATTCTGTGATTAAACCTATACCTGTCACACAGCGCAAAAAAAAAACAGGCCTCACATTTCTATTCAACCAAATCTGTACTGTTTTAGCTGGTCAAGTTATTTGTAGTGACCGTAAAAGCACACTTTTTGTTCTGGGGTGAAAAACTATTCCCAAATTTGCCATTCTCAAAATTGTGGTGAACGGGAACAATGAGGAAAACATCTAGTAAGGGACGCGGACATGGTCGTGGTGGTGTTAGTGGACCCTCTGGTGCTGGGAGAGGACGTGGCCTTTCTGCCACAGCCACACATCCTAGTGAACCAACTACCTCAGGTCCCAGTAGCCAGCAGAATTTACAGCGATATTTGGTGGGGCCCAATGCCGTTCTAAGGATGGTAAGGCCTGAGCAGGTACAGGCATTAGTCAATTGGGTGGCCGACAGTGGATCCAGCACGTTCACATTATCTCCCACCCAGTCTTCTGCAGAAAGCGCACAGATGGCGCATGAAAACCAAGCCCATCGGTCTGTCACATCACCCCCATGCATATCAGGGAAACTGTCTGAGCCTCAAGTTATGCAGCAGTCTCTTATGCTGTTTGATGACTCTGCTGCCAGGGTTTCCCAAGGGCATCCACCTAGCCCTTCCCCAGGGGTGGAAGAGATAGAATGCACTAACGCACAACCACTTATTTTTCCTGATGATGAGGACATGGGAATACCACCTCAGCACGTCTCTGATGATGACGAAACACAGGTGCCAACTGCTGCGTCTTTCTGCAGTGTGCAGACTGAACAGGAGGTCAGGGATCAAGACTGGGTGGAAGACGATGCAGGGGACGATGAGGTCCTAGACCCCACATGAAATGAAGGTCGTGCCACTGACTTTCAGAGTTCGGAGGACGAGGCAGTGGTGAGACCGAGCCAACAGCGTAGCAAAAGAGGGAGCAGTGGGCAAAATCAGAACACCCGCCGCCAAGAGACTCCGCCTGCTACTGACCGCTGCCATCTGGGATCGAGCACCCCAAAGGCAGCTTCAAGGAGTTCCCTGGCATGGCACTTCTTCAAACAATGTGCTGACGACAAGACCCGAGTGGTTTGCACGCTGTGCCATCAGAGCCTGAAGCGAGGCATTAACGTTCTGAACCTTAGCACAACCTGCATGACCAGGAACCTGCATGCAAAGCATGAACTGCAGTGGAGTAAACACCTTAAAAACAAGGAACTCACTCAGGCTCCCCCTGCTACCTCTTATGCTGCTGCCGCCGCCTCGGCCTCTTCTGCTGCTGCCGCCGCCTTGGCCTCTTCCTCCGCCTCTGGAGGAACGTTGGCACCTGCCGCCCAGCAAACATGGGATGTACCACCAACACCACCACCTGCGTCACCAAGCATCTCAACCATGTGACACGGCAGCGTTCAGCTCTCCATCTCACAAACATTTGAGAGAAAGCGTAAATTCCCACCTAGCCACCCTCGATCCCTGGCCCTGAATGCCAGCATTTCTAAACTACTGGCCTATGAAATGCTGTCATTTAGGCTGGTGGACACACACAGCTTCAAACAGCTCATGTCGCTTGCTGTCCCACAGTATGTTGTTCCCAGCCGGCACTACTTCTCCAAGAGAGCCGTGCCTTCCCTGCACAACCAAGTGTCCGATAAAATCAAGTGTGCACTGGGCAACGCCATCTGTGGCAAGGTCCACCTAACCACAGATACGTGGACCAGTAAGCACGGCCAGGGACGCTATATCTCCCTAACTGCACACTGGGTAAATGTAATGGTGGCTGGGCCCCAGGCGGAGAGCTGTTTGGCGCACGTCCTTCCGCCGCCAAGGATCGCAGGGCAACATTCTTTGCCTCCTGTCTCCTCCTGTCTCCTCCTACTCAGCTTCCTCCTCCTCTTCTTCCACCTGCTCATCCAGTCAGCCACACACATTCACCACCAACTTCAGCACAGCCCGGGGTAAACGTCAGCAGGCCGTTCTGAAACTCATATGTTTGGGGGACAGGCCCCACACCGCACAGGAGTTGTGGCGGGCTATAGAACAACAGACCGACGAGTGGTTGCTGCCGGTGAGCCTCAAGCCCGGCCTGGTGGTGTGCGATAATAGGCGAAATCTCGTTGCAGCTCTGGGACTAGCCGGTTTGACGCACATCCCTTGCCTGGCGCATGTGCTGAATTTGGTGGTGAAGAAGTTCATTCGCAACTACCCCGACATGTCAGAGCTACTGCATAAAGTGCGGGCCGTCTGTTCGCGCTTCCGGCGTTCACACCCTGCCGCTGCTCGCCTGTCTGCGCTACAGCGTAACTTCGGTCTTCCCGCTCACCGCCTCATATGCGACGTGCCCACCAGGTGGAACTCCACCTTGCATATGCTGGACAGTGCGAGCAGCAGCAGGCCATAGTGGAGTTTCAGCTGCAGCACGCACGGGTCAGTCGCACTGCGGATCAGACCCACTTCACCACCAATGACTGGGCCTCCATGCGAGACCTGTGTGCCCTGTTGCGCTGTTTCGAGTACTCCACCAACATGGCCAGTGGCGATGACGCCGTTATCAGGGTTACAATACCACTTCTATGTCTCCTTGAGAAAACACTTAGGGCGATGGTGGAAGAGGAGGTGGCCCAGAAGGAAGAGGAGGAAGAGGGGTCATTTTTAGCACTTTCAGGCCAGTCTCTTCGAAGTGACTCAGAGGGAGGTTTTTTGCAACACCAGAGGCCAGGTACAAATGTGGCCAGACAGGGCCCACTACTGGAGGACGAGGATGAGGAGGAGGTGGAGGAGGATGAGGATGAAGCATGTTCACAGCGGGGTGGCACCCAAAGCAGCTCGGGCCCATCACTGGTGCGTGGCTGGGGGGAAACACAGGATGATGACGATACGCCTCCCACAGAGGACAGCTTGTCCTTACCTCTGGGCAGCCTGGCACACATGAGCGACTACATGCTGCAGTGCCTTTGCAACGACAGCAGAGTTGCCCACATTTTAATGTGTGCGGACTACTGGGTTGCCACCCTGCTGGATCCCCGGTACAAAGACAATGTGCCCACCTTACTTCCTACACTGGAGCGTGATAGGAAGATGAGCGAGTACAAGTGCACGTTGGTAGACGCGCTACTGAGAGCATTCCCAAATGTCACAGGGGAACCAGTGGAAGCCCAAGGCGAAGGCAGAGGAGGAGCAAGAGGTCGCCAATGCAGCTGTGTCACGGTCAGGTCCTCTGAGGGCAAGGTTAGCATGGCAGAGATGTGGAAAAGTTTTGTCACCACGCCACAGCTAACTGCACCACCACCTGATACGGAACGTGTTAGCAGGAGGCAACATTTCATTAACATGGTGGAACAGTACCTGTGCACACCCCTCCACGTACTGACTGATGGTTCGGCCCCATTCAACTTCTGGGTCTCCAAATTGTCCACGTGGCCAGAGCTAGCCTTTTATGCCTTGGAGGTGCTGGCCTGCCTGGCGGCCAGCGTTTTGTCTGAACGTGTATTCAGCACGGCAGGGGGCGTCATTACAGACAAACGCAGCCGCCTGTCTACAGCCAATGTGGACAAGCTGACGTTCATAAAAATGAACCAGGCATGGATCCCATAGGACCTGTCCATTCCTTGTGCAGATTAGATATTAACTACCTCCCCTTAACAATATATTATTCTACTCCAGGGCACTTCCACATTCAATCCTATTTTTATTTTCATTTTACCATTATATTGCGGGGCAACCCAAAGTTGAATGAACCTCTCCTCTGTCTGGGTGCCGGGGCCTAAATGTGTGACAGTGGCCTGTTCCAGTGGTGGGTGACGTGAAGCCTGATTCTCTGCTATGACATGAAGACTGATTCTGCGCTGACATAAGGCCAGATTCTCTGTTACGGGACCTCTCTCCTCTGTCTGGGTGCCGGGGCCTAAATATGTGACAGTGGCCTGTTCCAGTGGTGGGTGACGTGAAGCCTGATTCTCTGCTATGACATGAAGACAGATTCTGTGCTGACATAAGGCTAGATTCTCTGTTACGGGACCTCTCTCCTCTGCCTGGGTGCCTGGGCCTAAATATGTGACAGTGGCCAGTTCCAGTGGTGGGTGACGTGAAGCCTGATTCTCTGCTATGACATGAAGACTGATTCTGCGCTGACATAAGGCCAGATTCTCTGTTACGGGACCTCTCTCCTCTGTCTGGGTGCTGGGGCCTAAATGTGTGACAGTGGCCTGTTCCAGTGGTGGGTGACGTGAAGCCTGATTCTCTGCTATGACATGAAGACTGATTCTGTGCTGACATAAGGCCAGATTCTCTGTTACGGGACCTCTCTCCTCTGTCTGGGTGCTGGGGCCTAAATGTGTGACAGTGGCCTGTTCCAGTGGTGGGTGACGTGAAGCCTGATTCTCTGCTATGACATGAACACTGATTCTGTGCTGACATAAGGCCAGATTCTCTGTTACGGGACCTCTCTCCTCTGTCTGGGTGCTGGGGCCTAAATGTGTGACAGTGGCCTGTTCCAGTGGTGGGTGACGTGAAGCCTGATTCTCTGCTATGACATGAAGACTGATTCTGCGCTGACATAAGGCCAGATTCTCTGTTACGGGACCTCTTTCCTCTGTCTGGGTGCCGGGGCCTAAATATGTGACAGTGGCCTGTTCCAGTGGTGGGTGACGTGAAGCCTGATTCTCTGCTATGACATGAAGACTGATTCTGCGCTGACATGAAGCCAGATTCTCTGCTATGGCATGAAGAGACTGATTCTCTGCTGACGTGAAGCCAGATTCTCTGCTATGGGACCTCTGTCCAATTGATATTGGTTAATTTTTATTTTAATTCATTTCCCTATCCACATTTGTTTGCAGGGGATTTACCTACATGTTGCTGCCTTTTTCAGCCCTCTAGCTCTTTCCTGGGCTGTTTTACAGCCTTTTTAGTGCCGAAAAGTTTGGGTCCCCATTGAATTCAATGGGGTTCGGGTTCGGGACGAAGTTCGAGTCGGGTTCGGATCCCAAACCCGAACATTTCCGGGAAGTTCGGCCGAACTTCTCGAACCCGAACATCCAGGTGTTCGCTCAACTCTAGTCTTAAACTTTTGATCAGGACTGTACAGGGTGGGCCATTTATATGGATACACCTTAATAAAATGGGAATGGTTGGTGATATTAACTTCCTGTTTGTGGCACATTAGTATATGTGAGGGGGGAAAGTTTTCAAGATGGGTGGTGACCATGGCGGCCATTTTGAAGTCGGCCATTTTGAATCCAACTTTTGTTTTTTCAATAGGAAGAGGATCATGTGACACATCAAACTTATTGGGAATTTCACAAGAAAAACAATGGTGTACTTGGTTTTAACGTAACTTTATTCTTTCATGAGTTATTTACAAGTTTCTGACCACTTATAAAATGTGTTCAATGTGCTGCCCATTGTGTTGGATTGTCAATGCAACCCTTTTCTCCCACTCTTCACACACTGATAGCAACACTGCAGGAGAAATGCTAGCACAGGCTTCCAGTATCCGTAGTTTCAGGTGCTGCACATCTCGTATCATCTGAAGGCAATCGTATATGCTGTGAAGATACGAGATGTGCAGCACCTGAAACTACGGATACTGGAAGCCTATGCTAGTATTTCTCCTGCGGTGTTGCTATCAGTGTGTGAAGAGTGGGAGAAGAGGGTTGCATTGACAATCCAACACAATGGGCAGCACATTGAACACATTTTATAAGTGGTCAGAAACTTGTAAATAACTCATGAAAGAATAAAGTTACGTTAAAACCAAGCACACTATTGTTTTTTTTGTGAAATTCCCAATAAGTTTGATGTGTCACATGACCCTCTTCCTATTGAAAAAACAAAAGTTGGATTCAAAATGGCCGACTTCAAAATAGCCGCCATGGTCACCACCCATCTTGAAAAGTTTACCCCCTCACATATACTAATGTGCCACAAACAGGAAGTTAATATCACCAACCATTCCCATTTTATTAAGGTGTATCCATATAAATGGCCCACCCTGTATAATAGATTACTTCCCACACCTGATAAACTACCATGAAATGTGAAGATCCCAAATAGTAACCAAATTTTAGAAAAGGGGTAATTGGGCAAAAAAATTATTTTAGATTCCTACGGTAATTTAATGTATCTCTGTTGACAGTGGAAAGCCACCAGAAATCTCCACAATTTGTATCTTCTTCAATGCAACCAATCTGAATTATTGTATATTCCTCATAACTCATTTGCCTAGTTTGTATTAGAGAACCCTTTCTAATCCTGTCAAATTACCAGAAGACCATATCTGCAGAACACCACCAACACCTAAATTATTATAGAGGGGAGAGCAGATACATTTCTTACTTAAACTCCTCCATCTGTGACTTCACAAAACAAATGTTGCTGCCTTTTTGATTCCAGAGGGGAAGCAAACCAGGCTGGTGCAGTGAGCTGCATTTATAGTTATATAAGGAGATATATAACGCGAGTTTGACCGCGATGCGTGGTTGATTAAGTGTGGTTGCGTAAGTGTGTGACTTAAGATTAAGTGAGGGAGTATCTGAGAGCTAAATTATTTGTGGACATTGATGAGCGGCTGTGTTTGACTGTATTTTGTGCTGTGATAACACTTTTTTTTTTTCCTTTTCCAGGGGTTGCACAGGTGAGCAATTAGGGTGTGGCTGTTTAATTAGGGTGTGGCTGTCTAATTAGGAGACTATAAAAACTCAGCCGTGAGAGCAGCACAGCCTTTTTGATTCCAGAGGGGAAGCAAACCAGGCTGGTGCAGTGAGCTGCATTTATAGTTATATAAGGAGATATATAACGCGAGTTTGACCATGACGCGTGGTTGATTAAGTGTGGTTGCGTAAGTGTGTGACTTTAGATTAAGTGACTTCAGTGGGGGACTGCAATTAGCCTGTATCTTATTACTACATTGTATTGTATTTCTTGCTTTTGTGGTGTAATCCCCATTTAGTATGTGTTGCACAATTGACAACGCAGTCCAGTGCACATCTTGCATGATGTATGCAGTCCTGGAACAGCTGTTCGAGGGTGTATATCTTTGTTCAAGATGTGAGCAAATTACCCGTTTGGAATCGCTAATCGAGTCTCTAAATGGGCAAGTTGCAACACTGAGAGGCATTGACAATTTGCAAAAAAGTTTGCTTCTCACCGAGCAAGCACTCTTTGGGGTAGATGAGGGGGAGGGTGACAGAGAGGAGGCTGAGGAAAGTGAGGTAGCTAGCTGGGTAACAGTTAGAAAGCGGGGTAGAGGGAAGAGTGCCAGGGAGGCTAGCCCTGATCTGACACACCCCAACAAGTTTGCACGTTTGGCAGATGAGGGGGATATCAGTCCAGGGACGGCACTGCCGCAGCCGGACACTTCCTCTGCCAGTCAGGGGAATGTCAGCTCCGGTAAGCAGGGGACCAGGAGAGCAGGGCAGGCCAGACAGGTGCTGGTAGTGGCAAACTCAATTAGTAGGGGAACAGATAGGGAAATCTGTCACAAAGACCGTGATCGCCGAACAGTGTGCTGTCTTCCTGGTGCTAGAGTTCAACATATCGCGGATCGGGTTGACAGATTACTGGGAGGGGCTGGAGAAGATCCAGCGGTCATGGTCCATATCAGAACCAATGACAAAGTTAGAGGTAGGTGGAGAGTCCTTAAAAATGATTTCAGGGATTTAGGTCAAAAGCTTAGGGTAAGGACCTCAAAGGTAGTATTTTCCGAAATACTACCTGTACAACGGGCCACACAAGAAAGGCAGCGGGAGATTAGGGAAATTAACAAGTGGCTCAAGAACTGGTGGTGGATGGAGGGGTTTGGGTTCCTGGAGAACTGGACCGACTTCTCTGTCGGCTACAGGCTCTATCGTAGGGACGGGCTGCACCTCAATGGGGAAGGGGCAGCTGTGTTGGGGAAGAAGGCTAGAAGGTTGGAGGAGTGTTTAAACTAGGGACTGGGGGGAGGGTAATTACACTATAGAAGGGGAAGATAGGGCAGATAGAGACCGGGGGCAAGGTAGTGGGACTGGGGGAGGAATGGAAGGAGGGACTAGATCAGTTCAGAAGGAAAGGTGTAGGGTAAATAATATACATAAACCTCTCAAATGTATGTATACTAATGCCAGAAGCCTGACTAATAAAACTGGTGAACTGGAATTAGTGATGTGTGAGGAGGACTATGACATAGTGGGAATAACTGAGACATGGCTGGATGATAGCTATGACTGGGCAGTTAATGTACAAGGTTACAGTCTGTTTAGAAAGGATCGTCAAAACCAGAGAGGTGGAGGGGTCTGCCTTTATGTAAAGTCTTGTCTAAAGCCCACACTCCGTGAAGATATAAGTGAGGGACATGAACATGTGGAGTCACTGTGGGTAGAGATACATGGAGCTAAAAACAACAATAAATTACTAATAGGAGTCTACTATAAACCACCTAATATACCAGAGTCCACAGATAATCTACTACTAAACGAGATAGACAAGGCGGCAAATCATAATGAGGTGGTTATTATGGGGGACTTCAACTACCCAGATATAGACTGGGAAACTGAAACTTGTATATCTCATAAAGGAAACAGATTCTTAGCAATAACCAAAGACAATTATCTCTCCCAACTGGTTCAGGACCCGACTAGAGGGACGGCCATACTGGACTTAATATTAACCAATAGACCTGACAGAACAACAGACGTGCAGGTTGGGGCACACCTGGGAAATAGTGACCATAAAGTAATAACCTTCCAATTATCATTCAAAAGAGCGTTTCTACAGGGAGGAACAAAAATACCAAACTTCAAAAAAGCTAAATTTAGCCAACTAAGAGAGGCCATAGGCCTAACTAACTGGGACAAAGTCCTCAAAAATAAAAATACAGCCAAAAAATGGGATATCTTTAAAAACATCCTAAAATCTCATTGTGAGAGGTACATACCGTATGGGAATAAAAGGTTAAGGAACAAAAAGAAACCAATGTGGATAAACAGAACTGTAAAGAAAGCAATAAATGACAAAAAGAAAGCATATAAAACACTAAAACAGGAGGGTAGCATGGAAGCACTGAAAAACTATAAGGAAAAAAACAGAAAATGTAAAAAAACAAATAAAAGTGGCCAAACTAGAGACCGAGAGATTAATTGCCAAAGAGAGTAAAACTAACCCTAAAATGTTCTTCAATTATATAAATGTTAAAAAGTATAAATCTGAAGGTGTCGGCCCTTTAAAGAGTAATGAGGGGGGAGTCGCAGAGAGCGACGAGGAGAAAGCAAAGCTGTTAAATATTTTTTTCGCCAATGTATTCACTGAGGAAAATAAACTGTCAGATGAAATGCTGAATGTTGAAATAAATTCGCCATTAAAAGTGTCCTGTCTGACCCAGGAAGAAGTACAACAGCGACTTAAAAAGATCAAAATAGACAAATCGCCAGGACCGGATGGCATACACCCCCATATCCTAAGGGAATTAAGTAATGTCATAGCCAGACCCTTATTTCTGATATTTGCGGACTCTTTACTGACAGGGAATGTCCCACAGGATTGGCGCATGGCAAATGTGGTGCCAATATTCAAAAAGGGTCCAAAAACAGAGCCTGGAAACTATAGGCCGGTAAGTTTAACATCTGTTGTGGGTAAACTGTTTGAAGGTTTTCTGAGAGATGCTATGTTAGAGCATCTTAACAGAAATAAGCAAATAACGCCATATCAGCATGGCTTCGTGAGGGATCGGTCATGTCAAACTAATTTAATCAGTTTTTATGAGGAGGTAAGTTCTAGACTTGACAGCGGCGAATCAATGGATGTCGTGTATCTGGACTTCTCCAAAGCATTTGACACTGTGCCGCATAAAAGGTTAGTATATAAAATGAGAATGCTCGGACTCGGAGAAAACGTCTGTATGTGGGTAAGTAACTGGCTCAATGATAGAAAACAGAGGGTGGTTATTAACGGTACATACTCAGATTGGGTCACTGTCACTAGTGGAGTACCTCAGGGGTCAGTATTGGGCCCTATTCTCTTCAATATATTTATTAATGATCTTGTAGAAGGCTTGCTTAGTAAAATATCAATTTTCGCAGATGACACTAAACTGTGTAAAGTAATTAACACTGAAGAGGACAGTATACTACTACAGAGGGATCTGGATAGATTGGAGGCTTGGGCAGATAAGTGGCAGATGAGGTTTAACACTGACAAATGTAAAGTTATGCACATGGGAAGGAATAATGCAAGTCACCCATACATACTAAATGGTAAAACACTCGGTAACACTGACATGGAAAAGGATCTAGGAATTTTAATAAACAGCAAACTAAGCTGCAAAAAACAGTGTCAGGCAGCTGCTGCCAAGGCCAATAAGATAATGGGTCTCATCAAATGGGGCATACTGTAGATGCCCGTGATGAGAACATATTCCTACTACTTTACAAATCACTGGTCAGACCACACATGGAGTACTGTGTACAGTTCTGGGCTCCTGTGAACAAGGCAGACATAGCAGAGCTGGAGAGAGTCCAGAGGAGGGCAACTAAAGTAATAACTGGAATGGGGCAACTACAGTACCCTGAAAGATTATCAAAATTAGGGTTATTCACGTTAGAAAAAAGACGACTGAGGGGAGATCTAATTACTATGTATAAATATATCAGGGGGCAGTACAGAGATCTATCCCATCATCTATTTATCCCCAGGACTGTGACTGTGACGAGGGGACATCCTCTGCGTTTGGAGGAAAGAAGGTTTGTACACAAACATAGAAGAGGATTCTTTACGGTAAGAGCAGTGAGACTATGGAACTCTCTGCCTGAGGAGGTGGTGATGGTGAGTACAATAAAGGAATTCAAGAGGGGCCTGGATGTATTTCTGGAGTGTAATAATATTACAGGCTATAGCTACTAGAGAGGGGTCGTTGATCCAGGGAGTTATTCTGATGCCTGATTGGAGTCGGGAAGGAATTTTTTATTCCCATAAAGTGAGGAAAATTGGCTTCTACCTCACAGGTTTTTTTTGCCTTCCTCTGGATCAACTTGCAGGATAACAGGCCGAACTGGATGGACAAATGTCTTTTTTCGGCCTTATGTACTATGTTACTATGTTACTATGTAAATCTCTCTGGAACTTCACAAAACTCCTTCCATCTATGACTTCATATACGGTAACTCCTCTCTGCATGATTTCACAAAACTCCCCCATTTTTACATTAATCCGGGGATGCTGGGAGTTGTAGTTTAAATTGATTATCAAAAATGAATGCAGACCTCCCAAAGTGGCTGACCCACAGTAGAGATCATACTTACCTGGTCTCCTCTGCTGGCTTTGGTGTCTGTCACTCCCAGGCCGGTTCTTCCCTGCATCGCTGAACATCTGTGAACAGTGGGACATGTGATTGCTGCAGCAAATCACAGGCTGCAGTGGTCACCTGCTCCCCTTGCATCATGACAGCTGGTTACAGATGCAAAGAGAGCAGGTCACAGCTGCGATCTGCGATTGGCTGCAGCGGTCATGTGTCTCCTCGTTGACTGATGTTGATTTCAGCACTACAGGGAAAGGAAGGGCTTATCTGGGAGCAACAGACACTGAAGCCAGCAGCGGTCGGCCTCTCTGGGAGATCTTTATTAGTCTTGTATAGTCCCTTTAACAACAGCTGTAATGCTGGAGGTTCCTGATCCATGCTTTAAAATGCCAGCTTACTTTCCTACATTTTTTTTGGGGCTCCTTACCCACGATTCCATTGCTGTTCTATTCTGTGTCTAAGGTTCTAAAGTTCTGCACTTTGGAGAATTTAAGAGGACGTTAAACTTTAAGTTGTTTTCGTGTATTTAAAAAACAATAATTGTTATTAAGAATTACCATACTTGGGAAGCATCTCGTGTGAATTTTATATTTATCACAATTTATTCAAAAAAGTATATCTCATTTAATTGTTTTTGACAAAAAGCTATGGGTTGTAATTGTGTGCAGATGTTGGCACACAGAGGACGGTTCTTATAATAATGGAAGCAATTTAAACTATTGCTTTGTGATTTATAATGAAAAGTGGATGTATATACCAAGTAATATAATTGTAAACAATTACTCTGCGATGCTGTATTCCTATACATTATGTATCAGTGTTGTCTGAGGGATATTATCAAATATTATTAAAATTACCATTCACATTAATATCAACATCCTCACCATTGTGCATAGTTTTAACTGGAAAAATGTTTTGGTGACCCATTCCTTTTAATCAGTAGTGATGAGAGGCAGGGGCTATATTCGAATTTGCAATATTTCACGAATATTTGGGCGAATATTCATCATATATTTGCAAATTAGAGATTATTTTCTTGATTGCGAAAAATTGGCAATGTAATATTCACATAAGGCGCGCGAAATACAGGCGTGGGTCCCTTTTGCAAAATTTTCCAAGCTGCTAGATGTTTCCTGAGACTGGAGAAAATAGTTGGCCCAGCAGAACATTATAAATGGCTTTATATGCAGACAGAGTGCTCCAATATATTCGCGATTGCGCTAATCGGCACTAATGATGCAAATATTTTGGCACAATACGTGAAACTTTACATTTTAGCAGGTCTGCATGTATATATGGACAGCAGAACCTATCACACTACCTAACACACTGCACTGCAACATCTACACTATATCAGGATATAACCTACACTGACTATCTCCCACTAACTGTATTATATATATATAAGCTAACTAACTATCTATCTAATGTAGTGTGGAAGCACAGAGCACAGCAATGACACTGCTGCCTCTCTCAGAACTTAAAAAAACTGTAGAAAATGGCTGCTGGGGAGGTTCTTATATAGTAAGGGGTAGGCAACTTTCCTATTGGTTGCTAGGGGTATTACTAAGCTCAAACACATTGCAGCCTTCTAATTGGCCCACAAGCAAGAATGGAGGTTACTAAAGAAAAAAAATCTAGATTACTCGAATTTACGAATATACTGTATATCACTATATTCTAAATATTCGCAAATTCTCGAAGTGCCGATATTCGCGATTCAAATATTCGCGCCCAACACTATTAATCAGTCAAGAGTCCTGACCTTTTATCAGTAAACAGTGTTTGGCAGCTTTCTGGATTTTATCTAAAAACATAGACACTCAATTCACTTTTTTGGGTGGTTTACTGCACACCAATAATTATCCAGTAATACAGTAAGACATTTATTATGCATAGCCCAGGTTAACCAGGGGCCTGTTTTCAACCAGTAGCCTAAACTCCATTAAAGCAACATTATGTTACTATCATAGCTGATATAATGTCCTGTTTTCTAAAGCTGAGTTTTCAGCGTTGCTGTATATACTGGGGCAGATTCAGAAGAGTCATTTCTTGATCAACAGTGCGTAGAGTATGACAGCTCTGTAGAACTGTTGGTGGCTTATATAAGGCATGAAGGTGATGCTATACACTATATACCTCTGTATGAAAATACCTCATCACACCATGGTTTCAGGCATCACAATCTGGAGGCTGATAATCTATGATATTTCTCTTTCATTTGACACTCATTAATTGCAGCTATAATAAAGCACATCCTACTGCACGGTGTACACAGCTTATATAGCAAGAAAGTGTGTGTCTCCAAAATGGTGGCCCCCAGGGAAGATTTTAAAACTTATTGTTTTTAAAAAGGAAGTAGCTACAATATATACAGTACAGACCAAAAGTTTGGACACACCTTCTCATTCAAAGAGTTTTCTTTATTTTCATGACTATGAAAATTGTAGATTCACACTGAAGGCATCAAAATGAATTAACACATGTGGAATTATATACATAACAAACAAGTGTGAAACAACTGAAAATATGTCATATTCTAGGTTCTTCAAAGTAGCCACCTTTTGCTTTGATTACTGCTTTGCACACTCTTGGCATTCTCTTGATGAGCTTCAAGAGGTAGTCCCCTTAAATGGTTTTCACTTCACAGGTGTGCCCTGTCAGGTTTAATAAGTCGGATTTCTTGCCTTATAAATGGAGTTGGGACCATCAGTTGCGTTGAGGAGAAGTCAGGTGGATACACAGCTGATAGTCCTACTGAATAGACTGTTAGAATTTGTATTATGGCAAGAAAAAAGCAGCTAAGTAAAGAAAAACGAGTGGCCATCATTACTTTAAGAAATGAAGGTCAGTCAGTCAGCCGAAAAATTGGGAAAACTTTGAAAGTAAGGGCTATTTGGCCATGAAGGAGAGTGATGGGGTGTTGCGCCAGATGACCTGGCCTCCACAGTCACCGGACCTGAACCCAATCGGGATGGTTTGGGGTGAGCTGGACCGCAGAGTGAAGGCAAAAGGGCCAACAAGTGCTAAGCATCTCTGGGAACTCCTTCAAGACTGTTGGAAGACCATTTCAGGGTACTACCTCTTGAAGCTCATCAAGAGAATGCCAAGAGTGTGCAAAGCAGTAATCAAAGCAAAAGGTGGCTACTTTGAAGAACCTAGAATATGACATATTTTCAGTTGTTTCACACTTGTTTGTTATGTATATAATTCCACATGTGTTAATTCATAGTTTTGATGCCTTCATAGTCATGAAAATAAAGAAAACTCTTTGAATCAGAAGGTGTTCTCTGAAACTTTTGGTCTGTACTGTATATATATATTTTAAAGAAGACAAATTTATGGTGACAAGAAGACAAACTAGAGATGACCGAATTTCTAAAAAAATTGGCCGGTTCGCCAAATTTTCCAAAAAGATTAGATCTGAATTTATTCGCAGCAAATCGCTTTAAGAAAACTGCTATTTCCTGGCTGCAGAGACCCTGTATAGTGGTGTTGAACACTGTCGCTTGCAGTAACACGCATAGGGAGTCTGTTGTGGTAGTGAAACAATACTGTGAGTTAGTATGACACGCACATGACAGGTGTCACTGCACACTTCACTTATTTGGGCAGTTACGGGGCCAAAACTGACCAAATAGCTCAAGTGTGACCTCAGCCTTACAGGTCGATATAAAAGCCAGTTATAAAGAACTGTGCAGAGGCCCAAGATCCTACTGTACTCGTTCGTCAGCTGATTCTACATAGATGTCTACAGAACCTGTTCTATTAAACGCTTATACAAGTAGAGCCCCGACAGAGTGGAGAGGGTGTCAGCAGTAAGTTTGTGTTGATGTCACTGATTATTTTGCCCTTCCTCTGATCCGTCAGAACAATAACCCCCAAAAAAACAGATCCTGTCTGTTGAGCATCCGCCTTCACTCGATCAGCATTTGGTCAGTAATCCATCAGTATTGCTAAAGCCCAAAAAAAACAGGAGTGGATCCAAAACAGAGATGACACGTGAATGGAATATTTGCATGTCTTCTGTGTTTTGTACCCTCTCAAATGATAAGCCAATTCTGACGGGACCATACAGGCCTTAAAGCTGCTACACAGACAGGATCTGTTGTGCGTCTCATTTTCCCTTCATTCTGACAGATCAGGAGAAGGGTCAAATAAATGATGATGTCAACCAGGCCAAAAAGGAAAAATAGTGGCCCAGTCAAGGAGTGGGGAGGGTGGGAGAACAGCTTGAGAAGTCCACAGAGTGGCCCAATGACATAGTGTTAAGGTACCAGCAGCATCAGGAGACCACAGAGTGGCACAGTGACATAGTGGAGAAATGGCAGCAGCAGCAGCATGAGGAGACCACAGAGCGGCCCGTTTACATAGTGTTGAGGTAGCAGCAGCAAAAGGAAGCCACAGAGTGGCCTAGTGATATAGTCTTGAGTTAGCAGCAGCATGAGGAGACCACAGATTGGGAAGGTGACATAGTGTGGAAGTGTTAGCAGCAGCATGAGGAGGCCACAGAGTGGCCCAGTGAAATAGTGTTGAGTTAGCAGCAGCATGAGGAGGCCACAGACTGGCAAGGTAACATAGTGTGGAGGTGGCAGCAGCAGCAGCATGAGGCGACCACAGACTGGCAAGATAACATAGTGTGGAGGTGGCAGCAGCAGCATGAGGAGGCCACAGAGTGGCACAATGGCAAGGTGTAGAGGTAGCAGCAGCATGAGAGACCACAGAGTGGCCCAGAGACAGAGTCGTGAGTTGGCAGCAGCATGAGGAGACCACAGAGTGGCAAGGTGAGAAAGTGTGGAGGTGGCAGCAGAATGAGGAGACCACAGAGTGGCACAATGACAGAGTGTGGAGGTGGCAGCAACAGCATGAGGAGGCCACAGACTGGAAAGGTGACATAGTGTGGAGGTGGCAGAAGCAGCAGCAGCATGAGGAGGCCACAGTGTGGCACATTGACAGAGTGTGGAGGTGGCAGCATCAGCAGCATGAGAAGGCCACAGAGTGGCAAGGTGACATAGTGTGGAGGTGGCAGCAGCAGACGCGTGAGGAGGTTACAGAGGGGCACAATGACAGAGTGTGTAGGTGGCAGCAGCAGCATGAGGATACTTCAGTGGTGAGGTGGCAGCAGCATCAGGAGATCATAGGGGGACCCGGTGACAGAGTGGGGAGGTGTGTGGCAATACCAGTACTTGCGGATGATGGTGGTTGTAAGAAGGAGCACTTGGCATCAGATGTGGGGCATCAGGCGGATGACAGCATCAGAATAGTAGCTGAGGCAGGTAGCCAGAAGAAACCGGTCTCTTTTGTCAAGGTTTGGGTGAGGCAGCATGAATGATCTAATCTAATGCATCAGGCCTTGGTAGATGGAAATCCTGGCTAATCCACATCTGATTCATCTTGACAAAGGTCAGTCTCTCCACATTTTGGGTGGACAGGCGAGTTCTCCTTGGGGTAACCATGGGGTAACCATGGGCCCCGTCGCACTAAACACTCGCTCTGATGCCACACTACTGACCAGGCAAGACAGCTTTTCCAGGGCAAACTCGGCCAGTTGCGGCCACAAATCCAATTTGGCTGCCCAGTAGTCCAGCGGATGTTCAATGTGGGGTGGCTGTCCAAGTATGCCACCACCTGCTGATTCAGGTTCTGCTCCAGGTCTTTAGAACATATAACTGCACCGCTGAATGGCAAATAAGCCCTTATTTTTTTCCACTTATACACGCCAAAAAAGGCTTTAGAACATATAACTGCAATGCTGAACGGCAAATAAGCCCTCATTTTTTCCCACTAATACACTCCACAAAAGGGTGTAATTGTCTCACTTCACCACACAATGGCTAATAAGCCCTTTTTTTCCCACTAATAGATGCCAAAAAAGGCTTTAGAGCATATAACTGCACTGCTGAACAGCAAATAATACTTTTTTTCCCCACTAATACACACCAAAAAAGGCTTTAGTACATGTACCTGCACCGCTGAACGGCAAATAAGCCCTTATTTTTTTCCACATATACACGCCAAAAAAGGCTTTAGAACATATAACTGCACCGCTAAACAGCAAATAATACTTTTTGTTATTCAGTAATACATGCCAAAAAAGGCTGTAATTTTGTCACTTCATCACGAAACGGCTAATAACCTTTTCTTTTTCGAGTAATACACCCCAAAAAAAGATTTAAAACATATAACTGCACGGCTGAACAGCTAATAAGCCAATTTTTTTGCACTAATACAACCCAAAAAAAGGCTTTAGAACATATAACTCCACCACTAAACAGCAAATAAGCCCTTATTTTTTTCCACTTATACCCAACAGAAAAGGCTTTAGAACATATAACTGCACCACTGAACAGCAAATAAGCCCTTTTTTTCCCACTTATACACGCCAAAAAAGGCTTTAGAACATATAATTGCACTGCTGAACGTCAAATAATTTTTTTTCCCCACTAATACACAACAAAAAAGGCTGTAATTTTCTTACTTCACCACACAACAGCTAATAAGGCCTTTTTTTACACTAATACACCCTAAAAAAGGCTTTAGAACATATAACTGCACCGCTGAATGGCAAATAATACTATTTTTTTTCTCTAATACACCCCAAAAAGGGCTGTAATTTTCTCACTTCACCACAGCAGCCATTTTAGGAAAAAATGCGATTCGTTACCACGAAGTGTAAGGAAATTCAGATTCGGTGCAAATTTAATTTATCCTGAAATTCGGATTGAATTCCACTTCATAAACTTTTATTCGCTCATCTCTATTTTACACCCCAACAGTGGCATAAAAAAAAAGGGAATTATGGTATGGGTTGATAAAGAGGTGACAAAGGGGGCAAGTCTTAGCAGAAGGGGTGGAGCTTAGCATGGTCCAATGATTTACTATAGTTTACTGTATGAGGTGGAGAGGTGGAGCTTACCGAGGCCCAATAGATATACTATAGTTTACTGTATGGGTGGAGGGGTGGAGCTTAGCATGGCCCAATAGATTTACTATAGTTTACTGTATGATAGAAAATGGCGTAAGTTATAGCTCAAGTCTACGCCTGCTACTATCTGGCACTGACATGGGTTTCGAGTGCATGGCAGGGCAGAGATGCACCTAATTTATTAAGAGGAGTCTGCTTCTTAATGGGGTTATCCCATGACTAATGTAAAAAATAAAAATCTGTCATGATAGACTAGATGACACTCTCTTTCTAACAAAGCTAGAACCAGCCCTGTACCTAACATGGATTCAGAGATCTCCTCATTCATTGCTCTGCTTGATTTATATCAAGCTGACAGCTCAAGGGGATTGTCTTTTCTGCTGTAGCTGGGGGGGGGGGGCTCGTTCTTTCTGCACACCTCTCCCTATCACAGCTGAGGAGGCAGTTGAAGAATGAAACTGAGCATGTGCGACCATCTCAGTCAGCTGGACAAAGAAATAAGAAAAGAAAAATAACAAACAGCAGGTGGCGCTATACAGATAAATTTTATTGAATAACTCAATGGCTATGCTAAATTTTTTATTATATAAATTTGCAAAAGAATTTATATCCAGGTGCTGGTTTGAAAGCTGTAGAATATTTTTCGTGAGACAACCACCTTTAATAAATTAGATGCATCTTACCTAAACACAAAGAGATCAAGACTGGCATATGGGAACACCTGTCTTGATAAATCTCCCCCATTATTTGATTTCGATAATTGATGGAACCAAAATCAAACACATGAGATGTTCCCTTTAAATTCTCCACAGATCATTAGGTAGATTTGCATTTTGCTATCTTTAAAGCTCTCCCTGCTTTGTGCTTCAATATTAATTCTAGCCGCTCTAGACTATTACAATACACTGATAGGATATTACATGTTGTACGCACTTTTCTACAAGAAGACAGATTGCAATTTTTAAAACATCATTTTTCTGCCTTGCATTCCACTACAACTTCCAACTGTGTCACGCAGCAACTTGGCATCTGCGTAGCCCACAGAGGTGCTTAAAATCGGACTGTAACCGAAGCAATAATTTGTAACTCAATCAACCATAAAAACTGTGAAATAGATTTATGACTTTGTTGTCAGAGAGATATGAAGGTCAGTTTTCAGTACGGAGAGAGCAGTTGCTTGTAGAGATATGGGATGATGTTATTTATAATTCACTGTCATATTGGGGAAAGGCTACACATATTAAAGCAGAATTGAATGACTCATAATTTACTTCACTTTTATGGTTTTACACATGGAAGTAATACATTATATCAGTAGGACAGTCTGGTTTTACAGGCCAAAATAAAATATCTGGCTGAGCGTAGATAGTACTGACTGCACTGTCACATCTTATGCAACAGTATCTAATGGGCATGGTCATTCCCAAGCGTCTGTGCTGTTTAGTATAGCAGCTGCTTTATCACTCAGTGTATTGTGTTAACCTGGCTTTAACTATTTGCTTATAGTCACCTGTGTAGAATATATTAGGATATATAAGCATGTAAAAACAGCTGACAGCACTAGGTAGGGACTGGGGAGGGCAGTAAAAATTTACTTTTTGTTGAGCTTTTCTCAGGAGTAGAGTGAATATCAAGTTTTATTCTGCCAGGTTCTGCCCTGGAGGTGGAGCTTGACTGTGAAGAGCTCTCTGCGTTGAGCTGCTTCACGATGCCTCCCTTCTGCTCTGAGTGACAGATGTGGTCTTCTGGTTGGATGCTACAGCTGTTACTCACAGTGGAGTGGTGGGCCTGTGAAGCAGACTTGCTGTGTTCCAGTTGAGAATCTCTGTGGGAGGCTCCAGCTTCAGTTGTGGTCCTGAGAGAATAACCTTGGAGAAGATGAGCATGCCCCACAGCTTATCAAATTTTACTTGAGGTATCCTAAGAGAGGGATATTGTTGCTCACTTTCAGTGGTTTTATTGAAGGTAGTATCAAAAGAAGTATTTTCTGAAGTACTACCTGTACCATGAGCCACACCAAAAAGGCAGTGGGAGATTAGGGAGGTAAACAAGTAGCTCAAAAGCTGGTGTAGGAAGGAGGGGTTTGGGTTCCTGGAGAACTGGGCCGACTTCTCTGTTAGCTACAGGCTCTATTGTAGGGATGGGCTGCACCTCAAAGGGAAAGGTGCTGATTTTTTGAGGGAGAAGATGGCTAGAAGTTTGGAGGAATGTTTAAACTAGGGACAGGGGTGGGGAGGGTAATTACATTATATGAGGGGAATAAGAAGTGAGAAAACTGAGACATGGCTGGATGATAGCTATGACTGGGCGGTTAACGTACAGGGCTACAGTCTGTTTAGAAAGGATCATGAAAACCAGAGAGGGGGAGGGGTTTGTCTTTATGTAAAGTCCTGTCTAAAGCCCACAGTCCGAGAAGATATAAGTGAGGGACATGAACATGTGGAGTCACTGACGGTAGAAATACATGGAAGCAAAAACAATAATAAAATACTAATAGGTGTTTATTATAAGCCGCCTGATATACCAGAGTCCACAGAAAATGTGCTACTAAATGAGATAGATAAGGTGGTAAATCATAATGAGGTAGTTATTATGGGGAACTACCCAGATATAGACTGGGAAATCGAAACCTGTACAGTCGTGGCCAAAAGTTTTGAGAATGACACAAATATTCGTTTTCACAAAGTTTGCTGCTAAACTGCTTTTAGATCTTTGTTTCAGTTGTTACTGTGATGTAGTGAAATATAATTACACGCACTTCATATGTTTCAAAGGCTTTTATCGACAATTACATGACATTTATGAAAAGAGTCAGTATTTGCAGTGTTGGCCCTTCTTTTTCAGGACCTCTGCAATTCGACTAGGCATGCTCTCAATCAACTTTTGGGCCAATTCCTGACTGATAGCAACCCATTCTTTCATAATCACTTCTTGGAGATGGTCAGAATTAGTGGGTTTTTGTTTGTCCACCCGCCTCTTGAGGATTGACCACAAGTTCTCAATGGTCCCCGAGCAACTTAGTTATCACTTTTGCCTTATGGCACGGTGCTCCATCGTGCTGGAAAATGCATTGTTCTTCACCAAACTGTTGTTGGATTGTTGGAAGAAGTTGCTGTTGGAGGGTGTTTTGGTACCATTCTTTATTCATGGCTGTGCTTTTGGGCAAAATTGTGAGTGAGCCCACTCCCTTGGATGAGAAGCAACCCCACACATGAATGGTCTCAGGATGCTTTACTGTTGGCATGACACAGGACTGATGGTAGCGCTCACCTTTTCTTCTCCGGACAAGCCTTTTTCCAGATGCCCCAAACAATCAGAAAAAGGCTTCATCGGAGAATATGACTTTGCCCCAGTCCTCACCAGTCCATTCACCATACTTTCTGCAGAAGATCAATCTGTCCCTGATGTTTTTTTTTGGAGAGAGGTGGCTTCTTTGCTGCCCTTCTTGACACCAGGCCATCTTCCAAAAGTCTTCGCCTCACTGTGCGTGCAGATGCGCTCACACCTGCCTGCTGCCATTCCTGAGCAAGCTCTGCACTGGTGGCACTCCGATCCCGCAGCTGAATCCTCTTTAGGAGACGATCCTGGCACTTGCTGGACTTTCTTGGACACCCTGAAGCCTTCTTAACAAGAATTGAACCTCTTTCCTTGAAGTTCTTGATGATCCTATAAATTGTTGATTGAGGTGCAATCTTAGTAGCCACAATATCCTTGCCTGTGAAGCCATTTTTATGCAACACAATGATGGCTGCATGCGTTTCTTTGCAGGTCACCATGGTTAACAATGGAAGAACAATGATTTCAAGCATCACCCTCCTTTTAACATGTCAAGTCTGCCATTTTAGCCCAATCAGCCTGACATAATGATCTCCAGCCTTGTGCTCGTCAACATTCTCATCTGAGTTAACAAGACGATTACTGAAATGATCTCAGCAGGTCCTTTAATGACAGCAATGAAATGCAGTGGAAAGTTTTTTTGGGATGAAGTTAATTTTCATGGCAAAGAAGGACTATGCAATTCATCTGATCACTCTTCATAACATTCTGGAGTATATGCAAATTTCTATTATAAAAACTTAAGCAGCAACTTTTCCAATTTCCAATATTTATGTAATTCTCAAAACTTTTGGCCACGACTGTACAACTCATAAAGGAAACAGGTTCTTAGCAATATCCAAAGACAATTATATTTCCCAACTGGTTCAGGACCCACACTGGACTTAGTATTAACCTATAGAACTGACAGTTCCATTGTCATCCAACATCCAAAAGAGTGTTTCTTCAGGGAGCAGGCTCGGACTGGCCCACAGGAGTACAGGTTAATCCTCCAGTGGGTGCCTGAGCAAGGTGAGCCCCTTGTCATCCACCCTGCACAAGTGGCACATAACACAGTAGACTTACTACACTACATATAGATAGGCTGTGCAGTGGCGTAGGGATCGCCATAGCAGCCATAGCAATGGCTATGGGGCCCTACGCCACTGGGGGCCCGCCGCTGACTGAGGATTAAAAAAATAAATAAAAAAATGTGGCGAGTGGGCCGGGCGTGGCGCTGTGATAGGGGGCAGTCGGACTCGGAGCGGAGATAGAGAGGCCGTCTGGGCGGAAGTGGAGGAGGCGGGGTCGCAGACTAGGAGCGGCACGTACTAGGAAGCTGCGAGTTGAGCTGCTGGAGTGTCGGTGCCTGGCTGGCTCGGCGGTACGGGGTACAGTTCGGTTGGTTCAACTTCAAGTGGCTGAGGTGAGGGCTGGCTGGGGAGTGGGACTGAGTCTCCGATCGAAGCAGCAGGCGGCAGCGTCAGTCAGTGGAGAGATGTCGAGACTGGAGTACTGTAACTGGAGTCACTCTGGAGTGAACAAGTGGAGGAGACTGGAGTTATTTCATCTCTGTGTGTGAGCTACCGCCGGATCTCAGCATCTTCCCTATTCACACATATACCTGCTCAAGTCTGGCAGGCGCAACTGCGCCTGCATTATTTAATAGTGTGGTGTGGTAATGGTTAATGGCATTTTGGCGAAGACACAGCCACCTAATCCTAGCTGAGGGGTCTGTGACCCCTCAGAAGATGCTGAGATCCGGCGGTAGCAGTAATACAGACCCCTCAGATAGGATTAGGTGACTGTGTCTTCGCCAAAATGCCATTAACCATTACCACACCACACTATTAAATAATGCAGCTGCGCCTGCCAGGCTTGAGCAGGTATATGTGTGAATAGGGAAGATGCTGAGATCCGGCTGTACCTCACAGTGAGGTACAGCCAGATCTCAGCATCTTCCCTAATCCATATTCACACATATACCTGCTCAAGTCTGGGAGAAGCAGCTGCATTATTTAAAGGGATTGTGTCAGATTTAACCCCTCTAACCTAAGCATATGCTCATGTCCAGACTAATAAAAAGAATCCTAAGCTGGCATTATTAAACCTCACTGTGGCTCTATTTGCCCAAAATACAGGTTTTTATAACCTGTCAATCACTTACTTAAGGTGCCCAAGGGGAGTTCCGTTAATACAGGGTGCCCGGCTACACCGCTTGCCGTCTGGTGCCCAGCGCCGCCTTCCCTGTCTTCAGCGCCGCCTTCTACAGCTCAGCGCCGCCTCCGCAATCCTCCCCGTCCCTCTGCCAGATCCCGCGCCTGCAAACTAGGCTCAGCCTGATGCGCCCGTGCGGACTCCTGGCAGCGGCAGGCTCGGGATCTAGCAGAGGGACGGGGAGGATTGCGGAGGCGGCGCTGAGCTGTAGAAGGCGGCGCTGAAGACAGGGAAGGCGGCGCTGGGCAACGGACAGCAAGGGGTGCGGCCGGGCACCCTGTATTAACGGACCTCACCTTGGGCATTTCTAGCTACGCCCCTGAGGCTGTGTACAGCACGTCAACTAGCTTAAGTTCATATACACAACTGGGTAAAATATTTAAGAAATTACCCAGTTATAGACACATTCAAGTCCTGTGCTGACTTATAGGTACAGAGGCAGGACAGCCAGTGTCCTCCCTTCCCAGGGACCTGCCTTCTCACAGTTGCTGCAGGGACCCGATAATCAATCACCTTCTAGCATCTTGCTGCTGTCTGCTTCTGTGTGAGCAGGTAATATTTGGATATATCCGCCCCCAAATTTTATTTTACTGGTGGGCCCTAGACAGCCCAGTCCAACACTGTCAGGGATGCACAAAAAATACTGAACTTACTAAAAGCACAATCAAACCAGCTAAGAGAGGCATTGGCCCAACTAACTGGATCAATGTCCTTAAAAAATACGATGCAGCCACAACTCTAATTGTGAGAGGTAAATACCTTATGGGAATAAAAGGGTGAAAAACATGAAAAAACTATGTGGATAAATAGAAATAAATGATAAAAAAAGCATTGAAATCACTAAAACAGGAAGGTAGTGAGGAAGCATTGAAAAACTATAATAAAAAAATAGAATATGTAAAAGACAAATAAAAGCATCCAAACTGGAGACAGAGAGACTTATTGCCAAAGAGAGTAAAATTAACCCTAAAATGTTCTTCAATTATAAAATTGGTAAAAATGTTAAACCTGAAGGTTTTGGCCCTTTACAGAGTGATGAGGAAGAAGCTGAAAAGAAGTTAAGGAGAAAGCAAAGCTATTAACCGTCTCCGGACCGCCTAACGCAGGATCGCGTTCCGGAGGCGGCAGCTCTAGGCAGAGTCACGCATATACGCGTCATCTCGCGAGACGTGAGATTTCGCTCAAAGCCGGCCCACGCATGCGCATCGCGGGCCGGCAAAAGTTACAAAACAAGTTCGTCATCAACCTGCCAGCCAATGATCGTCGCTGGCAGGTTGATGATTTTCAAAAAATCGAATCACAAGCCATCTAACACCTTATATTTATAAATATAAGGTGTTAAATGGCTTCTCTGCTCCTCTGCTGGTCCTTTTGGTCGGTTGGTTCCAGCAGAGGAGCAGACATCACAGTGAGTAGCCACCAAACACTAAACTTAGCCCCAGATCACCCCCCATCACCTCAATTAACCCCTTGATCACCCCTGTCAATCACTAGTGAAAGGGAAAAAAGTGATCAGTGTAAACTGTCACTTTTTTTTCCCACTGGTATTGACTGTTAGGTTTAGGATAGTTTAGGCCCTTGGTTAGGTAGTTAGCGATCGTTTAGCGCCCAGCCCACCGCACCGCAGTCACTGATTCGCTGATTAGTGTATCGCTAATCAGCAGTTGTACTTTTATAGTATCTGTAAGTGATCAAAACTGATCACAGTCAGATCTATAATAGTATTAGTGTCACCTTAGTTCGCCCTCCACCCAAAACGCAGTGTTTGCCCGATCAGGCCTGACCGGTCGCCCACACGTGCGTTCACCCACGCCCGCCCCGCCGCAGTGACAAAATTTAGTAGTCCAAAATTTAGTAGTCCAAATGTCAAACAGGGGGTATTCTTCTGAAGAGGCCTACAGGATTCTGACCCAGTCGGATGAGGAATGGGAACCCTCATCTGACGAATCTAGCGGGTCAGAATATGAACCTGTAGAAAGCAGGTGCAGTCTGACCCAAAGTTCGGACGAGGAGGTTGAGGTCCCTGATAGCACCAGGCGTACCCGGCCCCTTGTTGCTAGACCACAGGTTGCGCAGGATCCGCTTCAAGGGCAGCAGAGTGGGGCTGGCGCTGTCTGATTACGTGGTGAGGCATACACCAGCAGCGCAGCCCTCCCTGGACCTAGTACCAGCACTGCCGTACAACATGGTGAAGTGGCGAGCACCAGAAGGGCAGTTGAAGCTGGTACGGTGGCACGTGCAATAGTTACCCCGTCGCAGACAGGCCCGTAGAGTCCCTGAGGTGCTGGCAAACCCTGATTGGCAGTCCCCAACTTCAGCCGCACCATTAGTTCCCCCTTTCACCGCCCAGTCTGGAGTTCAGGTTGAGACAGCTCAGATCGGTTCGGCACTGGGGTTTTTTGAGCTGTTCTTGACTGCGGAGCTCTTGGACTTAGTCGTGGCAGAAACAAATCGGTATGCCACTCAATTTATAGCCGCTAACTCGGGAAGCTATTATGCCCAGCCTTTCGGGTGGAAACCCGTCCAAGTTTCAGAATTAAAAAAATTTCTGGGCCTTCTCCTCAACATGGGTCTAACCAAAAAGCATGAATTGCGGTCATATTGGTCCACGAACCCAATTCATCACATGCCCATGTTCTCTGCTGCTATGTCCAGGGCACGATTTGAGGCCATCCTGCGTTTCCTGCACTTTAGCGACAACACCACCTCCCGTCCCAGAGGCCACCTAGCTTTTGACCGGCTCCACAAAATTCGGCCCCTCATAGACCACTTCAACAACAAATTTGCAGATTTGTATACCCCTGAGCAAAACATCTGCGTAGACGAGTCCCTTATACATTTTACCGGGCGCCTTGGCTTCAAACAATACATCCCAAGCAAGTGCGCCCGGTATGGGGATCTATGAGGGTAAAGATCAGACCCTGGAGCCGGTCGGTTGCCCTGCCCACCTGGGGAGCAGTGGGAAGACAGTCTGGGACTTGGTGTCACCCTTATTTGGCAAGGGGTACCATCTTTATGTGGACAATGTTTACACAAGTGTACCCCTCTTCAGGCATTTGTTCCTAGAACAGATTGGCTGCTGTGGCACTGTGCGACCTAGTCGCCGGGGCTTCCCCCAACGGCTCGTTACCACCCGTCTTGCAAGGGGGGAGAGGGCTGCCTTGTGTAACGAAGAACTGCTTGCGGTGAAATGGAGAGACAAGCGTGACGTTTACATGCTCTCCTCCATTCACGCAGACACGACAATACAAATAGAACGGGCAACCAGTGTCATTGAAAAGCCCCTCTCAGTCCACGACTATAATTCACTCATGGGAGGGGTGGACTTCAATGACCAGATGTTGGCTCCTTATTTAGTTTCCCGACGCACCAGATGCTGGTATAAGAAGGTGTCTGTATATTTGATTCAATTGGCTGCCTATAATAGTTTTGTTCTCTACAGTAAGGCTGGGAGAACAGGATCCTTCCTCAAATTTCAGGAAGAGATCATCGAGAACCTCCTGTATCCAGGAGGATTCCGTGGCCCCAACCACCAGTGTAGTGAGCTGTCTACACGAGCGACATTTCCCCAATGTCGTTGCTGGTACCTCAACCCAACCGTCACCCCGAAAGAGATGTCGTGTCTGTAGCAGGAGTGGAATAAGGCATGACACCCGCTATTTCTGTCCTGACTGCCCTGACCACCCTGCCCTATGCTTAGGGGAGTGTTTCTGGAAGTACCACACACAGGTACACTTAGCATAGGGATTGCATCTCACAGGACAGGCACACAGGGCTATTAGAGCCCTTTCACTCACAGCTGCTGCAAACCTCTCCTTTCACCTGGGACAAAGTGCATAATGTACTTCGCCACATCTTTGGGCGATTTGCGCTTTGCACATTGTCCCATGGGGAAGGAGAGGTTTGTCCTATAAAGGTAAAAAAAAAAAAAAAAAACACCGGTAAGGCCTCTTTCACACTTGCGTTGTCCGGATCCGTCGTGCACTCCATTTGCCGGAGGTGCACGCCGGATCCGTAACACCGCAAGTGAATTGAAAGCATTTGAACACGGATCCGTCTTCAAAATGCGTTCAGTGTTACTATGGCACCCAGGACGCTATTAAAGTCCTGGCTGCCATAGTAGTAGTGGGGAGCGGGGGAGCAGTATACTTACAGTCCGTGCGGCTCCCGGGGCGCTCCAGAATGACGTCAGAGCGCCCCATGCGCATGGATGACGTGATCCATGCGATCACGTCATCCATGCGCGTGGGGCGCCCTGACGTCACTCTGGAGCGCCCCGGGAGCCGCACGGACGGTAAGTATACTGCTCCCCACTACACTTTACCATGGCAAACAGGACTTTAGCGTCCTTGCAGCCATGGTAACCATTCAGAAAAAGCTAAACGTCGGATCCGGTAATGCGCCGAAACGACGTTTAGCTTAAGGCCGGATCCGGATTAATGCCTTTCAACGGGCATTAATTCCAGATCCGGCCTTGCGGCAAGTGTTCAGGATTTTTGACCGGAGCAAAAAGCGCAGCATGCTGCGGTATTTTCTCCGGCCAAAAAACGTTGAAGACATCCTGATGCATCCTGATGCATCCTGAACGGATTTCTCTCCATTCAGAATGCATGGGGATAATCCTGATCAGGATTCTTCCGGCATAGAGCCCCGACGACGGAACTCTATGCCGGAACACAACAACGCAAGTGTGAAAGAGCCCTAAGCAAAAAAGTTAACGTTCTATTCAAAAAGTTAAATAAAGTTTATATGTTCCGTTCAAATGTTATTATAAAGTTAATAAATTTATTGCGTTGCGGCCTGTTTTTTTTTTTTTTTTTAACCTTCCAGGTGGACCAACCGATCGACTAGCTGCAGCACTGATGTGCATTCTGACATTGCAGCATTGCGCTGCTGTCAGATTACACAGAAGTCGGTGTATGAGGTGCTGCAAGACAAGATTTCTCCTCTGCAGTAAAAGATACGTTTGCCGAGGCATATGAGCTGAGGGGGCGGCGGTGTTCATATGCTTTGGCAAACACTTTGTATATAAAAAAAATCAAAAAAATCCCAGCAATGATTTATTCATCCACATCGATTGATGTGAATCGAGAAATCGGGTTTGCCAGAGCATACGGGCTAAGTGGGTATGAACTCGCCATGCCCCTCATTGAATACCTTGGGGTGTCTTCTTTCCAAAATGGGGTCACCTGTGGGGTATTTATACTGCCCTGGCATTTTAGGGGCCCTAAAGCGTGAGAAGAAGTCTGGGATCCAAATGTCTAAAAATGCCCTCCTAAAAGGAATTTGGGCCCCTTTGCGCATCTAGGCTGCAAAAAAGTGTCACACATGTGGTATCGCCGTACTCAGGAGAAGTTGGGGAATGTGTTTTAGGGTGTCATTTTACATATACCCATGCTGGGTGAGATAAATTTCTTGGTCAAATGCCAACTTTGTATAAAAAAATGGGAAAAGTTGTCTTTGCCGAGATATTTCTCTCACCCAGCATGGGTATATGTAAAAAGACACCCCAACTTCTTCTGAGTACGGCGATACCAGATGTGTGACACTTTTTTGAAGCCTAGAGGGCAAAGGGGCCCAAATTCCAAAAAGCACCTTTCGGATTTCACAGGGCATTTTTTAAACATTTTGATTTCAAACAACTTCTCACACATTAGGGCCCCTAAAATTCCAGGGCAGTATAACTACCCCACAAGTGACCCCATTTTGGAAAGAAGACACCCCAAGGTATTCCGTGAGGGGCATGGCGAGTTCCTATAATTTTTAATTTTTGTCACAAGTTAGCGGAAAATGATGATTTTTTATTATTTTTTTTTTCTTACAAAGTCTCATATTCCACTAACTTGTGACAAAAAATAAAAACTTCCATGAACTCACTATGCCCATCACGAAATACCTTGGGGTAATACTAAGATCGGCCCGTCTGGCACCAACAACCATGCCACGCTCAAAATTGCTTAAATAACTTTTCTTTCCCATTCTGACATTCAGTTTGGAGTTCAGGAGATTGTCTTGACCAGGACCGCACCCCTAAATGCATTGAAGCAACTGTGATTGGTTGACTAGATAATTGCATTAATGAGAAATAGAACAGGTGTTCCTAATAATTATTTAGGTGAGTGTATATATAGTGACACAGTGAGAGGTTTTGTCTGGGAAAATAGGTATTTTCCTCCCAGCAGGTGCTGCTGGTCTGATTTACAGCCAGGTGAGGTCAAATACCGGACCGGATTTTAAGTGCCGATCTGGGTTTTGGCAGCACCTGGCTGTCCTTAAATAGGCAGCTGGGCTCAGAAGCCAGGTCTCTGTGTTGGGATCTGGGAGCCTTGTGTCTGGATGAAGGCTTGCTACCTGTTTGGCGTGAAAACAGGTTGGTGCTGTTATGGTCAAGGACTCTTTGAGGCAGAATTGCAGCATGGTGTGAATTACCACCAACACCGCAAGGTGACTTTTTGTTTGATTATGACTGCTTGTTTTGTCACTTAACTAAAGTGTGAATAAAACACTGAACTGTTTGATCCAAAGAACTTGTTGTTGCCTCTATACTGCTTCCGCTAATCCTGTCTACCAGAGGAAACCCCACAATTGATGGAAGATGCGGACATGAGCAGTGAGGCTGGCGTGAACGCAGATTTTTGTGGTTTCTGCATTTTTCAGGCACGGTTGTATGTCGTACATTAAACCAGCTGTATTGCAACCAGTGCCCCACGAAAAAATGGAGGCTGTTGTGAAGGCCCTCATGGAGGCTAATCTGTAGCAGTGAGAGACACACCTGCAGCAACGCGAGGCTAATAAACAGCAGCATAAGACTAACCAGTTGCTGCTACAACATGTGATGGCTTTACAGACAGCAGGAGCATGGTGGACCTAGTGGAACGCTATTAAGCTACCAGGAATCTAAAGGAGGTTTCTGTCGGGAGGGGGGTCGGCAAACCCCGGAAATCTCCACCCCCGGGCCCGAAGATTTGAGCCGATAAAACCTGCCTGGAATGTACCCACTGCAGACCTGGCTCCGATAGTCTTCTGGCGATGTCAGGAGCCTGGCCATGTAAGGGCTGACTGTCCTCATAGGGTTGAGCCCATTTGCAGTGACCAGGAACGGGTACACTGACGTCACTTATGCAGTGGGTCAGGATATGGGTGGTTAATAGTCTATAGTTTGTTCATGACGCCAATTGCAGCGTGTGCAGGGTACTATCACAGGGCCCCCCCAAGGTGTTATAACGCACGTCCCAGGGTAGGAATGCCAGAGTGGTGTAATTACCTATAATGTCTCTGTATGGTGGTGATAACGGTGATTCCTATCTGGGTACGGCTGGACTCCTGGCTCACTTTCAATAAATTTTAGTGTAGTGATAGTAGGAGTAATAGAGAAATTTTGCAGCAGAAATGATGTCCAGACCTTTAGATGAAGTTAAAACTTTTCTTTACTGAAGAAAACTTGTATCCAAGCAGTATACAGCTTTGGTCTTTGGTCCCAGCAGGTTTTAGCAATGGTTGGCAGGAATAAATCTTCTGCACTATAAATCTGGAGCTTGCAGGATAATTCGCCTGCTTGGTAGCTCTGTAATTGTGGCAGCAACTAATCTTCTGCGCTTTTCTATATCTTCTGCTTTGTGGGGACAGACTAGCTGAAGCGGAATGGCTTCTCCTAGGTCTCTGGACTTACTCTCAGATGGTTTCTCAGGGAATGCTTTCATCCTGGAACTCTGGAGGTTGTCTGCTTTCTTTTCATCCAGTTGAGCTGCAGGGCTCAGACTGGGAATATGATCAATGTCTCAGCCAAGACAAGATCCTGGCTTTCTTCCCTATGCAGGGGATCTCCTACACACACACCCTACCCCTAGCAGGGGGTGGGCTACACTAGCTCTAACTTCCTTCTCCACCCAAGGTGCACACCTCCACAGAGGGGGAGCTAAGCTGGAATAATCCATTCCAGCCTAGATGTACTAAACTAGGACTTGTACCTGGCCAATGCATTGCTGCCACCTGCTGGTAAACCTGGAAAATTACAGAAACAATTGTATTTAACATGCTTTTACATGCACAGTTGTGAAGACATGAGCAAAATCATATCAGATGACAATATACAGGCTCTTAGAAGACAGTAGCGGGGTAGAGGCGTTTAGTAACACAACTCTGGAGTGTTACACATGGACACTAACTATGGCTACCGTCAGTGGCTATATGCCAGGAGGCTGTGTGCAACAGGTACCCCAGTCTCTAGATCATTTGTGCCAGGTGGAAGTGGGAGACACTCCGGCGGAGGCTCTGCTGGGCTCAGGGAGTCTGGTAACCCTAGTAAGGGCTACCCTGGTGCTGTCCCCTGAGTATACTGGATGGAAAGTCGGGGTGATGTGCATCCACAGAGACTTAAAAGACTACCCCACCGCACTGGTGTCTTTAACTACATTGGCTGGTAGATGGACCCACAAGGTGGCTGTCGCCACGAATCTACATTATGAGCTCATAATAGGGAGAGACTTCCCGACTGATACCCATGAGACAGGGATAACCCTAGCAGAGTGGCCCGGCTCAGAGGGGAGACCAGAACTCTGGGAACCTGAGACCGAAGGGCCAGCGTTAGGGGTGACCGCCAATTCGGTGGAAGAGGGGGAGACAACCTCGCTAAGTGTGATGGTGGGAGATGTGGAGGACTTGCTGCCTGGTCCTGAATTGGCAGATATCAATGTCTCCAGGGATAATTTTGATACCGTCCAACGTCGGGACCCAAAACTGTCTCGCGCCTGGGAAAATGTGTTAATAGTGGATGGTGAACCACAACAACCTGGGGCAGAGTCAGTGTATCCCTGTTTTGTGGTTCATCAGGATATGTTGTATTGGGTAAACCAACTATGGGGTAAGCCTATTGAACAGTTGGTGGTCCCCAAGGCTTATCACAAGCTTGCGTTAGATCTAGCCCACCAACATGTTCTCGGGGGTCACCCGGGGCTGCAGAAAACTCAGGATCATATTCTACAGAGGTTTTACTGGCCCAGCATATTCAAAGAAGTGGAAGAGTTTTGTAAGTCTTGCCCAACCTGCCAGATAACTAACCCCCAGCCACATTTCCGTAGTCCCCTAGACTACGCCACTCGGTACCCGGAGGCGGTGTCACTGTGACATACCTCGGCAAACTCAAAGATAAGGAATTAATGGAGATGTTTTCCCGAGTAGGACTACCTAAAGAGGTTCTGACCGACCAAGGGACCCCTTTTATGTCCAAGGTGATGAGGGAACTCTGTAAGTTGCTGCACATAAAACAGCTACGGATGTCCGTTTACCATCCGCAAACGGACAGTCTGGTAGAAAGGTTTAACCAAACATTAAAAAATATGTTGAAAAGGGTGGTGGCTAAAGATGGGAAGGACTGGGACCTCCTTCTGCCCTATCTCATGTTGGCAGTGCGAGAGGTACCCCAGGCGTCTACTGGGTTCTCGCCCTTCGAACTGCTATATGGCAGTCACCCTTGCGGTCTCTTGGACGTGGCAAAAGAGGCGAGGGAACAACAACCCACTCCACATAAAAGTGTCATTGAGTACGTTACCAAGATGCAATATCGGATAGAGACAGTGTTGCCTCTTGTTTGGAAGCATATGTAGGCAGCTCAGCGAGCCCAGAGTCGGGTATATAATCGGCAGGCTCGGGTCCGGATCTTTAACCTGGGTGATCGGGGTTTGGTAAGTTCCTGGCTAGGTGGCAGGGGCCCTTCGAGGTACTCGAGAAAATTGGAGATGTAAACTACAAGGTACACCAGCCAGGGCGGCGAAAGTGGGAGCAGGTTTACCACGTGAATTTACTCAAACTGTGTAAAGATAGGGAAACATGTACAGAAGACAGCCCGCGGCCGGGTTTTCTAGGAGAAGAGGTACTGGCCCATCTGTCTGATGCAAGGGAGGCAGCTGCAACAGTATAAATTGCTGACAGCCTCTCCTCTAAACAGACTCAGGAGGCCAGGGAGTTCGTTAGTTGGAACACGGATGCGTTCTCGGACCTCCCTGGACGCACTTCCATAATCCAGCATGACATTGTCACTGAGCCTCAGGCAAAAGTCAGATTAAAACCATACAGGTACCCGAGGCTCGGCGACAAACCATATCGGAGGAGGTGCAGCTAATGTTGCAGCTAGACGTCATTGAGGAGTCAAAAAGTTAGTGGGCCAGTTCTATAGTATTGATACCCAAGCCGGATGGGACGTTGCGGTTTTGTAACGATCCCATGCCCTGGTGGATGAGCTCATCGAGAGGTTAGGACAAGCCCCGTATTTTTCTGTTTTGGAACTCATGAAAGGGTACATGCAGGCTGCCAAAAAGAAAACTGTCTTCATCACGCCTGAGGGGCTGTATCAATTTAAGGTCTTACCCTTTGGTCTGCATGGTGCCCCCGCCACTTTTCAGCAACTAATGGACATCATGCTTCGTCCACATCATCGGTACACTTCGGCTTACCTGGACGATATTGTCATCCACAGTACCGACTGGAAAAGTCACCTACCCAAAGTGCAGGCTGTAGTGGACTCCCTTCAGAAAGCTGGCCTAACCGCTAACCCAAAAAATGTGCGATAGGGTTAGAGGAGATTAAGTACCTGGGGTATGTCATTGGGCGCGGAGTCATCAAACCCCAAGTAAACAAAATAGAGGTGATACGGAATTGGCCCCGACCTGTCACCACTAGGCAAATAAAGTAATTCCTGGGAATGGTGGGCTATTACATTTGTTTTTTTCCCCCACTTTGCTACTCTAGCCGCACCCTTGACAGGAGTCTTGAAGGGACACAAGTCAATGATGGTTCGTTGGGATGATCGGGTGGAAGAGGCTTTCTCCGCTTTGAAGTCGGCCCTGTGCGGGTCCCCGGTTTTGGTGATGCCCAACTTCAAAAGGGAGTTTATAGTACAGACCGATGCCTCCGAAGTAGGCCTCCATGCTGTACTGTCTCAGGCAGTCAACGGGGAGGAGCATCCAGTTGTCTTTCTCAGCCGTAAGCTCACCCCAGCCGAGACCCGATATAGTATAGTGGAGAGAGAGTGCGTGGCTATCAAGTGGGCACTAGAATCTCTCCGCTATTATTTATTGGGGAGAAAATTCCGCCTGGTGACTGACCACTCCCCTCTCAAGTGGATGAGCCAGGCCAAGGACAGAAATGCCCGGATCACCCAATGGTTTCTCTCTCTACAAAACTTTAAGTTTTCAGTGGAACACAGGGCAGGCCGGTTACAGGGAAAAGCGAATGCCCTGTCCCCTCAGGGTTGAACAAAGGGGGAATTATGTGACACAGTGAGAGGTTTTGTCTGGGAAAACAGGTATTTTCCTCCCAGCAGGTGCTGCTGGTCTGATTTACAGCCAGATGAGGTCAAATACCGGACCGGAGTTTAAGTGCCAGTCTGAGTTTTGGCAGCACTTGGCTGTCCTTTAAATAGGCAGCTGGGCTCAGAAGTCAGATCTCTGTGTTGGGATCTGGGAGCCTTGTGTCTGGATGAAGGCTTGCTACTTGTCTGGTGTGAAAACAGGTTGGTGCTGCTATGGTCAAGGACTCTTTGAGGCAGAATTGCAGCATGGTGTGAATTACCACCAACACCGCAAGGTGACTTTTTGCTTGATTATGACTGCTTGTTTTGTCACTTGCCTAAAGTGTGAATAAAACGCTGAACTGTTTGATCCAAAGAACTTGTTGTTGCCTCTATACTGCGTCCGCAAATCCTGTCTACCAGAGCAAAACCCCACAATATATATATATATATATATATATATATATATAGAAATAACAAAAAGGGCAGCACTCCAGAAAGCAAAAGAAGAAAAAATCTTTAATTACCCATGCGGGAAAAGCGACGTTTCGGCTCAATGTGTGAGCCTTTCTCAAGCTAAGTGTACAGACAAAATACTGGGTATATATACCAGTGAGAGTGAATACAATCAATATGCAATCCAGGTGTGTTCAATCATAACAATTGAGATAATCAAAATACAAAATACAGTACATATGACATAATCACAATGGGTCACATGATAAAAATCAGTGCATAATCATATGGTGAATAATCGATTAAAAAATTCATATAACATATAATAAAAATGTGCAAATACATAAGAATACTGCATGATTATCAATCATACAGTAAGTGGTGTCAGCTGTATATGCTGATAAAGTGCTAAGTGCTTACTGCGTGGGTCAGGCAGACGGAGGGTGAAGGAGGATGCAGGACACAGACGGCTGTCATAGAACATGCGGTTTCGGCGTGCCTGTAGTGTGACTGCGCATGTCACAATGACGTATGTAACATACTTCCGGGTTACGATGTGCTTGTGGTACCGCAAATGCGCATTGGCCTTCTGATGTCTCTTGCGCCATCTTGAATCAGGGCATATTGCCTGCAATGCCAGGGACCTCTGTTGGTGACAGCCGATGTATAACAAATAAGGTGAGGGCAGATCCATTGCGCACCCACACGTTAGTGTGAGGTCACACTGTATCTGCGAACAATGCCCACTCATTACCACCCCATAGGGGAGGGATCTCCTCATATACACCTCTAATGTAAACAACAGACTGTGGTCACAGAGGCACCAAAAAGCATCTACAAGCATAAGAATGCACTGACAAAGAAAGACTATCCTTGTATAGGCTTGCCGTCCACATTTACAGCCTCATATCTCCTCACTCCATGCTCCGTGGCCCACCTACCGCAGACTAGGAAAAAAAGAAAACGAGAGAAAAAGGAGAATAAGTATATTGTGTATACAAATAAATAATAAAAAGGAACATGTTTTTTTGTCTTGTACAAAAATCTCACAATATACACAGTGAGGTCAACACCATAATGTACAGCATGGAGGCAAACCACAAACCCTAACCCACCCCAATCCTGTAGTCCACATTTAGACCACAGGGCTTGAGGGAATTAAAGGTGTGAATCCACCTCAACTCCCGTCTATTTAGAAGATTAGCCCTGTTGCCACCTCTTCTGGGCATAGGTATAAAATCAATAATACAACACCTGAGATCTCTTTCAGTGTGTTTGAGGTCCGTAAAGTGTTTAGACACGGGCAAGTCAAGCCGTTTTTTTCTTATGCTTAGACGGTGATTATTAAGGCGTGTCTTAAAATCAGTAGTGGTCTCACGTACATAAATTAAATTACATGGACACATCAGTGCATAAATGATGTAACTAGAATCACAAGTTAAATAATATCGTATCGGTATACCACCCCAGTTTGAGGGTGTACAAAATTTTTGCCTTTTACGATATATTTGCAATTTACACATGATAAGCATGGGAAACAACCTGTGCTGTTTGTTGTCAATGTTGTCTGTCTCAATTTTTTGGTGGTACCTACGTCAGCCTTGACTAACTGGTCCTTAATACTTTTAGATCTGCGGTAGGACATTAGGGGTGGGGCATGGAATTCTTTTACAGCATTGTGGCATCCACCCAGTATACCCCAATGGCGTCGGATGATGTTCCCTATCGCTATACTCTGTTCCGAGTACATGGAAACAAAAGGAATTCTAGTTGGTTTTGTTTGACGTACTTTATTAGAAAGAGTATCATTCCTGTCTAGTTTCCTGACCAGTTCTTTTTTGTCATGCAACAGTTTGGAAGGATATCCTCGTTTCTTGAACTTATTAGTTAGTACGTGAAGTGTGTTGTCTAGCTGATCTTGATCTGAGACTATACGCCTTGCTCTTAAGAACTGGGAATATTGCAAGGATCTAATCATTTTTTTAGGATGATTACTGCTGTACGTCAATAGTGTGTTCCTGTCGGTCGGCTTTGTGAAAAGTGCCGTATGCAGCTTCCCGTCCGCCAGGAACACACGTGTGTCCAGAAACTGCATTTCGATATGGGAATGCACTAAGGTGAATTGTAGTGCTTTATCAATCCCATTGAGGAATTCATGGAATTCACACAGTTGATCGATGGTGCCAGTCCAGATGAGGAAGATGTCGTCTATGTACCGCCACCACGCCATAGCATGCTTGAAGTGGTGGCTTCCATAGACGACACCTTCCTCAAATCGACGCATAAAAATGTTGGCATAAGTTGGGGCCACGTTGGACCCCATTGCCACGCCCTGTTCTTGCATATAGTAAGTATCTTGGAAAAGAAAATAATTGGATCTCAGGACAATTTCAAGGAGGGACACTATGAAATGTTGAGCTTGACTAGTCAAAGAGGATCTATCTAGCATGTAGGAAACTGCAGCTAGCCCCTTGCAATGATCAATTGAGGTGTAGAGAGAGGTGACATCAAAGGATGCTAACGTCACCCCCTGTACACCTGTCAAATCGATCATCTGCAACTTCAGTAAAAAATCGGTGGTGTCTTGAATGTAAGAACTACCACCACATGCAAAACTGCGAAGTATCCTATCCAGAAAAATGGCAACATGGCTAAGAATTGATTTCGACCCTGATACAATAGGTCGACCGGGGGGATCGATGAGGGACTTGTGGATCTTAGGCAACACATACAGTACCGGAGTGACTGGATGCGTTACTGTAAGATAATCCACAAGTCCCCCATCTATGATCCCTGCGTCTAAGGCAATAGTCAACACATTTTTGATCGATTCAGCGATTTTGAACTTAGGGTCAGTATCAATGGGCCTGTAGATGGTAACGTCGCTTAGCTGTCTCAAGACCTCTGCAACGTATTTGCAGGTGTCTAATACAACCACCGCACCGCCTTTGTCCGCGGCCTTAATAGTAAGTGCGGGGTCACGTTTTAGTTCATTGAGAGCGACAATCTCATCAGCAGTTACATTGGGGCGACCAAAAGGTTGTGGAGAGTGTGTCTCTCTTAATGTCTGAATGTCAGACTTAACCGCAGCCATGTATGCCTCAATAGAAACATAGAAACATAGAAACATAGAATGTGTCGGCAGATAAGAACCATTTGGCCCATCTAGTCTGCCCAATATACTGAATACTATGGATAGCCCCCGGCCCTATCTTATATGAAGGATGGCCTTATGCCTATCCCATGCATGCTTAAACCCCTTCACTGTATTTGCAGCTACCACTTCTGCAGGAAGGCTATTCCATGCATCCACTACTCTCTCAGTAAAGTAATACTTCCTTATATTACTTTTAAACCTTTGCCCCTCTAATTTAAAACTGTGTCCTCTTGTGGTAGTTTTTCTTCTTTTAAATATGCTCTCTTCCTTTACCGAGTTGATTCCCTTTATGTATTTAAAAGTTTCTATCATATCCCCTCTGTCTCTTCTTTCTTCCAAGCTATACATATTAAGGTCCTTTAACCTTTCCTGGTAAGTTTTATCCTGCAATCCATGTACTAGTTTAGTAGCTCTTCTCTGAACTCTCTCTAGAGTATCTATATCCTTCTGGAGATATGGCCTCCAGTACTGCGTACAATACTCCAAGTGAGGTCTCACCAGTGTTCTGTACAGCGGCAAAAGCACTTCACTCTTTCTACTGCTTATACCTCTCCCTATACATCCAAGCATTCTGCTGGCATTTCGTGCTGCTCTATTACATTGTCTTCCCACCTTTAAGTCTTCTGAAATAATTACTCCTAAATCCCTTTCCTCAGATACTGAGGTCAGGACTGTGTCAAATATTCTATATTCTGCCCTTGGGTTTTTACGCCCCAGGTGCATTATCTTGCACTTATCCACATTAAATTTCAGTTTCCAGAGTTCTGACCATTCTTCTAGTTTTCCTAAATCCTTTTCCATTTGGCGTTTCCCTCCAGGAACATCAACCCTGTTACATATCTTTGTGTCATCAGCAAAAAGACAAACCTTACCAGCGAGGCCTTTTGCAATATCATTTATGAAGATATTAAACAAAATCGGTCCCAGTACAGATCCCTGTGGAACCCCACTGGTAACATTACCTTGTTTTGAATGTTCTCCATTGACTACAACCCTCTGTTGTCTGTCACTCAGCCACTGCCTAATCCACTCAACAATATGGGAGTCCATGCTCAATGACTGCAGTTTATTGATAAGTCTTCTATGTGGGACAGTGTCAAAAGCCTTACTAAAATCTAGATATGCGATGTCTACTGCACCTCCACCGTCTATTATTTTATTCACCCAGTCAAAAAAATCTATAAGATTTGTTTGACATGATCTCCCTGAAGTAAACCCATGTTGTTTTTCATCTTGCAATCCATGGGATTTTAAATGTTCCACAATCCTATCCTTTAATAGGGTTTCCATTAATATGCCTACTATTGATGTCAGACTCACTGGTCTATAGTTGCTCGATTCCTCCCTACTACCTTTCTTGTGAATGGGCACGACATTTGCCAATTTCCAATCTTCCGGGACGACTCCTGTTACTAATGATTGGTTAAATAAATCTGTTAACAGTTTTGCCAGCTCACCACTAAGCTCTTTTAATAATTTTGGGTGTATCTCATCAGGCTCCTGTGACTTATCTGTCTTCACCTTAGACAGCAAACTTAGAACATCTTCCTCTGTAAATATACATGCATCAAACGATTTAATAGTCATTCTTTCTAGTGCAGGTCCTTCTCCTTTTTCTTTTGTAAAAACTGAACAGAAGTATTCATTAAGGCAGTCAGCTAGCCCTTTATTCTCTTCTACATACCTTCTGTCCTTTGTTTTTAATTTAGTTATTCCTTGTTTTAATTTCCTTTTTTCATTTATATATCTGAAGAATGTCTTATCCCCTTTTTTCATAGACTGAGCTAGTTTTTCTTCTGCCTGCGCTTTAGAAGTGCTTATAACTTGCTTGGCCTCTCTCTGCCTAATCTTGTAGATTTCCTTATCTTCATTGCTCTGGGTTTTTTTATAATTACAAAATGCTAGCTTTTTATTTTTAATGATTTGGGCCACTTCTGCTGAGTACCACATTGGTCTCCTCCTTTTTTTGCTTTTACTGACAAGTCTAATGCTATTTTCTGTTGCCTTCAATAATGCACCTTTTAAGTAGTCCCATTTCTCCTGGACTCCATGTAATCCGTTCCAGTCTGATAAGGACTCATTTATGACTAATTTCATTTTTGAAAAGTCTGTTTTTCTAAAATCTAAAACTTTTGTTTTTGTGTGGTGGGACTCTTTCACAGTTCTTATATTAAACCACACTGACTGGTGATCACTAGATCCCAAGGTTTCGCCTACAATGACATCATATACCGAATCCCCGTTTGTGAATACCAAATCCAAAATGGCCTCCCTCCGGGTTGGCTCCTCAACCACTTGTTGTAGAGATAACCCCAGTAGGGAATTTAGAATATCTGTACTCCTGGTAGAACTTGCTATTTTGGTTTTCCAGTTTATACCTGGAAGATTGAAATCTCCCATAATGATAACTTCTCCTTTCATTGTCATTTTAGCTATTTCTTCAACTAGTAGATCATCTAGTTCTTTAACTTGACCAGGTGGTCTATATATCACACCTACACGAGTTACTGCATGGTTAGCAAACTGCAACGTAACCCAAACTGACTCTATGTTGGCCTCACAAACTTGTATTAGGTTAGATTTAATGCTATCTTTCACATACAGGGCCACTCCTCCTCCTTTCTTGCCTTCTCTGTCTCTTCTGTATAAAGAGTATCCTGGTATGGTTATGTCCCAGTCATTTCTTTCATTAAACCTTGTCTCCGTAACAGCCACTAAATCTACATTCTCAGATGCCATTATTGACCCAAGTTCATTGATTTTTTTACCTAAACTGCGAGCATTTGTAGACAGGACTCTGAGCTTATCATTTCTTAACCTCTGTGCTTCTGACCTGTTCTGGCATTGTTTTGGGGGGCAATTGGACTCTTTTATTTTCACTCTTTTGCCCCCCCTTCCTAGTTTAAATACTCTTTCGCAAATTCTTGGAGTTGTTCACTAAGTACATTTGTTCCTTTGAGAGAAAGATGCAAACCATCTTTTTTGTACAGTTCCTTTCTATTCCAAGTAGAGCTATCATGAGAAACAAAGCCAAATCCTTGCTCTTGACACCATTTACCAAGCCATATGTTGAACTCCTTTATGCGCCTCTGCCTATCATTCTGAACATTATGCACAGGCAGAACTTCAGAAAATGAAATGGTGGATGCAAAATCCTGTACGTCATTACCAAGTGTGATAAAAGATTTTTTCACCTCTGACACTTCATTGCAAGCCAGGTCATTTGTCCCTAGATGGACAAGAACATCCACGTCCCCTTCCTGCTTTGCTTGCTTAACAATATTAATAATACGTCTTCTATCTCTTCTAGCAGTAGCCCCAGGGAGACATCTCACAAAACCATTTTCTTTAAGCTCCACACTTCTTATGATTGAATCACCCAGCAACAGCTGCATCCTTTGAGACTTCACTTTATCTTTTTTGTTGCATACATTAGACATAGGAGTCGATGGTTTCTCACCCTCTGTGCTTGAGTCCATATCCATGTTGTCCTTACATTCTGAGAGTGCTGCAAATGAATTATGGAGAACCACCGACTGTGGGACATGTCTTCTATCCACCACTCTAAGACTTCCAGAACCTACATTAACCCATCTGCCATTTCTGGGGGTCCTCTGTGGCAGTGGCATTGCAGCAGTCCTAGCTGGAGTTTGTTTAACAGATAATTTAAATATTTCAGCTTTCAAAAATGCAATTTCCTGCTGCAGTAAGGAGAACTGTCTACAGATCTGACAGCATCCGAATCTCCAAAGAGTGGAACATGAAATAAATGCACAACAATTCCTGCACTGAACCAAGTCTGCCATTTTAAAGAGGAGAAAAAAATAAAAAAATAAATTTGTAACTTTAAATCAAACAAATCAAACAAATCTTACCTTTTTTTTTTGTATTGTTTCCACCTTCCAGCCTACCTCCTGACTATCTCCTGCAATATCTCTTTACTAGTACTTAATGTAGTACTTGAAGCTAGTACTTGCAGCTAATGAATTAGGCCAGCTAATAGCAGGATCACAAATGGCAAGATTAAAGTTGCTACCAAGTGAGAGATCGAACATGCCAAGAGATAACTCACTCATCTTGGCATGCTCGATCCGCTCCTTGTTCTGGAACCAGACCTTAAGTTTAATGGCCCTGAAAAAAGCATTAAGATCAAAGTCAAGCTCAAACCAATTTGCAACAGTTCTTAGGCACTGGGTGGATGCCACAATGCTGTAAAAGAATTCCATGCCCCACCCCTAATGTCCTACCGCAGATCTAAAAGTATTAAGGACCAGTTAGTCAAGGCTGACGTAGGTACCACCAAAAAATTGAGACAGACAACATTGACAACAAACAGCACAGGTTGTTTCCCATGCTTATCATGTGTAAATTGCAAATATATCGTAAAAGGCAAAAATTTTGTACACCCTCAAACTGGGGTGGTATACCCGATACGATATTATTTAACTTGTGATTCTAGTTACATCATTTATGCACTGATGTGTCCATGTAATTTAATTTATGTACGTGAGACCACTACTGATTTTCAAACACGGCTTAATAATCACCGTCTAAGCATAAGAAAAAAACGGCTTGACTTGCCCGTGTCTAAACACTTTACGGACCTCAAACACACTGAAAGAGATCTCAGGTGTTGTATTATTGATTATATACCTATGCCCAGAAGAGGTGGCAACAGGGCTAATCTTCTAAATAGACGGGAGTTGAGGTGGATTCACACCTTTAATTCCCTCAAGCCCTGTGGTCTAAATGTGGACTACAGGATTGGGGTGGGTTAGGGTTTGTGGTTTGCCTCCATGCTGTACATTATGGTGTTGACCTTACTGTGTATATTGTGAGATTTTTGTACAAGACAAAAAAACATGTTCCTTTTTATTATTTATTTGTATACACAATATACTTATTCTCCTTTTTCTCTCGTTTTCTTTTTTTCCTAGTCTGTGGTAGGTGGGCCACGGAGCATGGAGTGAGGAGATATAAGGCTGTAAATGTGGACGGCAAGCCTATACAAGGATAGTCTTTCTTTGTCAGTGCATTCTTATGCTTGTAGATGCTTTTTGGTGCCTCTGTGACCACAGTCTGTTGTTTACATTAGAGGTGTATATGAGGAGATCCCTCCCCTATGGGGTGGTAATGAGTGGGCATTGTTCGCAGATACAGTGTGACCTCACACTAACGTGTGGGTGCGCAATGGATCTGGGATCACGGATGTGGGCTGCAGCTTTGATTTTGTTGCGTCCCGTTTCTGCACTCACTCAGCCACCAGTATAGGCTATAGGAGCACTATGATGTGCCCTCACCTTATTTGTTATACATCGGCTGTCACCAACAGAGGTCCCTGGCATTGCAGGCAATATGCCCTGATTCAAGATGGCGCAAGAGACATCAGAAGGCCAATGCGCATTTGCGGTACCACAAGCACATCGTAACCCGGAAGTATGTTACATACGTCATTGTGACATGCGCAGTCACACTACAGGCACGCCGAAACCGCATGTTCTATGACAGCCGTCTGTGTCCTGCATCCTCCTTCACCCTCCGTCTGCCTGACCCACGCAGTAAGCACTTAGCACTTTATCAGCATATACAGCTGACACCACTTACTGTATGATTGATAATCATGCAGTATTCTTATGTATTTGCACATTTTTATTATATGTTATATGAATTTTTTAATCGATTATTCACCATATGATTATGCACTGATTTTTATCATGTGACCCATTGTGATTATGTCATATGTACTGTATTTTGTATTTTGATTATCTCAATTGTTATGATTGAACACACCTGGATTGCATATTGATTGTATTCACTCTCACTGGTATATATACCCAGTATTTTGTCTGTACACTTAGCTTGAGAAAGGCTCACACATTGAGCCGAAACGTCGCTTGTCCCGCATGGGTAATTAAAGATTTTTTCTTCTTTTACTTTCTGGAGTGCTGCCCTTTTTGTCTATTTGGATTGGCTTTCATCCACGCTGGGCCAGCTGCACCCGCATTTTTTCTTTTTCTTTGACGGTGCTGCCACTGAACTTTTTTGCTCTCTATATATATATATATATACACTAGGGTTGAGCAAACCCGAACTGTAAAGTTCGGGTTCGTACCGAACTTTAGCATTTTTGAACCCCGGACCCGAACCCGAACATTTCCGTAAAAGTTCGGGTTCGGGTTCGGTGTTCGGCGGTTTCTTGGTGCTTTTTGAAAGGCTGCACAGCAGCTAATCAACAAGCGTCATACTACTTGCCCCAAGAGGCCATCACAGCCATGCCTACTAATGGCATGGCTGTGATTGGCCAGAGCAGCATGTGACCCAGGCTCTATATAAGCTTGAGTCACGTAGCGCTGCACGTCACTTTGCTGTTACAAGTGTAGGGAGAGGATGCTGCTGGACTTGTGATTTCAGGGAGAGAATAGGAGAGAATCTAACTCAGCGATCTACAGACAAATAGTTGTGTTGGTGGAGGGCACTATCGTTTTACCCTGCCCTGAGCTCATTGACTAAAAAATACTAACTTTTAGAATTCTGTTAGTTAGGTGGGTGGCGGCGGCGGCCATTTTATGCATGCTCAGTGCACCAGCACTGCATCTGAGCTTTTGGGACATTGCAAATCACAATTTTTTTGGGCAATCTACAACATCTGGATTAGTCAGTGTGCAATTTAAGGTAGAAATACACCCATCATTTTCTAGGGTTTTAAAAACACACTTTTTTTCCCCCAAAAACAGTATTTTCCAGATCGGCAAGTGTTAAATTCAAGTTTAATATATACAGCTTTTATATTCCGTTAGCAAAAAAAGACTTTTTTTGGCAATCTACAACATCTGGATTAGTCACTGTGCAATTTAAGGTAGAAATACACCCATCATTTTCTGGGGTTTTAAAAACACACAATTTTTTTTAAAAAAAACTGTATTTTCCAGAGCTGCAAGTGTTAAATTCGAGTTTAATATATACAGTTTTCATATTATGTTAGCAAAAGACTTTTTTGGCAATCTACAACATATGGATTAGGCTTCATGCACACGACCGTTTTTTTTTAAGGTCCGCAAAAACGGGGTCCGTAGGTCCGTGATCCGTGACCGTTTTTTCATCCGTGGGTCTTCCTTGATTTTTGGAGGATCCACGGGCATGAAAAAAAAGTCGTTTTGGTGTCCGCCTGGCTGTGCGGAGCCAAACGGATCCATCCTGAATTACAATGCAAGTCAATGGGGACGGATCCGTTTGACGTTGACACAATATGGTGCAATTTCAAACGGATCCGTCCCCCATTGACTTTCAATGTAAAGTCAGGAGTCCCTATTATACCATCGGATCGGAGTTTTCTCCAATCCGATGGTATATTTTAACTTGAAGCGTCCCCATCACCATGGGAACGCCTCTATGTTAGAATATACTGTCGGATATCAGTTAGATCGTGAAACTCAGATCCGACAGTATATTCTAACACAGAGGCTTTCCCATGGTAAGAACTTTGTACATGACTGCCTCCTGCTGCCTGGCAGCACCCGATCTCTTACAGGGGGCTGTGATCCGCACAATTAACCCCTCAGGTGCTGCACCTGAGGGGGGTTAATTGTGCGTATCATAGTCCCCTGTAAGAGAACAGGGGCTGCCAGGCAGCAGGGGGCAGACCCCCCTCCCTCCCTCTATTGTATTAATTTCATTGGTGGCCAGTGTGCAGCCCCCCCTCCCTCCCTCTATTGTATTATTTTCATTGGTGGCACAGTGTGCGCCCCCCCCTCCCCCTATTGTATTATTTTCATTTGTGGCACAGTGTTCGGCCCCCCCTCCCTCCCTCTATTGTATTATTTTCATTGGTGGCACAGTGTGCGGCCCCCCCCGGCCCCCCCTCCCTCCCTCTATTGTATTATTTTCATTGGTGGCACAGTGTGCGGCCCCTCCGGCCCCCCCCCCCCTATTGTATTATTTTCATTGGTGGCACAGTGTGCGGCCCCCTCGGCCCCCCTCCCTCCCTCTATTGTATTATTTTCATTGGTGGCACAGTGGGCGGCCTCCCCTCTCCCCCCCCCCCCGATCATTGGTGGCAGCGGAGAGTTCCGATCGGAGTTCCAGTTTAATCGCTGGGGCTCCGATCGGTAACCATGGCAACCAGGACGCTACTGCAGTCCTGGTTGCCATGGTTACTTAGCAATATTAGAAGCATCATACTTACCTGCTGCGCTGTCTGTGACCGGCCGGAAGCTCCTCCTACTGGTAAGTGACAGGTCTGTGTGGCGCATTGCTTAATGATCTGTCACTTACCAGTAGGAGGAGCTCCCGGCCGGTCACAGACAGCGCAGCAGGAAAGTATGATGCTTCTAATATTGCTAGGTAAGGGGAGGCCGCACACTGTGCCACCAATGAAAATAATACAATACAGGGAGGGAGGGGGGGCCGGGGGGGGCCGCACACTGTGCCACCAATGAAAATAATACAATAGAGGAAGGGAGGGGGGGCCGGGGGGGCCGCACTGGCCACCAATGAAATTAAAACTGGGGAGGGAGGGGGGTCTGCCCCCTGCTGTCTGGCAGCCCCTGATCTCTTATAGGGGGCTATGATATGCATAATTAACCCCTCAGGTGCAGCACTAAGAGATCGGGTGCTGCCAGGCAGCAGGGGGCAGTCATGTACACAGTTCGTAGTATGTTCTAACTTGAAGCGTCCCCATCACTATGGGAACGCCTCTGTGTTAGAATATACTGTCGGATATGAGTTTTCAGGAAGTTAAAACTCATCTCTGAAAAAGCTTTTATGCAGACGGATCTTCGGATCCGTCTGTATGAAAGTAACCTACGGCCACGGATCACGGACGCGGATGCCAATCTTGTGTGCATCCGTGTTCTTTCACGGACCCATTGACTTGAATGGGTCCGTGAACCGTTGTCCGTCAAAAAAATAAAACAGGTCATATTTTTTTGACGGACAGGAAACACGGATCACGGATGCGGCTGCAAAACGGTGCATTTTCCGATTTTTCCACGGACCCATTGAAAGTCAATGGGTCCGCGAAAAAAAACGGAAAACGGCACAACGACCATGGATGCACACAACGGTCGTGTGCATGAGGCCTAAGTCAGTGTGCAATTTAAGCTAGAAATACACCCATCATTTTCTGGTGTTTGAAAAACACACTTTTTTTTTCTTCAAAAAACAGTATTTTCCAGATCTGCAAGTGTTAAATTCAAGGTTAATATATACAGCTTTCATATTCTGTTAGCAAAAAAAGACTTTTTTGGCAATCTACAACATCTGTATTAGTCAGTGTGCAATTTAAGGTAGAAATACAGGCATAATTTTCTGGGGTTAGAAAAACACACTCTTGACAAAAACCACTATTTTCAGTCCTTGCAGCATCAACACGTGTGAAATTACAGGCTTATATACTGCTGTCAAATTCAGTTTTTAAACAAACACTCATTTGGGCACCAAAAATTTTGTTGGCAGCCTTTGATGCAGATGTCATTGTGAGATACACCCTTAATACATTTGGGTTACATTAAGGCCTCTTTCACACGGGCGTTGCGGGAAAATGTGCAGGTGCGTTACGGGAACACCCGCGATTTTTCCACGCGAGTGCAAAATATTGTAATGACTTTTGCACTCGCGTGAGAAAAATCGTGCATGTTAGGTACCCAAACCCGAACTTCTTCACAGAAGTTCGGGCTTGGGATCGGTGTTCTGTAGATTGTATTATTTTCCCTTATAACATAGTTATAAGGGAAAATAATAGCATTCTGAATACAGAATGCATAGTAAACTAGCGCTGGAGGGGTTAAAAAATAAATAAATAATTGAACTCACCTTAATCCACTTGATCGCGGCCCGGCATCTCCTTCTGTGTCCTTTGTTGAATAGGACCTGTGGTGAGCATTAATTACAGGAACAGGACCTTTGATGACGTCACTCCGGTCATCACATGATCCATCACCATGGTAAAAGATCATGTGATGGATCATGTGATGACCGGAGTGACGTCATCAAAGGTCCTTGACCTATAATAAATGCTCACCACAGGTCCTGTTCAGTAAAGGAGACAGAAGGAGATGCCGGCTACGCGATCAAGTGGACTAAGGTGAGTTAAATTATTATTATTATTTTTTTAACCCCTCCAGCGCTGTTTTACTATGCATTCTGTATTCAGAATGCTATTATTTTCCCTTATAACCATGTTATAAGGGGAAATAATAATGATCGGGTCTCCATCCCGATCGTCTCCTAGCAACTGTGCGTGAAAATCGCACCGCATCCGCACTTGTTTGCGGATGCTTGCGATTTTCACGCAACCCCATTCACTTCTATGGGGCCTGCGTTGCGTGAAAAATGCAGAATATAGAGCATGCTGCGATTTTCACGCAACGCACAAGTGATGCGTGAAAATCACCGCTCATGTGAACAGCCCCATAGAAATGAATGGGTCAGTATTCAGTGCGGGTGCAATGCGTTCAACTCACGCATCGCATCCACGCGGAATACTCGCCCGTGTGAAAGGGGCCTAAAAGATTTTAAATACCGCCATTTGGTGCACCAATATTGAATTCAGGCCAACACTGGTTCAGGCCCTGTGAGATACACCCTCTACATACAGGGGTTTGAATTTGGCATTTGAAATACAGCCTTTTTGTGCAAAGATATATTTACTTCAGGCCTACAGAAGTTCAGGCCCTGTGAGATACCACCTCTACATACAGGGGTTTGAATTATGCATTTGAAATACAGCCATTTGAAATACAGAATTTTTGTGCAAAGATAGATTTACTTCAGGCCTACAGAGGTTCAGGCCCTGTGAGATACCACCTCTACATAACATAGTAACATAGTACATAAGGCCGAAAAAAGACATTTGTCCATCCAGTTCGGCCTGTTATCCTGCAAGTTGATCCAGAGGAAGGCAAAAAAAAAACCCTGTGAGGTAGGGGCCAATTTTTCCCACTTTAGGGGATTAAAAAATTCCTTCCCGACTCCAATCAGGCAATCAGAATAACTCCCTGGATCAACGACCCCCCTCTAGTAGCTATAGTCTGTAATATTATTACGCTCCAGAAATACGTCCAGGCCCCTCTTGAATTCCTTTATTGTACTCACCATCACCACCTCCTCAGGCAGAGAGTTCCATAGTCTCACTGCTCTTACCGTAAAGAATCCTCTTCTATGTTTGTGTACAAACCTTCTTTCCTCCAGACGCAGAGGATGTCCCCTCGTCACAGTCACAGTCCTGGGGATAAATAGATGATGGGATAGATCTCTGTACTAACCCCTAATATATTTATACATATTAATTAGATCTCCCCTCAGTCGTCTTTTTTCTAAAGTGAATAACCCTAATTTTGATAATCTTTCAGGGTACTGTAGTTGCCCCATTCCAGTTATTACTTTAGTTGCCCTCCTCTGGACCTTCTCCAGCTCTGCTATGTCTGCCTTGTTTACAGGAGCCCAGAACTGTACACAGTACTCCATGTGTGGTCTGACTAGCGATTTGTAAAGTGGTAGGACTATGTTCTTATCACGGGCATCTATGCCCCTTCTGATGCAACCCATTATCTTATGGGCCTTGGCAGCAGCTGCCTGACACTGGTTTTTGTAGCTTAGTTTGCTGTTTATTAAAATTCCTAGATCCTTTTCCATGTCAGTGTTACCGAGTGTTTTATCATTTAGTATGTACGGGTGACTTGCATTATTCCTTCCCATGTGCATAACCTTACATTTGTCAGTGTTAAACCTCATCTGCCCAAGCCTCCAGTCTGTCCAGATCCCTCTGTAGTAGTATACTGTCCTCTTCAGTGTAAATTACTTGACACAGTTTAGTGTCATCTGCGACAATTGATACTTTACTATGCAAGCCTTCTACAAGACCATTAATAAATATATTGAAGAGAATAGGGCCCAATACTGACCCCTGAGGTACCCCACTAGTGACAGTGACCCAATCTGAGTATGTACCAGTTACTTACCCACATACAGACGTTTTCTCCCAGTCCAAGCATTCTCATTTTATATACTAACCTTTTATGTGGTACAGTGTCAAATGCTTTGGAGAAGTCCAGATATAATCCATTGATTCGCCGCTGTCAAGTCTAGAACTTACCTCCTCATAGAAACTGATTAAATTAGTTTGGCATGACCGATCCCTCACGAAGCCATGCTGATATGGCGTAATTTGCTTATTTCCGTTGAGATGCTCTAAGATAGCATCTCTCAGAAAAACTTCAAACAGTTTACCCACAACAGATGTTAAACTTACCGGCCTATAGTTTCCAGGCTCTGTTTTTGGACCCTTTTTGAATATTGGCACCACATTTGCCATGCGCCAATCCTGTGGGACATTCCCTGTCAGTATAGAGTCCGCAAATATCAGAAATAAGGGTCTGGCTATGACATTACTTAATTCCCTTAGGATACGGGGGTGTATGCCATCCGGTCCTGGCGATTTGTCTATTTTAATCTTTTTAAGTCGCTGATGTACTTCTTCCTGGGTCAGACAGGACACTTTTAATGGGGAATTTATTTTACATTCTGCATGTCATCTGACAGTTTATTTTCCTCAGTGAAAACATTGGAGAAAAAAATATTTAACAGCTTTGCTTTCTCCTCGTCGCTCTCTGCGACTCCCCCCTCATTACTCTTTAAAGGACCGACACCTTCAGATTTATACTTTTTAACATTTATATAAGTGAAGAACATTTTAGGGTTAGTTTTACTCTCTTTGGCAATTAATCTCTCGGTCTCTAGTTTGGCCGCTTTTATTTGTTTTTTACATGTTCTATTTTTTTCCTTATAGTTTTTCAGTGCTTCCGTGCTACCCTCCTTTTTTAGTGATTTATATGCTTTCTTTTTGTCATTAATTGCTTTCTTTACAGTTCTATTTATTCACATTGGTTTCTTTCTGTTCCTTAACCTTTTATTCCCATACGGTATGTACCTCTCACAATGAGATTTTAAGATGTTTTTAAAGATATCCCATTTTGTGTCTGTATTTTTATTTTTGAGGACTTTGTCCCAGTTAGTTAGGCCTATGGACTCTCTTAGTTGGCTAAATTTAGCTTTTTTGAAGTTTGGTATTTTTGTTCCTCCCTGTTGAAACGCTCTTTTGAATGATAATTGGAAGGTTATTACTTTATGGTCACTATTTCCCAGGTGTCCACCAACCTGCACGTCTGTTGTTCTGTCAGGCCTATTGGTTAATACTAAGTCCAGTATGGCCGTCCCTCTAGTCGGGTCCTGAATCAGTTGGGAGAGGTAATTGTCTTTGGTTATTGCCAAGAACCTGTTTCCCTTATGAGATATACAAGTTTCCATTTCCCAATCTATATCTGGGTAGTTGAAGTCCCCCATAATAACCACCTCATTATGATTTGCCGCCTCGTCTATCTCGTTTAGTAGTAGATTTTCTGTGGACTCTGGTATATTAGGTGGTTTATAGTAAACTCCTATTAGTAATTTATTGTTGTTTTTAGCTCCATGTATCTCTACCCACAGTGACTCCTCATGTCCCTCACTTACATCTTCACGGACTGTGGGCTTTAGACAGGACTTTACATAAAGGCAGACCCCTCCCCCTCTCCGGTTTTGACGATCCTTTCTAAACAGACTGTAACCTTGTACATTAACTGCCCAGTCATAGCTATCATCCAGCCATGTCTCAGTTATTCCCACTATGTCATAGTCCTCCTCACACATCACTAATTCCAGTTCACCAGTTTTATTAGTCAGGCTTCTGGCATTAGTATACATACATTTGAGAGGTTTATGTATATTTTTTACCCTACACCTTTCCTTCTGAACTGTTCTAGTCCCTCCTTCCATTCCTCCCACAGTCCCACTACCTTGCCCCCGGTCTCTATCTGCACTATCTTCCCCTCCTATAGTGTAATTACCCTCCCCCCAGTCCCTAGTTTAAACACTCCTCCAACCTTCTAGCCATCTTTCTCCCCAGCACAGCTGCCCCTTCCCCATTGAGGTGCAGCCCGTCCCTACGATAGAGCATGTAGCCGATAGAGAGAAGTCGGCCCAGTTCTCCAGGAACCCAAACCCCTTCTTCCTACACCAGTTCTTGAGCCACTTGTTATTCTCCCTAATCTCCCACTGCCTTTCTTGTGTGGCTTGTGGTACAGGCAGTTGTCACAACCAGACAGCTGAGAAGCTCTGACAGGAGCCGTCCAGATCTTCCTCCTTGAGTTTCTTTGTTTTGGTTTCTGTTCCTCACCTCGTTAGTCTATCTCAGCTGTCATGCAGTCGGACTGATTACTTCCCTTTAAATTCCTACCCATAAGGCAGTAGTGTGCGGCTGATACAACTTCCTGGAGTGTGTGTGCATGCTGTCCCAGTTCCCAGTTCCCTGTCCACAGTCGTCTGCAAGATAAGTTCTGTTTATGTATTTATGATTTTCTGTTTTCTGGATCCAGGTGATCCTGACTCCCTCCGTGTCTGTGTAGGGAGCCGGTGGTCGTGTCCCCTCACTATTGTAGGGCCTTCAGGTCTAAGATAGCCGAGGTTCGTGGATATGCGCCCATCCACCTTTGGGGTGGTCGCATAGGCTGAGCAATAAGGGAGAGCGGCAGGTCGATTGCAGGGGTCTCCCTTTTGTTCCTTAGTTGTGGGTCCAGTGAGTCATTGTTTGTATTGTATTATCTTGTTTCCTGTACACCATCCGTGACATTATCAGCCGCCAAAACTGTCTCAAGCATGGATCCGGTTACACTTTTGGCTGAACGCTTTCAGGGTCTTGCTTTGGAGGTAGCTGATCTCCGTAAGACTTTTTCTCAGTTTCAAGTGACCGGTTCAGCTTGCGTTCATGGAGTTTGTGCTAAGACTAAGATTTCGCTCCCGGATACGTTTTCCGGGGGTAGTGAGAATTTTGTATGTTTTAGAGAGGCTTGCAAACTCCATTTTCGCCTTCTTCCCCATTCTTCTGGTGATAAAGAACGAAGAGTGGGTATCATTATATCGCTGCTCAGGGGTAACGCTCAGTCCTGGGCCTTTTCGCTGCCGGAGGGGGCACGGCCCCTCCGTTCAGTGGATGAATTCTTTTTAGCCCTGGGTCAGATATATGATGATCCGGATCGTATTGCTCTGGCTGAGTCTAAACTACGTCTGTTATGCCAGGGTAAACAATCCGCAGAGATTTACTGCTCAGAATTTCGGAGATGGGCAGCAGATACGGGTTGGAATGATGCTGCACTCCGAAGTCAATTTTGCTATGGTCTTTCAGAGGGATTGAGAGATGCATTTGCCTTTCATGAAAGACCTACCTCCTTGAATTCTGCTATGTCTCAGGCTGTTCGTATTGACAGGCGTCTTAGAGTGAGAGGAGAGATCTCTCCTTCCTGTCATACTCAGTCCCGGGACAGTGCAGCGGTCTCAATCTGTGCACAGGGGTCTCAGTCGCTGTCAGCCCCTTCTGAGCAGGAGCCCATGCAGCTGGGGTTGATTGCCTCTGACAATAGAAGATTCAGCCCGCAGGGGAGGGTTTGCTTTTGTTGTGGAGGTATAAATCATCTGGCAAATGTTTGTCCCTCTAGGAGATTCAGGCAGTTTTCTGGGAGTAATAAAGAGACAAAAAGGAAGAAATCTTTTAAGAATGTTCCGTCTGTTACTATTGGCAGGGTTGAGGCGGAAATTGAAGGTTTTCCTTTTGCTTGTAGTTCCCGTTTTGTCCTGCCTGCTAGGGTGGCGCTAGAGAGCAAGAGCATTTTTTGTGAGATTTTTGTGGATAGTGGAGCAGCTGTCAACCTCATTGATAATCAATTTGCAATAACTCATGGTTTCCAGGTATGCACTTTGGGAAGAGATATTCCTGTTTTTGCTATTGATTCAGCTCCACTTTCTCAGAAATCATTAAAGGGCATAGTTCACAATATCCGTTTAATTGTGAATGATGCTCATGTTGAGGATGTGTCATGTTTCGTCCTTAGCGGTTTGCCTACTCCTCTAGTGTTGGGGCTACCCTGGCTCACTAAACATAACCCCACCATTGATTGGCAAGCGAGGCAAATAAATGGTTAGAGTAACTTTTGCAGAGAGAATTGCCTCATAACATCTATTTCTGAGGTTTCTACTAAAACTGTACCACCTTTCCTCTCTGAATTTTTGGATGTCTTCTCTGAGAGTGGAGTTCTGGGTTTACCTCCGCACAGGGAGTATGATTGCCCTATTGATCTCATCCCAGGCGCCAAGCTGCCTAAATCTCGTTTATACAATCTTTCCCAACCTGAGAGGGTCGCTATGCGTGCTTATATCTCTGAGAGTCTGAGAAAAGGACACATACGACCCTCGAAGTCACCTGTTGCCGCTGGTTTTTTCTTTGTTAAGAAAAAAGATGGTTCTTTAAGACCTTGTCTGGATTTCAGGGAGCTGAACAGTATCACTATTCGTGATCCTTATCCGCTTCCTCTGATCCCGGACTTGTTTAACCAGGTTGTTGGGGCGAAAGTCTTTTCCAAATTAGACCTAAGAGGGGCATACAACCTGGTTAGGGTCAGAGAAGGAGACGAATGGAAGACGGCTTTCAATACCCCTGAGGGCCATTTTGAGAATTTAGTTATGCCTTTTGGTTTGATGAATGCCCCAGCCGTTTTTCAGCATTTCGTCAACAGCATTTTTTATCATTTAATGGGAAAATTTGTATTAGTGTATTTGGATGACATTTTGATTTTTTCTCCTGATTTCAAGACTCATAAGGAACACTTATGTCAGGTCTTACTCATCCTGCGGGAGAATAAATTATACGCGAAACTGGAAAAATGTGTGTTTGCGGTTCCAGAGATCCAATTTCTAGGGTTTCTTGTCTCCGCTTCTGGTTTTCGCATGGACCCCGAGAAGGTTCGCGCTGTGCTTGAGTGGGAGCTTCCTGAGAATCAGAAGGCGCTGATGCGTTTTTTGGGCTTTGCTAAATATTACAGGAAATGTATTTTGAATTATTCCTCTGTTGTTAAACCACTCACTGATATGACCAGAAAGGGGGTAGATTTTTCTTCCTGGTCGGTAGAGGCGCGTAAGGCCTTTTCTAATATCAAGGAGAGTTTTGCTTCCGCTCCCATCCTAGTACAACCTGATGTTTCGTTACCCTTCATAGTTGAGGTTGATGCTTCTGAGGTAGGGGTGGGTGCGGTCTTGTCTCAGGGTTCCTCTCCTACCAAATGGCAACCGTGTGCCTTTTTCTCAAAGAAGCTCTCCTCCGCAGAGAGAAATTATGATGTGGGAGATAGGGAATTGTTGGCCATCAAGTTAGCTTTTGAGGAATGGCGCCATTGGCTAGAGGGAGCCAGACACCCTATTACCGTGTTTACTGACCATAAAAATCTGGCCTACTTGGAGTCAGCCAAGCGTCTGAACCCGAGACAGGCCAGATGGTCTTTGTTCTTTTCAAGGTTTAATTTTGTTGTTACGTTCCGCCCTGGGGTTAAGAATGTGAAGGCAGATGCCCTATCACGTTGTTTCCCGGGAGGTGGGAATTTTGAAGACCTGGGTCCCATTTTGGCTGAAGGTGTGGTGGTCTCTGCTCTTTTTCCTGAATTGGAGGCAGAGGTGCAGGCAGCTCAGTCAGAAGCTCCTGATCTTTGTCCTCCTGGGAGGTTGTTTGTGCCTCTCGCTTTGAGACACAAGATTTTTAAAGAACACCACGATAAGGTCCTTGCTGGGCACCCGGGGACAAGAGCCACACTGGATCTCATTGCCCGGAGATTCTGGTGGCCTGCGCTTCGTAAGTCGGTTGAGGGTTTTGTGGCAGCTTGCGAGACTTGCGCTCGTGCCAAGGTCCCTCATTCACGGCCATCAGGTCCTCTCCTTCCTTTGCCCATTCCTTCCCGTCCTTGGACACATCTGTCCATGGACTTCATAACGGATTTGCCTCGTTCCTCGGGGAAGTCTGTGATTCTGGTGGTGGTGGACCGTTTTAGCAAAATGGTGCATTTTATCCCTTTTCCCGGTTTGCCCAATGCTAAGACGCTGGCGCAGGCATTTGTTGACCACATTGTCAAATTGCATGGGATTCCTTCAGACATAGTCTCTGATAGGGGCACGCAGTTTGTTTCCAGATTCTGGAAGGCCTTCTGTTCTCGCTTGGGGGTTCGCTTGTCATTCTCTTCTGCTTTCCATCCGCAGTCGAATGGCCAGACAGAGCGTGTCAATCAGAATCTGGAGACATATCTGCGCTGTTTTGTGGTGGAGAATCAGGAGGATTGGTGTTCTTTTTTGTCCCTTGCTGAGTTTGCTTTAAATAACCGTCATCAGGAGTCCTCTGATAAGTCACCATTTTTTGGTGCATATGGGTTTCATCCGCAGTTTGGGACTTTCTCTGGAGAGGGCTCTTCTGGTTTGCCTGATGAGGACAGATTCTCCTCGTCTTTGTCATCTATTTGGCAAAAGATTCAGGATAATCTAAAGAACATGAGTGAGAGATATAAGCGTGTGGCGGATAGGAGACGTGTGCCTGGTCCGGACCTGAATGTTGGTGATTTGGTGTGGCTGTCTACCAAGAATATCAAATTGAAGGTTCCCTCCTGGAAGTTGGGTCCTAGGTTTATTGGGCCTTACAAGATCCTGTCTGTCATCAATCCTGTTGCCTACCGTCTTGATCTTCCTCAGACTTGGAAGATCCATAATGTTTTCCATAAGTCCTTATTGAAACCTTATGTTCAACCTATTGTACCCTCGCCTTTGCCTCCTCCTCCGATTATTGTTGATGGAAATCTTGAATTTCAGGTCTCTAGGATTGTGGATTCTCGTCTTGTCCGCGGTTCCCTCCAGTACCTCGTTCATTGGGAGGGTTATGGTCCTGAGGAGAGGATGTGGGTCCCAGTGACGGACATTAAGGCCTCTCGTCTCATCAGGGCTTTCCATAGGTCCCATCCTGAGAAGGTGGGCCCTGAGTGTCCGGAGTCCACTCCTAGAGGGAGGGGTACTGTCACAACCAGACAGCTGAGAAGCTCTGACAGGAGCCGTCCAGATCCTCCTCCTTGAGTTTCTTTGTTTTGGTTTCTGTTCCTCACCTCGTTAGTCTATCTCAGCTGTCATGCAGTCGGACTGATTACTTCCCTTTAAATTCCTACCCATAAGGCAGTAGTGTGCGGCTGATACAACTTCCTGGAGTGTGTGTGCATGCTGTCCCAGTTCCCAGTTCCCTGTCCACAGTCGTCTGCAAGATAAGTTCTGTTTATGTATTTATGATTTTCTGTTTTCTGGATCCAGGTGATCCTGACTCCCTCCGTGTCTGTGTAGGGAGCCGGTGGTCGTGTCCCCTCACTATTGTAGGGCCTTCAGGTCTAAGATAGCCGAGGTTCGTGGATATGCGCCCATCCACCTTTGGGGTGGTCGCATAGGCTGAGCAATAAGGGAGAGCGGCAGGTCGATTGCAGGGGTCTCCCTTTTGTTCCTTAGTTGTGGGTCCAGTGAGTCATTGTTTGTATTGTATTATCTTGTTTCCTGTACACCATCCGTGACAGCAGTATTTCGGAAAATACTACCTTTGAGGTCCTTGCCCTAAGCTTTTGACCTAAATCCCTGAAATCATTTTTAAGGACTCTCCACCTACCTCTAACTTTGTCATTGGTTCCGATATGGACCATAACCGCTGGATCTTCTCCAGCCCCTCTCAGTAATTTGTCAACCCGATCCGCGATGTGTCGAACTCTAGCGCCAGGAAGACAGCACACTGTTCGGCGATCACGGTCTTTGTGACAGATTTCCCTATCTGTTCCCCTAATAATGGAGTCTCATACAGGGATTTGAATTAGGTATTTGAAATACAGCCATTTAAAATGCAGCCATTTTGTGCAAAGATATATTTACTTCAGGCCTACAGAGGTTCAGGCCCTCTGAGATACTACCTCTGCATACAGGGGTTTGAATTAGGCATTTAAAATAAAAAACATTGAAACATAGAATGTGTCGGCAGATAAGAACCATTTGGCCCATCTAGTCTGCCCAATATACTGAATAATATGGATAGCCCCTGGCCCTATCTTATATGAAGGATGGCCTTTTGCCTATCCCATGCATGCTTAAACTCGTTCACTGTATTTGCAGCTACCACTTCTGCAGGAAGGCTATTCCATGCATCCACTACTCTCTCAGTAAAGTAATACTTCCTGATATTACTTTTAAACCTTTGCCCCTGAAATACAGCCATTTTGGGCAAAAAAATATTTTATTGAGGCCTAGTCTGGTTCAGGCCGTGTGAGATTCACCCTTTACATACTGTCGTTCTATTCTACTATTAATTAAACACCCATTTAGGGCAAGATCCTAAATTTAAAAAATATGAGGACAGTGTCAAATAAGGGAGCTCCTGGTGCTGCTGGTGGAGCTCCTGTTGCAGGGAGAGGATGTGGTCGATCTGTGCCAGCTACACGCACAAGTGAAACCCCTTCCTCAGGTGCTAGTAGGCGACAAAACCTGCAGCAGTATTTGGTCGGGCCTAATGCTGCTCTACGAATGGTGAGGCCTGAACAAGTACAGGCGATAATAAATTGGGTTGCTGACAGTGGATCCAGTTCCTTCACATTCTCTGCCACCCAGTCTGCTGCTGAAAGACCACAGTTGGCACCTGCAGCCTATGTCCATCAGTCTTTCACCTCACCCACTTGCAAATCAGCCAAGCAGTCTTAGCCCCAAGTCATGCAGCAGTCTCTGCTGCTTTTTGATGACTCTGTTAGCAGGGTTTCCCAGGGCCAGCCACCTAACCCTGCCCCAGAAGTGGAACAGATTAAGTGCACCGATGCCCAACCACTTATTTTTCAAGATGAGTACATGGGAGGACCATCGCAGCACGTCTCGGATGATGACAAAACACAGGTGCCAACTGCTGGGGCTCTCGATAGTGTGCAGACCGACAAGGAAGTCAGAGGTGAAGACTGGGTGGAAGATGATGTGGAGGACGATGAGGTCCTCCACCCCACATGGAATCAAGGTCATGCGAGTGTAGTTCGGAGGAAGAGGCGGTGGTCGCACGGAGCCACCAGCACAGCAGAAGAGGGAACAGGGTGCAAAAGCGGAGCGGCCGTCCTCTAGATAGTTCGCCTCCTACTGCCCACCGCAGCAAGGGACCGAGCACACCAAAGCCAGCTCCAAGAAGTTCCCTGGCGTGGCAGTTCTTCTGACTGTGCTACCGACAAGACACGAGTGGTTTGCACGCTGTGCAATCAGAGCCTGAAGCGAGGCATAAACATTCTCAACCTGAGCACAACCTGCATGACCAGGCATTTAAGTGCAAAGCAAAGCAAAGTACCCTCCTACCCACCTGCGATCCCTAGCCCTGAATGCCAGCATTTCTACATTACTTGCCTTTGAAATGCTGTCATTCCGTCTGGTGGAGACGGATAGTTTTTAAGGCCTTATGGCGGTGGCTGTCCCACAGTACTTTGTGCCCAGCCGCCACTACTTTTCAAGGCGAGCCATCCCTTCCCTTCACAACCAAGTAGGGGACGAAATCAGGTGTGCACTGCGCAACGCCATCTGTGGCAAGGTGCACCTGACTACGGATACGTGGACCAGTAAGCACGCTCAGGGCCGTTATATCTCCATAACAGCACACTGGGTAAATGCAGTGGCGGCTGGGCCTGAGGCGGATAGCAGTTTGGCGCATGTCCTTCCACCACCGAGGATTGCAGGGCGCTTCTGTTTGCCTACTGTTGCTTCCTCCTCCTACTCTGCTTCCTTATCCTCTACCAGCTCCTCATCCGGTCAGCGTAACACCTTCACCACCAACTTCAGCACAGCCAGGGGTAAACAACAGCAGGCAGTTTTAAAGCTTATCTGTTTGGGGGACAAACCCCACACCGTGCAGGAGCTGTGGACGGGCCTTGAACAACAGACCGATGAGTGGTTTGTGCCATTCAGCCTCAAGCCCGGCCTGGTGGTGTGCGATAATGGGCGAAATCTCGTAGCAGCTATGGGACTAGCCGGTTAGACACACATCCCTTGCCTGGCGCATGTGCTGAATTTGGTGGTGCAGAGATTCCTTAAAAATTACCCCGACATGTCAGAGCTGCTGCATAAAGTGCGGGCCGTCTGTACGCGCTTTCGGCGTTCTCACCCTGCTGCTGCTCGCCTGTCAGCGCTGCAGAGTAACTTCGGCCTTCCCACTCACCACCTCATAACTCCACCTTGCACATGCTGGCCAGACTGTGCGAGCAGCAGCAGGCGATAGTGGAGTTTCAGTTGCAGCATGCACGAGTGAGTCGCTCAGCGGAACAGCACCACTTCACCACCAATGACTGGGCCTCCATGCGAGACCTGTGTTCCTTGTTGCGCTGTTTCGAGTACTCCACCAACAAGGCCAGTGCCGATAACGCCGTTCTCAGCGTTACTATCCCACTTCTATGCCTCCTTGAAAAAACACTTTTGGCGATGATGGAAGTGGATGTGGCACAGGAGTTGGAGGAGGAAGAGGGATCATTTCGTATGGTTTCCGGCCAGTCATTCACAAGTGACTCCGAGGGTGGGTTCCTGCACCCACAAACCCAAGGTACACAATTGTCCAGCCAGGGCACAGTTCTGGAGGATGAGGAGGAGGAGATGGAGGAGGAGGAACCATGTTCATAGCAGGGTGGCACCCAGACCAGCTCATAGCCATCACTGGTGCGTGGATGGGGGGATACAGAGGACACAGATGATACACCTCCCACAGAGGACAGCTTTTCGTTGCCTCTGGGCAGCCTGGCACACATGAGCGATTACATGCTGCAGTGTCTCCGCAACGACCACCGAGTTGCCCACATTCTAACTTGTGCTGATTACTGGGTGGCCACGCTGCTGGATCCCCGTTACAAGGATAACGTACCGTCCTTAATTCCGTCACTGGAGTGTGATCGTAAGATGCGCGAGTACAAGCGCACGCTGGTAGACGCGCTGCTGGTGGCATGCCCACCTGACAGCGGGGGCACAGTGGAAGCACAAGGCAAAGGCAGAGGACGAGGAAGAGGTCGCTAATGCAGCTGGGGCTCCGCCAGCACCTCAGAAGGCAGGGTTAGCATGGCCGAAATGTGGAAAAGCTTTGTCAGCACGCCACACCAACCAGCACCACCAGCTGATATGGAACATCTTAGCAGGAGGCAGCATTTAACCAACATGGTGGATCAGTATCTGTGCACACGCCTACACGTACTGAATGACGGGTCTGCCCCCTTCAACTTCTGGGTCTCCAAATTGGGCACATGGCCTGAGCTTTCCCTTTACGCCTTGGAGGTGCTGGCCTGTCCTGCAGCCAGTGTATTATCTGAACGTGTGTTTAGCACGGCAGGGGGCGTCATCACAGACAAGCGCAGTCCCCTGTCCACAGCCAATGTGGACAAGCTCACGTTCATTAAAATGAACCAGGCATGGATCCCTCAGGACTTGTCCGTACCTTGTGCAGAATAGACATGTATACCGGCACTAAGCAGCCATTGTTATACTGCAGCGCAATTGCTCATGTTTGTATTTTGGATATTTCACACTCTTTTGAAGTGTACCTTAATTTTACAAAATTAAATTAAAACTAAAAACCTGTGTTGGCTATCTCGTCCTCCTCCACCGCCGCTTCCACCTACTCCGCTGCGTCCACTGCCTCCTCAAACTCCTACTCCATATGGAACTCCACCTCATAAATCCATTTTTTTTTTTTGTATGGTTTTTTTTAATTTCATTTCACTACTTTGTCATTTACATTTTCGGGTGAAATTAACCAATTTTTGGGTGTATAGTACCACTGCTATACCTAGTAGGCCGGTTAAAAAAAAAATTGTCATTTACATTCTAGGGTGAAATTCACCACTTTTGGTGTGTATAGTACCACTGCTATACCTAGTAGACAGGTTAAACAAAAAAAAATAATTGTCATTTACTTTTTTGGGTGAAATTAACCAATTTTTGTGTGTATAGTACCACTGCTATACCTAGTAGACAGGTTAAAAAAAAAAAAGTTGTCAGTTATATATTCTGGTAAATTCACAAATTTTTGGGTGTAATATACCCTCCTCTACCTAGTTGACAGCTTAATAAATTTCAATTATTTTTCTGTTACATTCTTGGGTTGACATTATACAATTTTAGACGTGAATAAACACCTGCTATACATAGGTGACAGGGAATACAATTTAAAAAATTATTCAGTAATTAATGCGCACCACATCCTTACATTCAATGCTTAAACTTTGAAAAGTTGTCACACTTTTATGCTTTAATAATTTCTCTCATATTTCAACTCTAATTTAAATTTGAAAAAATAGATCCTCTCTTAAATTTGGTCTCTTTTTCTCACACTCCCTCTCCGGCCTGGAACCCTGATTCCCCGCCACCCGTAATCACCATGGTAGGCGCATAAAAGAACATCAAAAGTTGATAGAGCAGATATCAAATTGGATCGTGAACATCACGGGGACGTGCGACATGGTGGGGCAGTAAGTGTGCACACGCCTACACGAACTGACTGACTGACAGGGGTCAGCCTCTGCAACTTCTGGGTCTCCAAATTGGGCACATGGCCTGAGCTTGCCCTTTACTCCTTGGAGGTGCTGGCCTGCCCTGCAGCCAGTGTATTGTCTGAACGTGTGTTTAGCATGACTGGAGGGGGTTATCACAGGTTATATTTCCCAATGTTTTGGGGTGTAGCCTAATTTTAAAACCAAAAACCAGTGTAGGCTACCTCCTCCTCCACCGCCACACCCACCGCCTCCTCAACCTCCTACTCCATATGGACCTGGTCCTCCTAGATCAAGATTATAATTTTTTATTTTTATGTATTTTTTATGTTATTTAAAGTCATTTCCCTATCCACATTTGTCTGAAGAGCACTTGCCATGATCTTAACCACATTTTGATACCATTTACAGCCCTCTAGCCCTTTCCATTACATTTTTACAGCCATTTTAGTGTTCAAAAGTTCGGGTCTCCATTGACTTCAATGGGGTTCGTGGTCAAGTTCGGGTCCCGAACTCGAACTTTTTTTCGAAGTTCGGCCGAACCCGTCGAACCCGAACATGCAGGTGTCCGCTCAACTCTAATATACATTGTATATATACTACTGAGGACAGTATACTGTATACAGAAGACAGTATACTGCGTATATATACACTCACCTAAATAATTATTAGGAACACCATACTAATACAGTGTTGGACCCCCTTTTGCCTTCAGAACTGCCTTAATTCTACGTGGCATTGTATCAACAAGGTGCTGATAGCATTCTTTAGAAATGTTGGCCCATATTGATAGGATAGCATCTTGCAGTTGATGGAGATTTGAGGGATGCACATCCAGGGCACGAAGCTCCCGTTCCACCACATCCCAAAGATGCTCTATTGGATTGAGATCTGGTGACTGTGGGGGCCATTTTAGTACAGTGAACTCATTGTCATGTTCAAGAAACCAATGTGAAATGATTCGAGCTTTGTGACATGGTGCATTATCCTGCTGGAAGTAGCCATCAGAGGATGGATACATGTTCTCATTCTGTTTACGCCAAATTCGGACTCTACCATTTGAATGTCTCAACAGAAATCGAGACTCATCAGACCAGGCAACATTTTTCGAGTCTTCAACAGTCCAATTTTGGTGAGCTCGTGCAAATTGTAGCCTCTTTTTCCTATTTGTAGTGGAGATGAGTGGTACCTGGTGGGGTCTTCTGCTGTTGTAGCCCATCCGCCTCAAGGTTGTGCATTTTTGCCCACAGGACTGCCGCATACTGGATGTTTTTCCCTTTTCACACCATTCTTTGTAAACCCTAGAAATGGTTGTGCGTGAAAATCCCAGTAACTGAGCAGATTGTGGAATACTCAGACCGGCCCGTCTGGCACCAACAACCATGCCACGCTCAAAATTGCTTAAATCATCTTTCTTTCCCATTCTGACATTCAGTTTGGAGTTCAGGAGATTGTCTTGACCAGGACCACCCCCCTAAAAGCATTGAAGCAACTGCCATGTGATTGGTTGACTAGATAATTGCATTAATCAGAAATAGAACAGGTGTTCCTAATAATTCTTTAGGTGAGTATATATATATATATTGTGAGGGGTAGCTCTCTTTCAGGGATCACGCTCACAGATATCTTCACAAACAATGGATTTTTCATGTCAAAACTGTGCTTTATTGCGGCACATATAAAAATTACATACGACCCACTAGCACGTATTGAGACTCTGCATACGAAAATATTTAATTTGGTCAGTGAGACCACAATTCGTCTCTGGTTAATACGTGCTGCTAATGTATTATTTATTTATATATAAAATTTAACGTTTAATGTATACTCTTAAAATTAGATACCTTGAACTCACACATTAAAACTATCAGTGGTGGGGCGGAGCTTGGAACCCATGGAGAGAAGAAGCAGCTAGTCACAGCTCCCGGTGTATACATGCTAAAGCTACCAAAAAAAGCAACTTACAATTGTCAGACAAGCGGGGACAACATAGGAAAACGTCCTGGATACTGGTACCGCAACCTAGGTGAAGTGTATCCCGGGCAAAGTCGGGTAGGAGAACATATCTCAACATCTAAAGGAAAGCCGCGGCACCAGGAGGAAGAGAGGTGCGAAAGAACGCATCATAAAAGGGGCGGAGCCATCAAGGGAAGAGAAGGGAGCGACATCTTGGACGAACCGCAGAGCAAAGAGATCGTGAACACAGCAATAAAAGAGGTGAAGTAACTCACCAAGCAGAGCGGGAGGAGCGCTAAAAAACGAAGCGGCAGACAATAATATAGGAGCGGACACGATCGCTTCAACTGGCCGAGGGGGGAAATAAAAATAAAGGAGGAAGGGGCACAAAACACCTAAGCGCCAGAAGAGAGATCCAAACCTCCGGATCCCAGCATAGCAGCAGTGTGACGGACAACAGGAAAAGAATAAGCAGAGATCCTTTGCTTGCAAGAGAATAAAAATAAAAGCAAAGTTCTGAAGACAGCGGCAATAGAAGTATAATCGCTTACATTAACCCATCGTCTGACTACACAACAACAACTGCAAGTAACCTGGTAGGACTGTAGGATACTTTAAAAGGGGGGTATACTGCTATATAAGCGATATCACCTCTTGCAATACAGGACACTTTAGCAGGCCCTTCTTTAACAGCAAAGAAAATATCAACCTGCTACACATAACTATAAATACTCTTGTTGGAGCTATACATTATAGACCCCCTATTTACTGAGTGAGATGCAACAGAAGCATAACCACCCTTACCGTACCAGAGGGATAAATAATCCTGAAGCTTGGCAAACTTCATCAAAAAAATCGTATCACTCAAAGGAATATCTGGAAGAGGATTTCCCAGATTTATACAGCATGCACAGCTCGCAAAAAAACAAGACAAAAGGTCCCAGAACCAAAAGCCTCAAAATTAACAACAAAATTATGGGAAATGAAGAACAAGAAGAAAACATGGAGAATGAAAATTTCTCAGATAACTCCTCAGACACTACGAGCCCTCAAAAACAGAGAGCACGGAAAAAATCATTCAGTGGATCCCTAAATGAAGAAATCCAGACGCTTCAAACAGAACAAGCCAAAGCTACACCTGAACCTAACCAGGGGATAGACCTCAATTCCATTATCGCTACTGATAAAGCAACTTCTGAATCCTTCATAAAGGAGACAATACTATTGCTACACAAATCCTTTACAAAAGAGATAAGCAATGTCTTCTTATCAACTAACTCAAAGCTGGAAAAAATGGATTCTAGAGTAACGCACATAGAGAACAAAATGGATCAGATTTGCAAATCACACCATTAACTGCAACTCAGATGAAATTGAAAACCTACAACTCAAAATAGCCGATTTAGAAGATAGAAACAGAAGAAATAATCTGAAATTTAGAAGCATCCCAGAAACCGTTTTGCCCTCGGAACTAACACATTATTTACAAAAACTAATGGGTACGGTTCTACCAGACTGCTCCTTACAGGACTTTGAAATAGACAGAGCCCACCGTCTACCAAAACCAAAAGGACTGGATCCTTCAATCCCAAGAGACACTATCGCTAGAATACACTTCTACAAAATCAAAGAAAAGTTCAACCAAGAATTCCGAAAATGCAAACAACTCCCAGAAGAATTTAAAAATATACAAGTCTATACAGATCTATCACAATTCACAATCCAACAGAGAAAAAAATATCAAACAGTAACTAACACTCTACGCAAACATAATATACCTTACAGATGGGGATTTCCTGTAAAACTATTGATCCCAGATGGAGGAACAACAAGGATAATTACGTCTACAGAACAAGGCCTGGAATTATTGAACAAATGGGACATTTCACCAGAAATAGAAGACCGACCTCCTGAAAGACCATCAAAAAGAGAAAGACCGCGCTGAAGAAGAGATGAAGCTGCGCTGATGAAATCACCCAGTACTCATCTACAGTAACTTAAAACATGTTGACAATATTTACACTTATTGCAGTATACACTGGAGTATATGTATCACCAAGACTCCAAGTATACTTATTTTTCTTTCCCTTCCTTTTCCTACAATTGACCCCAATTGTGTAGCGAAAGCTACTCTTCTATAACCTCTATAACTTCCCTTTTATTCATTTTATTTTATTTATTTATTTTCTTATCTGTTATAATAGTGGGACCGGTGGGGTAGCCTCCTTGGGCCGCCACATTGGTGCACACGCATCTCATAACTTTTACTTACTATCTTTTCTTTTTCTTTGTTGACCCAAATAACTTTATAATCTGATAGATTGTAGAACCATTTATTGTTTAGGCTGGGTTTGATCGGCTCTTGTCGTATACTGTGCTCTTATCTAAAGTGTAACCTATTTATATATATACACAGGCGCAAACTACCTACATATAGACCATCCGGAAAAAGGAACATAACCAAGTCTTGTCCTCATCTCATCTCATATCCTGGGAGGAAATAAAAAAAAAAAAAAAAAAAAAAAAAAAAAAAACTATCAGTGGTGCATGCCCTGTTGCAATGTATCTTATATTGTATCTTTTTAATGTGCTTTTTGACCACTGGGGGGTCCTTAAACTGTTCTCTTAAGTAATTCCTGCTATCTCAATGCAGCAGTGATAGCCGTCGTTTCAAGTGCTCTGTTACTACCACAGTGTACTGTTCTGAGTCACGGGCTCCTTTCCTATGTGCTAGTTAATATCTGCGCACTGTTATTTCCACAGTGCGCTACTCTAAGCTGCGGGCTTCTTCCCAGTGTGCTGATTTTGATTAATATATGTTGCTGTTACTTGGCATGGCACTCACTGCCTAAAATGACATTACACACATTCTGCCCCCCGACATGTTTCTCCAAGCACTCTTGGCGTCTTCAGGGGAACGGGCAGTGTTTGTGTTGGGGGCGGGACCTAGCTTTTAACACCTCCTTTTCGGTGTCACAATCATGTTGCCCTATGTGCATCTCTCTTGCTGTGCTCGGTTCTTGTCTACCCAATCCGTACTGCCGTTAGTTACATTGTACCCTGGTGGGATCCTCCCACTCCTCTCTCCTTCAATCAGCATGCGGCTGCGCCGCTCGTCTGTGCGCACAGACTTGGCGCTAGCCGCTGCTACCGCTTGTCAGCCCTCTGTGCGCATGCCCAGGCACTTAGTACTACCTTCATGATTAACTGGTAAAGCGCCTGCGTCGGGACTTTGTGCCGGTCAATACCGCTGCATCCTATTGCGCATGCTCCCGAACTTAGTAGTCTGTGCTGCTTTGCTTGTGGTTTTTATGCGCATGTGTCCGGACTTAGTGCTGGTCATACTTACCTTATTCTGACTGGGCATGCTCAGGCTCTTGGTACTCTTTCTTGGTCTGAGGTTCATCGCTGGATATGATTGTCTTTCTGATCTATGGGATCCTACTAGGGTAGCACATTCTAATATGCCATCTAGCCTACCTTAGTTCCTTCTTATGTTACTATCTTTAGAGTATATATTACTATAAGGGGGGGGGGGGTTTGGGTACTGGATCCCCTACAGATGTTGGCTATGGCCCCCTCTGGGAGTGATGGATCTATGTGCCCATTGTTCGTGATAATGCTTGATTAATCCTCTTCTACATATATTTAATATATTTTTTATTTTATATATTTTTTAGATATTAGATACTTCCACCTTTCATTACTTGTGGCTCCAACCAGGTATGTATAAAACTATGTGAATAACCTTTTATTATTGGTGATATAGTTTTATTGTGTATTTTTTATTTTTTATATATATTTTTGACTAATTTATATTTTATTACTTTTTATGTTTATTTTTTATTTTTTATTGTTTTTAATATTTTTAATATTTTAGAAGCTTATTTTAGATTTTTATATGAAATTTTTATAGATTTTGGAACAGTTTTTAATTAGATGTTTAGACTAGATTGTTGGGTGTATGTGATACTCTTTGTAGGGATCCCTAGATGGTAGTATGCAGCATTCACTATATTTTGTAGCCATCAGAGTATTTCCGCCTTTATCACTGATGTGTATTACATTATTTGAATATTCGTTTATTATTATATTATTGGTGATTTGATTTTTATATATGTATTTATAGATTTTTTGGGAATATTTTTGGTTTTTATGATTTTTTTGAATTTTTTGAGGGTATTTTAATTTAATATTTTTTCTCTCAATTGATAAGTTTTTTAATAATACTTTTAGTGGTGATCCTTTTGCGATGGTAATTTATTGGTTCCAGCATAGAGAGGCATTTTAGGTATTACTTAATGATTGTATTTGAATGGAGCTATCTAGTTCCTTCCCCTTTGTATCTCTTTAATGAAGTTCTATAGTGGTCTAGTTTTTCCAGTACTCATTATTACAGTTTTGTTGGAATCTCTTTTATAAGAATGATGCGTACGTGAATCCCTCATTGAGGCCATGCGGGGTTAGACTATTAAGGCGGTATATCCACCGAGCTTCCTCTTGCTGTAGTCGTGTGTCCAGGTTGCCCAACCTTGGGCCTAGTTTCAATTTCTGGATTCCCCACACTGTTAGACTCTGAGTACTTCCATTATGTATGTTTTGCACATGTCTCGCAAGTGGTGTATCACTAAGCGTATGGTACTCAGGTGTTTGGAAATACGTCTTCTGAGTTCCTGTGTTGTTTTTCCCACGTACAATTTTGGACAGCCACACTGTATGGCATATATAACTCCCATTGATTTGCAATTTATGTACTCTTTTATCTGATACTTTTTATTATCAGCTGGATTGTGAAATTCTTTTTTCGGTACCATTCTCCCACAGAAACTGCAGTCACCACATGGGTAGGATCCTGAAGTATGGAGCCAGGTAGGTTTATCTTGTTTTTTGTCTTGCATGAAATGACTGTGCACCAATTTTTCTCTTATGTTTTGCCCTCTCCTATACGTGATGGCTGGTCTGGGGGTCAGGATTTCTTTTAATTCGTCATCTGAGAGTAATATATGCCAGTGTCGTTCCAAGATGTTGCGTATTTTTCCGTGCTGTCCATCGTACTTTCCTATGCATCGTACCACTGCGCTTTTTTGACTGGCTTGTTGTTCGCCCTTATGAAGTAGAACGGTACGATCACTTCTTTTCGCCTTGTTGTACGCGTGATGTAGGGTTTTCTTCGGGTATCCTCTTGCTAGGAATCTACTATACAGGAGCTTACTTTCGTTCTCAAAACTCTCTGTAGTGGAGCAGTTTCGTTTGGCCCGCAAATATTGCCCTATAGGGATGCCCTTTTTAAGGGAAGTGGGATGATGACTTTGCCAATGCAAAAGGCTGTTTGTAGAGGTCGGCTTCCTGTATATAGTAGTATTAACGCTGCCATCATTTTCCAAGGTAACGGTGAGATCTAAAAAATTGATGGTTCTATGGTCTATTTCCGCGGTGAACTTTAGGCCTAGAAAATTATCATTCAGTTCCCTGACGAATTCAAGGAAGAGTGTGCTCGTGCTGTCCCATAGTATTAAAATATCGTCAATATAACGACCCCAGTATAGTATGTGTTTAGTGAAATGGTGATTCTCATCTGTGAATACAGTGCGCTCCTCCCACCACCCTAAAAATAAATTTGCAAAGCTGGGGGCACAGATCGTCCCCATTGCGGTCCCGGTGATCTGTAAATAAAACTTCCCGTTAAACATAAAATAATTGTGTGTGCGGCACAAGCACAAACATAAACAATACAAAATAAACACCTGCCCGGCTGGGCTCTAACTAATACATATAATGATTTCCCTGACTCACCTATAATCATAGCTTTATGCACAGGGTCTCAGGCTCCAAGCCTTAGTCGGTCTGCTCACCAACCCACAGTCAACACTGTGAAGAGATCAGTCTTCACCTAGCCTCATGGCCCCTCAGCCCTCCTTGGCTGAGACCACCTAGAGCCTCTGCAGGTCTCTGCTTCACAATCACTCTCTTCCCAGACTTACACACTGAGGGCTTGTTTTATGCCAGACTGTTTACAGCAGTCTTCACCTGTGATCACCTGTCAGGGAAAACTATGCCCTGGAATGGGGGTGGATTGGGATGTCCCACTACCAAGCCTACCATCCCAATCCAAATAAAATCCAGCCCTGAATAAATAAATAAAATAGCTTCATCAACTAGGTTTGCTGAAGCCAGCACCATCTCCCTGTACTTTACTTATCTCATCCAGGTGAAATCACACCACTTCCAGGGCTTTACCATACACATTCCTGTTCACCTCACCACAATATATACAGTACAGACCAAAAGTTTGGACACACCTTCTCATTCAAAGAGTTTTCTTTATTTTCATGACTATGAAAATTGTAGATTCACACTGAAGGCATCAAAACTATGAATTAACACATGTGGAATAATATACATAACAAACAAGTGTGAAACAACTGAAAATATGTCATATTCTAGGTTCTTCAAAGTAGCCACCTTTTTCTTTGATTACTGCTTTGCACACTCTTGGCATTTTCTTGATGAGCTTCAAGAGGTAGTCCCCTGAAATGGTTTTCACTTCACAGGTGTGCCACAGGTGGATACACAGCTGATAGTCCTACTGAATAGACTGTTAGAATTTGTATTATGGCAAGAAAAAAGCAGCTAAGTAAAGAAAAACGAGTGGCCATCATTACTTTAAGAAATCAAGGTCAGTCAGTCAGCCGAAAAATTGGGAAAACTTTGAAAGTAAGGGCTATTTGACCATGAAGGAGAGTGATGGTTTGGGGTGAGCTGGACCGCAGAGTGAAGGCAAAAGGGCCAACAAGTGCTAAGCATCTCTGGGAACTCCTTCAAGACTGTTGGAAGACCATTTCAGGGGACTACCTCTTGAAGCTCATCGAGAGAATGCCAAGAGTGTGCAAAGCAGTAATCAAAGCAAAAGGTGGCTACTTTGAAGAACCTAGAATATGACATATTTTCAGTTGTTTCACACTTGTTTGTTATGTATATAATTCCACATGTGTTAATTCATAGTTTTGATGCTTTCATAGTCATGAAAATAAAGAAAACTCTTGGAATGAGAAGGTGTGTCCAAACTTTTGGTCTGTACTGTGTATATATATATATATATATATATATATATATACACCGAAATACTACAGAGGACAGTATACTGCTACAGATGGATCTGGATAGATTAGAGGCTTGGGCAGAGAAGTGGCAGATGAGGTTTAACACTGACAAAAGTACGGTTATGCACATGGAAAGGAATAATGCAAGTCACCACTACGTACTAAATTGTAAAACACTGGGCAACACTGACATGGAAAAGGACTTAAGAATTTTAGTCAAATGCAAACTAAGCTGTACAAATCAGTGTCAAACAGCTGCTGCCAAGGCCAATAAGATTATGGGTTGCATTAAAAGAGGCATAGATGCCCGTGATGAGAACATAGTCCTACCACTTTACAAATCACTAGTCAGACCACACATGGAGTACTGTGTACAGTTCTGGGATTCTATGAACAGGACATAGCATTAGGGTTATTTAGTTTAGAAAAAAGGCGACTGAGAGGTGATCTAAGAACTATGTATAAGTATATTGGGGCAGTCCCGAGATCTGACAAAAAAATTTCTTTCTAGCCTCCGGATAAAACAATGGTATCCCTTTACTGAAGAATCATCAAAAAATCCAAGTATGCTAAACAGTGCACAGAAAAATGCATGTCCTGTACAGGGATCTCTCCCATGATCTATTTATACCCAGGACTGTGATGAGGGGACATTCTTTGCATCTATTGGAAAGAATGTCTCTACACAGAGAAGAGGATTCTTTACGGTAAGAGCAGCGAGACTATGGAACTCTCTGCCTGAGGAGGTGGTGATGGTGAACTCACTAAAAGTTCAAGAGGGGCCTGGATGTATTTCTGGAGTGTAATAATATTACAGGTTATTTTTATTAGATTTATGGAGAAGGGTCCTTGGTCCAGGGAGTTATTATGACTTTGAGTCAGGAAGGAGTTTTTCCTCTAAAATAGGGAACCTAGGCTTCTACCTGATGAGTTTTTTTTCCCCTTCCTCTGGATCAACTTACAGGATAACAGGCTGAACTGGAACGATGCATGTCTTTTTTCAGCCTTATAAACTTTTGAGGTCATTAATCAAACTGGTGTAAAGTAAAACTGGCTTAGTTGCCTATAGCAACCAATGGGATTCCACCTTTCATTTTTGACATCTGCTTTGTAAAATGAAAGGTGGAATCTGATTGTTTGCTATGGGCAACTAAGCCAGTTCTACTTTACACCGGTATGATAAATGACCCCTATATGTTACTATATTATTATCCCTTGCCTGTAGATAAAGCTACATCCTTGTTTTGCTCTTGTGCCTGGCTTGGCTTTGTTCTTGATTACACTCTTGCCTTGTCCTTTGTTTCCTGCTTCCTGTGGTATTCCTGGTATTAATTCCTAGCCTGTCTTCTGACTAGAGTTCCATCTAATCTTCTATTTTGTATTATCTCACTTGCTAATTCACGGACAACATCTAACTATACAACCAACGATACTAGAAGTTCTTCGTAAGACTGGTGACTTTTCTGTGGGCCATGAACTGGGAATCCAATTGAGAAAGTTCATGCCTTGTTGCAAATATTATGTGGGAGGAATGGACAGATTTCTTAGACTCCCAACCCAAGTATAGCCAATACCAAACAGATTATGATCTAGAGCAGTGTTTCCCAACCAGTGTGCCTCCAGCTGTTGCAAAACTACAACTCCCAGCATGTCCGGACAGCCTTTGGCTGTGCGGGCACGCTGGGAGTTGTAGTTTTGCAACAGCTGGAGGCACACTGGTTGGGAAACACTGATCTAGAGGACTTAGGGCAGTGGTCCCCAACCAGTAGCTCAGGAGTCACATGTGGATTGCGAACCCCTTCTGTGTGTCTTACCATGGGAGTCAAGAGTTATGACTATATACTGAAATATTTATATTTTTTGTTTCTCCACATAAAAAATTTCTCTCCTCTATTTTTTAATTTGCTGTTGCTCTTGATTATCACTGAAAGTTGAATGTGGCTCACAACATACAAAAGTTTGGGGATCTCTGACCTAGGGCAAACCATTATATCTTTATACTGGTTCTATTTTTCTGATACAGAGCTCTGGGTCCTCTGCATGGCAAAACTTAAATGATTACATTCTAGCTAACTGCAGCCACCACTGTGGGGGGAGAGATTAGGAGTATACTGCATACAATTTATACATTGAGCTTATGAATATAACTGTATGCAGTAAGTTCCCCCTAATGATGACTGCAGGAAGCCAGAAATGTATCATATAACTTTATTCCTGTGTCTAGAAGAGGATTGGGAGCTGCATATCAGAAATCCACAGCTCTGTCCCCTATAAAGGTTTGCAAAATTGAACATTATTAATCCTTATATATACACTGCTCAAAAAAATAAAGGGAACACAAAAATAACACATCCTAGATCTGAATTAATTAAATATTCTTCTGAAATACTTTGTTCTTTACATAGTTGAATGTGCTGACAACAAAATCACACAAAAATTAAAAAATGGAAATCAATTTTTTTAACCCATGGAGGTCTGGATTTGGAGTCACACTCAAAATTAAAGTGGAAAAACACACTACAGGCTGATCCAACTTTGATGTAATGTCCTTAAAACAAGTCAAAATGAGGCTCAGTAGTGTGTGTGGCCTCCACGTGCCTGTATGACCTCCCTACAACGCCTGTGCATGCTCCTGATGAGGTGGCGGACGGTCTCCTGAGGGACCTCCTCCCAGACCTGGACTAAAGCATCTGCCAACTCCTGGACAGTCTGTGGTGCAACGTGACATTGGTGGATAGAGCGAGACATGATGTCCCAGATGTGCTCAATTGGATTCAGGTCTGGGGAACGGGCAGGCCAGTCCATAGCATCAATGCCTTCGTCTTGCAGGAACTGCTGACACACTCCAGCCACATGAGGTCTAGCATTGTCTTGCATTAGGAGGAACCCAGGGCCAACCGCACCAGCATATGGTCTCACAAGAGGTCTGAGGATCTCATCTCGGTACCTAATGGCAGTCAGGCTTCCTCTGGCGAGCACATGGAGGGCTGTGCGGCCCTCCAAAGAAATGCCACCCCACACCATTACTGACCCAATGCCAAACCGGTCATGCTGGAGGATGTTGCAGGCAGCAGAACGTTCTCCACGGCGTCTCCAGACTCTGTCACGTCTGTCACATGTGCTCAGTGTGAACCTGCTTTCATCGGTGAAGAGCACAGGGCGCCAGTGGCGAATTTGCCAATCTTGGTGTTCTCTGACAAATGCCAAACGTCCTGTACGGTGTTGGGCTGTAAGCACAACCCCCACCTGTGGACGTCGGGCCCTCATATTACCCTCATGGAGTCTGTTTCTGACCGTTTGAGCAGACACATGCACATTTGTGGCCTGCTGGAGGTCATTTTGCAGGGCTCTGGCAGTGCTCCTCCTGTTCCTCCTTGCACAAAGGCGGAGGTAGCGGTCCTGCTTCTAGGTTGTTGCCCTCCTCCACGTCTCCTGATGTACTGGCCTGTCTCCTGGTAGCGCCTCCATGCTCTGGACACTACGCTGACAGACACGGCAAACCTTCTTGCCACAGCTCGCATTGATGTGCCATCCTGGATAAGCTGCACTACCTGAGCCACTTGTGTGGGTTGTAGACTCCGTCTCATGCTACCACTAGAGTGAAAGCACCGGCAGCATTCAAAAGTGACCAAAACATCAGCCAGGAAGCATAGGAACTGAGAAGTGTCTGTGGTCACCACCTGCAGAACCACTCCTTTATTGGGGGTGTCTTGCTAATTGCCTATAATTTCCACCTGTTGTCTATCCCATTTGCACAACAGCATGTGAAATTGATTGTCACTCAGTGTTGCTTCCTAAGTGGACAGTTTGATTTCACAGAAGTGTGATTGACTTGGAGTTACATTGTGTTGTTTAAGTGTTCCCTTTATTTTTTTGAGCAGTGTATATAGTTTATGTAAAAATAATATGGTGCTAATAAACACAAGCTGTGACTGTTCTATTAGCTGTGGCTGATGAGGTTAGAGCTACTTTAATGCCACTTATGCAATCCTCTCCCTTGAATGATTGTGATAATGGAGTAAGAACATTGCAGACATGTGCATTGGTAAAAATACAGTTGAAAATCAGCAATTAGCGATTTTAAGGGTGGGATTTTTTTTTTTACATCCAGTACAAAGTTATCACCAACAAGTTATTAAACTAAACTTTATGCTGATAGCGCTTCTAGAATTGATTGTGCTGAACCAAGTGAAAGTGTTGGCTGATGGAGCAGCAAACAATGAGAACAAGAAGCAGAATGTTGTTCTGAGATACATATTCATCACAGATCTACATCACCCAGTTATACACATAACAAGTAGAGATGGAGCATCTAATTTAACGAACAATGCTGCTGTACTCAGATATGATTTCAGGACTCCGTTACGCACAGTCTCTTATGCTGTTTTCACACCTAAACTCCAGAATATTTCCAGATTATCAGGTCTGGAGATTTACTGAAGTTGGCCTTTCACACATGTAGCTATCACCCCGGAGATGTTCCATGTCGAGTGCATTGTCACTTATGAGGATTTGCTCTGGTAGACAGGGTAAGCGGACGCAGTACAGAGGCAAAACAAGTTCGTAAATCAAAATGTCAGTATTTATTCACACAAAAGGCAAAAGAAAAATGACTTATTACAGTATTGGTGTTAATTCACACAATGAAAAGTCCATAGAACAGACATGTCACCTTTTTAGCCGTTTTATCCCCGGCAGTTCACAGCAGGCTTTAGGGGGCCCGTTTCCCAGCATGCAGCCCTCATGCGGCTCTCAGCCTTCAAGCACAGTACCATGCTTCAGATCCCAAAACAGAGACTCAGCTACTGAGCCCAGCTGCCTATTTAAAGGACAGCCAGGTGCTGCCAAAACCCGGACCAGCACTTAAACTCCGGTCCGGTATTTGATCTCACCATGTTGGGAAAATACCTGCCTTCCCAAACAAAACCCCTTGCTATGTCACACACTACAGAAGAAATGTTCCAGGAGGAGGCATGGCCTACTGTGATTTTCCAGAACATTTACTGCTGTTTTCACACATGCACTCATTCGGACATAACCCAGAGTTAGTACTAGGGCTCTGAGGAGAAAAAGTCTGGGTACAGTCTGGGTAAGATATTGCTGTCACGCTTTGGTGTGGGAGGGAAACCTGCACTGAATGTAGGAGGGACAGGGGTGAGGGGAAAAGGACTGTAAACTAGGGAAAGGAGCAGGTCACCTCCTAGAGAAACCCTAATCAAAGTCCTGACTGACTGCAAATATGAACTGACCCCGAAGATAGGTGTGTTCATACACCGGAACCTAAAGTCCTAACTCACCCTGTAGGACCCTGGTACTAATGTCAGGACAAGAGACAACCTGTTCCTCCAAACGGTAGGATGAACTGGAGTCTCCCTCAGGCCTAAACACAAATGACAGGGAAAAGAGCAACACAAGTAAACCCACACAATAAACAAAAGGGAAAGAAGACACTTAACTTCAAATTGCTATGGAAGCACAGGAACTCAGCCAAGATCCAAACACCAGCAATCCACAACAACAGGACAGAAGCTATAAATGACACAGCATGGTGGGAGAAGCGATAATAAATAGGGAAGGTAAAATGACCACATAAGCAACACCTGAAGCAAGGGGTCTGGCCATTGCCAGAAACAACACAGACACGAATTGATCCACAAGAAACCTGTCCAATGAAACCACGTGTTGCCAGTCTCACTGATCTCCTGACACCTGTCACGGGACCGTCCGTGACACTACCCCCCCCCCCTTTTACGGGTGACCTCTGAGCACCCAGGACCGACCTTATCTAAGTGAGACCTGTGAAAAGCTTTCACCAAACGACTGACATTCACGTCAGATGCTGGTACCCACATCCTTTCCTCTGGTCTATAACCCTTCCAGTGAACAAGATACTGAAGAGATCTACTGAAAACTCAAGAGTCAATTATCTTGGCGATCTGAAATTCCAAACTACAGTCCACCATGACAGGAGCGGGTGGCAAGGAAGACGGTTCCAAAGGTTCAAAATATCTCTTCAACAAAGATTTATAGAACACATTATGAATTTTCAGAGCCTGAGGAAGTTCAAGACAAAAGGCTACCTGATTAATAATGACAGTGATCTTATATGGACCAATAAACCTTGGACCCAACTTCCAAGAAGGTACCTTCAACCTGATGTTTTCTGTGGACAGCCACACAGAATCACCCACTCTTAGGTCCGGACCATTCATTTATACGTTTCCTGTCAGCCATACGTTTATACTTGTTGCCTATATTCCTCAAGTTATTTAGAATTTTCCGCCATATAGATGACAATGATGACGAAAAACGTTTATCTTAAGGAATACCAGAAGTATTAGAACCAGAAAATGTACCAGACTGCGGGTGAAACCCATATGCCACTTATCAGTGGACTCTTGTCTACAATTGATTATGGCAAACTCTGCTAAAGACAAAAATGAAGACCACTTCTCCTGGTTCTCAGAGACAAAACATCTCAAGTAAGTCTCCAGATTCTGATTAGTGTGTTCCATCTGTCCATTCAACTGAGGATGAAAAGCCGAAGAAAAGGACGTTGTACCCCCAGTTGAGTACAGAACGCCTTCCAGAATCTGGAAACAAACTGAATCTCACGATTGAGACCACGTAAGAGGGAATGCCATGTAGTTTCACAATGTTTTCAACAAACACTTGTGCAATAGTTTTAGCATTAGGTAGGCAAGGCAATGCTATAAAGTGTACCATTTTACTAAAGCGATCAACTACCACCAAAATTACTGTTTTTCCAGCAGAATTAGGTAGATCAGTGATAAAATCCATGGATAAGTGAATCCATGGTCTGGACGGGATGGGCAACGGAAGTAGAGATCCATAAGGCCAAGTATGTGTCACCTTAGCTCATGCACCATTACTACAGGCTGACAGTCCTCAACACACTTACGCAACCCCGGCCACCAAAATCTACGAGAAATTAGGTCAGCAGTGGATCTGCTCCCAGGGTGTCTCGTAAGAACCATACAGTGATGTTCCGCAAACACCTTGTGACGCAATTCAGATGGAACACACAATTTCCCAGAGCGACAAGAATCCGGTGCGTCTCCCTGAGTCTCTAACACCTTCACCTCTAGGTCAGGGTATAGAGCGGATATCACCACCCCCTCCGACAGTATCAGACTTGGATTTTCAAAATCACCACTTCTAGGAAAACTATGTGACAAGGCATCTGCCTTGACGTTCTTAACCCCAGGATGATAAGTGACAATGAAATTGAATCTGGTGAAAAACAAAGACCATCTGGCCTGCCTTGGGTTCAGTTGTTTAGCCGATTCCAGGTAAGCCAGATTTTTGTGATCTGTGAACACCATGATTAGATGAATCGCCCCTTCCAACCAATGACGCCACTCCTGAAAAGCCAATTTAATGGCCAGTTACTCTCTGTTACCCACATTGTCATTTCTCTCCATGGCAGAAAGTTTTTTAGAGAAAAATGCACATGGGCACCATTTACCAGGTGACGGGCCCTGTGACAAGACTGCTCCTACCCCCACCTCGGACGCGTCAACCTCCACAATGAAAGGCTATGACACATCCGGCTGCACCAATATAGGGGCAGAAGCGAAACACTCTTTAACCGCAAAAAAGGCTCGCTATGCCGAATCGGACCACACTGAGACATCCGTCACTTTCTTAGTCATGTCAGTTAAGGGTCTCACCACTGTCGAATAGTTCTTAATACATTTTCGGTAATAGTTGGTGAACCTCAAAAAACACATAAGAGCCTTCAGATTTTCAGGTCTATCCCAGTCCAATACAGCACAGACTTTCTCTGGATCCATTTGAAAACCCAAAGATGACAACAGGTAGCCCAAGAACTGCACCTCCTGTACAGCAAAAACACACTTCTCCATTTCTCCAATTTAGCACACAATTTATTATCTCTTAGGATCTGTAACACCTGTCTAACGTGATTCTGATAAGTCTCTACGTCTGGAAAATAAATTAGTATGTCATCCAAATACACGACAACAAACCTCCCCACCAGGTGATGAAAAATGTCATTCACAAAATGCTGGAAAACCGCAGGAGCATTGGTCAACCCAAAAGGCATGACCAGGTTCTCAAAGTGACACTCTGGGGTATTAAAAGCCATCTTCCATTCATCCCCTTCCTTGATCCTGACCAGATTATATGCCCCCCTTAAGTCCAACTTGGAGAACACCTTGGTACCAACAATCTGGTTAAACAAATCAGGAATCAAAGGAAGGGGGTAAGTATCACAGACAGTAATCCGATTGAGCTCACGGAAATCCAGACATGGATTAAGGGTTCCGTCCTTTTTTTTAACAAAGAAAAACCCTGCTGCCACAGGAGATTTTGAAGGTCTTATGTATCCTTAAGCCAAACTCTCGGTAATATACTCTCTCATGGCCGTTCTTTCGGGTTCAGAAAGGTTATACAACCTAGATTTGGGCAACTTAGCTCCGGGAATAAGGTTGATAGGACAATCATATTGAGAGGAATTCAAGTAGAATTCTGGCAGAAACAATTTTTTTCAGCAATGAAAAATTATGTTTTAAAATGAAAGGCCGTAAAAATGGAGACGCTTTAATTGTAATTGACAATAGGATGATGATGCAGCTTATTGTTATAGGGAAGTCGCACCCAGTGGCGTTCCAAGGGGGGGGGCGGGGGGGCGGCCCGCCCCGGGTGCCACTCACAAGGGGGGTGCCATGACGGAGTCATCCCTCCTCCATCCACTGCTCCACCGCGATGCGACTCCGCCAGGCGCCGGCTTCAAGTTCTGTGGAAGCATTATTGCGGCGGCGCGCAACATGACGTCACGACGCTGACGCCGCGCCGCCTTCACGGATCTTTTAAAGAAGCGGAAGGATCCATTACCAGCGGTCGGACGAAGCCTGAGGCATCATCAAAATGTGAGTAAATAATTGTGTAATTAAGGGGTGTGTGTGTAATTAAGTGGGGGTTTGTAATTAAGGGGGGGGGGTGTAATTAAGGGATGTGTGTGTGTAATTAAGGGAGGGGTTTGTAATTAAGGTGGGGAGCGAGGGGGTGTAATTAAGGGGGGGAGTCGAGTGTGTAATTAAGGGGGGGTGTAATTAAGGGAGGGGGTGTAATTAAGGTGGGGAGGGAGGGGTGTAATTAAGGGAGGAGGTGACGTGTAATTAAGGGAGGGGGTGTAATTAAGGGGAGAAGAGAGGGGGTGTAATTAAGGGGGGGTGTGTGTAATTAAGGGGGGGTGTAATCAAGGTGGGGAGGGAGGGGGTGTAATTAAGGGGGGGTGTTATTAAGGGAGGGGGTGTAATTAAGGGGAGAAGAGAGGGTGTAATTAAGGGGGGGTGCAGGATTTGTTCATTTTATTGATGGGGATTTTTTTTCTTTTTGGTGCAGATAGAAAGAGATTTTTTTAAGGGGGTGCAGGTTTTTATTTTATTAAGGAAGGGTTAATGGGTTTTATTAAGGGGGGTTAATGGGTTTATTTCGTTAAGGGGGTGTGCAGAGGTTTATTTTATTAAGGGGTTTTATTTTGTTAAGGGGTGTGCAGGGGTTTATTTTATTAAGGGGGGGTTAATGGGTTTATTTCGTTAAGGGGGTGTGCAGGGGTTTATTTTATTAAGGAGGGTGCAGGGTTTTACTTTATTAAGGGAGGTTAAGGGGTTTTATTAAGGGGGTATAGAGCTTACAAATTTGCAATAAATATTATTGAAAACATTGAAAAAAGTTTGTGCATGTTTTCTTAACTTTCTTGGGGGGGAGGGGGGGAGGGGGGTGCCAAACAAAGGGTTCGCCCCGGGTGCCAAATGCTCTAGGTACGCCCCTGGTCGCACCGTAACTATAAAAGAACTCTTCAAAATCTGCACCACAAGGCAGCTAAGATACTGCAGTGCAAATCCTGACTATCCTATGGTACTTTTTTAATCTTCTAGGAATGGACATTAAACTAGAGGAACATATGTGGAGTCACTTTCCTTACCCACTCCTACATACTCTTTTCTCATTCAATATTGAGTCCTATATTGCAACAACACTAAGGCCTCTTTCAAACATCAGTGTTTGATCAGTGATTTTCATCAGTGATTGTGAGCCAAAACTAGGTGCGGGTCAAACACACAGAACAGGTGCAAATCTTTCCATTATATCTAATCTCTGTGTATACTTAACTCTTGATTTTGGCTCACAATCACTGATGGAAATCACTGATCAAAATCTGTGTTAAAGCGACCAAAGAAGGCTACATGCACACGGATGTTGTTTGTTTCCGTGTCCATTCAGTTTTTTTTTTTTGTGGATAGAATGCAGACCCATTCATTTCAATGGGTCCGCAAAAAATGCGGACAGCACACTGTGTGCTGTCCGCATCCGTATGCCGTTCCGTAGCCCCGCAAAAAAAATATAACATGTCCTATTCTTGTCCGTTTTAGGCATTGTTACAATGGATCCGCAAAAAAAAAAAAACGGATGGCATATGGATGTCATCCTTTTTTTTTTGCGGATCCGCAATTTGCGGACTGCAAAACACATACGGTCGTGTGCATGCAGCCGAAGCTTGAGCCTTTGAGTACTCTCAAGATCTAGAATACAAAGTTTAAAAAAATTCTCAATGTCAAAAGGATCAGAGGTAAAGTACTTAATTCTAGTTGATTAGAAAGGCAGTGGCCTGAAGTAGAGAATGTAGGAACCTGTATAAGCATAGCTGCCAACAATCCAGAATTTGCAGGGACTGTCCGTAAATTTTCATTAGACAATCTCTGCAAATTCAAGTTTTTAAAAACTGGAATAATAGGGCATTGCTTATGTGTGCCATGTCCAGAAGTGGGCATTCTCAAGTGGATTTGGTTACTCCCAGGGCAGGGCTTAACCCCTTAAGGACCGGGCTCATTTTCACCTTAAGGACCAGGCCATTTTTTGGAAATCTGACCAGTGTCACTTTAAGTGCTAATAACTTTAAAACGCTTTGACTTATCCAGGCCATTCTGAGATTGTTTTTCGTCACATATTGTACTTCATGACACTGGTAAAATGAAGTCAAAAAAATTATTTTTTTTGCACAAAAAAATACCAAATTTACCAAAAATTTTGAAAAATTAGCAAATTTCAAAGTTTCAGTTTCTCTACTTCTGTAATACATAGTAATACCCCAAAAAATTGTGATGACTTTACATTCCCCATATGTCTACTTCATGTGTGAATTGTTTTGGGAATGATATTTAATTTTTTGGGGATGTTATAAGGCTTAGAAGTTTAGAAGCAAATCTTGAAATTTTTCAGAAATTTACAAAAACTAAATTTTTAGGGACCAGTTAAGGTCTGAAGTCGATTTGCGAGGCTTACATAATAGAAACCACCCAAAAATGACCCCATCTAAGAAACTACACCCCTCAAGGTATTCAAAACTGATTTTGCATACATTATTAACCCTTTAGGTGTTGCACAAGAGTTATTGGCAAATGGGGAGGAAATTTGAGAATTTAATTTTTTTGTCTAATTTTTCATTTTAACCCATTTTTTCCACTAACAAAGCAAGGGTTAACAGCCAAACAAGATTGTATCTTTATTGCCCTGACTCTGCCGTTTACAGAAACACCCAATATGTGGCCGTAAACTACTGTACGGGCACACAGTAGGGCGTAGAGTGAAAGGTGCGCCGTTTGGTTTTTGGAAGGCTGATTTTTATGGACTGGTTTTTTCACACCATGTCCCATTTGAAGCCCCCTGATGCACCCCTAGAGGAGAAACTCCCTAAAAGTGACCCCATCTAAGAAACTACACCCCTCAAGGTATTCAAAACTGATTTTACATACGTCGTTAACCCTTTAGGTGTTGCACAAGAGTTATTAGCAAATGGGGATGAAATTTGAGAATTTCATTTAATTGCCTAATTTTCAATTTTAACCCATTTTTTCCACTAACAAAGCAAGGGTTAACAGCCAAACAAGACTGTATCTTTATTGCCCTGACTCTGCTGTTTACAGAAACACCCCATATGTGGCCGTAAACTACTGTACGGGCACACAGTAGGCCGTAGAGTGAAAGGTGCGCCCTTTGGTTTTTGGAAGGCTGATTTTGCTGGACTGTTTTTTTGACACCATGTCCCATTTGAAGCCCCCCTGATGCACCCCTAGAGTAGAAACTCCATAAAAGTGACCCCATCTAAGAAACTACACCCTTCAAGGTATTCAAAACTGATTTTACAAACGTTGTTAACCCTTTAGGTGTTGCACAAGATTTAATGGAAAATAGAGACACAATTTCAAAATTTCAAATTTTTGGCAGATTTTCCATTTTAATATTTTTTTTCCAGTTACAAAGCAAGGGTTAACAGCCAAACAAAACTCATTATTTATGGCCCTGATTCTGTAGTTTACAGAAACACCCCATATGTGGTCGTAAACCGCTGTACGGGCACACGGAAGGGCGCAGAAGGAAAGGAATGCCATAAGGTTTTTGGAAGGCAGATTTTGCTGGACTGTTTTTTTTGACACCATGTCCCATTTGAAGCCCCCCTGATGCACCCCTAGAGTGGAAACTCCAAAAAAGTGACTCCATTTTAAAAACTACGGGATAGGGTGGCAGTTTTGTTGGTACTAGTTTAGGGTACATATGATTTTTGGTTGCTCTATATTACACTTTTTGTGCAGCAAGGTAACAAGAAATAGCTTTTTTGGCACGTTTTTTTTTTTGTTATTTACAACATTCATCTGACAGGTTAGATCATGGGGTAATTTTATAGAGCAGGTTGTCACGGACGCGGCGATACCTAATATGTATACATTTTTTTTTATTTATGTAAGTTTTATGCAATAACTTCATTTTTAAACCCAAAAAAATGTTTTAGTGTCTCCATAGTCTAAGAGCCATAGTTTTTTCAGTTTTTTGGCGATTATCTTGAGTAGGGTCTCATTTTTTGCGGGATGAGATGACGGTTTGATTGGCACTATTTTGGGGTGCATATGACTTTTTGATCGCTTGCTATTACACTTTTTGTGACGTAAGATGGCAAAAAATGGCTTTTTTTACACTGTTTTTATTTTTATTTTTTTACGGTGGTCATCTGAGGGGTTAGGTCATGTGATATTTTTATAGAGCCGGTCGATACGGACGCGGCGATACCTAATATGTATACTTTTTTTTTATTTATGTAAGTTTTACACAATGATTTCATTTTTGAAACAAAAAAAAATCATGTTTTAGTGTTTCCATAGTCTAAGAGCCATAGTTTTTTCAGCTTTTGGGCGATTATCTTGAGTAGGGTTTCATTTTTTGCGGGATGAGATGACGGTTTGATTGGTACTATTTTGGCGTACATGCGACTTTTTTGATCACTTTTATTACCTTTTTTGGGAAGTAAGGTGGGCAAAATTTCAATTTTCTCCTAGTTTTTATTTTTTTATTTTTATGGCGTTCACCGTGCGGGGAAAGTAACATGACCATTTTATAGATCAGGTCGTTACGGACGTGGCGATACCTAATATGTGTAGTTTATTTTATTTTTTTAATTTTTATTCAGTGATAAATGTTTTTTTTTTATCTTAACTTTTTTCACTTTTTTTTTACATTTTTTTGACCCAGACCCGCTTGGTTCTTGAAGATCCAGTGGGTCTGATGTCTGTATAATACAGTACAGTACAATATATATTGTTCTGTACTGTATTTTTCTTACACTGAACAGATCTATGCTTTCAGCATAGATCTGTTCAGCACCATGGACAGCAGGACGCCTGAGCAGGCGTCCTGTTGCCATGGGAACCCTCCCCGTCTGCTCAGAACTTCGCAGACGGGGAAGGGTAAGCACGGGGCTAAGGGGGGCTCTCTGGGGGCTCTCTCCCTCTCCATCGGGGGGCTGCAAAGGCACAGCAGCCCCCCGATGGAGAGGGAGGGAGCTCCCTGACCGATGACAGATAACTTTTTCCATACAGCGGTCCGTACGGACCGCGGTATGGAAAGAGTTAAATGGCTGACATCTGCACAGATGTCAGCCGTTTATACCAGGGTGCCAGCAATGTGCTGGCACCCTGGTATACCCACTAGAAGCCAACGATCATTCATGGGGAGGCGGGCGGGGGATCGCGATCCCGCCTGCCGCACCGCCCGCCTCCCGCAACGCCCCCACCGCCTGCGACACCCCCCCCCCCGCACCACCCGCCGGCATCAAATCATGCAGGGGTGCAGGGGGGGGGTGAAAAATATAGATTATAGGCACTCAAAAGTTTCTGATCCCCGCGGTCAGGGACCGCGGGCATCAGAAACTGCAAAAAGCGCAGCAAACCGCAGGTCTGAATTGACCTGCGGTTTGCTGCGATCGCCGACACGGGGGGGTCACATCATCCCCCCTGGCGTTGTCACAGGATGCCGGCTGAAGGATTTCAGCCGAAATCCCGTTCCGTTTAACCCCTCGGGCGCCGTAATCCCGATTTAAAAGTTAGGACGTACCGGTACGTCCTTGGTCCTTAAGGACTCAGGAAATAGGGCGTACCGGTACGTCCTATGTCCTTAAGGGGTTAAAGGGGTTGTCCCATCTCACTGTTTCCACACCAAGACAGGACCAAGCGATAGCCCAAGGTGGCCATGTTTACGGAAACAGAGTGGGCATCCTTTCCGCTGTTTCCATAACTCCCATTGCAGTGAATGGGAGCTACACAAACAGCACAGCAAGTATGATGCCTATGTGATGTGAATAGAGCCTAATACACCAGCAGAAAACTAAAAAAGAACACTTGGAAAACGTAATGTGGTTGAGCTGAGAGTGACAAAGTATAAACTGCTAGTGGTGCTTGGTCAATGATCACACAGGCAAGGTGGTGCAGCCTTTATTTTAGGTTCTGCAGCAGGGCATATGTTAAGGCAGGGCCATATTAATACTGGGTGGCATCTTCAATTGCTGCGATACAAGCTGCCATCTGACATGGTAATAGTCATACAGATGCTGGATATCCTCCTGTACGTCATTCCAAGCTCTTTCAAATTGGACCTGCAGTTGTGTATTGCAGGCAGTGTGTGGTCAGCTGTTATCTTGTTCGAAGAGTATGTCTCCTAAGGCAGTGGGCAAAAAGGCAGTGGGACTGGTTCCAAAAAGTCCTGGACATACCGAAGGCTGGTCAATGTTCCTTCCATGAATTCCAGATGGGAACAGCCATGGTAGCTGAAGGCACCACACACTGTGAAACCTGGTGCTGGTCCTGTGTATCTCTACACTCACTATGATGATGGCAGTAGGCACTCTTTTAGCCCTCCTGCGAACTCTGCTATCAATGGCAAACAATAGTGTTTAGTGGTGAGGTGGAGGAAAAAAACACTGCACAATGACTTTGAGCCATGGCATTAAAACTGAGAAGCCCAATGACCTGACTTCCTCATGTGTCAACAGGCTTCCTTCCTGCCCCATGCTATCTATGAACTGAACAGAGGATCACAATAAGGCTGGAGATGCATGACGATCTTGGATGCGACACTCAAAGATCAATGTCTAGCAGTGCAGCCATCAAACTGAATGGAAATTGGTTTGACCCTAGAATTGCAAAAAATCCAGCAGTCTAAGAGTTTTTTCTGGGGTCACAGTTGCAGCAACCTGTGAGTTGCTCTCTGACCCCATTGAATAGCTGTACTGCTACGCAATGATCTATGGTCACATGATGGTTGTCGCCACCAAGATCACAGTGGTTGCTCCAGCTTAAGTCAGCAGAACAAGTGATCTAAAAGGGTGTTCCATAAATCTACTCATGGACCCAATGAATCAGAACAGCCCATCTGTGCTTTACATGGCCTGAAAGCTGTACTGCATGATACCTGCCATGGCCGCTACAAAAAATAAAGATGTGTTGCCACATATTTCTTTAACATGAAACCTCAGTTAGCAAAGCCAGACTTGAGGCAATCAACAGATTGCTGGGCCAGCTACTAATTCTAAAATGGACAATTTGGTAAGACAATCCCTTTAATAACCAGTAGCTCAGTGAACATCAGTTTATAGTAGATTTTATACTTTGCCTCAACATTTGATTCCTATTGCTCTCTCATTCCTGTAGAAAGATGCAACCACAATTATCAAAACTGAATTCTGCAAATGCTTTACTATGCTACTTTGATAGCTGCTCCACATGCATCCATTCATATTCCCATGCAGCACCGAGAGAACATTATGTGCTTGGTACAATGCTCTATTCACTTTGTACGTAATACATTTTCCTTTACGAATAATAAAAAAATAAAAAAATTTAAATAAATTCAGCCCTGAAGTTCATTTTGGGAATTCATAATAAAGCTTTTGAAACAATGCCTCCATGGCAATCTCAGCGATCCTGCCACCAAGGAGGGAAGCTGAACAAAACTTCTGCTTATAAAAATAGCCTTCAATAATTGTTTTCATGAAGAGATCTATTGTGAGGAATGTTCCAAATGAAATGCTCGTCTGACTTTAATATCAGAACACAGTTCACAAAAAATGAGTATGCTGACGATATACAGTCAGGTCCATAAATATTGGGACATCGACACAATTCTAAAATTTTTGGCTCTATACACCACCACAATGGATTTGAAAATAAACAAACAAGATGGGCTTTAACTGCAGACTGTCAGCTTTAATTTGAGGGTATTTATATCCAAATCAGGTGAACGGTGTAGGAATTACAACAGTTTGCATATGTGCCTCCCACTTGTTAAGGAACCAAAAGTAATGGGACAGAATAATAATCATAAATCAAACTTTCACTTTTTAATACTTGGTTGAAAATCCTTTGCAGTCAATTACAGCCTGAAGTCTGGAACGCATAGACATCACCAGTCGCTGGGTTTCATCCCTGGTGATGCTCTGCCAGGCCTCTACTGCAACTGTCTTCAGTTCCTGCTTGTTCTTGGGGCATTTTCCCTTCAGCTTTGTCTTCAGCAAGTGAAATGCATGCTCAATCAGATTCAGGTCAGGTGATTGACTTGGCCATTGCATAACATTCCACTTCTTTCCCTTAAAAAACTCTTTGGTTGCTTTTTGCAGTATGCTTTGGATCATTGTCCATCTGCACTGTGAAGCGCTGTCCAATGAGTTCTGAAGCATTTTGCTGAATATGAGCAGATAATATTGCCTCAAACACTTCAGAATTCATCCTGCTGCTTTTGTCAGCAGTCACATCATTAATAAATATTAGAAAACTAGTTCCATTGGCAGCCATACATGCACAGGCCATGACACTACCACCACCATGCTTTACTGATGAGGTGGTATGCTTAGGATCATGAGCAGTTCCTTTCCTTCTCCATACTCTTCTCTTCCCATCACTCTGGTACAAGTTGATCTTGGTCTCATCTGTCCATAGGATGTTGTTCCAGAACTGTGAAGGCTTTTTTAATTGTCATTTGGCAAACTCTAATCTGGCCTTCCTGTTTTTGATGCTCACCAATGGTTTACATATTGTGGTGAACCCTCTGTATTTTCTCTGGTGAAGTCTTGTCTTGATTGCTGACTTTGACACACATACACCTACCTCCTGGAGAGTGTTCTTGATCTGACCAACTTTTGTAAATGGTCTTTTCTTCACCAGGGAAAGAATTCTTCGGTCATCCACCACAGTTGTTTTCTGTGGTCTTCCGGGTCTTTTGGTGTTGCTGAGCTCACCGGTGCATTCCTTCCTTTTACGAATGTTCCAAACAGTTGTTTTGGCCATGCCTAATGTTTTTGCTATCTCTCTGATGGGTTTGTTTTGTTTTTTTCAGCCTAATGATGGCTTGCTTTACTGATAGTGACAGCTCTTGGGATCTCATCTTGAGAGTTGACAGCAACAGATTCCAAATGCAAATAACACACTTGAAATGAACTCTGGACCTTTTATCTGCTCATTGTAATTGGGATAATGAGGGAATAACACACACCTGGCCATGGAACAGCTGATAAGCCAATTGTACCATTACTTTTGGTCCCTTAACAAGTGGGAGGCACATATGCAAACTGTTGTAATTCCTACACCGTTCACCTGATTTGGATGTAAATACCCTCAAATTAAAGCGGACAGTCTGCAGTTAAAGCACATCTTGTCTGTTTCATTTCAAATCCATTGTGGTGGTGTATAGAGCCAAAAATGTTAGAATTGTGTCGATGTCCCAATATTTATGGACCTGACTGTAGCTTATTACAACTCGTGTGCATAAAAAAAGACATAAATGATAGTAGAAATATAAGGCATTTCTGTGAATACAGATTAGAACTGAATGCAATATTAATGATGGAAAGGACCCCTTTACTCATGAAAAGGAGGTTTTGTAGCAGCTGGGGTATGCATTGTAATAAACAAGATAAATTAAAATTTAATAAATCAGAATATATATTATAAAGGATATATAAAATCACCTAGGAGTTCAGTGACTTGTAGAAGTGCACTCAGCCTGTGGCCTTGTGATTTTATATTTTACAGTAAGGCCTAAAATATATCAAGTGGCATACTGAACATGGAGGCAGCCCACACCATTGATATAAAAGCTGTGATGATGGGCACTGAACTCCTTCATCTGCCTCCTTACATAATTTACAGGCATTTTTTTTGCAGTCACAAGGAGAAGTTTAGTACAGAGAGATTTTTACAGATTCAATTGTAACTGTCTAATTTCCTATGAACTGAGCTCCCCCTAGTGGTGGCTGCAGGCAGCCAATTTTATCATGTGCTATGTGAAGGAAAGCATAAGATTTTGATCTTTAATAAAATTTGTAAATTTGTTAGTCATCTCATTGGGGACCCATATCAAGTGACAATTAATTAGGTGACCAATAAAATGCAAGCACTCCTTAGTGATACTGTAAATCTACTGCAGTTACAGAGGCATGCAGAATACCAAAGTTTTAACCAAGGTATTTGATTTCATTATTACAATACCAGATTTACACATATGGCATGTGGTTGGATAATACGACATCCCATTAAGATATCTCCGCCAGTTTCTATCCAACTAAACATCACTGATGCAATAAAATGTAATGGATCATAATACTGTAAACTAGAGACAAGCAAACTTCTTGAAATTTGTTATGTATGCAATTTGGAAAATTAAAAAAATAAAATAAAATTTAGGCTCAAAATTGTGCCCAAATCAAATATACTCCAGATAAATTTTCTGGTTTCAGATATTTTCTGAAAAGTCACAGAGAATAAATATGAGTCCTAGAGGATGAGAGACAAGTAATACTCCAGTAAGAATAAGATGTACAAGCAACTACATCCAAAAGGACAAGAGTACTGAATATGTCAGGAGAAAATTGCACTGGTTCGCTGAGTGACCTTCAAGGTAATCTTGGCAATGCTCTATTAGGGAGATCAACAAAAATGCATGAGGGGTATTGTAGTCCAATCAATACTGCCCTGCCTTTCTGGGAAACATGCAGTATATGAATCTTTTAGTATCTTACATCTGTTGGCATCAGATAGTCTAAGTGTCCCTTTCTTTTTGGAAGGAAAGTCAATTAGCATACCGTTTAGTTTCTGGGAAAGATATTCATATTAGCTTTTCTTCCAGAAAAGGAAACAACACTATGCCTATCTGATGTCAGCAGATGTAAGATACAAAAATTTTCATATATGTTTCCCAGGAAGGCAGAGCAGCTTTGGGTGCATTACGATACTGCTCATGCATACTTGTTGGTGTCCCTAATGAGCAAAAGAGCACCCACAAGTATACCCCCAAGACCATTCAGTTAACCAGACATCCAGAGACATCCAGTATTCCAGTCTTTTCTGTGTAATTCACCCAAAATGAAACACTAAGAATTTGAGTTTGTTAGAGTCTGTTTTTTTATGAAGTTCAAAACAAATTCTGAATTGGAAGAATCAATCTTCTCATTTCTAATGTTGACATAAATCCAATTAACTTGTATTACAGGTTTCACAACATTCTACTGGGTAACATTGAAATAGGTTGTTTTCAGCTACAGAAACCTTAGTAGTTAGCTGTTACAAGGGGAATTGGAGCCAGCCAGTTATGAAATAGTAGAAATGCAATATCACATAAAATGGGCTATCACATAATAAAAAGATGGGCCAGGTCTACCAAAGTTAGAGCTGGTTTTGTGTACTGTGGTACAGACTTTGTCGTGTGATATACTGTATGTATGGAGACATTCTCCATTAGAAGCAATGCTTCTCTTTTAGTGATCAATAGCGATCGTGGTGTCAGAGGTAGACTGCAAAAACATGACCTAAAAGAAGACAATCAATAGAATGTAGATGTCGAGAAACTTGCAAAATTGTGTCGGAGATCCAGACTCATATTACGTAGGTCAACCTCTAGATTGTATGAAACCAGAATGAAGACTGTTACCACCATCATGTCCATGTGCCCATCATGTTATTATCATGGTTCCTATACAGCTTACAGTATGTCCTTAACATGTTACCCAGGACCTTCTAAGAAATCTCCCACCACTAATCGCAGTCATTTTCGTGACACTGACTGATGTTATAAATAAATCCATGCATACAGACACCTTCATTTTCTGCTCAACCTTAGCTTTGTACTTGACGATCGCGGTGATGAGACAAATAGAAAGTGTGAATTGCTTTGCGCCATGAGCCACAGATGTAGCAGATGCTATCAGACCAATTAATGGCATGTGTTGATTATCAGTGATGTGACATATAATGCAAGACATGCACTTAATGGTTGGAATAACTCCTACTGTCTATATTCTCCAGAACACCTGCAAGAAATTCCCTATTGCTGAGGTGTCAATTTATACATCTCAGCATAAACCGTTTACTGCACCTGCTAAATATCATTAGCCCCCTGCTGACAGAGAGGAGCAATGAGAAAGTGACTAAGTTATTAAAAGTCAGTGTCATTGAACCATAGAAGTGTCAGCACATCTTACCAGGGTATTTGGTAACTATAAATTACTTTTATAGTACTTAAGAGACAGGAATATGCAAGAATATATGTATGTCAACGGATATGTGGATCATATGCAATTTTTTAGAAAATTAGGGGCATTGATAGGGGGTCCAACAAGTTTTGGGGTCCAACAAGCATATGTGTCAAATTGTTTATCCAACAATCTCCCAGCCCAAGCACCACCAAACATACAGAAGTATACAGCATTACATACTGCATGGCGGATCAGTAGTTAGTAGTGATGAGCGGCATAGGCAATATTCGAATTCGCGATATTAAGTGAATTTGTGGATGAATATTCGCCATAAATTTGCAAATTCGAGAATTCGTGATCTCCAGTCATTATCTACTTGATTGCAAAAATTAGCAATGCAATATATTCGAGATAAAAATTTGCGATTAGAATATTCGCGATCAACACTAAGGGGTAGGCAACTTTCCTATTGGTTGCTAGGGATGTTGCTAAGTGCCGATATTCACGATAAATTCGCAATTAGAATATTCGCGGTCAACACTATTCACAAATGCGAATATATAGCACTATATTCTAAATATTCGCGAATTCTCGAAGTGGCGATATTCGCGATTAAAATTCGCAATTCGAATATTTATGCTCAACACTAGTAGTTAGCACTGGTGCCTTGCAGCGCTGAAGTCCTAGGTTCGAATCCAACCAAGGACAACTTCTGTATGGAGTTTGTATGTTCTCCCTCTGTTTGCATGGGTTTTCTCTGGGCACTTGGGTTTCCTCCCACACTCCAAAGACATACTGATAGGGAACTTAGTTTGTGAGCCTCATTGGGGAAAGCTTGATGCTAATGTCTGTAAAGTGCTGCAGAATATAGTAGTGCTGTATAAATGTGTAAAATAAATAAATACTTGAGATCGTGTTGAAATTCTTCATTTTTTTAAAATTTGATTTGTGGATCAAATGTGCTCCAATTGGCCTAAAAATTTGTATATGACACAGATTTTTTATATTTTTTCATTCTCTTTTTTATGAATTTTTGCTTTTTAACACCTTCCTTAAAGGGGTTGTCTAGTTGTCAATATCTAATCAGCGGGGGTCCAACTCCCGGCACCCATGCCAATCAACTGTTTGAAGAAGAGGAGGCGCTCCATGTGAGCACTGCTTCCTCTTGATCAGACTGCAATTCATATCGGAAGTGAACTGTAATACAAGTGCCTGCTCCATTCAAGTGAAAGGAGCTAGTACGTGCAGTGACGTTGCCAGGGGCCCCAGAGGGGGCCATGGCCCCCCCTACATCACGCTGTGACCCCCATGTGCCCCCCCAACTAAAATGCCCCCTCTAAGTGAGCCGCCGCAGTGCAAGCACTAGGCCGGCAGCCTATCAGAGGCCGACACAGGCGGCTCGATGACGTCATCGCGCCGCCTGAGCCATACAGCGCGGGACACAGGCCGGAAGAGGCACATTAGGGGGGCTCTTGTTACTGGCACATTGGGGGGGCTTATTACTGGCACATTGGGGGGGTTTATTACTGGCACATGATGGGGGGCTTATTACTAGCACATTGGGGGGCTTATTACTGGCACATTGGGGGGGCTTATTACTGGCACATGGGGGGGCTTATTACTGGCACGTGATGGAGGGCTTATTACTGGCACATTGGGGGGGCTTATTACTGGCACGTGATGGGGGCTTATTACTGGCACGTGATGGGGGCTTATTACTGGCACGTGATGGGGGCTTATTACTGGCACGTGATGGGGGCTTATTACTGGCACGTGATGGGGGGCTTATTACTGGCACGTGATGGGGGCTTATTACTGGCACGTGATGGGGGCTTATTACTTGCACGTGATGGGGGGCTTATTAATGGCACGTGATGGGGGGCTTATTACTGGCACATGATGGGGGCTAATTACTGGCACGTGATGGGGGGGCTTATTACTGGCACATGATGGGGGGGCTTATTACTGGCACATGATGGGGGTGCTTATTACTGGCACGTGACGGGGGGCTTATTACTGGCACATGACGGGGGCTTATTACTGGCACATGATGGGGGGCTTATTACTGGCACATGATGGGGGCTTATTACTGGCACATGATGGGGGGCTCTTGTTACTGGAACATTGGGGGAGCTCTTATTACTGGCACGTGATGGGGGCTGGGCTCTTATTACTGGCACATTGGGGGGCTCTTGTTACTGGCACGTGATGGGGGGCTATTGTTACTGACACGTGATGGGGCACTTATTACTGGCACGTTATTGGCGGCACTTACTACTGGCACGTTATTGGCGGCACTTACTACTGGCACGTTATTGGGGGCACTTATTACTGGCACATTATTGAGGGCACTTATTACTGGCACATTATTGGTGGGCACTATAGGGGCATCTACTGAGGCCACAAAGAAGGGGTATTTTATATGGGGGGCTCTGTACAGTAGCATTTTATACTGGGACACATTATGGTGGGTACTATGGGGAAGGGGGGAGAGGAGTACTAAGGAGTCATCTACAGGGGGCACTAAGAAGGGGAATTTTATACTTGCAAATTATGGGGGACACTGAGGGCATCTACTGGGGCACGATATATGGGGCATTTTATACTGGTACATTATGGGGGGCACTAGGAGGAAGGGGGGAGAGGAGCACTATGGAGGCATTTACTGGGGGCACTATATAGGAGTATTTTATACTGGCACATTATGGGGGACATTAGCTCAACTGGGGGCATTACAAGGGGGTATTTTTTTGCATTGTCACATTATAAGGCCGAATGCACACGGTCGTGTTCTGTGGCCGAGAGCGGTCCGTGGTATGCCGGGCTGGATTCCTGTTCAGAGCAAGAGCGCACTGCGTCATAGCAACCAATGACGCCATGCGCTCCGAACAGGAATCCAGCCCGGCATACCACGGACCGCTCTCGGCCACGGAACACGGCCGTGTGCATTCGGCCTAAGGAGAATTATTTCTACTGGGGGGGCATTATGGTGGGCTTTATTACTCCCCCATGGTATGACCCCCTAGTAGCAGCACCAGCCTCTCCCTGCTCTGCTATCCCTCTGCCCCTTCTCCAAATCCTTATTATGAAATATTTCTCATTAGGATAAAACACAACATCAGCTCAGGACAGAAAATAATCTGGAAGTGCCCCTCCCGAGACCAGGCTCTGGATCCGCCACTGGTCTGGACCGCTCACAGGAGCGTACATTTCTTCTAAACTGTAATCTGTAACCTCTGACCTGCAGAAATCAGCGCTCGCTCGGTAACAACTAACAGGCAGTGCCTGTAGGCTGTAGCCTGGCCCTGTTACCAAAGCTATCCGAGTGGTGTAAGGTTAAGGTACTAGTAGAGATGAGCGGCTGCTGAATCCTGATTTAAAGTTAAAGTTACTGCAGGATATGGATTACAGTTTAGAAATGTCAAATGTACACTCCTGTGAGTGGCGGGGAGGAAGATCTGTGGATGACACTGTTATAGGGAGGGGGATCTGTGGATGACACTGTTATAGGGAGGGGGATTTGTGGATGACACTGTTATAGGGAGGGGGATCTGTGGATGAGACTGTTATAGGGAGGGGGATCTGTGGATGACACTGTTATAGGGAGGGGGATCTGTGGATGACACTGTTATAGGGACGGGGATCTGTGGATGACACTGTTATAGGGAGGGGGATCTGTGGATGACACTGTTATGGAGGGGGAAATGGGGAGGACTCTGTCATGGGGTGGATCTGTGGATGACACTTATAGCATGAGATGCTTTATACGGTATGTGTCATCCACAGATCCCTCCCATAGCAGTGTCATCCACAGATCCCCCTCCCTATAAAAGTGTCATCCACAGGCAACTAGGACATGTTGAAATCTGAGTGATTTTTTATTTTTTTTAAACCACAGACAGCAGGACTTTTCTTCCCTGTTGCGGTTTTAGGTATTGGGTAAAGTATCGCAGCATTTCTAAGCGTACTTGTGTAAATGTATCGTTGTTATAGCTGCCCCACCTACTTTTGTCCTGGCCCCCAGTGTGCCCCCCCAAAATTTGAAAGCTAGAGACGCCACTGAGTACGTGTAATTACACAATGGAACCTCTCCACAGAAGACGAGGAATAATGTAAAGACCAGAAAGCAGCGAACGCATGAAGTGCCGCCTCCTCATCAAATAGCCTATCGTCGGGGGTGTCGGGAGTTGGACCCCCACCGATCAAATATTAATGACTTATCCTGACAATAGGTCATCAATATTAACAGCTGGACAACCCCTTTAAACCTTTTGACACAAAAACAGCAATGACACTGACAAATATAGCTATGGGTAAACACATGGTTGATGGTGATAAGCAGCGTGTTTTTAAAAACACTGTACTGGGGACAGATGGTGTTTAAACACACACAGTGTCACAGGGGAAAAAACTGTGGCTTGTTGGGACCAAGCATCCAAAAATTATTCCTTAATGGGGTCAGATCCCTGCCCCTGTTTATGCACACACATATTAATTTCAGAAGAAAGAGTTGCTTGTTATGCACAAACATCCAAAAATGATGCATTAATGGGGTAGAATGCCTCCCCATTTTTACTGTATACACACACAAGTGTTAGTTGTCAGAAGAAACAGTGGCTTCTTCTAAAGTTGAATAAGCCTCGAAAAATTCTCCCTTTTATTTGGGAGAAGCAACTTCAAAAAGTGTTGCATCACTAAATGTATTATGTGCTCCATGCAGGTGTGCTCCATTTGTTATTTCCCCCAAATGCAGTATGACCATGATGTTCTTGCCATTGTCACTGATTACATTGTCCAGTCGGAGGCAGCCAACGGTATCTTTTGCTGGTTGATGCATTGGATTAACTGACTGGCTGTATGGGTACTTTCGCTTGGCTCATCAGCTTTAACACAGCATGTAAGCAAAAACGAAGGATCCTTAAAATGTACTATTTATTAAATTAAAATAGACTAGATAAGCCTTACTGCCCACTCTTGCAGCACTGAATAGTAGGTAAGTATAAATTAGATAATGAAAAAATAAATAGAAGAACTGATGAAAAATAAAAATAAAAAATAAAATAAAAATTATGAAAATTCAAGGCCTATGGTCAGTAAGGAAGGGGGGGGGAGAGTAGGGAAAACAAATTTGTTGGTAAGGTAAAATCCCTACAGATACCCTATACTCACCCTCAGCCCCTGATGGTGGAGCCTCTCCGTCCTCCTTCCTTCACTGACTGACCCTACATAGGCCCTAATTAACAACCTTACTCCTTAATACCTCAACACGTTTCCCCTATTATGGGTTCATCAGGAGGTCCATACAAGTGAGATAAAGAGGCCACAATAATTCAATTCTTAAAAAGGATAATTCATAATAGATAAAAATAAAGAAAAGAAAAAGGGGGAGGCTAACTAATATTGATAAATAGCTCTGGGACCAAGATCGAACACATGCAGCTTCAGATGGAGGGATGAGACTTCTCCACCTAAAAAACAAGATTAAACTATGTCATAAACATAAACTTATAGATTGTGGCAGAAAGAAAATAATGCCACAATCAATTACTCACATGTGAAGTTCCCTGTAGGCCAAATCCGTGGATGAACGATGCTGCAGGCATCAATGTACGCCGGCACTGGATTTAAATACCGGCGTCTGCCGTGGCTTCCGCCCGCCAGACACAGCGTATTCGGTCGGTGGAATGCATCAGCATCCACCACTTCCAGGGAATTGGACCACACATGTGAAGCGCTGCGTATCATGAAATGCACACGCCGCCTCAGAGAAGGGAGCGCTTTTAAGAAGACGCAGATGCGCAAGTGTATCGAAGCGTGTGGATCTATACATGTAACCATAGGGTTATCCAGAGAGGGAAGGACGGATACATTATACCCTAAATTAAGTATAGCATCAACCTGGCATTGTAAATAGAATTTAAAGAGATAGCTCCAGGGGGAGCATCATTGCAATGTTTTATATAAATCCGCCCTTGGCGTTCCCATATACAGACAGAGACATACCATTCGTTACCTAAAACCTCACAAATACCCCCTTATTTGGAACTAAACTAAACTACCGAAGACCCTAAGCAGATAAATGAGGGTCTTAAAGAAAAATAATCTCTACAGGGCTTGATGAATACCCATATATACTTATTTTATATTTAGGATGCTTCTCGCATAACTGGTCAGTTAGGTACTTACAATTACCAGAAGCTAAAGCATTATTATTCAAAGAAAAGAAAACCTGGAAACTAAGCATCAAATGTGGAGATCAACTGAACAGGCATCTGTCCCTTCTGTACAGATCGGGGTTAAAAGTGCAGACCTGTCTTGTGTCCTGGCATGCTTAAAAGCATCCCGCAAAGTGTTCTGTGGATAACCCCTATCCAAAAATCTTTCATAAAGCTTCCTAGCCTCAAGGTGGAATTCCTCGGGGTTTGAACAGTTCCTCCGAACCCGCAAATACTGTCCCCTTGGAATGCCTCTTTTGAGGACCAGGGGGTGATGGCTATCCCAATGTAGGATGGTGTTAGTCGCTGTTGATTTCCTGAACATTGTGGTAATTAACTTGTCTCCCTGCCTACATACTTATATGTCAAGGAATGTGATACACTCTTCTTGTGTCTCAAAGGTAAATTTGAGACTCACCTTGTTGACATTCAGAGTATCAACCATGTCCACAAACTCCTCTCTACTTCCATTCCAGATTACAAACATATCATCTATATATCTTGTCCAAATGATATCTTCTCTCTCCACCAAGTGTTTCGATCAGGAAATACAGTCGTGTCCTCCCACCAGCCCAGAAGTAGATTGGTATAGGTGGGTGCACATGGGCTACCCATTGCCGTCCCCCTGAGCTGGTGGTAGAGGTGTCTGTCGAACAAAAATAAGTTATACGTGAGAGTGAACTCCAGGAGTCTAAGTACAAAGTCGCTGTGTGCTTTGCAGTGCGCACCTCGGGTACATAGATAATAAGCCACTGCCTGTAGTCCTTTCTCGTGTGGAATGGCACTATACAGTGACTCAACGTCAATGTTAGCCAGTAGGCAGGGAGAATCAACATTCAGAGTGTCTATTTTATTCAAGAAATCCATTCTTTATTTAAGAAATCCATCTCTCGTGTATGAAGGGAGGGACAGAACAAACTGTCTTAGGACCTGATCGATATACAGTCCACAATTTTGTATTAGAAAATTAACCCCCAATACTATAGGGCAGACTTTAGGCGGATTTATCCCTTTATGGATTTTTGGAAGTTCATAAAAGGTTGAGATTTGAGGTGCAGTCGGGAGAATGAACTCATATTCAGTTTCGTTAATGACCCTCATCTCCAACCCTGATCTCAGAATAGTTTTAAGTTCCAAAAGGAAAATATCTGTAGGATCTCTAGGTAATACCTGATAACCTTCTCAGTCTTTTAGAATATCTAAGCACATCTTGCAATACCGCTCATGGTCCAGTATCACCAGACTAACTCCCTTATCACACGGCTTAATGATAATTGATTTATCCATTTCTAAGGTCTTCAAGGCCTCAGATTCATTTATCGATAGATTCCGTGGGTGTAAATGTCTGAACCGGAGCCGTTCAAGGTTGACGGTCACCATGCTTAGAAAGATATCAATGTGTTCATAATTAAATGATGATGGCATCCTTGTACTCTTGGGACAAAGATCAGTATAAGGTCCTTCTCCTGGTCTACGAGAGCCCTCCTCCCATAATTCTATAAAGATTTCTAAATCTGAGATTTCACTTTCTTTTATGCCTAGTTTCTCATATGATTGTTTATTGGTATTGTAACTTTTTCCATTTCAGCTTTGCAATGCTCCACCTGGAGCTATCTCTTTTAATTCTATCTACAATGCCAGGTTGATGGTATACTTAATTTAAGGTATAATGTATCCATCCTTCCCTCTGTGGATAACCCTATGGTTACATGTTGTATAGATCCACAGGCTTCGATGCACTTGCGCATCTGCGTCTTCTTAAGAGCGCTCCCTTCTCTGAGGCGGTGTGTGCGTTTTATGATACGCAGCACTGCGCTCTACATGTGCGGTCCAATTCCCCGGAAGTGGTGGATGCTGATGCGTTCCACCGACTGGATACACTGTGTCTGGCGGGCGGAAGCCACAGCAGATGCCAGTATTTAATTTCAGTGCCGGCGGACATTGATGCCTGCAGCATCGTGCACCCGGGAATTTGGCCTGGACACAGGGACCTTCACATATAAGTAATTTATTGTGGCATTATTATCTTTCTGCCACAATCTCTAAGTTTATGTTTTTGACATAGTTTAATATTGTTTTTTTAGGTGAAGCTGCATGTGTCCAAGAGCTATTTATCAATATTAGTCAGCCTCCCCCTTTTTATTTACTTTATTTTTATCTATTATGAATTATCCTTTTTGAGAATTGTATTATTTTGGCCTCTTTATCTCACTTGTATGGACCTCCTGATAAACCCATAATGGGGGAAACACGTTGAGGTATTAAGGAGTAAGGTCGTTAATTAGGTCCTATATAGGGTCAGTCAGTGAAGGAAGGAGGACGGAGAGGCTCCACCATCAGGGGCTGTCTCTGGGTTGAGGGTGAGTATAGGGTATCTGTAGGGATATTACCTTACCAACAAATTTGTTTTCTCTACTCTTTGCCCCCCCTCCTTACTGACCTTTGGCCTTGATTTTTCTTAATTTCCTTTTCTTTTTTTCTTTTTCATAAGTTCCTCTATATATTTTTTCATTATCTAATATATACTTACCTACTGTTCAGTTCTGCGAGAGTGGGTAAGACTTATCTAGTCTATTTTAAATTAATTTAATAATTAGTACATTTTAAGGGTCCTTTGTTTTTAGTTCAGTTTTATTCTATTTTTGTGGGACTTTTGGCTATCACATTCTATATCGGTTTATACAAATGTGATAGCACTCTGCATCCAGCATTCTGCCCTGCCTCCATGCTGGATGAGGCATTGGTGTACATTTTGGCCAAAGCGTAATAAGCCACTCACCACGTCAAGGTCACCTCTATTGAGTGGTCCCTAACATTAGTTCCTACCTGTTTATGGGCCATGACAGCCACACAAAGTCCAGGGAATGCAGGTCAGCATGCACGCCAAGCACACTCTGCTTTTAACCCTGTCTGGTGCCATTACAGCTTTCATCGGATCCAGGGATGCAAGTACCAACATGCACGCTGAGCCCACCATATACTTCTCCTGGAGCCAAATGGCTACTGGTAGGTTCTATATAAGCAGACTCAGTTTTATACTCACTTTAAAACCAGCCTCCAGGACAGATTGACTGGTCAGGTGTGCATGACTCCAAGGAGATCGCCACGCCTCCAATATATACTACAAAGAAAAAATGTGGGGGATTGAGTCAGCACAACCTGTATGTAGGTGCACATCACTATGGCGAAATACATATACAAACGGAAAATACAAATGTGATATTTTCCGTTTGTATATGTATGAGTGAGCGTGGATTTACAGAAGAACCAAGGAAGCCTGACATCCAAAGGAGACAAATGTACGAGATTTCTGTTCGGCATAGAACCGGAGTACGAGTCGCACAACAGTGACGTCAGTTCAGCGTTTAGCCGGCACCCTAGACAACCAGGTCACGTGGGACGCCACGCTAGGCCGAGTACACCACGTGGGACGCTGCGAGTCTACGGCCACCTGGGAAGCCAGCGCTGCGGTCAGGCAGCCAAGAGGGACAAGACCGAGCTCACACTGGGACACTACAAGCTGCGAGAGACTGTAAGTAACCGGAGTGTCAGTCTCACCAATAACTTGCACATACTTGTGAACGCTTATAGTACCGGACATTGGTACTGGGTATATAATTACCATTACTGCTCCATCAGGATTTGGACATAGTGCCAGTGCTATACCACCGCTAGTGTTCTAACAGAATTGGCCATAGTGCCACTACTTTATCAGAATCAGATTGGGACGTTTGGTCATAGTGCCATCACTACATCAGTACTATAAGGGACATTATTTGCACTATAAATATTAGCACATTGAATTGGAATATTGTTGCCGCATTGACCCACAATTAGAGATTATTGTGTAGGATTGCTGCATACGTGTTATGTGCGTTTTATGTATGTTTTATATAAATTTTAAGGGTGTGTTTTTAAAGTATCAAAATACTATTATACCATCCATCTAGTGTTTCCCTTTTGAGTGTGCCCCCTCATTTTTATATACACTCATCTACTCTTTCTAGTCCTGAGGGTAGGACTGGAGGGTGAGCACCTATCCATACGAAGTAGGGGTGAGCCGCTGTATCTTTTTAATTTTTTCACAAATGTGGAAGTGTCAATAGGACTTGGCATCACCACTGCCATGAAAAGCATCGACCTAGTGAGCCATGAAAAACATGTACTGTCTCTGCCCTTAACAGCTGCTCCAGGTGTCCATGGTGGCATGCACCTTGCCAGACAGCGACAATTGCAAGGAGCGACCCACATTTTTTGCCACGTGACAATACAAGGCAGGGATGGCTTTTTTGTTTTAAAAATAAAGGTGGCTAGGCATTTTCCAGCAAAGACGAGCACACGCCATTAGTTCCCTAAAGGCAGCAAAATCCACTAGATAGTATGACAGCAACTTCCATGCATTTCCTTATTGATGGTTCATGACCGAGCAGAGGAGGAGGATGAGGAATAGTCTGGAGACTAGTAGGAGAATCACTAACTGGTAATGACAATGACAAAGACACTGTACTGCCAGTGGATGTGGCCTGGCTGCCGCAAATGAGACTGGGAGAAGGAGGACACTCTTGTTTCAGCCACTTCTATTTTGCCACAGTAGCTGGTGATGCCACCTCATGTGCTGTAATACAGCCGTGGTGCCTACATTTGTGTTTATCAAGCGGACTATAATAAAAGATCTGGCCCTGGCAGTTTTTTGGGAGGTTCTGGCATACGTTGCCTCTGCTTTTTATTCCCGCTGCCAAAGCCACTACCTTTTTTCTCTAATGTTCCCTCCTCCTCAGCACCCCAATCCTGCTCCCAGGTCCTGTCCAACACACATTAATCATTATGGTCTTCACTCTCCACGCCATTTTTATCAGACTGTTATATGTCATCATGGGCTCCTTGGATCCCCTATCGCTACTTTGTATTTGCCCTGATTGCCACTGTTGCTACCACTGCCCCTTACTGCCACCACCGTGCCCACAGTTACCACTACTACCAACAACAACAAAAGCTGTGCATGGGGTCCTCCACCTCTCCCTGAACCTTCTTCTCATGGCAGTCCAAACGCTGTTCTCACACACTGCGTGGGGTTTTATTGCCTCTTCTTAGGAAAAAAAGAAGGTGCCCCACTAGGATGTGGCAGTGAAGACAGAGATGGTGCAACTAAAAGGCTTTTCTGTGGCTACAAGGAGAAGCAGGACGAATGCCGTGACCACTGGCTCCAAGTCACTGTGTCAGACTCAGAGGCATCCTCAAGATCATCCTACTGTGACTGAGAGGAGGAGTGAGGCATCCGGTCAACAATCTAATCCTCTTTGACATATCGGAACTTTGGCCTACTACTGCTACTATTGGCCGGACAGCTGGTGCTACTACTGCTGGTTGCATTACTATTCACATTCGTATTTCGATGCGACATGGGTCTTTTATTTTCCATTTTTCGATTTACCAGTCATTTTATTATGATGCCTATAAATAAATAAAAAATCACAGGTTTGGTACACAAATTACTAAACGGTAGCAAAATTGCAAGCAGTTTTTTTTTTGTAATTTAAAGACAGAGGCATAATTATATGTCCTTCAACAAACACGCTGCACGCTGGCATTGACAATTTACTATGGTAATAATGCAGTTTTTGTAGTCAAATATTTTTGCTGCAACTACACTGTATCTTGAAGTAATACAACACATTTACTAATATGGGTACAGTAATGCAGTTTTTGTAGTAAATCGCGTTCACCAACACGGGTATAATAATGCAGTTTTTGCTGTAAAACACATTCAATAACACAGGTATAGTAATGCAGTTTTTGCACTAAAATGCTTTCACTAACACAGGTATAGAAATGAAGTGTTTACAGTAAAACACTTTCACTAATATAGGTAAAGTAATGCAATTTTTGCAGTTAATTAAATGGTATAGAACAAGTTCATTAAAAGAGGTATAATGCATTTTTTGTAGTAAAACGTCTTCACTAACACAGGTATAGTAATGCATTTTCTGCAGTAAAATGTTTTCAATAACATGGGTATATAGGCCACAGTAGTAATAAGGCCCACTATAGTGTCCCAGGTAGTTATAACACCTCCTTATACTGCCACAGTAGTTAAAATGCCTCTGTAGTGACCCAATAGTTATAAAATCCTCTATAGTTGGCCTAGTTGTTATAATGCCTCTCTGTAGTGCCTCCAGTAGTTAGAATGCTCCCCGCAGTTCCCCAATAGATATAATGCCCCTTTATAGTGCCCCTAGAAGTTATAATGCCCTATAGTGCCCCAGTAGTTATAATGTTATGCCACCAGTAGTTATAATGCCCTTTTATAGTGTCCTAGTAGTATGTTCCCACGAAATGACAAAGAAAACAAAATCAAAATACCTACTTGACTCCTGCTCCTTGCTGTTGTTTATGATGCAGGCCACAAGGCTTTTCCAGCCTGTAGCCTGAGTTGCCTGCTTCCCGCTGCAGGCAGTCACAATGTTGTTATCTGGCTGCCTGCATCCTGTTACGGGTGGTCACAATTACATCTATACACTGCCTGAGACCCAATGCACATGGTCACAATGATATCATCACTTACCAACTGCCTGTGCTGTTCTGCGGTGGGGACAGGAGCCAATGACGCTGATGCCCTGCCACCTTATTCAACTGTATGGCCATTTGAGGATGTATGTGCGGTGGCCACTTTGCTGCTGGGGTGCAGAGGAAGGTCTGGACCAACAGAGCAGCGGGCACAGGCCGTCGACATAACACTTTTAAATTCTCTAATTAGTGAGGTTTTTGCAAAACAAGTAAAATGAGCATTGGACCTAACAGGTAAAATACAAAGCAAAGTGACAGCTTGTAGCTATAAATTGATCAGAGCAACGAAACAGTTCAGGCTATGATAAATACTCCAACTAGATAAGCAGACAATGGGCCCCAAAGGCAGGAGGGGGGAGTATAGTTATTTAAAATGTAACTTTTAATAAGGTCAAAAAATGTCAGACTAATAAAACTCACTACATAGATAAGACATACATACACAAGGACAACCAATAATGGTGCCTGGCTGGTATAGACAAAATTCTGTTCCGTCCGGGGAGACGTGAACAGTCTTACCAGACCCTTTGTAGATAGTGATTGAGGTCCTTAGGTACAGGAGGCAGGAAGCGTTTCAATCAAGCCATGTGGGGATGGTTGTGGTTGTAGAACCGCGTAGATGGAGCGATAGGAAGTGTCCTAAATGGCCCTGCCTCAGATGAAGGGGGCTATTATGCTGCTACCTATCTACACGGAGCACTCGCCTTGAGAAAGGCGACCCCGTCCGGTAGCCTGTCCCTATAATGGACCTCATCCTAAAACTACAGGATGGATGCCAGTGGATAAGATGATGGTTCACTGCATTTTTACCCCAAACCAGAAGGGTTTCTGTAGCCTGGGACCACTGTGTCCCCCGGACCGCCAAGCACAGGACTATCCCTCCAGTGCATTACTGCATCCTACACCAGTATAGCAGAACACAAGCTTTTTAGCTTGTCTCCTTTATCCCCAGTGTGTCATTGAGCCACAGGCCAGATACCTGCGGCCTTCCACTTACTGTCTTCCTGCAGTCTTTCCCTGAAGAGTCACGGACAGAAACGTGCCACGTCGGAAGACCCCCGGAAGCATTTCCATCATCTTATCCACTGGCATCCATCCTGTAGTTTTAGGATGAGGTCCATTATAGGGACAGGCTACCGGACGGGGTCGCCTTTCTCAAGGCGAGTGCTCCGTGTAGATAGGTAGCAGCATAATAGCCCCCTTCATCTGAGGCAGGGCCATTTAGGACACTTCCTATCGCTCCATCTACGCGGTTCTACAACCACAACCATCCCCACATGGCTTGATTGAAACGCTTCCTGCCTCCTGTACCTAAGGACCTCCATCACTATCTACAAAGGGTCTGGTAAGACTGTTCACGTCTCCCCGGACGGAACAGAATTTTGTCTATACCAGCCAGGCACCATTATTGGTTGTCCTTGTGTATGTATGTCTTATCTATGTAGTGAGTTTTATTAGTCTGACATTTTTTGACCTTATTAAAAGTTACATTTTAAATAACTATACTCCCCCCTCCTGCCTTTGTGACAGCTTGTACCAACCAGAGGGTTTCCCAAGCCAACAATGTAAAAAACGTGATCCATTCTTGGAGCCATTGGGCAAAAGATGGTTGAGAGATTTGATTCCATTTTCAGCTGCTGATGACAGTGCGTATATTAATGTTTTAGGTGCAATGGAATTTTCTGTAGGGAAGATGAGACTTTAGACAAAGGTTTGTAACTGGGTGATGCCACCACATATGTAAGTAGTGGAAGCAGCTGTACCGATGGAATAACCCATTTGAAGGATAAAAGGAAACTTATTATGTTGTGGTTTCTATTCCTGTTGTGTCTCCAACTTTTGATCTTTTGGATAATATTAAGTTCATAACTTGCTTTAGAATAATGAAATTTACACTACGATTGGTTATTATGGAAAAATGCTCCCACGTCTATCTTAACTTGGCTTCATACAAGGCCACAACGCAGTACACAGACAATGAAAACATAGAATGGGATGATTAGACCGGCTTCAGGTTGAAAGATGTTTTGTCTGCATGAATCATGAGACAAGGACATGGCGTCTCATCAAGAGGTAGTAGGATGAATTAAATTTCTGCAGGCTAAAATGTCAGTTAATGTTTAAGTCCTCTATGTGACTTTCAAAACATAATATCCAACCAGAATCCAGATAATGTCATTAAGGTGCTAATACACAAACCCGATGAGGCTGGTTCTCTGTGCTCTATTATCACACAATCAGGTTTATAGTCAATCGGATGAGTTTTTTAGTCACTAAAGAACTTTGTAAGGTCCATCTGTCAGGGATATGACTAAACTGAAAGATATCTTCACACAAATTAGGTACTCAATAAAATGTCAGACTTCATCTCTTTCACAGAATACTCTATAGATGGCGCGGAAGAGTCGGGAGAGACAGGAGGAGAAATATTTTGCATACTTTTTCCCAGTGAGCTTTGCCCTCTGAATCTATAGAAGTTGGATCCTCATTAGCAGAATTAGTGCCTTCAAAGAAAAGAAATATGGAAGATCTCACTTCTTATATCAATATTTTTTTATTAGTTTTAAGAAAAAGGACATACATTGTTAGACATAAGGAAGACAAACGGCTACACAGTCAGCACTATACATAGTCACGTTGGCAGCACCCACTTGGCCGAAATACATACAGCAGTAAAATACGCAACAAACAAAAATAGACTGAAGGAAAAACATAAAACAGACATAAGACATACAGTGCAATCGTTAGACAATATTTGCACAGGTATAATTTTATAGAGATATACTTTTATACTACGGGACATCAGCTGTATATTAAGTGTGCTTTAAGTATATCAATCAGAGGATGGTAGGGCGAGCGGAGAGGCTCTCCATATGCCCCATTCCCTCTCGAACCTCGCAGCTGCGTCTCCAGCTCCCGCCAGCGCACGCTCATATATATAAGTAGAATTTAGCCTGCGGATGATCTCCGTTAGGCTAGGAATGTGCCACGATTTCCAATTTTTTGCTATGGCCAATTTGGTTGAAAGAAAAAGGTGTCCCAGTACCACCCTCCCCTCACATGGTATCCTAACCAAATCAATCCATAAAAGAGCCAATGAGGGAGAGGGCGGGAGCCGGAAACCCAGCAAATCCGAGGCAAGAGAGAATGTAGCCCTCTATATATCCTGCAGCCTCGGACAAGACAACAAAATGTGGTACAATGTACCTCTATCGCCACATCCCCGCCAACATAAATATGAGAAATCGGGAAATATATGACACAAGCGATCCGGCGTATAGTACCACCTTAGTGTGGTCTTCATCAAGGACTCATAGTGCAAAGCACATCTAATATTTTTTTTTATACAGCAGAAGGCCGCAGACCACTGCTCATCAGTGAACGCTAACCCCAAATCTCTTTCCCAAGTAAGCAGTGGGGTCGTTTTAACAAATGATCCCTTATCCCCCATCATCATATACAGAGGCCGCAATCGTGTGCCTTGTGGCGAAGCCAATGACCACAGACTAAAGACTTCCCGATTGCACACCAGATTGAGCGGACAATTAGCTGTTAAAAAGTGTCTGATACACAAGTACTGTATTTATAAAAATCTGTGTGTGGAATCAGGAACCGTTTATGAAGATATTCAAAGGGGCAAAGGGTGTCCGAGATAAATAGTTTGGAGAGAAGATCCAATCCGCCCAGCGCCCAAGACGACACCAAGATATTCGGAATAAGAAAATTAAGTACTGTTACTGGGGCGCTGGGCGGAAAGGGTCCAGACTCCAAAGTACACAATTTATGAAATCGAACCCAATTTTCCAAAGCCATGAGTACTAACGTCGGGAGGGATGGCCGATTAAATGTCGGGTGAAGAGCTGCCAGTAGGAGGGTTTTTAAACTGCTACCAGGGGATAGTATTGTTTCTATGTGTACCCACTGTTTCACATAGTTGCCCACCCACCATTCCTTTAATTGTGATACCTGCGAGGCCAGAAAGTACTCATAGATATTCGGGAGACCCAGTCCACCCCGAAGTTTAGATCTCTGCATTATTGCAGTTGCTATTCTGGGTTTGTGCCGTTTCCAGATTAATGCATTAATCAGCTTGGAGCACTTCTGAAAAAAACTGCTTGGGGGGATAATAGGTAGTGTCTTAAATATGTACAGGAGTTTTGGGAGGGTAAACATCTGAAAAGATGCAATACGACCTACCCAAGACACCTCATATTTGGCCAAATTATCAAGGTCCTTCTCTAAGACCTTTAGCAGTGGGACATAATTTACCACGAATAACTTCTTGAATGACGCTGTAAGCTTTATCCCCAAATAGTCAATTTGGCTGTTTTGCCAATCCAAATCAAAAGTATCCTTCAGCTTCTTCATCCGGATAGGAGGGATATTTATTGGGAGAGCCTGAGATTTAAGAGCATTCAGTTTATAAAATGAGAGATCTCCGAACCGGTTATGACATCAATGGCAGCTGTAAGAGATATTTGAGGATTTGACAACGTCAAAATGATGTCGTCTGCATATAAACTGACTTTATGTTCTGTACCCCCTATATCAACTCCCTTCACATCAGGACACTGGCGAAGGGCTTGAGCTAAGGGCTCTATAGTCAGAACAAATATCAAGGGAGACAGGGGGCAGCCCTGGCGGGTACCATTACTAATATCGAAGGGGTCCGAGAGTGCCCCATTGACCCACACTCTGGCACTTGGTTGGGTATAAAGTGCCCTGATAGCCGCCAGGATCTCTCCCGTGAATTCCATCTTCCCTAACACCGAGAAGGCGAACCGCCAATTAATGCGGGTAACCAAAAGAGTTGGAATTTTAACTCTCTGGACGTAGTCCAGGATATTTAATGTCTGCCTGGTATTATCCTGTAACTGCCTACCTCTTACGAATCCCACCTGGTCCATATGGCCAAGAGTTGTAATACAGGGGGCCAGACGACTTGCCAAAACTTTTGCATAGATTTTTGCATCTGTATTTAACAGCGAGATCAGACGGTAACCCCTTACATCATCCGAGGGAGGGTCAGTTTTTCGGAATGGTGACTATCCTCGCCTCCAGCATCTCTTTTGGAGGACAACCGGTATTCACCATTTCCCTAAAAATCTGACATAGATAAGGAGAAAGTTCTTTTTGGAATAACTTATAATATGTGTTTGAAAAGCCATCTGGTCCTGGCGCTTTATTATTCGGTAATTTCACGATAATTTCGAGAATTTCCTGCTCTGTCACTGGGGAGTTTAATTTCCCTAACTGAGCCTCAGTAAGGCTCGGGGGGTCAATGGAGTCTAAAAACTGATCTATGGCCACCGATTTTACAGAGGACATATCTCACCTCTGACCTTTACATCATAAGGCCCATCCTGTAAAGTATCTTCTGGAACATGAACCTGACATCTGTTAAATCCAACTTTATGCTAAGTAATTTTGCTCTTGGTGGGACATTTTAATTCACTGCACTAAAGTATAGACCCAGGAGAGTGGAGCAGCTAGAATCCTACATCAGACAAGAATGGGACAAAACTCCCAAAACTCCAGCAATTGGTCTCCAATTTCTTTTCATAAAATGTTAAAATGTCAGAATTTTCAGCATCTGATATTTGTTCTTTGATCTATTGGGTATAAAATATGGGTCTATGAGATTTGCAAATCATTGTTTTTTTGGAACTGGGGTTGTAAATGCATCTGAAGAGGAGAATAGGTTTAAGGATGCACCATCCATAAAGTGTCCATCTTTTTGTAGACTGTAGAGAAGCAGTATTCTGTCAAATACAGTATACAGTAATGACTGCAAATTTCAACTCGAGGATATGGGGCACTATTTCACTAGTGTGCCATTATACAGGCTGTAGCTTGGGTTTTCTATCTTTAATTATGTTTTAGGTGCACTCAGTCCATCTTTTGCAGGTAGTCTATTTTTGTTTATATAGACTGTAGTGTTCCTCATTAAAAAAAGCCCTACTTCATAATCATTATCCAATATCTCCAGTTAACACATAAGCTTTTTTAAAAAAAAATCTTTCCCTTAATAAGCTATCAGCTCTAGAGGCTTTTTTATTTCTCCAAGGAAATGAGTCATAGAGCCCATTGTCGTAGTGTGATAGGCTCGGGGGCATGTCACGCTTAAAGGGACATTCTATTAATTATGTTCCTTTGACATTTAAACGCAAATGTGAGAATTTAGCCATAAGCTTGTACTGGATGGCGTATTGTTAAGCAGAAGGCAATGCCATTTCTCAAGGTGAATAAAAATGTAACTTACAAATTGAGCTCAGAATATATCTGAATGTGACTATTGTCTACAGTTTACATTTCGGCAACCTAGATGGTTTGGATATAAACTGTGTAAAATAAGCCAAATACAGTATTGTTTTTTATATTATGATTTTCTTTTAAGTAATTTAATGGAGCTTGATCCCTTTTACTTCATCAGACTCTTTGTCAAATAAGCATCTGATTAATTACCTGTCCCTTGACTCAGTGAAGCAGAGGATGACCATGAATAGATGTAACCTTTGTTCTGTGCACGAAAAATAGAATTTCAATGCAGGAAAAACAAGAGATGTAGCATTGTGAAAATTGGGACTAAAATGCCAGTGGGATTTATTTAGAGTTTATGTAATATCGCTGTACTTATGGTCTGTGTTAAAGGGTTATCCCACAAAAAGCATTCATATGCAGTAAAAAAGGCATTTCAAATGAGACTACATTTACATCTCCAGCTGTAAAATCTGGTAGTCTGACCCGGTAGAGGAACAGATGACCGGTGTAACCGTATTCAGCATAGCTGGACACCGCTAGATCCTCAGCTTTCTGCCAAATACTCCTCCATGCAATTTAGCATTTTTGCATGGTGTTTTTCTACTAATGCAATTACATTTTTTCACATTTTGTTATGGTGTGGCCTTGTGCCAATATATAAAAAGATGTAAGTTTTCCCCATCATTCTGCACTCAATAACCCAATTTATTGAGAAGGAAAAACTAAAATCTTGCATTGACATAACCTTTACTCAGGACTTAGTTAAAGCCCCTTTGGCAGTGAATACAGCCTCCAGTCTTCTTGGCTATGATGCCACCAGGTTTGTACATGTGGATTTGGGGATTTTCTGCCATTCTTCTCTGCAGATCCTCTCAAACTCTGTCAGGTGGACAGCCATTTTCAGGTCTCTCCAGAGATATTCAGTTGCGTTTAAGTCAATACTCTGGCTGGGCCACTCAAAGACATTCACAGAGTTGTCCCTAAGCCACTCCTGTGTTGTTTTGGCCGGGTGCTTAGGGTCATTGTCTTAAACCTGAGGTCCAGAGCACTCTGGATCATGTTTTTTATTAAGAATATCTCTGTACTTTGCTCCATTCAGCTTTTCCTCAACTCTGACAAGTCTTCCTGTCCAAGCCTCTACAGCATAATACTGCCACCACCATGCTTCACTGTAGGGGTGGTATTGGGCTGGTGATGAGCAGTGTTTGGCTTTCATCCAGATATGACACTTAGAACAGGTCTCATCAGACCAGAGAATCTTGTTTCTCACAATTCGAGAGTCCCTTAGGTGCTTTTTTGCAAACTTCAGGTGGGCTTTCATGGTGTCTTCTTTTATTGAGGAAAGGCTTCTTTCTGGCCATTCTATTGTATAAAACCCAGATTGGTGGAGGCTGCAGTGATGGTTGACCATCTGGAAGTTTTTCCCATCTGCACACAGGATATTTGGAGTCAAAGTGACAATTGGGCAGTGGTGGGCTGGGAACTTACAGTGGCCCTGGAAAAAAACAATAGAAGTTGTCCCATGTCATAGATTGAGCCAACACAGATAGGCAGGGGGAACTCGAGAAGACGAGGTCAGAAATACCACAGTGCAGCACACAGTTCCACTCCAGCAGAACCAAATACCACAGTACAGCACAAAATACTGCCCCAGCAGCAAAAAATACCTTAATAGAAGCATTGCCCATTCTTTAGTGGGGCAGGAAGCCATCTGAGGACACCTGCAGCCTCCGGCATGGTACATAAGTACTGGAGGTTCCCAGTGTTAATTAACTCTGGGAACGTCAGGTTATTATGTAACTGGCTAGTGGCCTCAAGGAGGGCTCAGGCAGCCCATGTCATCGGTCCACTGGGAATTTTCCCTGTAGGGTCTATGGCCAAGATTACTTAGTTTGGTGGGTGGCTAGCTACTGTATAGGAAGAGACCTGGTTGTTCCTAACGTCTTCCATTGAAGAATTATGGAGGCCATTGTGCTCTTGGGAACTTTTGGTGCAGCAGAAATTTTTTTGTACCCTTCTCCAGATCTGTGACTCTAAAATATCTTCTCTATAAGCTCTACAGGCAGTTCTTTCCTCCTCATGGCTTGTTTTTTTCTCGGATATGCCTTGTCAGCTGTGAAGCTTCATATAGACAGGGCTGTAAATTTCCAAATCATGTCTACCCCAAGTGGGCTCCAATCAAGGTGTAGAAACATCCCAAAAGATGATCACGAGAAATGAGAGGCAGAAATAATAAAAGATTCATGCAGAATTTTTATCGCATGATGAATGCAAGTAGTTATTACAAAAGACATGTCTGGAGAGGTGACAGCTCCTCTTTTAAAAAAGGATGTATTTTTTTTGCAATTTCACACTCAATATGCAAACACAATAGATAATGAAGAACCACCAATAGAATATAAGAATGTTCTTTAAAGGGTTTCTACCACCAGAAATACTGTTATGTTGCTGACTGATATAGCGATGCGCTAATGTCAGCACTACATAACAGTATGTGTGGTTTATTTAGGATTTATTTTGTAATGTGGAATATCTATGCATATTCATAATGATATATATTGATTTATATACATCTTGTTCAGATATATGATGTATCAAATAATGTGTAGGTAGGTAACAACACACCTGCATGTGTATTTTGTAAGATGGAGAGCGCATTGACAAGGTACGGATCCATGCCATTGTTTTGCCCTTAACAAGTATGGAGCTCGCAGTGCGCGCGTCCCTCTGCGCAGCCGCGGGCGCGCTGACGCGGTCTTGGCTCTGACGTGGGACGTTCTGTGCTCTAATGAGCGTAGCCGTCCTACGTCATCGCTACGGCCGGGTACGCGGGCATCGGCGGTGTGCGGCGGTTCGTGCGCCATAATACATGAGGCGGGCATATTATAACATACAGGTGAGCAACTCTGGGGATCCTGCCTCCTTGTCTTTGTGCCCCTCATCCATTGGTTAGGTGAATATGTGCTCACCCACTTTGTGGATTATATATACCCGGCTGTGAAGTTGTATGTCATTACCCCTTGAAAAAGCTGACGGCGAAACGCGCGTCGGGGCACGGATTGTCAGTGCTGTGGTGGAGATTTTGGTCAGTATGCCTTATCAACTTTTTACTACTTGTTTATATCCATTGGTGTGAGTTTTGGGTCCAATTAGTCTAGGGTCCACTGTTGACCTGTTGATGTTAGATTATAGACAGGACCACACTCAGTATAGGCACTGACTTATCTTATTGCTGTGAAGTAATTTAGCACTTGCACTTTACGCATAACTATTGTAACTACCACACATTTGCGATCTGTATGGCATTTTAAGTGTTCTTAAATCTCTGTGTGGCCAGTGGTCACAACTTTATTTTGTACCAATAAAAACATCTGTGATTTTGTATAAAATTTCGCTGTTTGAGTTGTGATTTGGAACCCATAGATCCATATATCCTCTCTTGGTTATTGCTATGTGTGATTATGGATCACTTATTTGTTTAAAATAGGGAAACGTGATTGGTTTATCTATATGTTTCTAACATTAGTCCCTGCAGCCGTTTTTGTAAAAAAAGCACTTTTATTATATGCTAATGATCCTCTAGGTGCTATGTGGGCGTAAAATCAGCACCTAGAGGCTACGTCTACTCACGCTTTATCCCGCCCAGGTCCCCTGTTCTGCCCGCCCAGCTCCTCTTGATTGATGGCATGATCCACCGCATCGTTGACGAAATCCCGCACCTGCGCCGTTCACTTCTGTCTTCGGCGCAGGCGCAGTGAGTGAACGCCACTCTCCTGATGCCGGCTTCCTCACTGCGCCTGTGCCGACTATGTCACATAGTTTTTTTTTTGGGGGCCATTGTCTCATGTAGGGGCTAATTTTTGGCGGGATGAGGTGATGGTTTGATTGGTACTATTTTTACGTACATACAACTTTTTTGATCACTTTTATTTCAATTTCATCATAGTTTTTTTTTTTTTTATGGCGTTCACCGTGCGGGGAAAGTAACATGACCATTTTATATATCAGGTCGTTACGGACGCGTTGATATCAAACATGTGTAGTGAATTTCATTTTTAAAATTTTTAATCAGTGATAAAAGTGTTTTTTTATTTTTACTTTTTTTTTTACTTTTTTTTTACCCAGACCCACTTGGTTCTTGAAGATCCAGTGGGTCTGATGTCTGTATAATACAGTACAGTACATTATTTTCACTTTACAAAGTCTGATCAGACTTCTGCCTTTAGCAAAAGTCTGATCAGCACCATGGACAGCAGGAAGCCTGTGAAGGCGTCCGGTTGCCATGGTAAATATCACTCTCTGTCACAACAGAGCAGCGGGTGATGGGGAGGGAGGGGAGTTCCCTCCCTGTTAACCTCTTCCATACAGCGGTCCCTACGGACCACAGCATGGAAGGGGTTAAACGGCTCACATCTGTGTGATGATGTCAGCCTTTTCAAGCAGAGTGTCAGCAATGTGCTGACACTCTGCTTGCTAACCCCTCGGCCATCCTGAAAATGAGAGGGAGGGCGGGCAGATGATCGCTGCGCCCGCCGGCACATAACAAAGTGGGCTGCAGGAGGGGAGGTTAAACATAAAATAAAGGCATTTTGAAGTTTCTGATCAGAAACTTCCGAAAGCGCTGCAAACCGCAGGTCTGAATTGACCTGCAGTTTGCAGCGATCGCCGATATGGGGGGGTCACAGGACCCCCCTCGGCATTGATCCAGGGTGCCTGCTGATTGATTTCATCAGGCACCCAGTTCCGATCACTGCCCGCCGCGCAGCGGTGATCAGAACTACACAAGTACCAGGACATCAGGGCATACAGGTACGCCTTGTGTCCCCAACAGGTTAAAATGTAAAAAATGATTTGGACTCTAATACACCAAAATTATCACTTTACAGGCCCAAAGTCTATGATGTCTTCATAACATAATTTTTTTTCTAATTTTAAGATATATATTAAGCCATGTGTATATGTGTAATTACTGCCACTGCTCAAGCCAGGGAGGATGCAGAAATTAATGGATTTGGTGACTTGAATCTACACACAGTCTCAATAGTGGCGCTGCACCTGCCGCTGACACTACGGAGAGCTCGCTGAATATATATTTATATTGCTCCGACTACATTTAATGTGTTAACTAGAGATGAGCGAATTTTTCAAAACTTTCGGGAAAAATTCTGTTCAATCCGAATATATTTGATGCGAATTACGTTAAAAAACGTCTAATTCCTGGCTGCTGAGAGCCTTTCTAGTAGTGTAGAACACTGTGCCTTGTAGTAACATGCATAGGGAGTCTGGTTTGGTAGTGAAATAATACTGTGAGTCAGTATGACATGCAGATGACAGGCGTCGCTCTTAGAATCACTGCACACTTTACTTATTTGGGCGGTCACAGGGCCAAAACTGACCAAATAACTCAAGTATGAACTCAGCCTTACAGGTCGATGTTAGCGTCAAGAAGAAGCGCATTCCTTTTACACCGTCGCCAGCTGATTCCAAATAGATGTCTACGGAACCTGTTCTATTAAACGCGTATACAAGTAGAGCCCCCCGACAGAGTGGAGAGGGTGTCAGCAGTAAGTTTGTGTTGACGTCACTGATTAATTTGCCCTTCCTCTGATCCGTCAAAACAATAACCCACAAAAAAAAGATCCTGTCTGTGAAACATACGCCTTCACTAGGTCAGCATTTGCTCAAAAATCCATTAGTATTGCTAATACAAAAAAAAACAGGAGTGGATCTAAAACAGAGATGACACGTGAATGGAATATTTGCATGTCTTCTGTGTTTTGTACCCACTCCTGTTTTTGGCTACCAAATCATAAGCCAATTCTGATGGGACCATACAGGCCTTACAGCTGCTACACAGACAGGATCCGTTATGCGTCTCAATTTTCCTTCCTTCTGACATATCAGAGGAAAGGTCAAATAAATCATGATGTCAGCCAAGCCAAAAAGGCAAAATAGTGGCCCAGTCATGAAGTGGGTAGGTGGGAACAGCATGAAAAGTCCACAGAGTAGACCTATGACATATTGATGATGTGGAAGCAGCATCAGGATACCACAAAGTGGCAAGGTGACATAGCTTGGAGATGGCAGTAGCGGCAGCAGCACCAGGGGACCACAGAGTGACAAGGTGACATAGTTTGGAGATGGCAGCAGCAGGAGGATACCACAGAGTGGCAAGGTGACATAATGTGGAGATGGCAGTAGCAGCAGCAGCAGCATCAGAATAGCACAGAGTGGTAAGGTGACATAGTGTGGAGATGGCAGTAGCAACAGCAGCATCAGGATAGCACAGAGTGGTAAGGTGAAATAGTGTGGAGATGGCAGTAGCAGCATCAGGAAACCACAGAGTGGCAAGGTGACATAGTGTGGATAAGGTAGCAGCAGCAGGAGGATACCACAGAGTGGCAAGGTGACATAATGTGGAGATGGCAGTAGCAGCAGCAGCAGCAGCATCAGAATAGCACAGAGTGGTAAGGTGACATAGTGTGGAGATGGCAGTAGCAACAGCAGCATCAGGATAGCACAGAGTGGTAAGGTGAAATAGTGTGGAGATGGCAGTAGCAGCATCAGCAAACCACAGAGTGGCAAGGTGACATAGTGTGGATAAGGTAGCAGCAGCAGGAGGATACCACAGAGTAGCAAGGTGACATAGTGTGGAGGTGGCAGTGCAGCAGCATCAGGATACCACAGAGTGGCAAGGTGACATAGTGTGAATAGGGCAGCAGCATCAGGAGACCACAGAGTGGCAAGGTGACATAGTGTAGAGATGGCAACAGCAGCATCAGGATACCACACAGTGGCAAGGTGACATAGTGTGGATATGGCAGCAGCAGCATCAGGATACCACAGAGCGGCAAGGTGACATAGTGTGGATAAGGCAGCAGCAGCAGGAGGATACCACAGAGTGGAAAGGTGACATAGTGTGGAGATGGCAGCAGCACCTGCATCAGCGGACCACAAAGTCACCCGGGGACAAAGTGGGACGGTGGGTAGCAATCTCAGTACCCGCTGACGAAGGTGGGTGAAGGAAGGAGCACCGGGCAGCAGATGTGTGGCATCAGGCGGGTGGCAGCCTTAGAGTAGTAGCTGAGGCAGGTAGCCAAAAGAAACCGGTCTCTTTTATCAAAGTATTGCTGTGGCACCATGGATGATCTAGTCTAATGCATCAGGAATTGGTGGTTGGAAATCCTGGCTGATCCACGCCTGATTCATTTTGACAAAGGTCAGTCTCTCCACATTTAGGGTGGACAGGCGAGTTCTTCTTGGGGTAACTATGGCCCCTGCCGCACTAAACACCCGCTCTGATGCCACACTACTGGCTGGGCAGGAAAGCTTTTCCAGGGCAAACTCTGCTAGTTGCAGATACAAATCCAGTTTGGCTGCCCAGTAGCCCAGCGGATCTTCAATGTGGTTGGCAGGGTGCTGGTTCAGTTCCTGCTCCCGGTCTACCTGCTGCTGCTGGTGAGTAGTTTCTTCACTATGTGAACTAAGAAAGCTACCCATCAGCGACTGTAGACTCAGGCTGCGGCTGATGGTATTGCTCCTGCCACCCTACCCCTCCCCAGCAGACATGGCAGTGGAACGTGAGCGCAGAGGGGCCCCCGGTCAGACCTGCGAGAGGATGGATGATGGCGCAGATAGACAGCGGCCAACTGACTACATAGGATATCTCTGTAGTAGTTCAGTTTGTCCTCCCTCTCAGTGGGTGTAAAAAACGCCCCCATTCTGGACCGGTAGCGAGGTTCCAACAAGGTGAAGAGCCAGAAGTAATCCCTCTGCCAAATGGTGACAATTCGACTGTCACTACGCAAGTGTCACGGCGGGCGTGCACTCAGTATAACAGATAACGAACCAACCAGGCTCTGGGCGAGAGACAGGGGAAGGTTCTCCTCCTAGCTAATCCCTGACCTCTTTCTCTGCACTGCTCAGCCCATCTACAGACCTTGAAGGTAGATCTGAGATGTCCCCGTGCCTGGGCTGACAAAATCCTGAATTCCCTGAGATGGTGAAGTGGGAAATAAGAGCAGCCTGCTCGCACAGAACCTGGATGGGATAGATGACACAAAACAACCAACTAGAAACAACACTTATCTTCCTGAGCTGGAGCAGACAGCCAACCTTCCTTCCTAGCTTCCAAGATCACAATGATGAGTATAATCCGCTCAGGGCACTGGGCAGAGGAGCTATTTAAACTAATGACTCCACCCAGTGCACCTGATGAGGGGCGAATCCAGCACGACTCCAAAACAAACACTAAACTCGTGCTGAAATCCTGGCCGACCTCCGCACATCGTCAGAGTGGGGCATGACAGTACCCCCCCTTCTACGGGTGACCTCCGGACACCCTGGACCAACCTTATCTGGATGGGACCTATGAAAAGCCCTCACCAGTCGTCTGGCGTTGACATCCGACGCCGGAACCCACATCCTCTCCTCAGGACCGTATCCCCTCCAGTGCACTAGGTACTGAAGGGAACCCCGAAGAACTCTCGAGTCGAGAATCCTGGAGATCTCAAACTCCAAGTTTCCCTTGACTAGAACAGGAGGAGGAGGCAATGGCGATGGTTCCACCGGTCTCACATATTTTTTTAGTAAAGATCTGTGGAACACATCATGGATCCTCCAAGTCTGCAGAAGATCCAGCCGAAACGCCACAATAAATCTTGGACCCAGTTTCCAAGATGGGACTCTCAATTTGATATTTTTAGTGGACAACCACACCAGATCACCCACACACAGGTCCGGACCAGTCATACGTCTCTTGTCAGCCATTCGTTTATACCTCTCACCCATCCTCTCCAAATTCCCTTGAATCCTCCGCCAGATAGAGGATAAGGCAGAAGAGAATCTCTCCTCCTCTGGCATCCCAAAGGAACCAGACCCAGAGAAGGTACCAAACTGGGGATGGAAACCGTATGCGCCAAAAAATGGCGACTTACCCGTGGACTCCTGTCTACGGTTATTCAACGCAAATTCTGCTAAAGACAAGAATGAGGACCAGTCCTCCTGATTCTCAGCCACAAAGCACCTCAAGTAGGTCTCCAGGTTTTGATTAGTACGCTCCGTCTGACCATTTGACTGCGGATGAAAAGCCGAAGAGAATGAAAGTTGAATACCATGCCGAGAGCAGAACGCCCTCCAAAACCTGGAGACAAACTGTGTGCCCCTATCAGAGACCACGTCCGAGGGAATACCATGCAATTTCACAATATTATCCACAAAAATCTGCGCAAGAGTCTTAGCGTTAGGCAGACTAGTTAGTGGTATAAAGTGAGCCATCTTACTGAAACGGTCAACCACCACCAAAATCACTGTTCTCCCGGAGGAACTCGGCAGATCCGTAATAAAGTCCATAGACAAATGCGTCCAAGGACGAGATGGAATAGACAATGGAAGAAGTGAACCAGGCGGTCGAGTATGAGCAACCTTTGACCGAGCGCAGGTTTCACAAGCTTTCACGTAATTCTCAATACTCTTATGCAACCCTGGCCACCAGAACCTCCAGGACACCAGATCACAGGTGGACTTACCACCAGGATGTCATGCGAGAACAGTATCGTGATGTTCCTTGAACACCTTGTATCGTAGGCCCTCAGGAACAAACAACCTCCCTGGGGGACAAGAACCAGGAGCCCCCTCCTGGGCTCCCAACACCTCCATCTCCAATTCAGGGTACAGAGCGGAGACCACCACCCCATCCGCCAAAATCGGCACCGGATCTTCTGAATCACCTCCCCCAGGAAAGCTACGAGATAAGGCATCTGCCTTGACGTTTTTGACCCCTGGGCGAAAGGTAACCACGAAATTGAACCTGGTAAAAAACAGTGACCATCTGGCCTGCCTAGGGTTCAGACGCTTGGTAGATTTCAGGTAAGCCAAATTCTTATGGTCAGTATACACCGTAACGGGGTGAGAGGGCCCCTCCAACCAGTGGCGCCATTCCTCAAAGGCCAACAACTCTCTATCTCCAACATCATAATTCCTCTCGGCAACCGAGAGCTTCTTGGAGAAGAAGGCACACGGGACCCACTTGCCAGGAGATGAACCCTGTGACAGCACCACCCCAACCCCCACCTCTGATGCATCAACCTCCACTACGAATGGTTGAGACACATCCGGCTGCACCAGAATGGGAGTGGACGCAAAACGCTCCTTAACAGCCGAAAAGGCCTGCAACGCCTCATCCGACCAGACAGAGACATCGGCGCCCTTCTTGGTCATATCAGTAAGAGGTTTTACTAGGGTAGAATAATTCGAAATAAATTTCCTATAATAATTTGTAAACCCCAAGAACCGCATCAAAGCTTTCTGATTCTCTGGTCGGTCCCACTCCAGAACCGCCCGGACCTTTTCAGGGTCCATACGAAAACCGGAATCAGAAAGCATGTATCCCAAGAACGGAAGCTCTTGCACCGCAAACAAACATTTCTCCAATTTGGCATACAACTTATTCTCCTGAAGGATCGTCAAAACCTGTCTCACATGATCCTGATGGGTCTTCAGATCAGGAGAATAAATTAAAATGTCATCCAGGTAAACTACTACGAACCTCCCCACCAAGTGATGAAAAATGTCATTGACGAATCGCTGAAATACTGTTGGCGCGTTCGTCAACCCAAAAGGCATGACCAGGTTCTCAAAATGACACTCGTGCGTATTGAAGGCCGTTTTCCACTCATCCCCCTCCTTGATCCTGATCAGATTGTAGGCTCCTCTCAAATCCAACTTGGAGAACACCTTGGCTCCAACAATCTGATCAAAAAGATCAGAGATCAAGGGAAGGGGATATGGATCCCGGACTGTAATACGGTTCAACTCCCGGAAATCCAAACACGGTCTCAGTGATCCATCTTTTTTCTTCACAAAGAACAAACCTACTGCCACTGGAGACTTAGATGGTCTAATATGACCCTTTGCCAAACTCTCGGCGACATACTTTCGCATGACCTCTCTTTCGGGTTGAGAGAGGTTGTAAAGCCGAGACTTTGGCAACTTAGCGCCAGGAATGAGATTAACTGGACAATCATAGTCCCGATGAGGGGGCAATTCCTGAGCCCCACCCTCCGAAAAGACATCCGCAAAATCCGAGAGATACGGAGGTAAAGCCGTAATGGACACTTCAGAAATAGATGTGACAAGACAATTATCCGAACAAAACTCGCTCCAACCAATGATTTGTTTCGCTTGCCAGTCTATAATTGGGTTATGTCTAGTCAACCATGGCAACCCCAAAACTATAGGAGCTGGCAAATCCTTCATGACAAAACAAGAAATAATTTCAGCATGTGAATCACCCACCCTTAAATGAATACCATGAACAATGTGAGTGAGACTCCTTTGAGAAAGAGGGGAAGAATCAATTGCAAAAACACGAATCTCGTTCTCTAACGTGCAAGTACTTAGTCCCAGGCCTTGAAGAAAAAGAAAGTCAATTAGGTTTACCCCAGCACCACAATCAAGGAATATATCAACAAACACATTTTTTGACTCTAGCGCCACCATAGCTGAAAGGAGAAAACGGGAACTCCAGGGAGCTTGCATACCTGTCTGCTCCACCACACCATTCATACTACCAAGTGTGAGGGAGTTTTTTTTTTCTTTTTTCTTTTTCTCTTCCACCTGTGATTTAACATGAGGACAAGAAAAAATAAAATGACCCCTCTTTCCACAAAAGTAACATAGATTGTGCACTTTTCTAAAGTCTCTACTATCAGAATGGCAAGACATCTGACCAAACTGCATGAGTTCCTCCCCTACTCCAGAGTTATAAGCAATATCACCCTGGGCAGTAGAAGAAACAAAACCACACGCAGGAGGGATCCCCCTGCACGGAGGGACCCTTACACCTCTCTCGGATACGTCTATCCAACCGTATAGCCAAAGACATTGCATTCTCTAAAGTATCCGGATACTCATGAAAAGCCAGGGCATCCTTCAACCTTTCAGATAACCCCTGACAAAACTGACTATGTAACGCGGGGTCGTTCCACCCCGACTCAGTAGCCTACCTCCTAAACTCAGTACAGTAACCCTCTGCAGTATGTTCACCCTGCAGTAAGTTACGCAATTTCGATTCTGCCATCGAGACCCGATCTGGGTCATCGTAAATCAATCCCAGGGCTTGGAAAAATTCCTCCACTGACCGGAGAGCCAGAGAACCGGGCGGCAGAGAAAAAGCCCAGGATTTAGCGTCCCCTTTAAGCAGAGACATGATGATACCAACCCTCTGATCCTCATTACCTGACGAAAATGGACGCAGTCGAAAGTACAATTTGCATGACTCTTTAAAGTGGAAAAAATCATCCGTACTCCCTGTAAATCTGTCGGGAAGAGCGACTTTAGGCTCCCGACCAATTTGACCTGTACCTGATGCCAGAAACCTCTGACACTGTGTGACCGTACTGCGCAGATCCACAACCTCTAGGGATAAACCCTGCATGCGGTCACTCAGTGCATCAATTGACGCCATCACAAAAGCGCTGAGTGTTGGCAGTCACAGTATGGCGGATTATAATGTCACGGCGGGCGTGCACTCAGTATAACAGATAACGAACCAACCAGGCTCTGGGCGAGAGACAGGGGAAGGGTCACCTCCTAGCTAATCCCTGACCTCTTTCTCTGCACTACTCAGCCCATCTACAGACCTTGAAGGTAGATCTGAGATGTCCCCGTGCCTGGGCTGACAAAACCCTGAATTCCCTGAGATGGTGAAGTGGGAAATAGGAGCAGCCTGCTCGCACAGAACCTGGATGGGATAGATGACACAAAACAACCAACTAGAAACAACACTTATCTTCCTGAGCTGGAGCAGACAGCAAACCTTCCTTCCTAGCTTCCAAGATCACAATGATGAGTATAATCCGCTCAGGGCACTGGGCAGAGGAGCTATTTAAACTAATGACTCCACCCAGTGCACCTGATGAGGGGCGGATCTAGCACGACTCCAAAACAAACACTAAACTCGTGCTGCAATCCTGGCCGACCTCCACACATCGTCAGAGTGGGGCATGACAGCAAGCAAGTGAGCATGCATCGAGCCATTTGCGCAAGTGACTCAGAGGGACTCCCTGCCTCCATCTCTACTGCATACTGCCACGGTGTGTCTGGGTCCTCTGTCTCATCTTCCTCATTGCCCTGGAGCTCCTCTGGCTGCTCCTGCTCCGCCTCTCCTGTCACCTGAGTAAAAAAAACACCCATTTGGCTACACATTGCCTGTGCTCCAATGTCCTCCTCCACTCCTCCTCCTCTTCCAGTTTAGCCCCCACAGAGCTCATGTGGCCATGAGATCTAGGCGCCACGTCTCCAGTCCCCTGACCAGCCATTGTGACCAGCATCTGTTCCAGGACATGAAGCAGTGGAATGATGTCGTTCAGCCCGTAGTCCTGGTGACTGACAAATAACGTGGCGTCCTCAAAGGGCCTGAGCAAATGAAAGGTGTCACGCATAAGCTGCCACTGGCTGACATCGAAGTTACACTGGGAGTACTCCTTTCCGCTTGCATCATCAAGTAATCGTTGATGGCCTTTCTCTGTTCGTAAAGTCGGTCCAACATATGGAGGGTGGAATTCCAACGGGCAGAAACATCGCAAATCAGCCTATGTTGGGGATGCCGTTCTGCCGCTGCAGCTCAAGAAGGGTGTGCTTTATGGTGTACGAGTGGCTGAAGTGCATGCAAAGTTTCCTGGCCATTTTTAGGATGTCTTGCAGATGGGTGGAAGACTTCAGGAAGCGCTTGACAACCAGATTGAACACGAGTGCCATGCAGGGCGCATGGCTCAGCCCTCCTTGACACAGCACCGACACAATGTTCTTCCCATTGTCGGTCAACATGGTTCCGATTTTAAGTTTTCGGGGAGAAAGCCATGATTCGATTTCTTGACGAAGGACACGGAGCAGTTCCTCCCCTGTGTGACTTAGTTCGCCAAGGGAAACGAGGTGCAGAACAGCGTGACACCGCCGTGCCCTGCACATATGGTATGCTGGAGGGGCACTGTGACTTGTCCTGCAGTGGAGGACATGGTGGAGGATGAGGAGGCAGAGGCAGACATTGTCGCAGGACTAAAGGCGTGACAACGTGGAGGCTGGAAGCGGCGTGACCTGGCCAAGTTGCTGGTGTGGGTCGTAAAGGACATGTACTGTCCCTGACTGTAGTTACAGCTCCACACTTCGGCACTGCCATGCACTTTGGCAGACACAGACAGGCTAAAAGGACTGCCCCACCTTCTGTTCTACATGTGTGTGCAGGGCTGGTACTGCCTTTTTGTCAAAGAAATGATGGCTTGGGACACTCCACCTCGGCACAAGCCATCAGTTCTCTGAAAGGTGTAGAGTCCACCACTTGGAAAGGGAGGGACTGCTGCACCAGCAACTTGGACAGGAGCACGTTTAGCTTCTGCGTCGTTGGATACGTGCATGCATACTGCTGTCTCTTGGCAATTGCTTTGGTGATCGATTGCTGACGACCAGCATCTGGACCAGCAGAAGATGGTAATGACAGACAGCTCCCTTCGTCTGAGGTGGTGGATCCTTGACTGGCTGAAACCGGGTGCGTGCCACTGGGTGAAGCAGCGGTAGCTGCAGCGGGCTGGATCACCATATCGGAGCCATGGTTCTCCCAGGTTACTTTATGGCGACACTGCATATGTTGGCACCTTGGCCACGCTTCACCTTCTGCCCACATATTCTACATATGGCCACGTTAATCTCCTCTGGCAGCTTAATAAAAAACTGCCACACCGCCGAGTAGATGATTTTCCCCCCAATAGTCCGCACTGACTGACTGCTACCGCCGCTGCCTTTGTAAATCCCTGCACCACTACTTCTCAGGCAGGTAGGCTGCTGCGAAGCAGGTGGTCTACCCTGGACAAGTTTGGCTCCCAACCTCCCACTGCCGCCACCCTGCTGACTCCCAGCCATGCTACCACCTTGCTGGCTCAGCCGCTGCCTCACAGGCAAGCTGCCACCCTCATCTCTTGATGATGATGAAGCCCCTTCTGCACCCGCCTTCCAAGTGCGATCGGCTTCATCATCAGCGAGTAATCCCTCTGCAAGATATCTCACTATTTTTGACTTTTCTGAGCCTGTCAAGTCCTTCTTTTGACCCATTTTGCCAAAGGAAAGGAAGTTGCCTAATAATTATGCACACCTGATATAGGGTGTTGATGTCATTAGACCACACCCCTTCTCATTACAGAGATGCACATCACCTAATATGCTTAATTGGTAGTAGGCTTTCGAGCCTATACAGCTTGGAGTAAGACAACATGCATAAAGAGGATGATGTGGTCAAAATACTCATTTGCCTAATAATTCTGCACTCCCTATATAGTGGAGCTTAGCCCACAGCATACAATACTTCTGTGGCTGAGGGAACAGCAAAGGACAGATGTAGGTGAGGACAGGTGAGGGCACAGGGCTTGCTCCCGGGCCATGCCAACTAAGGGTTGTGTCTGACGAACCCACCGACTCTTGGCTGGGGGCGTCTGATGTCACTTGGGGTAAAGTGGATGACGGAGTTAACCAATCAAGAACCGCTGGGTTGCTGGTCAAGACACGACCGCTAGATGACACCGGGAGCTCAGGCCACTCGCTGCGACTCCTGCTGTCACACCCCCTTACTCTGCTGTGACCTCTGCCTGCACCAGAAACATTTATGCCTCTGCCACTCCTCTGTGCATGGCCTGGCACTTCTCTGACATACTTTTAACTGGACTAAATAAATTAAAAGCAAATTAAAACACCCGTAAAAACATCAAAAATATTTTTATTTTTATACTGAAATAGGCCAGTAAACGCTTTTAGCAGAAATAAATTCACCAGTGAAGTGCGTATATGTTTTTCTTTCTGTACTGAAATAGGCCAGTAAATGCTTTCAACACATATAACTGCAGAAGTGAACTGAGACTATATTTTTCTTTTTGTACTTGAATAGGCCAGTAAACTGTCAGGGCGCACTGACTGACTGCAACCGCCGCTGCCTTTGTAAATCCCTGCACCACTACTTCTCAGGCAGGTAGGCTGCTGCGAAGCAGGTGGTCTACCCTGGACAAGTTTGGCTCCCAACCTCCCACTGCCGCCACCCTGCTGACTCCCAGCCATGCTACCACCTTGCTGGCTCAGCCGCTGCCTCACAGGCAAGCTGCCACCCTCTTCTCTTGATGATGATGAAGCCCCTTCTGCACCCGCCTTCCAAGTGCGATCGGCTTCATCATCAGCGAGTAATGTCTGCACGTCACTGATGTCCTCTTCAACGGTCTCTGGGTCAGGAGCCTGACCGCTCGCAATACCACTTCCTATGCCACTCTCCTCATCACTACTTGCCCGCCTAGCGGAGGAAGTGGCGGATGTCTCCTCCAGATCTTGGCTGGGCAGTAGCTGCTGACTGTCCTCAAGTAGCTCGTCCTCGCTGTATAGTGGAGCTTAGCCCACAGCATACAATACTTCTGTGGCTGAGGGAACAGCAAAGGACAGATGTAGGTGAGGACAGGTGAGGGCACAGGGCTTGCTCCCGGGCCATGCCAACTAAGGGTTGTGTCTGACGAACCCACCGACTCTTGGCTGGCGGCATCTGATGTCACTTGGGGTAAAGTGGATGACGGAGTTAACCAATCAAGAACCGCTGGGTTGCTGGTCAAGACACGACCGCTAGATGACACCGGGAGCTCAGGCCACTCGCTGCGACTCCTGCTGTCACACCCCCTTACTCTGCTGTGACCTCTGCCTGCACCAGAAACATTTATGCCTCTGCCACTCCTCTGTGCATGGCCTGGCACTTCTCTGACATACTTTTAACTGGACTAAATAAATTAAAAGCAAATTAAAACACCCGTAAAAACATCAAAAATATTTTTATTTTTATACTGAAATAGGCCAGTAAACGCTTTTAGCAGAAATAAATTCACCAGTGAAGTGCGTATATGTTTTTCTTTCTGTACTGAAATAGGCCAGTAAATGCTTTCAACACATATAACTGCAGAAGTGAACTGAGACTATATTTTTCTTTTTGTACTTGAATAGGCCAGTAAACTGTCAGGGAGCGGGAAGTGGGGGAAACCCCCCACCGTGCGGTGTCAAAGGGTAAAAGGGAATCAGCCTGGCCAAAAGGAGTAATAAGGGAGCAGGTCACCTCCTACAGCTTACCTAATCCTCTCCCTGACTCCTCACCGTATGAGCGGACCCCGATGGTAGGACGACTCATACTCAGTATTCCTAGAAACCCTAAGTCGCCCTAATAATCCCTCACCAAGGAGCAGTTTATCCCAGATACTGTTTATCCCAGTAATGGAGGAACAAGAGTCTATCTTAGGCCAGGCTGCAAGGAGAGGGGAACACATACAGCATATGGAGATGGCAGGTAAGCGAAACCAATAACACACTTACCTGCCACAGACAGACTGACTGGAACCCGTGCACAAGTGCTGGTGTCCACACCAACATTAAAGGACACAGCACACACCACAAACCACACAGGAACCCAGGACAACCATAGCTGCAATAAACATGAGACAGGGGAATGTCTAGCAAACATGCTGGACACCAAACACCACCAGACATGTAACACCAAACTAGACACACAAACACCCTGAACACAACCCACTCCATACAAATAGGGACAGGAAGGGAAGGAGACACCGGGATAACACTGAACATCTAGAGTGGCCCTCACTGGACAGATGTAACAGCCAGACAAGGAGCTTACTTCCAGCACACACCAAGGCTGGAGTACAACAGACTCCTGACCTAAAGCCACAGGTATAAGAAGCACAAGTGACCACACCCAGCAAGGTAGTTAACCCTTACATCACCAGACAGGGGAAGAAAGCCACTTAAAGGGGAAGTGCACACACAAGCATACCAAACCACGTAACCACCGGCAACAGCATGTGTGGCAACCATATCACCCAGAAGGCCGAGACACTGCCACCGCATGCTCTCACAGAAATACGTTGCTGCGGGCAACCACAAGTGTGGCAACAGTATCACAGCGTAAACCATAGGCCGTGACATAAACGCTTTCAGCAGAAATAAATGCACCAGTGAAGTGCGTCTATATTTTTCTTTATGTACTGAAAAAGGCAACTAAACGCTTTTGTCACAAATAAGTGCACCAGTGAAGTGCGTATATGTTTTTCTTTCTGTACTGAAATAGGCCAGTAAATGCTTTCAACACATATAACTGCAGAAGTGAACTGAGAATATATTTATCTTTTTGTACTGAAATAAGCCAGTAAATGCTTTTAGCAGAAATAAATGCACCAGTGAAGTGCGTATATATTTTTCTTTCTGTACTGAAATAGGCCACTAAACGCTTTTGTCACAAATAAGTGCACTAGTGAAGTGCATATATTTTTTTCTTTTTGTTCTGAAGTAGGACACAAAACGCTTTCACCACATATAACTGCAGAAGTGAAATGTGTATATATTTTTCCTTTTTTGTACTCAAATAGGCCACTAAACTCTTTCACAAATAAATGAAACAGTGAAGTGCGTATATTTTTTTCCTTTTTGTACTGAAATAGGACACTGAACGCTTTCACCACAGATAACTGCAGAAGTGAAATGCCTGTATTTTTTCCTTTTTGTACTGAAATAGACCACTAAACTCTTTCAACACAAATACAGTGCCTTGCAAAAGTATTTACCCCCCCCTTGACTTTTTTTGGATTTTGCTACATTACAGCATTAAGTTCAATGTTTTGTTAATCTAAATTTTATGTGATGGATCAGAACACAATAGTCTAAGTTGGTGAAGTGAAATGAGAAAAATATATAAATTAAACTATTGTTTAGAAATAGAAAACAGAAAATTGGCATGTGTGTATGTATTCATCCCCTTTGTAAGGAAGCCCATAAAAAGCTCCAGTGCAACCGATTAAGACACATAATTAGTGAAATGATGTCCACCTGTGTGCAATCTAAGTCTCACATGATCTGTCATTACATATACACACCTTTTTTTGAAAGGCCCCAGAGTTTGCAACACCTAAGCAAGAGGCATCACTAACCAAACACTGCCATGAAGACCAAGGAACTCTCCAAACAAGTAAGAAACAATGTTGTTGAGAAGTACAAGTCAGGGTTAGGTTATAAAAAAAATATCAAAATCTTTGATGATCCCCAGGAGCACCATCAAAACTATCATAATCAAAAGGAAAACATGGCACAACAGCAAACCTGCCAAAAGACAGTCGTCAACCAAAACTTACGGACCAGGCAAGGAGGGTATTAATCAGGGAGGCAGCTCAGAGACCTAAGGTAACCCTGGAGGAGCTGCAGAGTTCCAGAGCAGAGACTGGAGTATCTGTACATAGGATGACAAAAAGCCGTACGCTCCATAGAGTTGGGCTTTATGGCAGAGTGGCCAGAAGAAAGCCATTACTTTCAGCTAAAAACAAAAAGGCACGTTGTGAGTTTGTGAAAAGGCATATGGGAGACTCCCAAAATGTATGGAGGAAGGTGCTCTGGTCTGATGAGACTAAAATTGAACTTTTCGGCCATCAAAGAAAACACTATGTCTGGCGCAAACCCAACACATCACATCACCCAAAGAACACCATCCCCACAGTGAAACATGGTGGCGGTAGCAGCATCATGCTGTGGGCATGTTTTTCAGCAGTCAGGACTGGGAAGTTGGTCAGAGTTGAGGGAAAGATGGATGGATGCTCTTGAGCAAAACCTGTCCCACTCTGTGCGTGATTTGAGACTAGGATGGAGGCTCACCTTCCAGCCGGACAATGACCCCAAACACACTGCTAAAGCAACACTTGAGTGGTTTAAGGGGAAACATGTAAATGTGTTGGAATGGCCTAGTCACAGCCCAGATCTCAATCCAATAGAAAATCTGTGGTCAGACTTAAAGATTGCTGTTCACAAGCGCAGACCATCCACCTTGAAGGAGCTGGAGCAGTTTTGCAAGAAGGAATGGACAAAAATCCCAGTGGTAAGATGTGGCAAGCTCATAGAGACGTATCCAAAGTGACTTGGAGCAGTGATTGCCGCAAAAGGTGGCTCTACAAAGTATTGACCTTATGGGGGTGAATAGTTATGCACATTGACTTTTTCTGTTATTTTGTGCTATTTGTTGTTTGCTTCAAAATAAATAATTTTAAAAAAATCTTCAAAGTTGTGGGCATGTTCTGTAAATTAAATGATGCAAATACTCAAACAATCCATGTTAATTCCAGGTTGTGAGGCACCAAAATATGAAAAAAGTCAAGGGCGCGGGTGAATACTTTTGCAAGGCACTGTAACTGCAAAAGTGAAATGCGTATATATATTTTTTTTCCACAGATATAAGCCACTAAAGGCTGTTCAACATAGCACTTGCACCCCAATAAAAAGAACACATTTCTAGAATGCCAGAGCTGTATAATGGCTATTTGGATCCCCAAATAATGTTTCCCTGCACTTGTAAATCACTTTTCTTTTTACAATCAGGTTTTTCTAGCACTGGCTGGCTGGCTGCTGATTGGCTGCATGCATGGCATTATGGGTCAGCCCGTCTTCCCAGAGTTCCTTGCCCTATGTCCTCACACATGTAGCCGCAGTTTTAGGAAAAATTGTGATTCGTTACCACGAAGAGCAAGGAAATTAGTATTCGTTGCGAATCAAATTTTTCCTGAAATTCGGATTGGACTTCGATTCGCTCATCTCTAGTGTCAACACTGCAAAGAATGGTGGGAGGACTTGACTCAACAGGTCAGTATTGGCGCTTTTATTTTACACTATTCCCTCTCTATACCCCACTTTTTGCTAATCTCAGAAAACCCCTTTAATGTCATCTACCATACGAAGTACTATGACTAGATGTATTGTTAGAGAACTTGCTTCCTCGATAGATGTACTCATGCAGTTTTTACACATACAGTATTTGTAATGATGAGGCTTCTGAACTTCGACTTATATGCTTGCTTTAAACTTTGATAACTATATTATGCCCGAGTGTGAGAAGATCTGCATGTCTGTCACTAAATGAATTTTTCTGGAATGTGGAGTTTATCTTTGCGCTTGTGAAGGTCTAGCGTGAACACATCATCTCTATGGAAGCGCTGACACATAAAAATGCATAGGATTACAACTGCAATATTAAAGGGCTTGTCTGAGATGCTGACAAATTCCCCAAATATGACAACTAGAGATGATTTGGTCGGTTCGCCAAATTTTCCGAAAAGTTTTGGTTCGATCCTAATTTATTTGTGGTGAATTGCGTTAAAAAACAGCTATTTCCTGGCTGGTGTGAACTCAGCCTTACAGGTCAATGTTAGCGCCAGGTATAAAGAACCATGCAGAGGCCCAAGATCCTACTATAGCCTGAAAGAGTGCACTCCTTTTACACCGTCACCAGCTGATTCCATATAGATTTCTACAGAACCTGTGTTATTAAATGCTTATACAAGTAGAGCCCCACGACAGAGTGGAGAGGGTGTCAGCAGTAAGTTTGTGTCGACGTCACTGATTATTTTGCCCTTCCTCTGTCAGAACAATAACCCGCCAAAAAACAGATCCTGTCTGTTGAACATCCGCCTTCACTCGGTCAGCATTTTGTCAGTAATCCATCAGTATTACTAAAACAAAAAAATAGGAGTGGATCCAAAACAGAGATGACACGTGAATGGAATATTTGCATGTTTTCTGTGTTTTGTACCCACTCCTGCTTTTGGCTACAAAATTATAAGCCAAATCTGATGCAAAATAGGGACCATGTCATGCAGGCCTTACAGCTGCTACATAGACAGGAACCGTTGTGCGTCTCATTTTTCCTTCCTTCTGACAGATCAGAAGAGAAGATAGGTCAAATAAATGATGATGTCAACCAGGCCAAAAAGGCAAAATAGTGGCCCACTCATGGAGTCGGGAGGGTTGTAGCAGCATGAGGAGACCACACAGTGGCCCAGTGACATAATGTTGAGGTAGAAGCAGCATGAGGAGACCACAGAGTGACCCAGTGACATAGTGTTGAGGTGGCAGTAGCATGAGGAGACCACAGAGTGGTGATGTGTCAGCAGCATGAGGAGACCACACAGTGGCCCAGTGACATAGTGGTGAGCTGGCAGCAGCATAAGGAGACCACAGAGTGGTGATGTGGCAGCAGCATGAGGAGATCACAGAGTGTTGAGGTGGCAGCAGCATGAAGAGACCACACAGTGGCCCAGTGACATAGTGCTGAGGTGGAAACAGCATGAGGAGACCACAGAGTAGCCAAGTGACATAGTGTTGAGGTAACAGCAGCATGAGGAGACCACAGAGTGGCCCAGTGACATAGTGTTGAGGTGGCAGCAGCATGAGTAGACTACAGAGTGGTGAGGTGGCAGCAGCATGAGGAAGACCACACAGTGGCTCAGTGACATAGTGTTGCAGTGGGGGACAATACCAGTACCAGCTGAAGATGGCGGGTGGCAGAAGGAGCACCTGGCAGCAGGTGTGGCATCAGGTGGTTGACAGCATCAGACTAGTAGCTGATGCAGGTAGCCAGAAGTGTAGGTGTGGCACCATGGATGATCTAGTCTGATGCATCAGGCACTGGTGTTTGAAAATCCTGGATGATCCACGCCTGATTCATCTTCACAAAGGTCAGTTTCTCCACACTGTGGGTGGACAGGCGAGTTCTCCTTGGGGTAACTATGGCCCCCGCCGCACTAAACACCCGCTCTGATGCCACACTACTGGCCGGGCAGGAAAGCTTGTCCAGGGAAAACTCGGCCAGTTGCGGACACAAATCGAGTTTGGCTGCCCAGTAGTGTTGGGGGCAAATATTAGAATCACTAATTTTAATCGCGAATATCGCCACTTCAAGAATTCGCGAAGATTTAGAATATAGTGCTATATATTTGTATTTTTTCATCAGTAACCTCCCTTCTTGCTTGTGGGCCAATTAGAAGGCTGCAATGTCTTTGTCAGAGCTTAGCAACATCCCTAGCAACCAATAGGAAAGTTGCCTACCCCTTACTATATAAGAACCTTCCCAGCAGCCATTTTCTGTAGTTTTATGGAGTTCTGAGAGAGACAGCGGTGTCATTGCTGTGCTCTGTGCTTTACTGTTTAATTGCATTAGATAGTTAGCTTATATATATAATACATATAGTTAGTGGGAGATAGTCAGTGTAGGTTAGATCGTGATATAGTGTAGCTGATAGGTTCTGCTGTCCATACATGCATGCTACAGACATAGTGCTGTGATGTCACAAGTTCACAACAATACTTAGTGCACCAATCAGTAATATGTAGTCAGACCTCTTAAAATGTGAAGTTGCACGTATTGTGCAAAAATATGCGTATCATTACTTGTCAATTTGCTCAATCGCGAATATATTGGAGCACTCTATCTGCCATGCCAACCATTTTCTCCAGTCTCAGGAAACTAACAGCTTTAAAAATGTAGCAGCAGTGACCTATGCCTGTATTGCGCGCGCAATATGCGCATATTACATTGCCGATTTTCGCAATCAAGAAAATAATTGTGAATTCTCGAATATATGACGAATATTTGCCCAAATATTCATGAAATATCACAAATTTGAATATTGCCCCTGCCGCTCATAACTATTGCCCAGTAGTCCAGGGAATCTTAGATGTGGGGTGGCAGGGTATACTCCAAGTATGCCACAACCTGCTGGATCATGTTCTGCTCTATGTCTAGCTGATGCTGCAGATGAGTAGCTTCTTCAGTAGGCGGGTGAAGAAAACTGCTCATCAACGACTCTAGACTTAAGTTGCTGTTGATGGAGCTGGTACTGCTCGAATGTCCTCCTCCTCCTCAGCCCCGTCTCATGTGGCCATGAGATGTAGTCACCACATCTCCTGTCCCCTGGCCAGCCAGATTTAGCAGCATGTGCTCCAGGACATGAATCAGTGGAATGAAGTTGTTCAACCCGTAGTGCTGGCGACTGACAAATAAAGTGGCCTCCTCAATGGGCAGGTGTCACACATGAGCTGACACTGGCTAACATCGAAGTTACAAATGGGAGTACCTAAGTACACCTGTATCATCAAGAAATCATTTATGGCCTTTCTCTGTTCATATAATCGGTCCAACTTATGGAGGGTGGAATTCCAACGGGCGGAAACGTTGCATATCAGCCTATGTTGGGGATGCCGTTCTGCCGCTACAGCTCAAGGAGGGTGTGCTTTGCGGTGTACGAGTGGCTGAAGTGCATGCAAAGTTTCTTGGCCATTTTCAGGATGTCTTGCAGATGGGGTGAAGACTTCAGGAACTGCTTTACAACCAGATTGAACACATACGCCATGCTCAGCCCTCCTTGACGCAGCACCGACACCATATTCTTCCCGTTGTTGGTCACCATGGTTCCAATTTTTAGTTGTCGAGCAGAAAGTCAGGATTCGATTTCTTGATGAAGGACTTGGAGCAGTTCCTCCCCTGTGTGACTCCGTTCGCCCAGGCAAACTAGGTGCAGAACAGCTTGACACCGCCATGTCCTGCACATGTGGTATGCTGGACGAGCACTGTGAATTGTCCCTGCAGTGGAGGCTGAGGACACGGTGGAGGATGAGGAGGCAGAGGCGGACATTGTCACAGTACCAATGGCATGAGAACGCGGAGGCCGAAGCGGCGTCACCTGGCCAAGTTGCTGGTGTACTGGGCAGGAACCACATTTACCCAGTGGTCCATAAAGGACAGATATTGTTCTTGACCATAGTTACAGCTTCACACATCGGTGCAGACATAAACTTTGGCAGACACAGACAGGTTCAAGGACTAGCCCACCTTCTGTTCTACATATGTGGGCAGGGCTGGTACTACCTTTTTAATTTTTTTATAATTATTTTTATTATATTTTAACCATAAGAGCAAAGGTACAAGCTAATTGTGATGGACACGTATGAGTGTCATACAGCATCACCTTACATTCGGTATTATGACAATAATAATAACATGAACAAGTGGAGTTCTGCGCTATACATCAAATGCGAATCTTACACTATATGGGTTGTGGTACCCATGTGATTAGAGTCACAGAGGAAGTTTCCTAAAGTCCTGCCAAGGTTTCCAGAGGGCGCTGAAGTTTCTGTAAGAGTGGTTTTCCCATGCAGACATTTCTTCAAACCTGTAAATGGAGTCAATTTTATTAAGCCAGTGCTCAAGCGGGGGAAGGTCATGGGTTAGCCAGTACCTGGGTATCAATAGACGGTCTGCCGTCAGTAATTTTTTGAACAGCTTTAGTGGTGAGGAACTGAGTAGATGTGAGTGAAGTCCCAGGAGAGCAATTTTGGGACAAGGGGAGAAATGTGTTTTGCAAATTAAGTTGCAATGCTTAAATTTTTTGACCACCATGATATAATTAGTGGACAAGTCCACCAGATGTGGTAAAACGTCCCCTTTCCAGATTCACATCTCCAGCATACGTCAGAACCCGAGGATGAAAAACTGCAGGTTATTTCTGGGGTTTTGTACCATCTGGTAAGGATTTTGTATCCGTTTTCCTGGATTCTGACGCATCTGGATGAAGAATGGGGTTCCATAAAGAGGCGGTGTTGCTCCTCTACATTAAGTGGCATGCCCAGGTCTTTCTCCCAAGAGCCAATAAAGGATGGTTTAGGCATGTTAACAGGAGATGTGAGTCTCCTGTAAATGAGGGAGATGAGTTTTTTTTTTTTGGGGGGGGGGGAAGGGTTTGCACAAATAAGGCTTTCAAACCATGTTAGAGGCCTGAGCATATCACTATATTGGACATTTTTAGAGATAAAGGATTGAAGAAAAGCTATGAAAAATATGGAGGGAGTGACCGTGGGGAAAAGGCTTTGGATGTTAAGTCTATCCATCAGTTTTCCATCTTCTCCGAAAAGGGAGCTTACTGGTAATGTAGAGTTTCTGATCGAGAGTGGGAGGCTTTGTGACAGTTCTAACGGAGCCAAATTCAAAAGGTCTCTCACCTGAATAAGGGGGGAGGGTGTGGGAACTGCTAGGGCCGATTTTTGAAATTTATCCCAAGCTTCCAGGGTGGCCCTGATATTTAGATTGTGGTGAATGCAATTTGGGAGTTTTTTTTTTAGGGTGAATTAGGAGAACTCTAAACGATGAAAGGAATAAAGAGGACTCAGTTCCAAACCAAGATTTGGATGATGGTTCCCTAAACCAGTCTACGACTCTGGACATTAAGCTAGCCATATTATAGATCGCTGGATCAGAAAGGTTAATACCGCCTGAGGATTTAGGTCTCTGTAGGATATGGAAGCTAATGCAAGCTTTTTTCTTATTCCAGATGAAGTTTCGGGCACTCCTATTAATAGATTGGAAATAGGTGTTGGGGATAGGGAGGGGTAGGACCTGTTGTAAATAATTCAATCTTGGCAAAACCAGGGAGGTGAAAAGGTTTTTTCGGCCAAACCAAGAAAGTGTTGGGAAATACAAGTTATCAATTTGGGATTGCATGGAATGTAGTAGAGGGATATAGTTGAGATTGAACAAGTTGGAGAGGTCCAGGCCAATTTTGACTCCCAAATATGTGATGGTGGGTGAGTCCCAGTTAAAGGGTGAGCGTGAAGCGAGCTTAAATCTGGTATGTGGGGGTAGACCTATAGCTAGGACGTGGGATTTTTTCATGTTCATTTTAAAGTTAGATAGGGGGCTAAATTTTTCTAGATGATCATAGATACGGGGCAGAGAGATTTAGGGATTGGTAGTTATAAGTAAAAGGTCGTCAACAAAAGCGGTGGCTTTATGTTTATGGCCTCCTAAGTCGATGCCTTTAATCAATGGGTCTTGGCGAATGGATTGTAGTAGAGGTTCCATGACCAGAACAAAAACCAAGGGGGATAGCGGGCAACCTTGGCGAGTACCATTTTTGATGGGGAAAGGGGGGGAGAATGTGGCGTTTACCAGCACCGACGCCAAGGCATTAAGGTACATTGAGAAGACCGCTTGTATAAAGGGGTCTGGAAGCCCAAATTTTATCATGACGAGACGCATAAAGTCCCAATTGACTATGTCAAATGCTTTTTCGGCATCGGTGCTGACAAGGACTAATGGACAAGATTTTCTTTTAGCATAGAAGATGTCATTTATAATTCTCGTTGAATTATCTTTACCTTCCCTGCCAGATTACAAAACCCGTTTGGTCTTTGTGTACTAAATAGGGGAGTAACGGGGATAAGCGGTTAGTGAGAATTTTAGCCATTAGCTTTAGGTCCAAATTTAGCAGTGAAATGGGGCAATAATTTTCACAATAAGCGGGGTATTTATCTGTTTTGGGGATAATTGAAATATGTGCTCTGGTCATATCTTGAGTTAAGGGTGTTCCTTTCAGGGATTGGTTAAAGAGTGAAAGTAGGTGGGGAGCAAGGAGTTCACTAAAGGTGCGGTGGTATATGGCTGATAGCCCGTCGGGTCCGGGGGCTTTGTTTTTGGGGAGTTGTTTTATAGCCTCTTTCACTTCAGTAAGTGTAAAAGGGGATTCTAGGGAGAACTTTTGAGAATGGTTCAGGTTTGGGAGAGATAAGGATTGGAGACATTTTTGGATTGTTTCTAGATGAGAGGGAGGCTCTATTTGGGGAGTATTTTTGGGGATGTTGTATAAAGTGTGGTAAAGGTCTCGAAACTGAGAGGCTATATCTTTGGTCTTGGTGACAATTTCCCCTCTTTTGGTATGCAGTTTACATATATGGTTATGGGATCTCCTTTGCTTTATCCTGTTCATAATGAATCTCGATGCTTTGTCTCCGTGGGCAAAAAACTTAAATTGGGAGTTGAGAAAATGTTTGGCTGAAGCATTATTTAGAAGGTTTTTTAGTTCGGATCGAAGTCTGGTGAGTTCAACTAATTGTGTGTCTGAGAGGGTTTGTTTATGTTGGGTCTCTAGTTTTTTTATATGAAGGAGCAGAGTATCTATTTGGGCCGATTTTAACTTTTTAGCATAGGAGCCTATACTGATAAGTTGCCCTCGCATAAAGGCCTTATGAGTATCCCACAGCAAATGGGGGGAGGTTTCAGGGAGGGCGTTTAGAGTGAGGAAATCTTCTAGGATTTTTTTTAGTTTGGAGACATAATTTAGGTTGGAGAGGAGTTGTTCATTGAGTCTCCATCTAAATGTTCTGGGAAGGGGTATTGTAGGGGAGATGAAAATGAATATAGGGGCATGGTCGGACATGTAAATAGAGTCAATGCAGGGGTCTTTACATGATTGAATATGTTCCTTAGATACTAACAAATAATCAAGTCTTTGATAAGAGCCATGCAAGTTTGAATAAAAGGTATAATCCTTTACAGATGGGTTTAATACTCTCCAAATGTCGACCAAGTGTAATTCCGCTAGTGAATTATTAATTGTGCGTAGAGCACGTTTGGATAGAGCAGATTTACTAGTGGATGAGTCTAAAGACGGGTCTAAGGTGACATTAAAATCACTGCCTAGGATCAATATGCCTTCTTGAAAGGGGGATATAATTGGGATAAGGTCTTTGAGCCAAGTAGCCTGGTCGACATTTGGGGCATATATATTAACAAAGGTGTACATACATTTGTCAATGGAGCCTTTGAGTAACAAATATCTGCCTTCAACATCATTGTTGATGGGAACAGTATTGGAAGGGAGTATTTCTGTTGAAACCAATACTGATCCCTCTAGAGGCAGATGAATTGGATCCGCAATGATAGCATTCGGGAAAGTTGGAGCGAGAAAGATCGGGATATCTGTTAAATTTAAAATGGGTTTCTTGTAGGAATAGGATTGAAGTCAGTTTTTTTTTCATGAAGGATAGTATTTGACATATTTTAGAAGGATAATTAAAGCCTTTGACATTAAATGATGCGATATATCCATTCCAGGTAATCTCTCCAGATTGTCGTGCTTTAGTAAGGATGGCCTCCTTAACTGGGAAGGCAAGAAATTTGCTTATTATATCCCTCGGAGGGGCGTTTGTGGCCGGTTTAGGTCTTAACGCCCTGTGTGCCCTCTCTAGAATCACATCGTGGGCAGAATCAGGACCCAGGAAGGATAAGCAGATTTGTGTTATTGTATGCGGGATATCACCCGTAGCAACCGATTCCGGTATACTGCGGAAGCGCAAGTTGTTGCGTCTGCCGCGGTTTTCTTGATTTTCCATGGCACAGTATAAGGCGTTTAGATTCGACTGAATAGAGCCGACGTGTAGGGAGACCGCTTGTTGGTGCTTTATAATAGCAGCTTGAGAGTCCTCTAGAGCCTCTACCCTCCGTCCTACATGTTTAATATTCTGTTTGATGGTAGATAGGTCAGAGCTTATGGGTTCAAGGGCTGCTGATAGAGAGGACATTAGCGTATCTTTGAAATAAGCCCTGGATAGAGGAAGTGTATTCGGTTCCTCATCTCCTTCTGCTGCAGCTTCGGGCAGTTCTTTTTGTGAGCGGCTGCTCGAGCGCGGGGAGATCGGCGCCATCTTGCTCTCCCTAGCTACATAAGAGGAGGCAGCTTTCTTAATGAATTTGTCCATTTCTCCCTTGCTCACCGTGGATTTTTGTGGCTAGCTAATAGAGCCACAAAAGTCCTTTTAAGGATTGGTAAAGGTGTGCTATCGATAGGTGTGATATACTTATAATATACTTACTAACATAGAAAGTATATTATAGTGCATTTGTATTGTGCTGCAGTTGTGTGCGGTTCTGCTGCGATACCGCAGCTATACAGAGGGACAAACGCTATAGAAAGAACAAATTGCAACGGGTGTGTTGCCCCAAAAAAAAACTGACTGAGAGGTGTGATATACAGTGGCGGAAATAATTATTTGACCCCTCACTGATTTTGTAAGTTTGTCCAATGACAAAGAAATGAAAAGTCTCAGAACAGTATCATTTCAATGGTAGGTTTATTGTAACAGTGGCAGATAGCACATCAAAAGGAAAATCGAAAAAATAACTTTAAATAAAAGATAGCAACTGATTTGCATTTCATTGAGTGAAATAAGTATTTGAACCCTCTAACAAAAAAAGACTTAATACTTGGTGGAAAAACCCTTGTTTGCAAGCACAGAGGTCAAACGTTTCTTGTAATTGATGACCAAGTTTGCGCACATTTTAGGAGGAATGTTGGTCCACTCCTCTTTGCAGATCATCTCTAAATCCCTAAGGTTTCGAGGCTGTCTCTGTGCAACTCTGAGCTTGAGCTCCCTCCATAGGTTTTCGATTGGATTAAGGTCCGGAGACTGACTAGGCCACTCCATGACCTTAATGTGCTTCTTCTTGAGCCACTCCTTTGTTGCCTTTGCTGTATGTTTTGGGTCATTGTCGTGCTGGAACACCCATCCACGACCCATTTTCAGTTTCCTGGCAGAGGGAAGGAGGTTGTCGCTCAGGATTTCACAATACATGGCTCCGTCCATTTTCCCGTTTATGCGAATAAGTTGTCCTGTGCCCTTAGCAGAAAAACACCCCCAAAGCAAAATGTTTCCACCCCCATGCTTGACGGTGGGGACGGTGTTTTGGGGGTCATAGGCAGCATTTTTCTTCCTCCAAACACAGCGAGTTGAGTTAATGCCAAAGAGCTCTATTTTGGTCTCATCAGACCACAGCACCTTCTCCCAGTCACTCTCTGAATCATTCAGGTGTTCATTGGCAAACTTCAGACGGGCCTGCACATGTGCCTTCCTGAGCAGGGGGACCTTGCGAGCCCTGCAGGATTTTAATCCATTGCGGTGTAATGTGTTTCCAATGGTTTTCTTGGTGACTGTGGTCCCTGCTAATTTGAGGTCATTAACTAACTCCTCCCGTGTAGTTCTAGGATGCTTTTTCACCTTTCTCAGAACCATTGACACCCCATGAGGTGAGATCTTGCGTGGAGCCCCAGAGCGAGGTCGATTGATGGTCATTTTGTGCTCCTTCCATTTTCGAACAATCGCACCAACAGTTGTCACCTTCTCTCCCAGCTTCTTGCTAATGGTTTTGTAGCCCATTCCAGCCTTGTGCAGGTCTACAATTTTGTCTCTGACATCCTTGGACAGCTCTTTGGTCTTTCCCATGTTGGAGAGTTTGGAGTCTGCTTGATTGATTGATTCTGTGGACAGGTGTCTTTTATACAGGTGACTAGTTAAGACAGGTGTCCTTAATGAGGGTGACTAATTGAGTAGAAGTGTCTAACCACTCTGTGGGAGCCAGAACTCTTAATGGTTGGTAGGGGTTCAAATACTTATTTCACTCAATGAAATGCAAATCAGTTGCTATCTTTTATTTAAAGTTATTTTTTCGATTTTCCTTTTGATGTGCTATCTGCCACTGTTACAATAAACCTACCATTGAAATGATACTGTTCTGAGACTTTTCATTTCTTTGTCATTGGACAAACTTACAAAATCAGTGAGGGGTCAAATAATTATTTCCGCCACTGTACCTTCTTCCAAAAAATACTGATTAAGGGCTGCGATATACCTGTTGCCCCAAATAAACAGGGTGGTGTGATATAACTGTTGTGGAAAAAATAATAATTGAGGGGTGTGATATGCCTGCTTCCACAAAAAACTGATTAAGGGGTTTGATATACCTGCTTCCACCAAATATTGATTGAGGCCTGCGATATATCTGCTTCCACAAAATACTGATTAAGGGGTTTAATATACCTGCTTCCACAAAATACTGATTGAGGGCTGCGATATACCTGCTTGCACAAAATACTGATTAAGGGGTTTGATATACCTGCTTCCACAAAATACTGATTGAGGGCTGCGAAATATCTGCTTCCACAAAATACTGATTAAGAAGTTTGACATACCTGTTTCCACCAAATATTGATTGATGCCTGCGATATACCTGCTTCCACAAAATACCTATTAAGGGGTTCGATATACCTGTTTCCACCAAATATAGATTGAGGGGTGCGATATACCTGCTTCCACAAAATACTGATTAAGGGGTTTGATATAACTGCTTTCACAAATACTGCTCCCACAAATACTGCTCTTTTCTAGGGACTTAGGCATAGGGTCATTTTGAAAATGACAGGCAAAGGAAAAAGGTGCACCATGCCGGAGCCTTAGTGGGAAGTTGGAGAAGGCGAGTGCGATTACTTCAAAGAGTTCCGCTTCTGCACCCTCCTCATCCTTTGTATCTGCACCCTCCTCACTCTGCTGTGTGCACCCCCAAATACACCACCACCACCATAGCTCCTCCACTCTAGTCAGAGGAATTATTTTCCCATCCATCCACAGACCTTACTGATGAGCAGCCATTCTTGACATCGGATGATAAAGAGGAGGTAGCAACGGCCGCCAACCAGTGGTCTGACGAAAGTACCCAGATCATCCCAAGGAGGGTGGTCCCCGCTTTTGCTGCCTACTCCGAGATCTCAAATGTCAGTGGTGGTGAAGGTGACTATGATGACATGTCGATGGACGTCACGTGGGTGCCCACAAGAGAGGAAAAGGAGGGGAGTTCAGAGGGAGAGACGGAGCAGCAGAGAGGAAGGAGAAGGAGGAGAAGCAAGCAGAGCTCATAGGGCACAGTAGGCAAAAAGCAGACTGCAAATTTATCTGGAGTGAGCCATCCACCATGCACAGTCACTTCTGGCACTCCCAAGACGCCGGCACATAGCTCTGGAGTGTGGGATTTTTTTTAACATGTCAGCTGCTGAAAATAGTGTTGCCATCTGCAGCCTGTGCTGTCAACGTATAAGTCGCGGTAAGCCCAACACTCACCTAAGGACGACTGCCTTAAGAAGGCAACTGGCCTCCCATCACGAGCCCAGTGGGAGAAACACCGTCAAAACACACAAAGCCACACTCCCGGCGCTCCACGTCCTGCCTCTTCTCCTCTCTCCTTCCACCGTGTAGTCGTCACGTTCATCTTGCAAAAGGCAGGCTTCTGTGGCCCAAATGTTCGAGCGTAAAAAGTTGATGACGCCGGATAACCCTCTTGCCTAACGGGTGAATGCTGGTTTGTCGGAACTGCTAGCCCGCCAACTGCTGCCATATAAACTCGTGGACTCAGAAGCCTTTAGAAAATTTGTGGCCATTGGCACACCGTAATAGGAGGTCCCCGGAAGGAAATATTTCTCCCAGAAGGAATGAATCCCAGAGCTATATGGCCACGTTCAGCGGCAAGTGAATATATCTCTGGCACACAGTGTCGGTGCCAAGATACATCTGACCACAGACACGTGATCTAGCAAACACGGGCAGGGAAGGCACATAACTTTTACTGCCCACTGGGTGAACCTTCTGATGGCCGTCAAGCATGTAACCTGTGGCTCCCGTGTGGATTTGGTGTTACCGCCAAGGATTGCATGCAGGCCTACCACTTCTTCTCCTCCTCCTACTCCATCCTCCTTCTCCTCCTCGGCTGAATCCTCCTCTTTCACTGCTAACGCCTCTTCCGCTGTGCAAAGCTCCCCAGAACCTATTCAACGAGCCAGGTGAGACATTGCCATGCAGTGCTGCGGCTGCTGTGCCTGGAAGCTAAGAGCCACACCAGTCTTGCACTGCTTTCAGCTCTGCGGTCAGAGGCCGATCAATGGCTAACCCCGCTCAATTTGACAGTTGGTTAAGTGGTGTGCGACAACGGTGCCAATCTGCTGAGCATGTTGAAACAGGGCAAAATGACACATGCGCCGTGTATGGCACACATCCTGAACTTAGTCGTGCAGCGATTCATTGCCAAATACCCCGGGGTCCGGGACATCTTGCAGCAGGCCAGGAAAATCTCTGGCCATTTTAGAAGATTTTACACGGCCATGGCTCGCCTTGCTGATGTTAAGCGGCGACACCACTTGCCCGTCAGACGTCTGATTTGTGACAGCCCGACGCGCTGGAATTCCACATTGTATATGCTTGATAGATTGCTCCAGCAGCAACATGCCATTAACGGCTACCTGTACAAACTATGCAGCAGGACAGGTTCTGGGGAGCTCGGTTTCTTTTCACCGCGCCAGTGGCTGCTCATGCGCGACGCATGCAGACTTCTGCGGCCATTTGATGAGATCACCAAACTGGTTAGTCTCAGCTCGGGCGCCATCAGTGACATCGTACCTTACGCCTTCTTTTTGGAGCGTACATTGCGTCGTGTCATTGATCAAGCTGTCGAGGAGCAGGAGCTGGAAGATGAGGAAGTCGCAATGCTGAATGAATTTCCAGGGGGCGCAACTCCATCTGACACAAGTCAGCAGCAGTCTGAAAAGGAGTCAGAGGAAGATGGTGGCTGGGGGGAGGAGGAGCAAGAAGAGTAGGCTTTGAGGGGGACTTTAAACTTTTCGGAGATCCCTGGTGTTGTCCGTGGCTGGGGGGAGGAGACCGAGGACGACATTCTCCTGGGCGATAAGCAGGAGCCAGGGCGCTCCATCGCTTCCAATTTAGTGCAAATGGGGGCCTTCATGCTCCAGTGTTTGCAGAGGGACCCTCGTATAAAAAGCATAAAGGGCAAGGACCAGTACTGGGTAGCAACGTACTTAGACCCCCAGTACAAACACAAAATGGTGGACATGTTACCAGCATCACAGAGGGCTGGCAGAATGCAGCATTTCCAGGCCTTGCTGCTAGAGATGCTGCTTTCTGCTGTTGCCGGCAATGGCTGCGGAATTTACACCCACAGAGAAACAGATGCGGGTACCAATCCTACCGCGCCTGCAAGAAGAGGGCGGTTTGAAGATGTGTTGGTCACTTCGGATATGAGATCATTCTTGCAGCCAACCTATCGACAGCTGCCCTCCGGATCCAGCCTCAGGGAACGCCTAGACCGACAGGTGTCCGACTACATCGGGTTAACGGCCAATGTGGTCGCTCTGAGAATCGAGGAACCCCTGGACAACTGGGTGTGCATGCTTGACCTGTGGCCAAAGCTGGCACAATTTGCCATGGAACTTTTGGCTTGCCTCTCGTCGAATGTCCTGTCCGAAAGGATGTTCAGCGCAGCAGGGTGTATCGTGACCGATAATCGCACTCGCCTAGCTCATGACTACCTCACATTTCTTAAAATGAATGAGGCATGGATCTTGGAGGAGTTCAACACCTTTGACGACCACGTGTAATTTCATTTCCTCATGCCAGCCCACACATATCCGCCACCACACAGAACAAAGAATGGTCCTTATGTATATACAGCGGCATAAAAGGCCTTTTCACAAGTTTTTTTCTGTCAGGTGAATGACTAATTTTTGGGACCTGTACTCCAGTGGCCTACAGTAAAAGTTTTATCCAGTGACTATGTACCTATGTACCTCCAGCCACACCATTACAAGTTCTTTTCTGTCAGGTGAATGCCTAATTTTTTCTTGAGAGTTTCCCTTTAAGACGCATAAAAATGGCCCCTGATGAAAATACATATTTTTTGTGGGAATTTTTGCCAATGATCCCCCTCTGGTATATCACTGTCCATGTTGTGGAACTATTTGTACACTTCTAGTAAGTATTTGGTGGCTGCAAATATGACCTGAAGGTTTTTTAGGTTCGCCTGCCATTAAAGTCAATGGGGCCCTCCACAAACGCACGGTTCGCGAACATTTCATTCGCTCACAACACCTGCTCCCACGCGACTCATCATCACTACTTAGAAACATAGAATGTGTCGGCAGATAAGAACCATTTGGCCCATCTAGTCTGCCCAATATACTGAATACTATGAATAGCCCCTGGCCCTATCTTATATGAAGGATGGCCTTATGCCTATCCCATGCATGCTTAAACTCCTCCACTGTATTTGCAGCTACCACTTCTGCAGGAAGGCTATTCCATGCATCCACTACTCTCGCAGTAAAGTAATACTTCCTGATATTACTTTTAAACCTTTGCCCCTCTAATTTAAAACTATGTCCTCTTGTAGCAGTTTTTCTTTTAAATATTCTTTCCTCTTTTACCTTGTTGATTCCCTTTATGTATTTAGAAGTTTCTATCATATCCCCTCTGTCTCGTCTTTCTTCCAAGCTATACATGTTAAGGTCCTTTAATCTTTCCTGGTAAGTTTTATCCTGCAATCCATGTACTAGTTTAGTAGCTCTTCTCTGAACTCTCTCCAGCCGACCGGAGGAAGCAGCGGATGTTTCCTCCAGATCTTGGCTGGGCAGTAGCTGCTGACTATCCTCTAATACAGCGGTGGGGAACCATTTTGCTGCCAAGGGCCATTTGGATATTTGTAACATCATTCGGGGGCCATACAAAATTCTCAATAAAATTTTTTTACTGCTGTATTTGGTCAAACATATAATTGACTTAGGGATAAGTTACAGAAATTGCACTTCAATTAAAATAATCTAGAGGGCTGTATTTTTGCAGCACAAAATAGCGCCTGCACTATATATATACAGTATATTACATACAATACAGGCGCCATATTGACCACACATAGCAGTCTAATTTTTAAGTTCAGAATGTTACTTATTTGACATTAATGGCAGGAAGCTAAACCCAGGGGGTCCAGAGAGGGGTTCACCCAGCTTTCACTCTCCCTGCCTCTTTCTTCGCAACTGTCCCTGCCTTTGTCCCTTTCTCAGCAAAATATCTGCCCCCACCTCCATCAGCCTGAAATCAGCCTCCTATCAGACCCCCCAGGCCTACATCAGCCTCAGATCAGACTCCCATCAGACCTCTAAGCCTCAGATTAGACCCCAATCAGACCCTTCCTAGCTTCAGATCAGACTCCCATCAGACCCCCAGCCTCAGACCAGACCCGGATCAGACGCCCAGCCTCAGATCAGCCCCCATCAGACCCCCCAGGGTCAGATCAGCCCCTATAAGACCCCCCAGCCTCAGATCAGACCTTCATAATACCCTCCCTAGCCTCAGATCAGCCCCCATCAGACCCTCCCCAGCCTCAGATCAGCCCCCATCAGCCCCCCTAGTCTCAGATCAGACCCCTATCAAACCCCAGCCTCAGATCAGACACCCCCAGCCTCAGATCAGACCCTCCCAAGCCTCAGATCAGACCCCCATCAGACCCTCCCCACCCTCCTTTAGCCTCAGATCAGCCCCAATCAGACATCAGATCAGATACTGTATTTAAGATAAACAAATAAACTTACCTCTCCAGCTCCGTACGGCGCTGCCTCTTGGCAGATTCACTTACCCTCCCTGTTCTTCTTCCTGCCGCACTATATTGTCACCTCACACCGCACAGCGTCAGGTCATAGTGCACGTCTACGTGCACTGCGTCCTGACGCTGGATGTGTCAGGACACAGTGTGGGGCTGAAAGAAGACCAGGGAAGGTGAGGACAGCCAGTGCAGTGCTGTTCTCACCTTCCTGTGCCTCCCGTATGCTAATGACCGCTTCCATAATGGAAGGGGTCATAAGCATTTTCACATTATGTTCTGGCAGGGGGCCGGGGGCCACATGAAATGATACCGTGGGCCGCATACGGCCCTCGGGCCGGAGGTTCCCCACCCCTGCTCTAATAGCTCGTCCTCGCAGTAAAGTGGAGCCAAGCCTACGGCATATAATACTTCTCGCGCTGAGGGAACTGAAAATGACAGAGAAAGGTTCAGGACAGGTGGGGAACAGGGTTAGCTCCCGGGCCATGCCAACTAAGCATCGTGTCATAGGAACCCACCGACTTGGCTGGGGGTGTCTGATGTCACTTGCAATGAAGTCGAAGACAGAGTCAACCATTAACCACCTCCGGACCGCCTAACGCAGGATCGCGTTCCGGAGGTGGCAGCGCTGCGCACAGTCACGCATATACGCGTCATCTCGCGAGACGCGAGACTTCCTGTGAACGCGCGCACACAGGCGCGCGCGCTCACAGGAACGGAAGGTAAGAGAGTTGATCTCCAGCCTGCCAGCGGCGATCGTTCGCTGGCAGGCTGGAGATGTGTTTTTTTTTAACCCCTAACGGGTATATTAGACGCTGTTTTGATAACAGCGTCTAATATACCTGCTACCTGGTCCTCTGGTGGTCCCCTTTGTTTGGATCGACCACCAGAGGACACAGGTAGCTCAGTAAAGTAGCACCAAGCACCACTACACTACACTACACCCCCCCCCCGTCACTTATTAACCCCTTATTAGCCCCTGATCACCCCTAATCACCCCTGATCACCCCATATAAACTCCCTGATCACCCCCCTGTCATTGATTACCCCCCTGTCATTGATCAACCCCCTGTAAAGCTCCATTCAGACGTCCGCATGATTTTTACGGATCCACTGATAGATGGATCGGATCCGCAAAACGCATCCGGACGTCTGAATGAAGCCTTACAGGGGCGTGATCAATGACTGTGGTGATCACCCCATATAGACTCCCTGATCACCCCCCTGTCATTGATTACCCCCCTGTCATTGATTACCCCCCTGTAAAGCTCCATTCAGATGTCCGCATGATTTTTACGGATGCACTGATACATGGATCGGATCCGCAAAACGCATCCGGTCGTCTGAATGAAGCCTTACAGGGGCATGATCAATGACTGTGGTGATCACCCCCCTGTCATTGATTACCCCCCTGTAAAGCTCCATTCAGATGTCCGCATGATTTTTACGGATGCACTGATAGATGGATCGGATCCGCAAAACGCATCCGGACGTCTGAATGAAGCCTTACAGGGGCATGATCAATGACTGTGGTGATCACCCCATATAGACTCCCTGATTACCCCCCTGTCATTGATTACCCCCCTGTCATTCAGATGTCCGCATGATTTTTACGGATGCACTGATAGATGGATCGGATCCGCAAAACGCATCCGGACGTCTGAATGAAGCCTTACAGGGGCATGATCAATGACTGTGGTGATCACCCCATATAGACTCCCTGATCACCCCCCTGTCATTGATTACCCCCCTGTCATTGATTACCCCCCTGTAAAGCTCCATTCAGATGTCCGCATGATTTTTACGGATGCACTGATAGATGGATCGGATCCGCAAAACGCATCCGGACGTCTGAATGAAGCCTTACAGGGGCGTGATCAATGACTGTGGTGATCACCCCATATAGACTCCCTGATTACCCCCCTGTCATTGATTACCCCCCTGTAAAGCTCCATTCAGATGTCCGCATGATTTTTACGGATGCACTGATAGATGGAACGGATCCGCAAAACGCATCCGGACGTCTGAATGAAGCCTTACACGGGCGTGATCAATGACTGTGGTTATCACCCCATATAGACTCCCTGATCACCCCCCTGTCATTGATCACCCCCCTGTCATTGATCACCCCCCTGTCATTGATCACCACCCCTGTCATTGATCACCCCCCCTGTCATTGATCACCCCCCTGTCATTGATCCCCCCCCTGTCATTGATCACCCCTCTGTAAGGCTCCATTCAGATATTTTTTTGGCCCAAGTTAGCGGAATTATTTTTTTTTTTTCTTACAAAGTCTCATATTCCACTAACTTGTGTCAAAAAATAAAATCTCACATGAACTCCCCATACCCCTCACGGAATCCAAATGCGTAAAATTTTTTAGACATTTATATTCCAGACTTCTTCTCACGCTTTAGGGCCCCTAGAATGCCAGGGCAGTATAAATACCCCACATGTGACCCCATTTCGGAAAGAAGACACCCCCAGGTATTCCGTGAGGGGCATATTGAGTCCATGAAAGATTGAAATTTTTGTCCCAAGTTAGCGGAACGGGAGACTTTGTGAGAAAAAAATTAAAAATATCAATTTCCGCTAACTTGTGCCAAAAAAAAAAAATTTCTATGAACTCGCCATGCCCCTCATTGAATACCTTGGGGTGTCTTCTTTCCAAAATGGGGTCACATGTGGGGTATTTATACTGCCCTGGCATTCTAGGGGCCCCAAAGCGTGAGAAGAAGTCTGGTATCCAAATGTCTAAAAATGCCCTCCTAAAAGGAATTTGGGCACCTTTGCGCATCTAGGCTGCAAAAAAGTGTCACACATCTGGTATCGCCGTACTCAGGAGAGGTTGGGGAATGTGTTTTGGGGTGTCATTTTACATATACCCATGCTGGGTGAGAGAAATATCTTGGTCAAATGCCAACTTTGTATAAAAAAATGGGAAAAGTTGTCTTTTGCCAAGATATTTCTCTCACCCAGCATGGGTATATGTAAAATGACACCCCAAAACACATTCCCCACCTTCTCCTGAATACGGCGATACCACATGTGTGACACTTTTTTGCAGCCTAGGTGGGCAAAGGGGCCCATATTCCAAAGAGCACCTTTAGGATTTCACAGGTCATTTACCTACTTACCACACATTAGGGCCCCTGGAAAATGCCAGGGCAGTATAACTACCCCACAAGTGACCCCATTTTGGAAAGAAGACACCCCAAGGTATTCCGTGAGGGGCATGGCGAGTTCCTAGAATTTTTTATTTTTTGTCACAAGTTAGTGGAAAATGCTTATTTTTTTTATTTATTTTTTTTTCATACAAAGTCTCATATTCCACTAACTTGTGACAAAAAATAAAAACTTCCATGAACTCACTATGCCCATCAGCGAATACCTTGGGGTCTCTTCTTTCCAAAATGGGGTCACTTGTGGGGTAGTTATACTGCCCTGGCATTCTAGGGGCCCAAATGTGTGGTAAGGAGTTTGAAATCAAATTCTGTAAAAAATGACCTGTGAAATCCGAAAGGTGCTCTTTTGAATATGGGCCCCTTTGCCCACCTCGGCTGCAAAAAAGTGTCACACATCTGGTATCTCCGTAATCGGGAGAAGTTGGGGAATGTGTTTTGGGGTGTCATTTTACATATACCCATGCTGGGTGAGAGAAATATCTTGGCAAAAGACAACTTTTCCCATTTTTTTATACAAAGTTGGCATTTGACCAAGATATTTATCTCACCCAGCATGGGTATATGTAAAAAGACACCCCAAAACACATTCCTCAACTTCTCCTGAATACAGAGATACCACATGTGTGACACTTTTTTGCAGCCTAGGTGGGCAAAGGGGCCCACATTCCAAAGAGCACCTTTCGGATTTCACAGGTCATTTACCTACTTACCACACATTTGGGCCCCTAGAATGCCAGGGCAGTATAACTACCCCACAAGTGACCCCATTTTGGAAAGCAGAGACCCCAAGGTATTCGCTGATGGGCATAGTGAGTTCATGGAAGTTTTTATTTTTTGTCACAAGTTTGTGGAATATGAGACTTTGTTTGAAAAAAAAAAAAAAAAAAAAATCATCATTTTCCACTAACTTGTGACAAAAAATAAAAAATTCTAGGAACTCGCCATGCCCCTCACGGAATACCTTGGGGTGTCTTCTTTCCAAAATGGGGTCACTTGTGGGGTAGTTATACTGCCCTGGTATTCTAGGGGCCCAAATGTGTGGTAAGGAGTTTGAAATCAAATTCAGGAAAAAATGAGGAGTGAAATCCGAAAGGTGCTCTTTGGAATATGGGCCCCTTTGCCCACCTAGGCTGCAAAAAAGTGTCACACATCTGGTATCCCCGTACTCAGGAGAAGTTGAGGAATGTGTTTTGGGGTGTCTTTTTACATATACCCATGCTGGGTGAGATAAATATCTTGGTCAAATGACAACTTTGTATAAAAAAATGGGAAAAGTTGTCTTTTGCCAAGATATTTCTCTCACCCAGCATGGGTATATATAAAATGACACCCCAAAACACATTCCCCACCTTCTCCTGAGTACGGAGATACCAGATGTGTGACACTTTTTTGCAGCCTAGGTGGGCAAAGGGGCCCATATTCCAAAGAGCACCTTTCGGATTTCACAGGTCATTTTTTACAGAATTTGATTTCAAACTCCTTACCACACATTTGGGCCCCTAGAATGCCAGGGCAGTATAACTACCCCACAAGTGACCCCATTTTGGAAAGAAGAGACCCCAAGGTATTCGCTGATGGGCATAGTGAGTTCATAGAACTTTTTATTTTTTGTCACAAGTTAGTGGAATATGAGACTTTGTAAGAAAAAAAAAAAAAAGAAAAAAAATCATCATTTTCCGCTAACTTGTGACAAAAAATAAAAAGTTCTATGAACTCACTATGCCCATCAGCGAATACCTTAGGGTGTGTACTTTCAGAAATGGGGTCATTTGTGGGGTGTTTGTACTGTCTGGGCATTGTAGAACCTCAGGAAACATGACAGGTGCTCAGAAAGTCAGAGCTGCTTCAAAAAGCGGAAATTCACATTTTTGTACCATAGTTTGTAAACGCTATAACTTTTACCCAAACCATTTTTTTTTTACCCAAACATTTTTTTTTTATCAAAGACATGTAGAACTATAAATTTAGAGCAAAATTTCTATATGGATGTCGTTTTTTTTTGCAAAATTTTACAACTGAAAGTGAAAAATGTCATTTTTTTGCAAAAAAATCGTTAAATTTCGATTAATAACAAAAAAAGTAAAAATGTCAGCAGCAATGAAATACCACCAAATGAAAGCTCTATTAGTGAGAAGAAAAGGAGGTAAAATTCATTTGGGTGGTAAGTTGCATGACCGAGCAATAAACAATGAAAGTAGTGTAGGTCAGAAGTGTAAAAAGTGGCCTGGTCTTTCAGGGTGTTTAAGCACTGGGGGCTGAGGTGGTTAAAGCACTGCTGAGTTGCTGGTCCAGACACGACCGCTAGATGACACCAGGAGCTCAGACCTCTTGCTGTGACTCCTGCTGCCACTCCCCTTCTTCTGCCTGTGACAGAAACATTTTGGCCACTGCCCGTTTCCTTTGAAGGGCCTGTCACCTGTCTGTCTGACATACTGTATAATAAAATAATTAAATTAAAATAATACCCCCAAAAAAGGCCGTAGTATAATGTAACTTCACTGCAGAACAGCAATTAAGACGTATTCTTTTTCCTATTACTTCACCTCAAAAAAAGAAATAACAATCACTATTCACTGCAGAACGTACGTATATATTTTCTTTTAACACACCATGTAAATAACTGTAGTACAATGTAACTTCTCCGCAGAACGGCAATTAAGACGTTTTCTTTTTACTATTAATAAACCCCCCCAAAAAGTAAAACAATGTAAAATCAATGCAGAATGGCTAATAGGACATACGTATCTTCTCTCTTTCCTATTAATACACTCCATAAATGGCTGTAGTACAATGTAACTTCACAGCTGAACGGCAATTATGTCATATATTTTTTTCCCCCAATTAATACACCCTCAAAAAAAAGTTATACAATGTAAAAATCAACACAGAACGGCTAATAGGATGTACGTAAATGTCCTATTCATACACCCCGTAAATGGCTGTATCACAGAACTTGCACCCCAATAACAAGCAAGGTTTGCTGGAATTAGTGATGTATCATATAGTGCAAACAACCTAAAAGCAGTATAATAACTGCAATTTGGATCCCCAATTAGTGCAGCAAGGTGTAATAGAATCGCTCCTATTACCCAGGCTGTACACTATTGCACCCTGTTCTCTTTTTATAGTGTAGATGATTCCTCCTTATCCTTTCCCTACACCTTGATTAATCTTTACCTGAACTTGTAAATAGTTTTTTCAGCACAATGAAGTCTTTCCTAGCACTGTCCCTAGCGGCTGCTGACGTCTCTCCCTGCACTAAGTACACTGGAAAATGGCAGAATCCAAAATGGCTGAGGTTATTTATAGGGCTGTGACATCACAGGGCTGGCTGGCTGCTGATTGGCTGCATACATGGCATTGTGGGTGATCCCGCCTTCCGAGAGTTCCATGCTCCATGTCCTAACACGTGCAGCAGCCATTTTTAGCAAAAAATGTGATTCGTTACCACGAAGCGTGAGGAAATTCGGCTTCGGTGCAAATCAAATTTTTCCTGAATTTCGGATCGAATTCCACTTTGTCAACTTCGATTCGCTGATCTCTAATGTCAAGTTTTTTTTTCTTACTGGGTAGGATGGAGTAGGCTCTGTTAAAAAAACAAAGTGATCGGTCCACAGTATGATGGATGTCAACAGCACCCAACAGACACCACTGACTTATAGTAGACCCCTTTGTGTCAGGCTTCGTGATGGTGTCCATCGAAATGATGGGAAATACTGTTTCTTGCAGTGCTTTTCTTCTCAACTTGTGTGCAGGGTCTGCTGAAAGAGACTCTGATGAACGCAGTATGAAGGTACCCTACTAAGCATATGCCCCAGCAGAGTACTCCATTTTTAGTTTTTATGCATGCTTCTATGTCTGCACTGTGTGTAAGAGTTTAACACTGGGTTTTAGCGAATTCTTTTAACATGGTACAGAGTCTTAGTGCTATGGATGATGGATACAGTGCAGGATGATTTTGATAAAAGACAGGACAACCGAGATCTCCAGACTCCATGTACTGCGCTCACCCTGCAGGGGCTGCCAGCAGAATGCAATGTTATCTGGATGCAGTGCAGGCACAGTCTATCGTGATGTGCTGACAGAAGATCATGACAGCTCGTATCTGCAGAGGCAGACACAGGATTAATGGTAATGGTGCCTGCTGCTGTGTCCAGCAGGGGAAAACCCTGGGAATCTCAAATTCCTTAAGGATCTTAATGTGTACTTCAAACATGTGAAAAAAGAGCAATTCAAATGAGAATATTTTATCAGAGAATTGCTCTTTATGCCTTACTTTAAAATTGGTTTGTGAATGAAGCTCCAATACAATGTGTTATTTCCTCATTATCTAATATAATGTATATAGAAACATAGAATGTGTCGGCAGATAAGAACCATTTGGCCCATCTAGTCTGCCCAATATACTGAATACTAAGGATAGCCCCCGGCCCTATCTTATATGAAGGATGGCCTTATGCCTATCCCATGCATGCTTAAACCCCTTCACTGTATTTGCAGCTACGACTTCTGCAGGAAGGCTATTCCATGCATCCACTACTCTCTCAGTAAAGTAATACTTCCTTATATTACTTTTAAACCTTTGCCCCTCTAATTTAAAACTGTGTCCTCTTGTGGTAGTTTTTCTTCTTTTAAATATGCTCTCTTCCTTTACCGAGTTGATTCCCTTTATGTATTTAAAAGTTTCTATCATATCCCCTCTGTCTCTTCTTTATTCCAAGCTATACATATTAAGGTCCTTTAACCTTTCCTGGTAAGTTTTATCCTGCAATCCATGTACTAGTTTAGTAGCTCTTCTCTGAACTCTCTCTAGAGTATCTATATCCTTCTGGAGATATGGCCTCCAGTACTGCGCACAATACTCCAAGTGAGGTCTCACCAGTGTTCTGTACAGCGGCATAAGCACTTCACTCTTTCTACTGCTTATACCTCTCCCTATACATCCAAGCATTCTGCTGGCATTTCGTGCTGCTCTATTACATTGTCTTCCCACCTTTAAGTCTTCTGAAATAATTACTCCTAAATCCCTTTCCTCAGATACTGAGGTCAGGACTGTGTCAAATATTCTATATTCTGCCCTTGGGTTTTTACGCCCCAGGTGCATTATCTTGCACTTATCCACATTCAATTTCAGTTTCCAGAGTTCTGACCATTCTTCTAGTCTTCCTAAATCCTTTTCCATTTGGCGTTTCCCTCCAGGAACATCAACCCTGTTACATATCTTTGTGTCATCAGCAAAAAGACAAACCTTACCAGCGAGGCCTTTTGCAATATCACTTATGAAGATATTAAACAAAATCGGTCACAGTACAGATCCCTGTGGAACCCCACTGGTAACATTACCTTGTTTTGAATGTTCTCCATTGACTACAACCCTCTGTTGTCTGTCACTCAGCCACTGCCTAATCCACTCAACAATATGGGAGTCCATGCTCAATGACTGCAGTTTATTGATAAGTCTTCTATGTGGGACAGTGTCAAAAGCCTTACTAAAATCTAGATATGCGATGTCTACTGCACCTCCACCGTCTATTATTTTATTCACCCAGTCAAAAAAATCTATAAGATTTGTTTGACATGATCTCCCTGAAGTAAACCCATGTTGTTTTTCATCTTGCAATCCATGGGATTTTAGATGTTCCACAATCCTATCCTTTAATAGGGTTTCCATTAATTTGCCTACTATTGATGTCAGACTCACTGGTCTATAGTTGCTCGATTCCTCCCTACTACCTTTCTTGTGAATGGGCACGACATTTGCCAATTTCCAATCTTCCGGGACGACTCCTGTTACTAATGATTGGTTAAATAAATCTGTTAACGGTTTTGCCTTTATCTAATATTTATCTCATACTATATCTATTTATCTCACATCTCTCTAATATTTATCATCTCTATCTCATATCTCTCTTTACCTATCTATCTTATACCATATTTATCTGGTTTCTATCTCATATCCATTTATCTATCGGATATCTATGTATCAATCTCATATCCATGTATCTCATATCTCTGTCATATATCTCTCTCTCTCTATCCATCTAATCTCTATCTATCTCACATCTCTCTCTACCTATCCATCTATCATATTTATGATTATCTGATATCTAACGTCTCAATTTTTCTTTCATATAGAGAAAGAATCACGTCTTAGAGAAAACTGCATTCTGTGATATTCTTTATTATGTAAGTTCAGATTACTTTAAAAAAACAATTCATTGCTAAAAGGTTACAAGATGATTTTCAAGTACCCAATTTACTGTTCTCACATCAAATTCCAAATCTTTATTCATTTGTCAGGTAAGATGAATTTGACAACTTCCCAGTTTCACATGCACATAGCCTGTACTTCAGCACACAGAGTCCCTACTGATCTCAAAGCTTCTAGGGTAGAGTACTTCTGAAATACAGCATGGGCCGAGGTACATTATGGGCCTTTGGCATTCTATGTGGGCTGTGTTACAGATCTGTACACCACAAATCCTGCACAGGACTGAGGTCGAAGCACTGAAAAATGTATATCAAAATTGGCAAACCGATTCACCCTTCATTTAAGAACTTTTACTTGCCTAGTAATCTGCAAACAGAGCTACTGTGCCCTCTAATTGCTTAGCTTTTGGATATGGTCAGGTTAAAACATTGCATATCAATCTAGAAACTATAAAGATGGAAAATAAAATCTAACAAGACAAATAGAAAAATAGGTTTTTTTGCAACAGAAGTATCAAAAAAAATTAGGATTTTGTTATATTCAAAAATTATCGTTTATTATCCAAGAAAATCTATACAAAGAGTATTCACAGTTACAGTATAAAAATATAACTAGCTTATTTCTTCATATCCGAGTCCTTTCCAGAAGATGCAATTTATAAATAACTTATAGCTTAAATATTCTTATTAAATACAATGCAACATTTCTAAAAAAAAGTTAATGTTACAACCTAACCTCTTATCTACATCCAATCGAATGTCCTCCCGACAAGCTCAAAGAATTTCTTATTGGGTTCATAAAAGTAGTCACATAATTTCCCAAAAAGAACAGAGCTTATGTGTGGGTGAGCCCGTCCTTTGGACTCGTGTAAACAGCGCTCCCGACCACTGTCCCGTAAGCAGTAAAACCCTTTGGTCTTATTGAAGTAAAAATTGGATGCGTTGATTTGAGGGGAAAGGTTCAGAAACCTCTCTACCTTCTGAATTTCGGGGAACGGATCCTTAATCAAATAGTCACCATCAACAATGTGAATGTTTCGGAGTGGGAAGTATTTCAGCCAGTTTTCCATATAACTGTAATATAAACTCCTGTTTATGGCTTTGTAGTCGATATTGAGTTCACCATTTCTTAGAAGTAGACTCTCCACCGGAGGATAGGTCTTATTTTTCTGCAAGTGATTATAATAGACTTGGGTATAGTCTGATAAGACTCTCTCAATAGGGTCTCTTAAGATAAGCAAGATCTTAATGGTGCTGTTCATATTGTATATGCGTTCAGGAACATGAGTTGATGTGAAATAGGCTGGAGTCTTCTCCACTGTAAGTTGGTGAGAGTAGGAGAAAGGCATTTGGCTCAAGTACCAAGGTAGACCTTTCACGTACTGGTTTTCCCAGTCGAAGAAATGTATTTCACTCTCAGCCACCGCAATATCGGAATGTAGGCTGAGCATTTCTAACAGAGCCCTAGTCCCCCCTTTACGTACTCCAATAATAATGGTGTGCGGCAAATGCTGGTAGGTGCCATTGAGATGAGAGGTGTCCTTCAGCTCGTAAGCTGGAGAGGGTGATGTAAAGATCCTTACATCGATCGAGGTTGGCCGAGACAACACTCCTTGAGGCTGAATAAAGAAGAAGCACGCTCCAAAAAGTAGCAAGGCCATGTCTAATTTCGAGAGCTTGGTCTCAGTTAGAAAGTTGGTTCTCCATAGGTCTGGAACTGTAGAATTAGTAAAGTCTTCCTGCTTCTTTGTGCCTAGAATCTTTTTGTTAGTCACCTAGAAGAAATAAAACATATAAAACATTAGAAAGCAAGAATGTTTATGTAACTTTTTTTTTAAACAAAGAAATGAAATATGGACACACTATTACTTTAAGACTAGGTCTATAACTATGTGGTCAAAAAACCATGTCTTGCTACTATTCTCTAAGGTCAGATGGTTACCGTCATTACTATGCATCTAACTGTCGTTGGATTCCACAAAAGAGAAATGGGCAGCAGGTAATGGAATGGACAACTTGTACGTTATGACTTTATTTATTTTTTACAGACTGAAAATACACAGTGTGACGCCGATTTTAAGAAATATCTTTTACTGAATAACCCCTATCCACAGGACAGGGGATGTGTCTTCCCCCTTTAAATGGAGCAGCAGCCACCCATACACACTGCTGCTCTATTTAGCTCTATGGGACTGATTGAGATAGCTGAGTCGGTTATCTCCAGCATTCTCAGAGTTCAATGGAGCAGCAGTGCGTATGTGTGACCACAGCTTCATTTAAATGGAGGAACATGGGGCTCACAGTTCTCGTGTTTGGTAGGACTCCAGTGAATAACATATGCTTTATCCAGTGGATGGGGAATGTGTGTCATGGTACAACCTCTTTAAGGAAATGCACACTTTTTCTACAGTCTTATTAAAAGTTATGCAACTCTAATAATTGAACGATCGCATGAAAGAGTTGTCTGGTTTAGAAAACACATTTTCAAATAATCTACAATATTCCAGCATAAGTTAAAAAGGGAGGAAGACCTGTTCAGTATCTTCAACTATTAGCCAAAGTGGAGGAGAAACCTCTCACTTTGAAAGATCTGACATAAGCTACAGAGGCATCAACCGTTATCTTGCAATGCTTAATTTCACCTGTGGTGGCGCTGCAGGAACCTTCAGCCAGGTTTCTCTGCAGATTACAGATGGTAAATGGGGGTCCTGTAATCAGCTAATGGTGGGGCTCTTCTAACAAATCTGATTATATAAAGCAAGCGGATAATCCTTTTAAAGAGGACCTTTCACTTGTAAAAACAATGTGAACTAAGTATGCTGACATGTAGAGCGGCGCCCGGGGATCACACTGCACTTACTATTATCCCCGGGCGCCGCTCCTTTCTCCTGCTATGCCCTCCGGTACCTTTGCTCAGTAAATTATAGTAGGCGGTATCTTCCCTTGTCCTGTGGGCGTCTCCCCCTCCTAGGCTGCAGCGCTGGCCAATCGCAGCGCACAGCTCACAGCCTGGGAGGTTTTTTTCTCCCAGGCTGTGAGCTGTGCGCTGCGATTGGCCAGCGCTACAGCCTAGAAGAAGGAGACGCCCACAGGACAAGGGAAGACACCGCCTACTATAACTTACTGAGCGAAGGTACCGGAGGGCATAGCAGGAGAAAGGAGCGGCGCCCGGGGATAATAGTAAGTGCAGTGAGATCCCCGAGCGCCGCTCTACATGTCAGCATACTTAGTTCACATTGTTTTTACAAGTGAAAGGTCCTCTTTAAGTTATATTTGTACCCAAAAAAGAAATATCTATTACATGTAATGAAAAATTTAGCATAGCCATTGAGTTATTCAATACAATGTATCTGTATAGCGCTACCCATTGATTGTTCTTTTCCATGTTTATTCGTCCACCTAACTGAGGTGGTCACACATGCTCATTTCCATGCTCACCCCCAGCTGCAACTACTGTTAGAAGCTCTGATAAGCTGCAGCAGAAAAGACCAGCCTCCTGAGAATGGACACGCCCCCTGAACTGTGATAGGGAGACAGCTGCAGTGGAAAAGACACACCCCCTGAGCTGGCAGCCTGAAATAAGCTAGCAGATCAACTGCAGCAATGAATGGGGAGATCTCTGGATGCATGTGAGGTGCAGGGCTGGTTCTAGTTTTGTTACAAAAAGATGCTAGCATGGTGTCATGTACTATATGATGTCCGATTTTCATTTTTTACATCAATCCTGGTAAGACCCCTTTAAGGTTTGCTATTTGTGCGGAGTGGATTTTATTTTTTTTACAACAAAAGAGTTACTAATAATGAGCAATGTGTGGAATCTTGTAAAGCGGCTATTTTATGAATCGGAAATAAACATCTACTGTCAGAATGCCTTTTGGCGAGATATTTGAAATTCTTTCTGCTCTCTGATCCTTACATGCACATGAACCACTATATACATAGCTTGGTCTAAAGAATGGAAGACACCAGCAATTCATGTTTTTCATCATAAGATTAGACCACAGCTTCTTAAAAGAAAGAACATTTGAAAAGCAAATGTGTAAGTACTACGTTTACTAGGTCTAGATGTTCTAACACAGGGATCAGCAACCTTCAGCACTCCGGCTGCTGTGGAACTACAACTCCCAGCATGCAAACATGCTCAGCTGTTCTTCTAGTGAATGGAGCACTCTGGGAGTTGTAGTTTCCGAACACCTGGAGTGCCGGAGGTTGCTGATCCCTGTTCTAACATGAACATGAGCAGAAGAAATGTCATCATCCCACAACATTGCGGATTAATGTCTTTATTTCATAACTGGTTTCTTCTCTACTTGCTGTGAAGTTGTAACTTTCCTGAAGTTTATTTTGGTAAAATAAATTACTCTGCAAAAATTAACAGATTGATGTCGGACATATATTTACATTTATTCATTGTGTTGCAAACGACAATAATCAAGGGAGCCTGTCATCAACCTTATGCTGCCCATACTAAAGGCAGAATAAAGTAGAGACAGGCGAGTTTATTTCAGCGGTCTGTCATTTATAAGTTAAACGTAAGTGGTTTTTGGGGTTGGATAACCCCTTCAAGTAAAGGGAAGTGTTATTAGAAAATGACCTAGTGTTTAAATCAAGTTTTTATGTTAAAAAAAAATTTGGGGGATTTTTACATTTACCATGTCACTATATTTAATACTATATTTAAAAACAATCTTACAATTGTGAAGTATTCACACTGGCCAATAGAACTAATAATGTGCAAAGACTTCTGGTTGGAGATATGCTTTACAGCAGCCACATGGGCCCTGGACACAATAGACAGGATGGGACCTCTCTGAGGTTTTTCTAGGCATGCTCTGTGGCCTGTGTAGAGGTTAGGATGGAGTAGATAAACTGTGATATCACCTCTTGGGAATGGAGGATACTGTGTTATCTATGCAGAGGTGATATCTGTTGTTATAATCCTGCCTGAGATAATGAGCTGACTGCTAAAAAAGTGATCTTTACAGAATAGGAAGTCTTGACTTATCGTTAGGTCTAGTGGCCAGTGCAGAAATTGCCGGATTTATTTTTATATATAGTGACGTGGAAACATAAAAATGTGATTTAAACAATAAGTCATTTTCTGATGACATAATCCCTTCAAATCTAGCCATGCATCTTAGAATAGTTGTCATCTGAAGACTTGTGCTCAGCCAAATCCTCAAAAGAGAGAGGGAAATAAGTCCCCGCTAGACTCCTCTGGTGGCGGCTTATCTCCTGTAAGAACAAAGGATTGGTATGTTGAAATGCAAAACGCAAGATCCATCGCTTCCCCAAAGTCGAGCACCCCATGCACATCCGATGGTCGGCTGGTGTCACTGAAATCACTGGGCACCACCTACGCAGGGACTAGCAACCTCTGGCGCGCCAGCTGTTCTGAAACTACAACTCCCAGAATCCTGCTTTCACTTCTATGAGAGGTAAAAAGAAGAGACAATAAGTGTGCATGCTGGGAGCTGTAGTTTCACAGCAGCTGGCGTGCTGAAGGTGGCTAACGTGTATGAGCACCTTGACAGTACTCTCTTTCTGCTCTTTTACAGCACACAGATCCATTCCACTCATCACACTAGAAACTTATCTTAAAGGGGTTCTCCGCTTTGAAAAATACCTACTTGTTAAAGGGGTCTCATGCAGGGGCGGATTGGCCATAGACCTGAATAAAACTATGTGTCAAATGTCAAACACAATGGGGGAATTCTATTCCCCAGAAGTCAATGATTGACTTTTTGTCTTTATCAAAGAAAGTAAATATCAAGGCACTTAACCATTTCAAGATTGTGTAATATCCCATAGCGAAGCAGGCTCAAGAGCGCTCTGGTGAGTCACTAAAAGCTTAACCATAAATTAAAACTTTTTGCATTCTAAAAAGAGAATATTTCTACCACATCCGTGTCCTAAATAGAACCCTGTTAAAAGCTCTTCAGTCATGGAAGTCAAGTTCTAGATCAAGTCCCATAATACTTCGAGATGTTGTCAGTGTGAAACTGGCCTACCATAGTACCAGAAAATCCTATGGTGGGCCCAGAATGTGATACCTTAGTGATACAAAGGTCCAGGAGAAAAAAAGAAAAAAAAAAACATTTGAAGTTGCCTTTGGAAACAGTTGGAATTGGAATTAAGGCCCCAATAATAATTTCCTCTCCCTAGTCCGACCTTGGGTGTCATCAACAACATTCACATAGTACAAAATCAATAGTAACTTGTATTTTGTATTTTAACTCCAAGGATAAACTAAAAAATCATGGTACTTTCCCATTTGTTGACCTGTAAAGTGACGGTTGAGCTGTGGTCTCCAGGCTTTGGCTTGCCAATTGCTAAAAAACAAAACCTACACTGAGCAGACAATTCCAGGCCTTGCAACGCCTGGAGAGATTTCAAGGGGTTATCCAACAATGTACAGGTGATGGCCTATTCTCAGGATAGGCCATCACTATCTGACTGTTGGGGGTCAAACACTCTGCCCCCGGGCTGTTTCTCAGCAGCTCTTATTAGGACACATTGTGTAGTGGACGGAGCTGGTTACTGCGGCGCTGTTCTCATTCACTTCATTGGAAGCATCGCAGCAGTTACCAGCGCTATCCACTATACAATGGAGGAGCCGTGTACTTCCAGTGCTTACTTTCCTGGCTTATTTCCTAAGAACAAAAGGATCAAGCGTGTTGAAATCCAAAAGCCCAATCCTTCTCCAATGATATATGCCTTTGTGGGAGAGTTGGTAAACTCCCCCATACAAACTAGATGGTCATCTGGTTCCGCCAAATTTGGACTGGTGTGTGGCCACCTTTAGGCTTGGCATTGTTGAGGAACACACCTCTAGAGCATGGTTACTGGAGGCTATCATTATTATGACTTCTGTAGTCATGTTCCATCTGGTGACCTTACTTCCAAAATATATAGTCAGGTCCATAAATATTGGGACATCAACACAATTCTAAAACTTTTGGCTCTATACACCACCACAATGGGTTTTGGACAATGGATGTGCTTTAACTGCAGACTGTCAGCTTTAATTTGAGGGTATTTACATCTAAATCAGGTGAACGGTGTAGAAATTACAACAGTTTGCGCATGTGCCTCCTTGTTAAGGAACCAAAAGTAATGGGACAGAATAATAATCATAAATCAAACTTTCACTTTTTAATACTTGGTTGCAAATCCTTTGCAGTCAATTACAGCCTTAAGTCTGGAATGCATAGACATCACCAGACGCTGGGTTTCATCCCTGGTGATGCTCTGCCAGGCCTCTACTGCAACTGTCTTCAGTTCCTGCTTGTTCTTGGGGCATTTTCCCTTCAGTTTTGTCATCAGCAAGTGAAATGCATGCCCAATCGGATTCAGGTCAGGTGATTGACTTGGCCATTGCATAACATTCCACCTCTTTCCCTTAAAAAAACTCTTTGGTTGCTTTTGCAGTATGCTTTGGGTCATTGTCCATCTGCACTGTGAAGCGTCGTCAATGAGTTCTGAAGCATGTGGCTGAATATGAACAGATAATATTGTCCGAAACACTTCAGAATTCATCTTGCTGCTTTTGTCAGCAGTCACATCATCAAAAAATACAAGAGAACCTGTTCCATTGGCAGCCATACATGCCCACGCCATGACACTATCACCACCATGCTTCACTGATGAGGTGGTATGCTTATATCATGCACAGTTCCTTTCCTTCTCCATACTCTTCTCTTCCCATCACTCTGGTACAAGTTGATCTTGGTCTCATCTGTCCATAGGATGTTGTTCCAGAACTGTGCAGGCTTTTTTAGATGTTGTTTTGGCTAACTCTAATCTGGCCTTCCTGTTTTTGAGGCTCACCAATTGTTTAAATCTTGTGGTGAACCCTCTGTATTCACTCTGGTGAAGTCTTCTCTTGATTGTTGACTTTGACACACATACACCTACCTCCTGGAGAGTGTTCTTGATCTGGCCAACTGTTGTGAAGGGTGTTTTCTTCACCAGGAAAAGAATTGGTCTTCAACCACAGTTGTTTTCCATGGTCTTCCAGGTCTTTTGGCGCTGCTGAGCTCACCGGTGCGTTCCTTCTTTTTAAGAATCTTCCAAACAGTTGTTTTTGCCATCTCTCTGATGGGTTTGTTTTGTTTTTTCAACCTAATGATGGCTTGCTTCACTGATAATGACAGCTCTTTAGATCTCATCTTGAGAGTTGACAACAACAGATTCCAAATGTAAATTGCACACTTGAAATGAACTCTGGACCTTTTATCTGCTCATTGTAATTGGGATAATGAGGGAATAACACACACCTGGCCATGGAACAGCTGAGAAGCCAATTGTCCCATTACTTTTGGTCCCTTAACAAGTGGGAGGCACATATGCAAACTGTTGTAATTCCTACACCGTTCACCTGATTTGGATGTAAATACCCTCAAATTAAAGCTGACAGTCTGCAGTTAAAGCACATCTTGTTCATTTCAAATCCATTGAGGTGTTGTATAGAGACAAAAATGTTAGAATTGTGTCAATGTCCCAATATTTATGGACCTTACTGCAGATGGGTGTAAATGATAATTATTGCATCTAATAACTGTAAAATGAACTAAAAAGACTACAGCACAGTAGGTTTCACTTTATCAATGTCCCATAAGTTTTCACGTTCTACAGAACCAATTAATGCTTGACGACTTGGAGACATTCAGATCTCCGACTTTTCCTTAGTACTGTACAAGTGTACATCCTCCCATAGTCTTAAATTACCTTTAACATGTAGACAATCAATAGTGGAGAAACGTTGCCAGTGCTTTACTGGATTGAGTCTCAAAATTGATTGACAAATGACTCCATTGTACATCTCGGTACCGCTGATCCTCATACACATTAGCGAGTTACTTTATTAAGAAGGTTACTAAACTTACAAAAAAAAGTTTACTAAGGCCTGACATTTTACATCAACGCCAGTTTTTTTAAAATGTTCTGTACATACACATTTACTGTTTTTATATGCCTTAAATATATATATATATATATATAACACAAGAATATCCTTTTTGATCTGCAGTTCCATGTAGGTCTCCTTCCTTCTGAAATACTTTCTTTTTATAGTGGTACGTTATCTCAGGCGTGTCTGAGTCTCCTGTATTTTGAAGTGGACAAAGCTATAAAGGCCTGTTTCCTGGAAGATAGTAGATAGTTTGACAGTGACAGATTATGGTGCTCATGAACATTAGGTAAATGCTGGTAAGTAGCCGTGTCAATGGAATCACTAACACAAAATTCTGGCTACTTACATACTTTATCTTAAATATCTCTAGCTCTACAAGCCTCTAGAAATTTCAGAACATATAATGGAACAACCTCTGACCCAGCAATTAGCTGCTGTCACCTTAGAAAAAAAATTGTTAGCCGTTTATCTATATAGGAAGGTAGAAAAAGCCCGCCCAGTTCAGCATAAAAAAAATAAAATAAGGCCGGCTAGTTCAGCCTATAAAAAAAAAAAATAATAATTTGAAAGTCCGGCTACTTCAACCTAAAAATAAAAAATCCACCCAGTTAAGCCTAAAACAGACCGATCAGTTCAATCTAAAAATAAAAAGTCTGGCCAATTCAACCTAAAAATAAAGAAACTGCCCAGCCAAGTCTAAATAAAATAAAAGTTTAAAAAAAGTATGGCCATTTCAGCCTAGAAAATAAAGAAAAAACAACCAGCTATCTAAGGTGTATGGCTACCTTAAAGGGGTTATCTCATTTCAGCCAATGGCATTTATCATGTAGAGAAAGTTACTACAAGGCACTTACTAATGTATTGTGATTGTACATGTTGCTTCCTTTTCTGGCTGGATTTATTTTTACATCACATTATACACTGCGCGTTTCCATATATAAAAAAAAAAAAAAGTACCGTAAATACAGAAGAATCCATTGCCGTGAAGTAGAAAGAAGAAAATATTTGCAAGATCAAGCACACCATTCCATAAGACGACATGTATCTCTTTTCTACATCCAAGGTCATGAGGAATCCTGCATTTACTACAGAACAACCAAATCTTTTATAGATTCACTAAATTGTTACAGACCCGGGGGCGGAATCACTGCTTCCCGCAACTCCACCAGGTAACACCCAGTACACTCATGTACTGTATACAAGAACCTATTCCCTTGGCTTCTCTCCAGTTGTTTTCATTCTTAAAAAAGGATTGCATTATATGTTAACCGTACAATTTGTTGAGAGTACAACACCTGAGAAGGTGCAGGGACACCCCCCAACTGGTAACACCTAGCTGTCAATTTATTTGAGAATTGAATTCTAGTAGGAATAAGAGAGACTCTCTGCACACAGCTCTAAGGAAATACAAGGAGAGATGACAGGTCCTCATGGCCAAGGTCAGAATACCCACTGTATGCGGTGACCAGAGGTGGCCTCATGCACACAAACGTATTTTGCGGACCTCAAAATACATACGGTCGTGTGCAAGAGGCCTAAGCCTCATCCTCGGACGTGTGCTGTATGTGTTCTCCATTCATTTTAATGTGTGTATTCACACGTCAGTGTTTTTAGCACGGATGCATCCTCTATTTTGTCTGTGTTCAAGGATCCATCACGCCCATTATAGTCTATAGATCAGTGAGAATCACGGATGACATCCGTGTTTCACGGATCATTAGGAAGAGATGCTTTGAAAATTATTCTTCAGCTGTTCAGGGTCAGTGAAACACGGATGACACACGGACCCCACACGGGGATCTTTACGGAGGCATCGCTGACCACCTTTTCACAGATTTGAGCACGGACATATGAATGAGGCTTTACAGAGACAGTGTACCACAGCCTGCCATAAATGGCTGAGGTGGGAATACCCCTTTAACCCCTTAGTGTCCAGCCCATTTTGGGCCTTACTGACCAAGCGTTTTTTTTTTTTCCCTTTTTCATCGTCGCGTTCTAAGAGCTATAACTTTTTTATTTTTCCGTCTATATAGCTGTAGGAGGGCTTGTTTTTTGTGGGACAAGTTGTAGTTTTTAATGGCGCCATTTTGGGGTACACATAACTTTCTGATTAACTTTAACTCTTTCTGGGTGGGAGATGGGAAAAACAGCAATACTGCCACTGCGTTTTTACGTTATAAATTTTACGACGTTCATTTTTCGTTATAAATAACACAATATCTTTATTCTCTGTGTCAGTACGATTACAGGGATACCATTTTTTTCTCCCAGGCTGTGAGCTCTGCGCTGCGATTGGCCAGCGCTACAGCCTGGGAGAAGGAGACGCCGGCAGAACAAGGGCAGACTCCGCCTACTATAACCAAGTCCCCTAAGTCTCCGCCTACTATAACCCAGTGACCGAACATACCGGAGGACATGACGGGAGAACGGAGCGGCGCCCAGGGATAATAGTAAGTGCAGTGAGATCCCTGCGCGCCGCTGTATATGTCATGATACTTAGTTCACAATGTCAGGATCGGTGAAAGGTCCTCTTTAACCACCTCAGCCCCCAGTGCTTAAACACCCTGAAAGACCAGGCCACTTTTTACACTTCTGACCTACACTACTTTCACCGTTTATTGCTCGGTCATGCAACTTACCACCCAAATGAATTTTACCTCCTTTTCTTCTCACTAATAGAGCTTTCATTTGGTGGTATTTCATTGCTGCTGACATTTTTACTTTTTTTGTTATTAATCGAAATTTAACGATTTTTTTGCAAAAAAATGACATTTTTCACTTTCAGTTGTAAAATTTTGCAAAAAAAACGAGATCCATATAGAAATTTTGCTCTAAATTTATAGTTCTACATGTCTTTGATAAAAAAAAAATGTTTGGGTAAAAAAAAAATGGTTTGGGTAAAAGTTATAGCGTTTACAAACTATGGTACAAAAATGTGAATTTCCGCTTTTTGAAGCAGCTCTGACTTTCTGAGCACCTGTCATGTTTCCTGAGGATCTACAATGGCCAGACAGTACAAACACCCCACAAATGACCCCATTTCGGAAAGTACACACCCTAAGGTATTCGCTGATGGGCATAGTGAGTTCATAGAACTTTTTATTTTTTGTCACAAGTTAGCGGAAAAAGATGATTTTTTTTTTTTTTTTTTTTTTTCTTACAAAGTCTCATATTCCACTAACTTGTGACAAAAAATAAAAACTTCTATGAACTCACTATGCCCATAACGAAATACCTTGGGGTCTCTTCTTTCCAAAATGGGGTCACTTGTGGGGTAGTTATACTGCCCTGGCATTCTAGGGGCCCAAATGTGTGGTAAGGAGTTTGAAATCAAATTCTGAAAAAAATGACCTGTCAAATCCGAAAGGTGCTCTTTGGAATATGGGCCCCTTTGCCCACCTAGGCTGCAAAAAAGTGTCACACATCTGGTATCTCCGTACTCAGGAGAAGGTGGGGAATGTGTTTTGGGGTGTCATTTTATATATACCCATGCTGGGTGAGAGAAATATCTTGGCAAAAGACAACTTTTCCCATTTTTTTATACAAAGTTGGCATTTGACCAAGATATTTATCTCACCCAGCATGGGTATATATAAAATGACACCCCAAAACACATTCCCCACCTTCTCCTGAGTACGGAGATACCAGATGTGTGACACTTTTTTGCAGCCTAGGTGGGCAAAGGGGCCCATATTCCAAAGAGCACCTTTCGGATTTGACAGGTCATTTTTTTCAGAATTTGATTTCAAACTCCTTACCACACATTTGGGCCCCTAGAATGACAGGGCAGTATAACTACCCCACAAGTGACCCCATTTTGGAAAGAAGACACCCCAAGGTATTCCGTGAGGGGCATGGCGAGTTCCTAGAATTTTTTCTTTTTTGTCACAAGTTAGTGGAAAATTATGATTTTTTTTTTTTTTTTTTTTTTCATACAAAGTCTCATATTCCACTAACTTGTGACAAAAAATAAAAACTTCCATGAACTCACTATGCCCATCAGCGAATACCTTGGGGTCTCTTCTTTCCAAAATGGGGTCACTTGTGGGGTAGTTATACTGCCCTGGCATTCTAGGGGCCCAAATGTGTGGTAAGGAGTTTGAAATCAAATTCAGTAAAAAATGACCTATGAAATCCAAAAGGTGCTCTTTGGAATGTGGGCCCCTTTGCCCACCTAGGCTGCAAAAAAGTGTCACACATCTGGTATCCCCGTACTCAGGAGAAGTTGAGGAATGTGTTTTGGGGTGTCTTTTTACATATACCCATGCTGGGTGAGATAAATATCTTGGTCAAATGCCAACTTTGTATAAAAAAATGGGAAAAGTTGTCTTTTGCCAAGATATTTCTCTCACCCAGCATGGGTATATGTAAAATGACACCCCAAAACACATTCCCCACCTTCTCCTGAGTACGGAGATACCAGATGTGTGACACTTTTTTGCAGCCTAGGTGGGCAAAGGGGCCCATATTCCAAAGAGCACCTTTCGGATTTGACAGGTCATTTTTTTCAGAATTTGATTTCAAACTCCTTACCACACATTTGGGCCCCTAGAATGCCAGGGCAGTATAACTACCCCACAAGTGACCCCATTTTGGAAAGAAGACACCCCAAGGTATTCGCTGATGGGCATAGTGAGTTCATGGAAATTTTTATTTTTTGTCACAAGTTAGTGGAATATGAGACTTTGTATGAAAAAAAAAAAAAAAAAAAAAATCATCATTTTCCACTAACTTGTGACAAAAAATAAAAAATTCTAGGAACTTGCCATGCCCCTCACGGAATACCTTGGGGTGTCTTCTTTCCAAAATGGGGTCACTTGTGGGGTAGTTATACTGCCCTGGCATTCTAGGGGCCCAAATGTGTGGTAAGGAGTTTGAAATCAAATTCTGAAAAAAATGACCTGTCAAATCCGAAAGGTGCTCTTTGGAATATGGGCCCCTTTGCCCACCTAGGCTGCAAAAAAGTGTCACACATCTGGTATCTCCGTACTCAGGAGAAGGTGGGGAATGTGTTTTGGGGTGTCATTTTACATATACCCATGCTGGGTGAGAGAAATATCTTGGCAAAAGACAACTTTTCCCATTTTTTTATACAAAGTTGGCATTTGACCAAGATATTTATCTCACCCAGCATGGGTATATGTAAAAAGACACCCCAAAACACATTCCTCAACTTCTCCTGAGTACGGGGATACCAGATGTGTGACACTTTTTTGCAGCCTAGGTGGGCAAAGGGGCCCACATTCCAAAGAGCACCTTTTGGATTTCATAGGTCATTTTTTACTGAATTTGATTTCAAACTCCTTACCACACATTTGGGCCCCTAGAATGCCAGGGCAGTATAACTACCCCACAAGTGACCCCATTTTGGAAAGAAGAGACCCCAAGGTATTCGCTGATAGGCATAGTGAGTTCATGGAAATTTTTATTTTTTGTCACAAGTTAGTGGAATATGAGACTTTGTATGAAAAAAAAAAAAAAAAAATCATAATTTTCCACTAACTTGTGACAAAAAATAAAAAATTCTAGGAACTTGCCATGCCCCTCACGGAATACCTTGGGGTGTCTTCTTTCCAAAATGGGGTCACTTGTGGGGTAGTTATACTGCCCTGGCATTTTCCAGGGGCCCTAATGTCTGGTAAGTAGGTAAATGACCTGTGAAATCCGAAAGGTGCTCTTTGGAATGTGGGCCCCTTTGCCCACCTAGGCTGCAAAAAAGTGTCACACATCTGGTATCTCCGTACTCAGGAGAAGGTGGGGAATGTGTTTTGGGGTGTCTTTTTACATATACCCATGCTGGGTGAGAGAAATATCTTGGCAAAAGACAACTTTTCCCATTTTTTTTATACAAAGTTGGCATTTGACCAAGATATTTATCTCACCCAGCATGGGTATATGTAAAATGACACCCCAAAACATATTCCCCAACTTCTGCTGAATACGGAGATACCACATGTGTGACACTTTTTTGCAGCCTAGGTGGGCAAAGGTGCCCAAATTCCTTTTAGGAGGGCATTTTTAGACATTTGGATACCAGACTTCTTCTCACGCTTTGGGGCCCCTAAAATGCCAGGGCAGTATAAATACCCCACATGTGACCCCATTTTGGAAAGAAGACACCCCAAGGTATTCAATGAGGGGCATGGCGAGTTCATTGAAAAAAAAAAAATTTGGCACAAGTTAGCGGAAATTGATTTTTTTGATTTTGTTCTCACAAAGTCTCCCTTTCCGCTAACTTGGGACAAAAATTTCAATCTTTCATGGACTCAATATGCCCCTCAGCGAATACCTTGGGGTGTCTTCTTTCCAAAATGGTGTTATTTGTGGGGTGTTTGTACTGCCCTGGCATTTGAGGGTCTCCGCAATCATTACATGTATGCCCAGCATTAGGAGTTTCTGCTATTCTCCTTATATTGAGCATACGGGTAATGAGATTTTTTTTTTCCGTTCAGCCTCTGGGCTGAAAGAAAAAAATGAACGGCACAGATTTCTTCATTCGCATCGATCAATGTGGATGAAAAAATCTCTGCCAAAAAAAGAAAAAGGAGGGGAAAGGCGTCTGCCAGGACATAGGAGCTCCGCCCAACATCCATACCCACTTCAGCTCGTATGCCCTGGCAAACCAGATTTCTCCATTCACATCAATCGATGTGGATGAATAAATCATTGCCGGGATTTTTTTTTTTATATATACAAAGTGTTTGCCAAAGTATATGAACACCGCCACCTCCTCAGCTCATATGCCTCGGCAAACGTATCTTTTACTGCAGAGGAGAAATCTCGTCTTGCAGCGCCGCATACACCGACTTGCGTGTAATCTGACAGCAGCGCAATGCTTCTGTCCGAATGCACATCAGTGCTGCAGCTAGTCGATCGGTTGGTCCACCTGAAAGGTAAAAAAAACAAAACAAAAAAGAAAAAACCAGGCCGCAAAGCAATAACTTTATTAACTGTTGAACAGAACATAGAAACTTTTTTTAAACTTTTTTAACTGAACATTTAACTTTTTTACTTACCGGTATTTTTTTTTTTGTTTAGTTTTTTTTACCTTTTATAGAACAAACCTCTCCTTCCCCATGGGACAATGTGCAAAGCGCAAATCGCCCAAAGATGCGGCGAAGTACATTATGCACTTTATCCCAGGTGAAAGGAGAGGTTTGCAGCAGCTGTGAGTGAATGGGCTCTAATAGCCCTGTGTGCCTGTCCTGGTGAGATGTGATCCCTATGCTAGGTGTACCTGTGTGTGGTACTTCCGGAAACACTCTCCATAGCATAGGGCAGGGTGGTCAGCACAGTCAGGACAGAAATAGCGGGTGTCACGCCTTATTCCACTCCTGCTACAGACACGACATCTTTTTCGGGGTGACGGTTGGGTTGAGGTACCAGGAACGACACTGGGGAAATGTCGCTCGTGTAGACGGCTAACTACACTGGTGGATGGGGCCACGGAACCTCCTGGGTAAAGGAGGTTCTCGATGATCTCTTCCTGGAATTTGAGGAAGGATCCTGTTCTCCCAGCCTTACTGTAGAGAACAAAACTATTGTAGAGCGCCAATTGAATTAAATATACAGACACCTTCTTATACCAGCGTCTGGTTCTGCGGGAAACTAAATACGGAGACAACATCTGGTCATTGAAGTCCACCCCTCCCATGAGCGCATTATAGTCGTGGACACAGAGGGGCTTTTCAATGACACGGGTTGCTCGCTCAATTTGGATTGTCGTGTCTGCGTGAATGGAGGAGAGCATGTAAACGTCACGCTTGTCTCTCCATTTCACCGCGAGCAGTTCTTCGTTACACAAGGCAGCCCTCTGCCCCCTTGCAAGACGGGTGGTTACAAGCCGTTGGGGGAAGCCCACGCGACTAGTTCGCATGGTGCCACAGGCGCAAATCCGTTCTAGAAACAAATGCCTAAAGAGGGCCACACTTGTGTAGAAATTGTCCACATAAAGATGGTACCCCTTGCCGAATAAGGGTGACACCAAGTCCCAGACTGTCTTCCCACTGCTCCCCAGGTAGTCAGGGCAACCGACCGGCTCCAGGGTCTGATCTTTTCCCTCATAGATCCGAAATTTGTGGGTATAGCCTGTGGCCCTTTCACAGAGCTTATACAATTTGACCCCATACCGGGCACGCTTGCTTGGGATGTATTGTTTGAAGCCAAGGCGCCCGGTAAAATGTATTAGGGACTCGTCTACGCAGATGTTTTGCTCAGGGGTATACAAATCTGCAAATTTCAGGTTGAAATGGTCTATGAGGGGCCGAATTTTGTGGAGCCGGTCAAAAGCAGGGTGGCCTCTGGGACGGGAGGTGGTATTGTCGCTAAAATGCAGAAAACGTAGGATGGTCTCAAATCGTGTCCTGGACATAGCAGCAGAGAACATGGGCATGTGATGAATTGGGTGCGTTGACCAATATGACCGCAATTCATGCTTTTTTGTCAGGCCCATGTTGAGGAGAAGGCCCAAAAAAATTTTAAGCTCGGAAACTTGGACTGGTTTCCACCGGAAAGGCTGGGCATAATAGCTTCCCGGGTTAGCGGTTATAAATTGTGTGGCATACTGGTTGGTCTCTGCCACGACTAAGTCCAAGAGCTCCGCAGTCAAGAACAGCTCAAAAAATCCCAGGGCCGAACCGATTTGAGCCGTCTCAACCCGAACTCCAGACTGGGCGGTGAAAGGGGGAACTACTGGTGCGGCTGAAGTTGGTGACTGCCAATCAGGATTTGCCAGCACCTCAGGGACTCTAGGGGCTCTACGGGCCCGTCTTTGCGGTGGCTGCGACGGGGTAACTATTGCACGTGCCACCGTACCAGCTTCAACTGCCCTTCTGGTGCTCGCTACTTCACCAGGTTGTACGGCAGTGCTGGTACTAGGTCCAGGAAGGGCTGCGCTGCTGGTGTATGCCTCACCACGTGATCCGGCAGCGACAGCCCCACTCTGCTGCTCTTGAAGCGGATCCTGCGTAACCTGTGGTCTAGCGACATGGGGCCGGGTACGCCTGGTGCTGCCAGGGACCTCCACCTCCTCGTCCGAACTTTGGGTCAGAGAGCCACTGCTTTCCACAGGTTCATATTCTGACCCGCTAGATTCGTCAGATGAGGGTTCCCACTCCTCATCCGACTGGGTCAGAATCCTGTAGGCCTCTTCAGAAGAATACCCCCTGTTTGACATTTTGGACTACTAAATTTAGGGGTATTCCCTGAGACTACCCAAGAAAAAAAGCAAACCTGTCTTACAAAGGGGAGGCTAGCGAAGTACCGGAGGCTGCTGCGGTTGATAAAAAATATCAAAACTGATTTTTTTATCGCCGCAGTGCGTGTAAAATGAATGTGCAGTGATCAAAAAATAATAATTTTTTGTCACTGCGGTGGGGCGGGCGTGGGTGAACGCACGTGTGGGCGACCGATCAGGCCTGATCGGGCAAACACTGCGTTTTGGGTGGAGGGCGAGCTAAGGTGACACTAATACTATTATAGATCTGACCGTGATCAGTTTTGATCACTTACAGATACTATAAAAGTACAAATGCTGATTAGCGATACGCTAAACAGCGAATAAAAGTGACTGCGGTGCGGTGGGGTGGGCGCTAACTGACGCTAACTACCTAACCAAGGGGCCTAAACTATCCCTAAAACCTAACAGCCAATACCAGTGAAAAAAAAAAAGTGACAGTTTACACTGATCACTTTTTTTCCTTTCACTAGTGATTGACAGGGGCGATCAAAGGGGTGATCAAAGGGTTAATTGGGGTGCAGGTGGGTGATCTGGGGCTAAGGTGTAGTGTTTGGTGTACTCACAGTTCAGTCTGCTCCTGTGCTGGATCCAACCGACGAAAAGGACCAGCACAGGAGCAGACAAGCCATATAACAGATCATATTTACTAATATGATCTGTTATATGACTTTGGATTGGATTTTTTGAAAATCGCCAGCCTGCCAGCCAATGATCGTTGCTGGCAGGCTGGTGACGAACTTGTTCTTTGAATTTTGCCGGCCCGCGATGCGCATGCGCGGGCCGGCTTGGAGCGAAATCTCGCGTCTCGCGAGATGACGCGTATATGCGTGACTCTGCGCAGCGCTGCCACCTCCGGAACGCAATCCTGCGTTAGGCGGTCCGGAGGTGGTTAAAATGCAATGCACTATCCCTATAGTGCATTGCATTTTAATGTCAGTGCTATTCTGACATTGACCAGCAGGCTGCGCCTCGCTGGAAATTACTCAAGGCTGGTCTGGGGCCTACACGAGACCCCAGCCAGATGGAGTATTATCCTTATAATCTTTATCATTCATTATGGTTTAGCAATTTGTCAGTAAATTTTTTTTGATGTCTGTGATTTTTGCATAAGTTATCCATAAAAAAGATAAAATTCTGGCTGGCAACCCTGTGCCCAAGAAGTAGTCAAAATCCCAGCAGAGACCATATTCATGTATCTGATGTCACTGACGTACACGGCATTGCATTGCTACACAAGATCCACAGCACCAGCAGGGCTTACCTTAACCTACCACCTGAGATCTGGAGAAATCCCCTTTCCTAGGACACAACACCTTTAAGGCCCCTTTCACAAGGGCATCATATTTTTGGCCCGGATAAGAGGCGGTGCGTTGCGGGAAAATGCGCAATTTTTCCGCGCGAGTGCAAAACATTGTAATGCGTTTTGCACGCACGTGAGAAAAATCGGCATGTTTGGTACCCAAACCCGAACTTCTTCACAGAAGTTCGGGTTTGGGATCGGGGTTGTGTAGATTGTATTATTTTACCTTATAACATGGTTATAAGGGAAAATAATAGCATTCTGAATACAGAATGCATAGTACAATAGGGCTGGAGGGGTTAAAAAAAAAAAAATTATAATAATTTAACTCACCTTAGTCCACTTGCTCGCGCAGCCGGCATCTCTTCTCTTCTTTGCTGATTGCAGGAAAAGGACCTGTGGTGACGTCACTCCGGTCATCACATGGTCCATCACATGATCTTTTACCATGGTGATGGATCATGTGATGACCGGAGTGACGTCACCACAGGTCCTTTTCCTGCAATCAGCAAAGAAGGAGACAGAAGAGAAGCCGGGCTGCGCGAGCAAGTGGATTAAGGTGAGTTAAATTATTATTTTTTTAACCCCTCCAGCGATGTTTTACTATGCATTCTGTATTCAGAATGCTATTATTTTCCCTTATAACCATGTTATAAGGAAAAATAATAAAATGATCGGGTCTCCATCTCGATCGTCTCCTAGCAACCGCGCATGAAAATCGCACCGCATCCGCACTTGCTTGCGATTTTCACGCAGCCCCATTCACTTCTATGGGACCTGCGTTGCGTGGAAATCGCACAATATAGAGCATGCTGCGATTTACACGCAACGCAGAAGTGATGCGTGAAAATCACCGCTCATGTGCACAGCTCATAGAAATGAATGGGTCCGGAATACTCGCCCCTGTGAAAGGGGCCTAACTGTTGGCTACAAAACACACGCTGCAGCTGGAACAGGTTTAACACTGGGTAAACTTGGCATCAAAGCCTCATGCTGGGCACGGACCGCTTGCAGGTGTGGAATTATCGTTCCGGAAAAAAATAAAAGTGAATGGATTGATTTATGGGAAGATTTGTGTAAGTGACCTGAGTGCACACGGCTTGTCTTGTGACTAATCGACACTAACGGGTTCTCTATTTTTAACCCCTTCTCGCTCAGTGCCGTAATAGAAACTTGTTGCAAGCAGATAGGCAGCGCTCTGACACGTACTATTACAGCAGGATGGCTCAGAGGCTGTGCCAGCATCAGCTGTATTATATTATATATATTATATAGCTGGCCATCTGCTCTCACCCCCAGGATCGGTGATAACTCCTTATAGACTGTATGGCTGAATGTGTGACCTATGGATAGTGTGAGGATTTCCTACGACCCGCTGTAGTTCCAAGCACTGCTGGGATCTCCTCTCCTCCTCAGAGTACAAGCTTCTGAAAACGTAATGGTATGGCGAGTACCTATGCACAGACACTGAGAGCAAGGATTTAATATAATTAGATTATTCCACCCTAAAAGGGTTGTCTCACTTCAGTTTATCATGCATTTATCATGTAGACAAAGTTAGGCCTCATGCACACGACCGTAGTTATGGTCCGGCTCGGATGCGGACCCATTCACTTTAATGGGGGCCGCAAAAGATGCGGACAGCACTCCGTGTGCTGTCCGCATCCGTTGCTCCGTTCTGAGGCCCCGCAAAAAAAATAAAAAATATAGCATGTCCTATTATTGTCCATTTTGCGGACAAGAATAGGCATGTCTACAATGGGCCGCCCGTTCCATTCCGCACGGTTTGCGGACCGCAAAAAAAAACGGCACGGTCGTGTGCATGAGGCCTTAAAGGGATGCTCTGCCTTTTTCTTACTGATGATCTTTCCTTTGGTCACAGGCCAGTGACGTCACGACGAGGGATGAGCGAAACGACTTCGGATGAAACATCTGAAGTCAATTCGCATAATACTTTGAATACTGTACGAAGCAAGCGCTCCGTACAGTATTAGAATGTATTGGCTCCTATGAGCCGAAGTTATTACTTTGCATAATAACTTCAGAAATCAATTTCTACTGTAAAAAAGAAAAAACTCTGGTTTGATTCCAAGGTACCACTGTCTATGTGACAAATGCCATTTGATGAAGTGAGACAACGCCTTAAGGCTAGGGCAAAATGGTGACACTGGTTGTGGCCAGGATTGCAGCGTAGCGTTGATCCCATAGAAATGAATGGGATCACAGCGCAAGCCTCTTACTGCAATCTCATTCATTTGAATGGGATCATTGCTATACTATACTTCAATCCTGGCTGCGACCAGTGTCGCCATGTAGCCGGAGCCATAATGCTACTCGGAAGGCTAGTTGGATCCACTACCTGTTGATGGATATAGGTGTTACTGACTGATGTGTGTAATTGCAGGACAGTTACCTCCTTGATTTGGATTAGTGCAGTATTCACACACAATTCATTGACTTATCTCCATGAAAGACTAAAAGCGCGGAGATTCTGCACACCCATCGGCCATCAGTGGATCCAACACTGCGGCAGCAGAACTTTTTCATTCAACAGCCCGGACAACAATTGCTAGCGTCCCTATATCTCTGGTTGGACGTGTAAGGATGGATTAATCCCTGGGGTTCTCAGGCCCAATGTGACTTATTTGGATCAATAGGATATTCATCACTCACATCGATTGTTACGTTACAAATAGGTTTTGTTACAGTTTACTAAATCTTTACTACTTCATACTGACATAGCAATATATGAAGTCTGAATGCACTTTACCGTCAATTCTATTCATTTATAGAGGTCATTTTAATATTTTGTACAATAGGAATTCTTTTATGTGCAGCCCCCACTTGCAGAGCTGCCTAAGGGCCTCACTACACTCTACAATAGATGGCAATGATGTGATCCTGCCTATGATATGCCACCATGGCGGAGCAGCCTGGCAGGCAAATCCTCCTGTGACCACTTCAGTACATGTAGCATCATTGACTCAAATGGTTGTCACCCAGATAAAGTTAAAGGGAACATGTCACCAGCGACCTCTCAATCAAAATGTCTGCACAGACACATAGCTGTGGTTCACCTGATAAAAACACTGGTGCAAAGGTGACAACCTCATTGCACCAAAGGCCTAATCTGCATATTAAAGTGGCTCTGTCACCAGGATCAACCCTATTAAACCAGAAATACTGCCACTAATTCTTTTGTCTGTGTGCTAAACTTGTTGTATTCATATGCAAATGAGCACGTTGGAGCACCAGGGGGTGGGGCTGAATCCTTTGAGCACTGCTTTGTAACACCCCCTGTGCTCTGCACACTCCCCCCTTAACTTTGACTGACAGGGCTAGACATGCTGAGGGCAGAGATGTGTCCTAGCATCTACATATCATACGCTCCATGTACTATAGCTTCACCACACTGAGATCTGCTCAGAAAGCTAGTCTACATATTACCGCTTTATCCAGATAGAAATTTACCCAAGCGGAAATCATAACTTCAAGTCCCCAAAACAGGGATCGACAAAAAATAAATAAAAATAAAATACATAAAAATACTATCAAAACTGAGAAACATATGGAGGATTCTTCTATATAGTAGATCAGCTTTACCTCTCCTCACTGTCTGGCCCTCTGGCTGTAATGCCTCATTCACACAGTCAGTTTTCGGTCAGTGTTTTCCATCAGTGATTGTGAGCCAAAACCAGGATTAGAGCCTCCACAGACATAAGGTATAAGGGAAGGATCTGCTCCTGTTCTTTGTTTAGAGCCGAACCTGGTTTTGGCTCACAATCACTGATGGAAATCACTGACCGAACACTGACTGTGTGAACGAAGCCTAAGACAACTGGCTGCAGAAAGAGCCTCCCCACTATTGTCTGCAATAGGAGGCAAATAATGTGTAGCCTCTCCTTTGGATATACCCTACCCCTTAGGCTACTTTCACACTTGCGGCAGAGTGATCCGGCAAGCAGTTCCGTCGCCAAAACTGCCTGTCTGAGCCGTCAAAACTAGTGTTGAGCGAACTTGTGTTTTAAGTTCGGCGTCTAAAGTTCGGGTTATCGAAGTATCCCGTTATGGATTCTAAATTCCATTATGGTCCGTGGTAGCGGAATCCATAACGGGATACTTCGATAACCCGAACTTTAGACGCCGAACTTAAAACACAAGTTCGCTCAACACTAGTCAAGTCAGGATCCTGATCAGTCTTACAAATGCATTTAAATGCCGGATCCGTCTTTCCGGTGTCATCCGGAAAAAACGGATCCGGCATTTATTTTGTTCATGAATACCGGATCTGGCACTAATACATTCCTATGGAAAAAAATACATTCAGGCAAGTCTTCAGTTTTTTTGGCCGGAGATAAAACCGTAGCATGCTGCGGTTTTCTTTCTGTCCTGATCAGTCAAAAAGACTGAACTGAAGACATCCTGATGCATCCTGAACAGATTGCTCTCCATTCAGAATGCATGGGGATAAAACTGATCAGTTCTTTTCCGGTATTGAGCCCCTAGGACGGAACTCAAACCCAGAAAAGAAAAACGCAAGTGTTAAAGTATCCTTAGCCACCTGCTAGTCAAAAATGTAACATCAGAAGGAAATGGACACCCTAAAAACCAAAATGTACAGATGTCTTTATGGCACTTCTATCTAGTCAGTATTTCCAACAGGGAACTTGTACTTTACTTAAGCCTCATTCACACCTCAGTGTTCCACGGACGTGTGCTATATGTGTTCTCCACATATGTGTTCTCAGACATCAGTGTTTTAGCACGGTCCGTGTTTTCAGCACGGATGCACGCTCTATTTTGTCCGTGTTCACGGATCCATCACGTCCATTATAGTCTATGGCTCCGTAAAAACCACGGATGCCATCCGTGTTGTATCCGTGCTTCACAGGAAATTAGGAAGAGATGCTTTAAAATTATTTTTCAGCTGTTCAGTGTTAGTGAAACACGGACAGCAAAAAACAGACATGCGGACCCAACACGGATGCATCACTGACCACCTGCTCACGGATTTGAGCACGGACACGGATGTGGGAATCAGGCTTAACCAGGGCTTGAAGCCCCCGTATACCAGGGTTTTGAGATTTGCTGTACTCCCTAGTTGGTACTGAATCTAAAATAAATCTGAAAGTTACTTCAGCCACATACGGTAATTTGTCCTTGCTTCATTGCCAAAACTGAATCAGGAGCCGATACGACTAAAACCGCCATTGTCTCGTAGCTTCCAACGTTGCACTCTGCACTGAGCTGCACTGCCGCCGCGGTGGGTCGTGTTTGAAGGTCACCGTAGACAAGAGGTCTTACATTACACAAGCACAAAGATGCTACTTGTAAAGTACAGTTATTGATTTGTGCTCTAGCCTGTTACAGTTTTCTTTTCCATTTCCCACACTATGAAATGGATGTTCTGCAAATACATTTCCAATTTTCAGCCGAGGTTATTTCATTGTGCAGGATGTACACTGTGCTCCGAGGCTTCAGAGAACAGTTTGATGTCTGCGAGGGATCTCCGACAGCAAAATCTCCAACCAGCATCATAAGAAGAGATTGGAAAGAGGGGGAAATCTTTTAGAAGCCTCTGGTAGCCTCTCTGGCCAGTCTGACCCTACAGAAGGGGGTTTTATCCTCTGAAACGGGTTGTTAATCATTGCTGAAATAAAAAAATTTAAAAAAAAGATCCACTTCTTCTTCGTGTCCTCTTCTGGTTCCCAGCACCGAAGGGTCCTCTGTGTCTTACGGTCCCCATATACATTAGTTGTACTGTCAGCTGAACATAGCGATTTGGTCAGGACTGGCCAATGCAGTATTGTAAAAGGGGGACCAACGATTCTCCCCTGGAAAGAGAAGGGTTGGGAAAATTGAATTTTTTCACCCAATCCTTTGGCTCTCTCTTTCAATAAACCACCGCCAGAAGTGTCCTTCAGCGGTTTTCTCCTCTCTCCCCATTCAGAATACATACTTGTACACTCATGTAGAGCTAGTCAAGGGGGACGGAGCGGCAGTCCGGGGGCACACGTGAACTAGAGGCAGGACGGATCCGACAGCCTGTTCCGCCGCCGGACTCCCCTGCCGCTAGTGTCTAGACCTGCACCAGATTTATCACAGGGGCCCAGGCTGGATGATAGATGTATGTGTATGGGCCAAGTGAAGATGTATGGGCACCTTTAATAATAAAAAATTAACTATTTCCAGTTGTAAGAATAAGACAATGTTCTACTCCAAGACAAGAAGCAGGATCCATCATTTAATCTATGATGGACACAAGTTTTTAGGTCTGTGCTGGTTTTAATGCAAGCAATACAGATGGTGAAATCCATGGTAAGGCATGTCGAGGAGAGATTAAAAAAAATAAATAAAATTAAAATAGGTCATCCTGTATGTTTTTATTTTTTCTTATTGAGTGTAAGCATCTCGCCACTTTTTTGATGAGACATATAGCTTGTCACGCATGACCAGAGTGGGGTCTTTTGTTTGGAGGGATATCAGCAAATATAGAAATCAATGGGTGCCAGTTCTCTTCAAAGGAGGTACAGTAATGTAATATAGTCTCCTATTACAGCACATAAAGCTGCTGTCCACTGCTGATGAGACCCCCTGCCCCCATCTACGTCAACTTTATTCAGGGGACCCATGCAATCCAAAAGGGCCGTCAACCCCTTAACCAGCTGCTGCAGATTGACAGCGAGGACCCTAAACCTCAGCATCTAATGATACAGACGGCTCGCATGTAGGCAGAGCTTGCTGTAATCGGCTAAGTAGAAACAGATCTTACGGCGGCGGAGGTACGACTTCCATGTCCTGTCAGCTAACAATAATAATCCTATTTCCATCCTCATGCAAAACGGAAATCTGATAAGTACCACAAACGATGTAAAACAAGACAAGCTACAAAAAAAATATTGCAATCAACAATAATCAGTGAAATAGTCTGCTATGGAGAGCTTTCTGGGCAAAAAAAAAGAAAAAATAATAGAAAAGAAAAAAGGCAATAAATGCAGCAACCCCCATCAGGAATGCTGTCAATGTAGGAATGTCACATGCATTCCAACCCCCAGCATCCCTACAAGCGCAGGGCTTGCGATGCCTACATGAGCCAGGGTACAATGTATGCAAACCACACTGGGCAAGTTTACTTGCTGGAAGCGTTATTGAGTAAGTCTACGTCTACACGACGACATTTGTGTCAGTCTATGGCGTCGCACTGCAACATGCGACATGCTGCGACTGCGACGCAACAGTCGCAGAAAAATCCATCTCGAATGGATTTTCTGCGACTGTTGCGTCGCAGTATGTTGCAGTGCGACACCATAGACTGCCATTATAAAAATGGTTGCAACAGCTGAAGGGCCGCAGTTTGAGGATGCCTGCAAGAATACAACCGACTGGATCCGTCATGAACGGATCCGGTTGTATTATGTCTTCTATAGCCATGACGGATCCGTCATGAACACCATTGAAAGTCAATGGGGGACGGATCAGTTTTCGATTGTGTCAGAGAAAAACGGATCCGTCCCCATGGACTTACATTGTGTGTAAGGACGGATCAGTCTTGCTCCGCACCACATCGCGGACAGAAAAAACGCTGCTTGCATGGGACGCAATCAAACGGAATGCATTCTGGTGCGCTCCGGTTTCGTTCAGTTCAGTTTTGTCCTCATTGACAATGAATGGGGACAAAACTGAAGCGTTTTCCCCGCTATTCAGATCCTATGACGGATCGCAATTGCGGAATTGAAAACGCTAGTGTGAAAGTAGCCTAAAGCTTTACATGTCTGGAGTAGTGAGAAGTATTATAGAGGAGCAGTACAGTAACAGAATAGTAGTACGGAACAATAGCCAGACACTAAGGCCTCATGCACGCGGCACATTTTTGGCAGATCAGATGCGGATACATTCATCGCGGACAGCAGACCCGTGCTGTCCACATCCAGAAGCCCATTCTGTGGCCCTGCAAAAAAGGCAGCCGATATCAGTGTTTTGTTTTGCGGACCACAAAGACGGCTACGACGAAGCTGAGCGGAGCAGAACTCTACAGCAGCCATTATAGCCAGGCTGAACGGGCGGTTTCGCAACGACTTGTTCTTCAAGGGTTGGTCTGTGACCGTTCACATTTTGGATGACAATGGCGTGAGTTAATAAATCGACAACTTATCAATGGTCATCGCTTCTAGTCATGGCAATGTAATAGTCTGTAAGGCTACGTGTATCCGGCAACGCAGAGGTCATTTGGCACGAACGACTTTTGAGCTACAGCACCGGACAACCGCCGATATTGCCATTGTTTGGCATCTGTCACGCCTGTTCGGCCAGCGAAAAGTGGCCAATGGCCAACAAGAAATGGTCTTAATCACTCTTTTTCTGCTGCATGATCGGCTTAAAGGGATTCTGAACGTTGCATGTGCAGCATGTTATGGAGCAGGAGGAGCTGAGCAGATGGACATATCGTTTTTTGAAAAATGATTCATTGTAATTTGTAATTCATCGATTTAAAGGTTTAGGAGTCCACTGGGCAGTCCTAATCTGTTTGCCGGTCGTGTAGGGAAAACTGTCAATCACGAAGTAGGACCACCCACTGGACTCCTAAATGCATAATAACCAGAGATCCAAATGAATAAAATACAGGGTGGCCTACGAAAAAAGTAGCCCGCCTCCAATAAGTCCTTCTGCCCACTTTGATGCCAGTTTTCATGCCCAGAACCTGTTCGGGCCAGGCTGAACTCCACTGTATCTGATGCTGGACATCACCCTCTGTATGTTGGCAGTGCGAAATCAGTGGTCCGATTTCATTTAACCCCTTAAAAACACCAGTTACTTATTCAGATCAGTGAAAAGTGTCCGTCTGCCCACTTTGATGCCAGTCTTCAGGCCCAGTTAAAGGAGTTATCCCATCTTAGACAATGGGGGCATATCGCTAGAATATGTCCCCATTGTCTGATAGGTGCGGGTCCCACCTCTGGGACCTGCACCTACAAGGAGAACGGGAGCGGTGCGCTCCCATTCACTTCAATGGGAGAGGCGGGAAGCTGCGCCTGGTGGTGAGCTGGGAAATGGGAAAGCCGGGGTCCTTCAGCCACAACTTTCCCCGGTTCCTTTCTCCTTGTAGGTGCGGGTCCTAGAGGTGTGACCCGCACCTATCAGACAATGGGGGCATATCCTAGCGATATGCCCCCATTGTCTAAGATGGGATAGCCCCTTTAAGAATTAACTGTTAAAGTGCTGCAAGCGGTATCGTCCAAGATAATCCGACGTGATGTAAACGGGGAGCACTTTCGGCATCTTTTGTGACTTGTGGGTAATTAAAGAAAAACAATCCACTTGCTCGTTCATCTTGCCATACTATTGCTGGAGGCGGGCGAGTTATCCTGAAATGTTTCCCACAAAACTGTACAGTATATCCGTCTGCTCAGCTCCTCCTGCTCTCTAACGTGCTGCCCAGAGATAGGACTGTATGTAAAACATGGCGGAGAGGACGGTCCTACCTCCACATCTTCAGTTCTCAGAGCCTCCAGAAACACTTCCATACATTAGCAGCTCCTCTTCGTTCTAATGGCCTCACAGGCTGGATTCTTGTTGGCAGAGCAAAGGTCCGCTCATGATGAATGATAGCAGATTTACTCACACAAGGGCGAACGCTTTTTTACAACTTTTGCACAGTTGCATATTAACCGCCATGTGTTTGTGCTAAATGATAAGTCCCATAAAGTAAATGAACAGCCAACTGCAGGGAAAAAAAAACTCCTAAAATGAACCGTGGCTGGTGGAGACCCAATGTTCCCAAAATCTGCTGGACCATACATGACACAGACCTCGGTGCCCCATACACTCAGCACGGTAATGGGCAGCATAGTGGAAGGACTCTATGGCTTAATGAGGATCATCTCCACATTGTAACACCATGTTTTAGGCTTCACATTCTGGGCTGATAAAATTTTAATTTCAATCTTTAGAAAAAGGTTGAGCTACAAAACTCCTGCATGGAGACAAATGATACTTCTTGCAGCTGCCACTAGGGGGCGCTTATACATTTACTGCATGTTGTGATATTATTGAAGTCAATGGGGGTCATTTATCAAACTAGTGTGAAGTAGAAATGGCTTAATTTCCCACAGCAACCAATCAGATTGATCCTTTTATTTTCCAAAGAAGCTGTGAAAATGAAAGGTGGAATCTGATTGGTTGCTATGGGCAACTAAACCAGTTCTACTTTACACCAGTTTGATAAATCTCCCCCAATGTATACCCATATGCCGTTAGCTCCATCTAGTGGTGGTACCAGGCAGACAGAATCATCTAAATTTGTTTTCTCATGAACATGTGTCCCCTATTAGACGATAATAGTTAATAAACGTGTGATCACTGGTACCCCCAACGATCATGAGAACAGGGGTCTGCAAGTCCATTGTGTAAATGGAGCAGTGATAACTCATGGAGAACACCCCTCCAATCATACACAGGACTCAAGGACCCCCATTCTTATAATTAGTGATGTTTCCAGCAGACAAATCCCTAATGATCATATGTTTCACCTTCTCTATCCATCTCTCATATCTATCTATCTATCTCCCTCATATCTACCCATTTATTATCTATCTACCTCATATCTATATATCTATCTCTCATATCTATCAAATATTCACCTGGGAAAATGACAGGCGACGGAACACAAGTCACGACCCCTTTATTGGCCATTTTGGTACAATTTTAGAGAATCTACCTCCCTCCTAACGTGCATTTACCCTTCAAGAATGGGTTAACGATAAGTCATTAGGCTTTCTACCTTCCTCCAGATCAGTGTCCCTTTCACTTGGCTGCACTTGATGCCCACCTCTTTCCGTTACCCCCTATAGGCTTGGCATGGTTTGCTATGGGCATGCACTGGCACCTCTCCACTCAATCCATGCAGGAGGTCAAGGTGTACCCGCTCTCCCGATGAGCGGAGGTCCCAGAAGAGATGCCCCTTGGCTATGCTATAAATGCATTTGGTGAGGAACCCTCTTTACTTAACAGGGTTGGTTAAAAGTTAGTTAAAAGTCCTAATCTGCCTTAGAAGTTCCCCGCCTGCTGTAGGGATTGGCAGACCTCACACCCCATTCCCCGCCTGCTGTAGGGATGGCAGACCTCACACCCCATTCCCCGCCTGCTGTAGGGATGGCAGACCTCACACCCCATTCCCCGCCTGCTGTAGGGATTGGCAGACCTCACACCCCATTCCCCGCCTGCTGTAGGGATGGCAGACCTCACACCCCATTCCCCGCCTGCTGTAGGGATGGCAGACCTCACACCCCATTCCCCGCCTGCTGTAGGGATGGCAGACCTCACACCCAATTCCCCGCCTGCTGTAGGGATGGCAGACCTCACGCCCCATTCCCCGCCTGCTGTAGGGATGGCAGACCTCACACCCCATTCCCCGCCTGCTGTAGGGATGGCAGACCTCACACCCCATTCCCCGCCTGCTGTAGGGATGGCAGACCTCACACCCCATTCCCCGCCTGCTGTAGGGATGGCAGACCTCACACCCCATTCCCCGCCTGCTGTAGGGATGGCAGACCTCACACCCCATTCCCCGCCTGCTGTAGGGATGGCAGACCTCACACCCCATTCCCCTCCTGCTGTAGGGATGGCAGACCTCACGCCCCATTCCCCGCCTGCTGTAGGGATGGCAGACCTCACACCCCATTCCCCGCCTGCTGTAGGGATGGCAGACCTCACGCCCCATTCCCCTCCTGCTGTAGGGATGGCAGACCTCACGCCCCATTCCCCGCCTGCTGTAGGGATGGCAGACCTCACGCCCCATTCCCCGCCTGCTGTAGGGATGGCAGACCTCACGCCCCATTCCCCGCCTGCTGTAGGGATGGCAGACCTCACACCCCATTCCCCGCCTGCTGTAGGGATGGCAGACCTCACGCCCCATTCCCCGCCTGCTGTAGGGATGGCAGACCTCACGCCCCATTCCCCGCCTGCTGTAGGGATGGCAGACCTCACACCCCATTCCCCCCCCCCCCCCGCCTGCTGTAGGGATGGCAGACCTCACACCCCATTCCCCTCCTGCTGTAGGGATGGCAGACCTCACACCCCATTCCCCTCCTGCTGTAGGGATGGCAGACCTCACACCCCATTCCCCTCCTGCTGTAGGGATGGCAGACCTCACACCCCATTCCCCTCCTGCTGTAGGGATGGCAGACCTCACACCCCATTCCCCCCCCGCCTGCTGTAGGGATGGCAGACCTCACACCCCATTCCCCGCCTGCGGTAGGGATGGCAGACCTCACACCCCATTCCCCTCCTGCTGTAGGGATGGCAGACCTCACACCCCATTCCCCGCCTGCTGTAGGGATGGCAGACCTCACACCCCATTCCCCGCCTGCTGTAGGGATGGCAGACCTCACACCCCATTCCCCGCCTGCTGTAGGGATGGCAGACCTCACACCCCATTCCCCGCCTGCTGTAGGGATGGCAGACCTCACACCCCATTCCCCTCCTGCTGTAGGGATGGCAGACCTCACGCCCCATTCCCCGCCTGCTGTAGGGATGGCAGACCTCACACCCCATTCCCCGCCTGCTGTAGGGATGGCAGACCTCACGCCCCATTCCCCTCCTGCTGTAGGGATGGCAGACCTCACGCCCCATTCCCCGCCTGCTGTAGGGATGGCAGACCTCACGCCCCATTCCCCGCCTGCTGTAGGGATGGCAGACCTCACGCCCCATTCCCCGCCTGCTGTAGGGATGGCAGACCTCACACCCCATTCCCCGCCTGCTGTAGGGATGGCAGACCTCACGCCCCATTCCCCGCCTGCTGTAGGGATGGCAGACCTCACGCCCCATTCCCCGCCTGCTGTAGGGATGGCAGACCTCACACCCCATTCCCCCCCCCCCCCCCGCCTGCTGTAGGGATGGCAGACCTCACACCCCATTCCCCTCCTGCTGTAGGGATGGCAGACCTCACACCCCATTCCCCTCCTGCTGTAGGGATGGCAGACCTCACACCCCATTCCCCTCCTGCTGTAGGGATGGCAGACCTCACACCCCATTCCCCTCCTGCTGTAGGGATGGCAGACCTCACACCCCATTCCCCCCCCGCCTGCTGTAGGGATGGCAGACCTCACACCCCATTCCCCGCCTGCGGTAGGGATGGCAGACCTCACACCCCATTCCCCTCCTGCTGTAGGGATGGCAGACCTCACACCCCATTCCCCTCCTGCTGTAGGGATGGCAGACCTCACACCCCATTCCCCTCCTGCTGTAGGGATGGCAGACCTCACACCCCATGCCTCTGTCAGCGGTGGGATTAGTCCACTGATCCGTCAGTCCTGGAAAGTGACCAGCCATAATAAAAGCCATACAGCCAATAAATGTATCGTTCACACAGTAAGGACGCAGCAGCTGTCAACCACTGGGGCTGCGGCTGTCAGATTTACTGTATTAATACAGCAGGACATAAGAAAAGGCGTAAGAAACTAGAAGTGCTGGATAATAAACGATATAACGTACTGGCTGAGAGCTCCATAAGCAAAATGATCATCGGCAGCCGTCGGTATGTGGCGTGTGCATCCAGGTCACTGACTCATCCGTCACACACAGAACTATTACACAATTATACATTTCCAAACAGAAAAACGTGCAATAAAGAGCCAATAATAAAACTTCAATGGATTTATAGAATTCATGTCCAGTCATTATAAGAGATGATGGCAGCGCTCAGCAACCTCCCGCACTCCACGCCAATCACTTCTGTGGGAGTTAGAAGAACAGACCAGCATGTCTGCATGCTGGGAGTTGTAGTTCTACAGCAGCTGGAATGCAGGAGACCCCAGGTCTATGGTATATCAATGTGTCTGTATATGTAAGATAGATAGATAGATAGATAACACATAGATAATAGATAGATAGATAGATAGATAGATAGATAGATAGATAGATAGATAGACAGATATGAGATAGATAGATAGATAGATAGATTGCCTGAATTAAGTGGAGTCCCATGTAAAAAGCTCTACAAAGATGTTCTGCAGCAGCCACATAGCTAGCCCTGGCTGTAGGTGTACTGTATGTCTCCAGTGAGCCGGAAAGTTACTCCGAGAACTTACCTGGTGTGCTGGGAGCCGTCTACACCGGGGCTGTGCTCATGGCTGGCACCTCTCCTGGCACCTCATGCAGGTGCCCTTGTCACGAGCAGACGTGCGCCCTCTTCTAGGTCCGGGCTGTGTGACGTGCGCAGGTCTCCCCGCCCATCCTGTCAGCCCCGCACCTCAGGAGGCCGCCCCGCCCCCTCCTGCCGGGAGTGCCGCTGATACAATGCGCCCAGGTGACAGTGGCCGGTGACTGAGGGAGTGCAGTCTTCAGCTCATGTGCTGCCTGCTTGCTGACTGACTGCTGCCTTCCTGCTTGCTGACTGACTGCTGCCTTCCTGCTTGCTGACTTCTGCCCGCTGCCCGCTGCCTGCTGCCTGCCCCGCACTCAGCACTAGTGTTGTACCTCTGCGGGGTGCTCCCGGCTGTAGCCTCCTCTACTACCGTAGTGTGCGGGGTATACGCGCACCGCAGCAGCGGGAGCACAAAGGCAGGACTACACCTGCGTGCGGGGGAGCGGATGATGAGCGTTCACACCCTGCGTCTTGTGATACTACAAGTTATCAGTCATGTAGAAAGGCTATGTATATATAGAATGACAGGGGTAGTTATAGAGGTACAAAGCTCCGAGTGCGCTGACAAAGACCGAGAACTGTGCAAAAGGGCTGTGATACATACCATGTCTGCCTGTCTATCTACCCAGTGGTATGCCTATGGTGTTTGGCATCCAAGGTGGGTCCTTTCTCTGGCACCACCACCAGTGTTCCCTCTAAGCCTTGGCAGCTGCTCAGCGGTGGGCACAGCGCCATCAAAGGTGGGCGATAGGAAAACCTAAGATAATTGTCACATCTAAGAGCATACAGTGTAAGTAAGGGCTCTTTCACACTTGCGTTGTTGTGTTCCGGCATAGAGTTCCGTCGTCGGGGCTCTATGCCGGAAGAATCCTGATCAGGATTATCCTAATGCATTCTGAATGGAGAGAAATCCGTTCAGGATGCATCAGGATGTCTTCAGTTCCGGACCGGAACGTTTTTTGGCCGGAGAAAATACCGCAGCATGCTGCGCTTTTTGCTCCGGCCAAAAATCCGGAACACTTGCCGCAAGGCCGGATCCGGAATTAATGCCCATTGGAAGGCATTGATCCGGATCCGGCCTTAGGCTAAACGTCGTTTCGGCGCATTGCCGGAGCCGACATTTAGCTTTTTCAGAGTGGTTACCATGGCTGCCGGGACGCTAAAGTCCTGACAGCCATGGTAAGTGTAGTGGGGAGCGGGGGAGCAGTGTACTTACCGTCCGTGCGGCTCCCCGGGCGCTCCAGAGTGACGTCAGGGCGCCCCAAGCGCATGGATCACGTGATCCATGTGATCACGTCATCCATGCGCATGGGGCGCTCTGACGTCATTCTGGAGCGCCCCGGGAGCCGCACGGACTGTAAGTATACCTCTCCCCCGCTCCCCGCTCCTACTATGGCAACCAGGACTTTAATAGCGTCCTGGGTGCCATAGTAACACTGAACGCATTTGGAAGACTGTTCCGTCTTCAAATGCTTTCAGTACACTTGCGTTTTTCCGGATCCGGCAGGCACCTTCGGCAAGTGGAGTACACGCCGGATCCGGACAACGCAAGTGTGAAAGAGGCCTAAGGCTACTGTCACACTGGCGTTTCTGGGTCTAACTGTGAGATCTGTTTCAGGGATCTCACAAGCGGCCCCAAACGGATCCGTTCAGCCCCAATGCATTCTAAATGGATAAGGATCCGCTCAGAAGGCATCAGTTTGGCTCCGTTCAGCCTCCATTCCGCTCTGGATGCGGACACCTGAACGCTGCTTGCAGTATTTTGGTGTCCGCCTGACGATGCGGAGCCAAACGGATCCGTCCTGACTTACAATGTAAGTCAAAGGGGACGGATCCGTTTTCACTGACACAATATGGTGCAATTGTAAACGATTCCGTCCCCCATTGACTTTCAATGTAAGTCAGGACGGATCCGTCTGACTTACACTTAGACTTTTTTTTGATAGAGTAAGGGTCCATTCACACGTCCGTTTTTTCTTTCCTGATCTGTTCCGTTTTTTCTGGAACAGATCTGGACCAGATCTGGACCCATTCATTTTCAATGGGTCCTGGAAAAAAACGGACAGCACAATGTGTGCTGTCCGTTTCCGTTGTTCCATTCCGCATGTCCGTTTAAATATAAAACATGTCCTATTCTTTTCCTGAAAAATCGGATCCTGGTACAATACAAAGTCAATGGATCCGCAAAAAACGGAAGACATACGGATGTCATTCCGTATGTCATCCGTTTTATACGGAATCCGTTCCTGGAAATTACATTTTAATTTTTTTTTTTTTTTTTTTTCCCAAGAAATCCAAACAACTTTATTTGCTTATTGAAATTTATACATGTTTCCGTTTTTTGCGGATCCGCAAAAAACGGATGACATACGGAAACATTTTCAGGAACAACGGATCCGCAAAAAACGGACAGAAAATCGGATTATAGAAAAATACTGACGTGTGAATGTAGCCTAATGCAGACGGATCCGCACCTAAACGCAGGTGTGAAAGTAGCCTAACCCCTGCACCATCCCTATAATACAGTATAATCCCTGCACTATGCTGTGTAATATACATTATAATCCCTGCACCATGCTGTGAAATATACATGATAATCCCTGCACTATGCTGTGTAATATACATGATAATCCCTGCACCATGCTGTGAAATATACATGATAATCCCTGCACCATGCTGTGTAATATACATGATAATCCCTGCACCATGCTGTGTAATATACATGATAATCCCTGCACTATGCTGTGAAATATACATGATAATCCCTGCACTATGCTGTGTAATATACATTATAATCCCTGCACCATGCTGTGTAATATACATGATAATCCCTGCACTATGCTGTGTAATATACATGATAATCCCTGCACCATGCTGTGAAATATACATGATAATCCCTGCACTATGCTGTGTAATATACATGATAATCCCTGCACCATGCTGTGTAATATACATGATAATCCCTGCACTATGCTGTGTAATATACATGATAATCCCTGCACCATGCTGTGTAATATACATGATAATCCCTGCACCATGCTGTGTAATATACATGATAATCCCTGCACTATGCTGTGTAATATACATTATATTCCCTACACCATGCTGTATAATACAGTATAATCCCTGCACCATGATGTGTAATATACATGATAATCCCTGCACCATGCTGTGTAATATACATGATAATCCCTGCACCATGCTGTGTAATATACATGATAATCCCTGCACTATGCTGTGTAATATACATGATAATCCCTGCACCATGCTGTGTAATATACATGATAATCCCTGCACCATGCTGTGTAATATACATGATAATCCCTGCACTATGCTGTGTAATATACATGATAATCCCTGCACCCTGCTGTATAATACAGTATAATCTCTGCACCATGCTGTGTAATATACATGATAATCCCTGCACCATGCTGTGTAATATACATGATAATCCCTGCACTATGCTGTGTAATATACATTATATTCCCTACACCATGCTGTATAATACAGTATAATCCCTGCACCATGCTGTGTAATATACATGATAATCCCTGCACCATGCTGTGTAATATACATGATAATCCCTGCACCATGCTGTGTAATATACATGATAATCCCTGCACCCTGCTGTATAATACAGTATAATCTCTGCACCATGCTGTGTAATATACATGATAACCCCTGCACCATGCTGTGTAATATACATGATAATCCCTGCACCATGCTGTGTAATATACATTATATTCCCTACACCAGTGGTGGGCAAACTTTTTTGTCAACTGAGCCAAATATCGCCGAAACCACGATTGAATTTTTTTTTGAGAGCCACATTTTTAAAACCTAAAATATATAGGAAGGAAGCACATGCTGAAGTGAATGGGTCCAGGATCCGGGATATGAGTGCTACAGTGTGCTTCCGTGGTGCTTCTGGCTGTGCCTCCGCTGCAATTGTAATAGACATGTCTGATTTACATCTACATATCCACAAGTATTTTAGCTTCTGTACCTTTCATACTGCAGCCATGGACGCAGTCATACACGCACTCTCCACATACATGGACGCAGTCATACACGCACTCTCCACATACATGGACGCAGTCATACACGCACTCTCCACATACATGGACGCAGTCATACACACACTCTCCACATACATAGATGCACTCATACACGCACTCTCCACATACATGGACGCAGTCATACACGCACTCTCCACATACATGGATGCAGTCATACACACACTCTCCACATACATGGACGCAGTCATACACGCACTCTCCACATACATGGATGCACTCATACACGCACTCTCCACATACATGGACGCAGTCATACACGCACTCTCCACATACATGGACGCAGTCATACACGCACTCTCCACATACATGGACGCAGTCATACACGCACTCTCCACATACATGGACGCAGTCACACGCACTCTCCACATACATGGATGCAGTGATAGACACACTCTCCACATTCATGGACGCAGTCATACACGCACTCTCCACATACATGGACGCAGTCATACACACACTCTCCACATTCATGGACGCAGTCATACACGCACTCTCCACATACATGGACGCAGTCATACACGCACTCTCCACATACATGGACACAGTCATACACACACTCTTCACATACATAGATGCACTCATACACACACTCTCCACATACATGGACGCAGTCATACACGCACTCTCCACATACATGGACGCAGTCAGACACGCACTCTCCACATACATGGACGCAGTCATACACACACTCTCCACATACATGGATGCAGTCATACACGCACTCTCCACATTCATGGACGCAGTCATACACGCACTCTCCACATACATGGATGCAGTCATACACGCACTCTCCACATACATGGACGCAGTCATACACGCACTCTCCACATACATGGACGCAGTCATACACTCACTCTCCACATTCATGGACGCAGTCACACGCACTCTCCACATACATGGACGCAGTCATACACGCACTCTCCACATACATGGACGCAGTCACACGCACTCTCCACATACATGGATGCAGTGATAGACACACTCTCCACATTCATGGACGCAGTCATACACGCACTCTCCACATACATGGACGCAGTCATACACGCACTCTCCACATACATGGACGCAGTCATACACGCACTCTCCACATACATGGATGCAGTCATACACGCACTCTCCACATACATGGAAGCAGTCATACACGCACTCTCCACATACATGGACGCAGTCACACGCACTCTCCACATACATGGATGCAGTCATACACGCACTCTCCACATACATGGACGCAGTCATACACGCACTCTCCACATACATGGACGCAGTCACACACACTCTCCACATACATGGATGCAGTGATAGACACACTCTTCACATACATAGATGCACTCATACACACACTCTCCACATACATGGACGCAGTCATACACGCACTCTCCACATACATGGACGCAGTCATACACGCACTTTCCACATACATGGATGCACTCTCCACATACATGGACGCAGTCATACACACACTCTCCACATACATGGACGCAGTCAGACACGCACTCTCCACATACATGGACGCAGTCACACGCACTCTCCACATACATGGATGCAGTGATAGACACACTCTCCACATTCATGGACGCAGTCATACACGCACTCTCCACATACATGGACGCAGTCATACACGCACTCTCCACATACATGGACGCAGTCATACACGCACTCTCCACATACATGGATGCAGTCATACACGCACTCTCCACATACATGGAAGCAGTCATACACGCACTCTCCACATACATGGACGCAGTCATACACGCACTCTCCACATACATGGACGCAGTCACACACACTCTCCACATACATGGATGCAGTGATAGACACACTCTTCACATACATAGATGCACTCATACACACACTCTCCACATACATGGACGCAGTCATACACGCACTCTCCACATACATGGATGCACTCTCCACATACATGGACGCAGTCATACACACACTCTCCACATACATGGACGCAGTCAGACACGCACTCTCCACATACATGGACGCAGTCATACACGCACTCTCCACATACATGGATGCAGTCATACACGCACTCTCCACATACATGGACGCAGTCATACACTCACTCTCCACATTCATGGACGCAGTCACACGCACTCTCCACATACATGGACGCAGTCATACACGCACTCTCCACATACATGGACGCAGTCATACACGCACTCTCCACATACATGGACGCAGTCACACGCACTCTCCACATACATGGATGCAGTGATAGACACACTCTCCACATTCATGGACGCAGTCACACGCACTCTCCACATACATGGACGCAGTCATACACGCACTCTCCACATACATGGACGCAGTCATACACGCACTCTCCACATACATGGATGCAGTCATACACGCACTCTCCACATACATGGAAGCAGTCATACACGCACTCTCCACATACATGGACGCAGTCACACGCACTCTCCACATACATGGATGCAGTCATACACGCACTCTCCACATACATGGAAGCAGTCATACACGCACTCTCCACATACATGGACGCAGTCACACGCACTCTCCACATACATGGACGCAGTCATACACGCACTCTCCACGTACATGGACGCAGTCATACACGCACTCTCCACGTACATGGACGCAGTCATGCACACACTCTCCACATACATGGACGCAGTCACACGCACTCTCCACATACATGGACGCAGTCACACGCACTCTCCACATACATGGACGCAGTCATACACGCACTCTCCACATACATGGACGCAGTCATACACACACTCTCCACATACATGGACGCAGTCATACACGCATTCTCCACATATATGGACGCACTCTCCACATACATGGACGCACTCATACACACACTCGACATATACATAGATGCATTCATACACAGACTCTCCACATACATGGACGCAGTCATACACTCACTCTCCACATTCATGGACGCAGTCACACGCACTCTCCACATACATGGACGCAGTCATACACGCACTCTCCACATACATGGACGCAGTCATACACGCACTCTCCACATACATGGACGCAGTCACACGCACTCTCCACATACATGGATGCAGTGATAGACACACTCTCCACATTCATGGACGCAGTCATACACGCACTCTCCACATACATGGACGCAGTCATACACGCACTCTCCACATACATGGATGCAGTCATACACGCACTCTCCACATACATGGAAGCAGTCATACACGCACTCTCCACATACATGGACGCAGTCACACGCACTCTCCACATACATGGATGCAGTCATACACGCACTCTCCACATACATGGAAGCAGTCATACACGCACTCTCCACATACATGGACGCAGTCACACGCACTCTCCACATACATGGACGCAGTCATACACGCACTCTCCACGTACATGGACGCAGTCATACACGCACTCTCCACATACATGGACGCAGTCATGCACACACTCTCCACATACATGGACGCAGTCACACGCACTCTCCACATACATGGACGCAGTCACACGCACTCTCCACATACATGGACGCAGTCATACACGCACTCTCCACATACATGGACGCAGTCATACACACACTCTCCACATACATGGACGCAGTCATACACGCATTCTCCACATATATGGACGCACTCTCCACATACATGGACGCACTCATACACACACTCGACATATACATAGATGCATTCATACACAGACTCTCCACATACATGGACGCAGTCATACACTCACTCTCCACATTCATGGACGCAGTCACACGCACTCTCCACATACATGGACGCAGTCATACACGCACTCTCCACATACATGGACGCAGTCATACACGCACTCTCCACATACATGGACGCAGTCACACGCACTCTCCACATACATGGATGCAGTGATAGACACACTCTCCACATTCATGGACGCAGTCATACACGCACTCTCCACGTACATGGACGCAGTCATACACGCACTCTCCACATACATGGACACAGTCATACACACACTCTTCACATACATAGATGCACTCATACACACACTCTCCACATACATGGACGCAGTCATACACGCACTCTCCACATACATGGACGCAGTCAGACACGCACTCTCCACATACATGGACGCAGTCATACACACACTCTCCACATACATGGATGCAGTCATACACGCACTCTCCACATTCATGGACGCAGTCATACACGCACTCTCCACATACATGGATGCAGTCATACACGCACTCTCCACATACATGGACGCAGTCATACACGCACTCTCCACATACATGGACGCAGTCATACACTCACTCTCCACATTCATGGACGCAGTCACACGCACTCTCCACATACATGGACGCAGTCATACACGCACTCTCCACATACATGGACGCAGTCACACGCACTCTCCACATACATGGATGCAGTGATAGACACACTCTCCACATTCATGGACGCAGTCATACACGCACTCTCCACATACATGGACGCAGTCATACACGCACTCTCCACATACATGGACGCAGTCATACACGCACTCTCCACATACATGGATGCAGTCATACACGCACTCTCCACATACATGGAAGCAGTCATACACGCACTCTCCACATACATGGACGCAGTCACACGCACTCTCCACATACATGGATGCAGTCATACACGCACTCTCCACATACATGGACGCAGTCATACACGCACTCTCCACATACATGGACGCAGTCACACACACTCTCCACATACATGGATGCAGTGATAGACACACTCTTCACATACATAGATGCACTCATACACACACTCTCCACATACATGGACGCAGTCATACACGCACTCTCCACATACATGGACGCAGTCATACACGCACTTTCCACATACATGGATGCACTCTCCACATACATGGACGCAGTCATACACACACTCTCCACATACATGGACGCAGTCAGACACGCACTCTCCACATACATGGACGCAGTCATACACGCACTCTCCACATACATGGATGCAGTCATACACGCACTCTCCACATACATGGACGCAGTCATACACTCACTCTCCACATTCATGGACGCAGTCATACACTCACTCTCCACATTCATGGACGCAGTCACACGCACTCTCCACATACATGGACGCAGTCATACACGCACTCTCCACATACATGGACGCAGTCATACACGCACTCTCCACATACATGGACGCAGTCACACGCACTCTCCACATACATGGATGCAGTGATAGACACACTCTCCACATTCATGGACGCAGTCACACGCACTCTCCACATACATGGACGCAGTCATACACGCACTCTCCACATACATGGACGCAGTCATACACGCACTCTCCACATACATGGATGCAGTCATACACGCACTCTCCACATACATGGAAGCAGTCATACACGCACTCTCCACATACATGGACGCAGTCACACGCACTCTCCACATACATGGATGCAGTCATACACGCACTCTCCACATACATGGAAGCAGTCATACACGCACTCTCCACATACATGGACGCAGTCACACGCACTCTCCACATACATGGACGCAGTCATACACGCACTCTCCACGTACATGGACGCAGTCATACACGCACTCTCCACATACATGGACGCAGTCATGCACACACTCTCCACATACATGGACGCAGTCACACGCACTCTCCACATACATGGACGCAGTCACACGCACTCTCCACATACATGGACGCAGTCATACACGCACTCTCCACATACATGGACGCAGTCATACACACACTCTCCACATACATGGACGCAGTCATACACGCATTCTCCACATATATGGACGCACTCTCCACATACATGGACGCACTCATACACACACTCGACATATACATAGATGCATTCATACACAGACTCTCCACATACATGGACGCAGTCATACATGCGCTCACCATATACATAGATGCACTCATACACACAGTCACCACATACATGGGCGCACTTATACACACAGTCACCACATACATGGACGCACACATATACAATACACATATATAGACACCAGGCTTTCCTGCTGTGCCTCTCCCCCATACTCTAATGCCTCTGCACTTGTGCCATGCAGGATAGCAGGGAAGCTGGATGACATTTCATGATATAATTCACCCAGCTTTCCTACTGTACTGCAGGTCACATGTGCACAGTCTGGGAAAGCTGAATATAACCGCAGTAATTCCCCTGCTACTCACATCACTAGTGCAGTTGTGGCAATGCAACTGATGTTCAGCTTGCTGGGCATGGAAGATTGGAAGGTTCAGGCTGCAGGAATCGTGGGTAGAAAAGGGGGCGGGGCTATTATAGCTCCGCCTACACCGGGCCATCCTGTTGCTGGTCACTGTCCAACTGAGGAGAGGGAGAGGCGGAGCAATGTCACTGATGTCAGGAGGTCAGTGACAGAGGTGCAAGGGCAGGACTCTGGACCCGGGGCAGGACTCTGGACCCGGTGCAGGAGCAACACGCCCTCTCTTGCTTTGTGGAACGCAAATGCGTCCCACAGGCAAGATTCCTCTGTAGTGCAGGATGGGTTGGTTTCGCCTTGGGAGCCTGCACCAAAGAGCCGCATTGAAGGGTCTAAAGAGCTGCACTTTGCCGACCACTGCCGTACACCATGCTGTATAATATACATGATAATCCCTGCACTATGCTGTGTAATATACATTATATTCCCTACACCATGCTGTGTAATATATATATTATATTCCCTACACCCAGGGCCGGTGCAAGGATTTTTGCCGCCCTAGGCAAGATATAAATTGACGCCCCCCCCTTATCAGATGATCTGCCCATATCATGACATCACATATGTTCCACCCGTTTCTCAGCATTTAAATTAAAAGAGAGTTATATGTTGCAATAAAGCCCCCTATTAAGAATGGTGGAGAATATCTACCATAACTTAAAGAGGACCTTTCACCGATTCTTACCCTATGAACTAAGTATACATACATGTGGAGCGGCGCCCGGGGATCTCACTGCACTTACTATTATCCCCGGGCGCCGCTCCGTTCTCCTGCTATGTCCTCCGGTATCTCCGTTCCCTAAGTTATGGTAGGCGGAGTCTGCCCTTGTTCTTCTGTAGCGCTGGCCAATCGCATTGCAGAGCTCACAGCCTGGGAGAAAATAACCTCCCAGGCTGTGAGCTCTGCGCTGCGATTGGCCAGCGCTAGGGCAGACTCCGCCTACCATAACTTAGGGACTGGTATCTCCGCCTACTATAACTTAGTGAGCGGAGATACCAGAGGACATAGCAGGAGAACGGAGTGGCGCCCAGGGATAATAGTAAGTGCAGTGAGATCCCCGGGCGCCGCTCTACATATCTGTATAGTTAGTTCATAGGGTGAAAGGTCCTCTTTAAAGGGCTTTTGTCACCCCACTAAACAGTTTTTTTTTGGGTTACTTATAATCCCTATACTGCGATTTATGCATACATACTGTAATTAATCATTTTGGTTCAGCAGATTATGTTAAAAACGTACTTTTAAAATATGCAATAGACCTTGCTGGTAGCAGCCGCATCCTCCTATCCTAAAGACGCCCCCTCCGCATGCTGATTGACAGGGCCAGCGGACGGGATCTCTCTCTGCTGGCCCTGTTTGCATTCAAAATCTGGCGCCCGCGCCGTACCTGTCTTCAGTCGGCGCAGGCGCACTGAGAGGCGGACGCTCGGCCGCTCCATCCTCAATGCGCCGATGACGTCACATCTACACCCGGCGCAGGCGCATTGAGAAGGGGGACGCTCGCTCGGCGCTCCTTCCTCAATGCGCCTGCGCCGGGTGTAGATGTGACGTCATCGGCGCAGGCGCATTGAGGAAGGAGCGGCTGAGCGAGCGTCCGCCTCTCAGTGCGCCTGCGCCGACTGAAGACAGGTACGGCGCGGGCGCCAGGTTTTGAATGCAAACAGGGCCAGCAGAGAGAGATCCCGTCCGCTGGCCCTGTCAATCAGCATGCGGAGGGGGCGTCTTTAGGATAGGAGGATGCGGCTGCTACCAGCAAGGTCATTTGCATATTTTAAAAGTACGTTTTTAACATAATCTGCTGAACCAAAATGATTAATTACAGTATGTATGCATAAATCGCAGTATAGGGATTAAAAGTAACAAAAAAAAAAAAAACAGTTTAGTGGGGTGACAGAAGCCCTTTAAGCCATAGCTAAAGATGACTTTTACAGAAGAAACTGTACAGGGAGTGCAGAATTATTAGGCAAGTTGTATTTTTGAGGATTAATTTTATTATTGAACAACAACTATGTTCTCAATGAACCCAAAAAACTCATTAATATCAAAGCTGAATATTTTTGGAAGTAGTTTTTAATTTGTTTTTAGTTTTAGCTATTTTAGGGGGATATCTGTGTGTGCAGGTGACTATTACTGTGCATAGTTATTAGGCAACTTAACAAAAAACAAATATATACCGATTTCAATTATTTATTTTTACCAGTGAAACCAATAGAACATCTCAACATTCACAAATATACATTTCTGACATTCAAAAACAAAACAAAAACAAATCAGCCACCTTTCTTTGCAAGGACACTCAAAAGCCTGCCATCCATGGATTCTGTCAGTGTTTTGATCTGTTCACCATCAACATTGCATGCAGCAGCAACCACAGCCTCCCAGACACTGTTCAGAGAGGTGTACTGTTTTCCCTCCTTGTAAATCTCACATTTGATGATGGACCACAGGTTCTCAATGGGGTTCAGAGCAGGTGAACAAGGAGGCCATGTCATTAGATTTTCTTCTTTTATACCCTTTCTTGCCAGCCACGCTGTGGAGTACTTGGACGCGTGTGATGGAGCATTGTCCTGCATGAAAATCATGTTTTTCTTGAAGGATGCAGACTTCTTCCTGTACCACTGCTTGAAGAAGGTGTCTTCCAGAAACTGGCAGTAGGACTGGGAGTTGAGCTTGACTCCATCCTCAACCCGAAAAGGCCCCACAAGCTCATCTTTGATGATACCAGCCCAAACCAGTACTCCACCTCCACCTTGCTGGTGTCTGAGTCGGACTGGAGCTCTCTGCCCTTTACCAATCCAGCCACGGGCCCATCCATCTGGCCCATCAAGACTCACTCTCATTTCATCAGTCCATAAAACCTTAGAAAAATCAGTCTTGAGATATTTCTTGGCCCAGTCTTGACGTTTTAGCTTGTGTGTCTTGTTCAGTGGTGGTCGTCTTTCAGCCTTTCTTACCTTGGCCATGTCTCTGAGTATTGCACACCTTGTGCTTTTGGGCACTCCAGTGATGTTGCGGCTCTGAAATATGGCCAAACTGGTGGCAAGTGGCATCTTGGCAGCTGCACGCTTGACTTTTCTCAGTTCATGGGCAGTTATTTTGCGCCTTGGTTTTTCCACACGCTTCTTGCGACCCTGTTGACTATTTTGAATGAAACGCTTGATTGTTCGATGATCACGCTTCAGAAGCTTTGCAATTTTAAGAGTGCTGCATCCCTCTGCAAGATATCTCACTATTTTTGACTTTTCTGAGCCTGTCAAGTCCTTCTTTTGACCCATTTTGCCAAAGGAAAGGAAGTTGCCTAATAATTATGCACACCTGATATAGGGTGTTGATGTCATTAGACCACACCCCTTCTCATTACAGAGATGCACATCACCTAATATGCTTAATTGGTAGTAGGCTTTCGAGCCTATACAGCTTGGAGTAAGACAACATGCATAAAGAGGATGATGTGGTCAAAATACTCATTTGCCTAATAATTCTGCACTCCCTGTATATTGTGGGGCACAGTGTAGGCTATATGTGTATAACATAAACATATTTCATATGAAAACTTACAGTTACTTGGCTTGGCCCTTGGGGATCTCGGACTCCACTTCCACACTTTGTCCGGGGGCTCGGTGGAGCTGATGTGTTTTATCCTAATGAGAAAGATTTCATAATAAGGATTTGGAGAAGGGGCAGAGGGATAGCAGAGCAGGGAGAGGCTGGTGCTGCTACTAGGGGGTCATACCATGGGGGAGCAGTAAAGCCCACCATAATGCCCTCCCCCCCCCAGTAGAAATAATTCTCCTTATATTGTGACAGTGCAAAAAATACCCCCTTTTAATGCCCCCAGTTGAGCTAATGTCCCCATAGTGCCCCCATAATGTGCCAGTATAAAATACCCCTATATAGTGCCCCCAGTAAATGCCCCCATAGTGATCCTCTCCCCCCTCCCTCCTAGTGCCCCCCATAATGTACCAGTATAAAATGCCCCATATATAGTGCCCCAGTAGATATAGTGCCCTCAGTGTCCCCCATAATTTGTAAGTATAAAATACCCCTTCTCAGTGCCCCCGTAGATGACCCCATAGTGCTCCTCTCCCACCTTCCCCATAGTACCCACCATAATGTGTCCCAGTATAAAATGCCCCTATACAGGGCCCCCATATAAAATAGCAGTTCTTTGTGGCCTCAGTAGATGCCCCTATAGTGCTCACCAATAATGTGCCAGTAATAAGTGCCCCCAATGTGCCAGTAATAAGTGCCCCCATAGATGTCCCCCAATAATGTGCCAGTAAAATGTGCCCTCATAGATGCCCCCAATCATGTGCCAGTAATAAGAGCCCCCCCACCATCATGTGTCAGTAACAAGAGCCCCCCTATATCATATGCCAGTAGCCAGAGCCCCCCCTATATCATGTGCCAGTAGCCCCCCCTATATCATATGCCAGTAGCCAGAGCCCCCCTATATCATGTGCCAGTAGCCAGAGCCACCCCTATATCATGTGCCAGTAGCCCCCCCTATATCATATGCCAGTAGCCAGAGCCCCCCTATATCATGTGCCAGTAGCCAGAGCCACCCCTATATCATGTGCCAGTAGCCCCCCCTATATCATATGCCAGTAGCCAGAGCCCCCCTATATCATGTGCCAGTAGCCAGAGCCCCCAATATCATGTGCCAGTAGCCAGAGCCCCCCCTATATCATGTGCCAGTAGCCAGAGCCCCCCCATATCATGTGCCAGTAGCCAGAGCTTCCCCATATCATGTGCCAGTAGCCTGAGCTCCCCCATATCATGTGCCAGTAGCCTGAGCCCCCCCTTCAACATGTGCCAGTAGCCATAGGCCCCCCTATCATGTGCCAGTAGCCATAGGGCCCCCCCTATCATATGCCAGTAGCCATAGGGCCCCCCTATCATGTGCCAGTAGCCATAGGGCCCCCCCTATCATGTGCCAGTAGCCAGAGCCCCCCATTATGTGCCAGCCCAGTAGCCACCAGTATTGACAACAACAACAAAAAAAAACACTTACACTTACCTCCATGTCAGCGATGCGATGCAGGCCTCTTCCGGCCTGTGTCCCGCGATGTACGGCTCAGGGCTCAGGCCTCTGATAGGCTGCCGGCCTAGTGCCTGCAGCCTATCAGAGGAAGGGGAAGGGACACGCCTCTCCCTCCCCTGCCTCAGCACAGCCATCTGTATCGCTGTCCTGAGGACGGCGATACAGATGACTGGAGATGAGCGCTTCCACAATGGAAGCGCTCATCTCAGTGTGACACATGTCCTGCCTATAGTTAGTTGCGGGCCGATGCGGGGGCGCCCCTAAGGACTCTATGGAAGCGCCGGCCCTGCTTACTAGAGCGTTTTTTGTTTTTTTTTAACCCGCATGGTTCCGGCGCCCCCTGCTAAATTGCGCCCTAGGCGGCTGCCTAGGTCGCCTTACAGGTGGCGCCGGCCCTGCCTACACCATGCTGTGTAATATACACTCACCTAAAGAATTATTAGGAACACCATACTAATACGGTGTTGGACCCCCTTTTGCCTTCAGAACTGCCTTAATTTTCCTATTTGTAGTGGAAATGAGTGGTACCCGGTGGGGTCTTCTGCTGTTGTAGCCCATCCGCCTCAAGGTTGTGCGTGTTGTGGCTTCACAAATGCTTTGCTGCATACCTCGGTTGTAACGAGTGGTTATTTCAGTCAACGTTGCTCTTCTATCAGCTTGAATCAGTCGGCCCATTCTCCTCTGACCTCTAGCATCCACAAGGCATTTTTGCCCATAGGACTGCCGCATACTGGATGTTTTTCCCTTTTCACACCATTCTTTGTAAACCCTAGAAATGGTTGTGCGTGAAAATCCCAGTAACTGAGCAGATTGTGAAATACTCAGACCGGCCCGTCTGGCACCAACAACCATGCCACGCTCAAAATTGCTTAAATCACCTTTCTTTCCCATTCTGACATTCAGTTTGGAGTTCAGGAGATTGTCTTGACCAGGACCACCCCCCTAAATACATTGAAGCAACTGCCATGTGATTGGTTGACTAGATAATTGCATTAATGAGAAATAGAACAGGTGTTCCTAATAATTCTTTAGGTGAGTGTACATGATAATCCATACACCATACAGTAAAATATACAATATAACCCATACGCCATGCTGTATAATATACATTATATACCCTACACCATGCTGTACATAAAAACATAACCACACAGTGTAGGTGTTATACTGTTTATTGAACGGCATGGTATATGGATTATAATGTATACTGTACAGCAAATGTATGGAGGTTACACCATGCCGGGCAATATAACCCCTGTGGGATAGATATATACAGGGAGTGCAGAATTATTAGGCAAGTTGTATTTTTGAGGATTAATTTTATTATTGAACAACAACCATGTTCTCAATGAACCCAAAAAACTCATTAATATCAAAGCTGAATATTTTTGGAAGTAGTTTTTAGTTTGTTTTTAGTTTTAGCTATTTTAGGGGGATATCTGTGTGTGCATGTGACTATTACTGTCCATAATTATTAGGCAACTTAACAAAAAACAAATATATACCCATTTCAATTATTTATTTTTACCAGTGAAACCAATATAACATCTCAACATTCACAAATATACATTTCTGACATTCAAAAACAAAACAAAAACAAATCAGTGACCAATATAGCCACATTTCTTTGCAAGGACACTCAAAAGCCTGCCATCCATGGATTCTGTCAGTGTTTTGATCTGTTCACCATCAACATTGCGTGCAGCAGCAACCACAGCCTCCCAGACACTGTTCAGAGAGGTGTACTGTTTTCCCTCCTTGTAAATCTCACATTTGATGATGGACCACAGGTTCTCAATGGGGTTCAGATCAGGTGAACAAGGAGGTCATGTCATTAGATTTTCTTCTTTTATACCCTTTCTTGCCAACCACGCTGTGGAGTACTTGGACGCGTGTGATGGAGCATTGTCCTGCATGAAAATCATGTTTTTCTTGAAGGATGCAGACTTCTTCCTGTACCACTGCTTGAAGAAGGTGTCATCCAGAAACTGGCAGTAGGACTGGGAGTTGAGCTTGACTCCATCCTCAACCCGAAAAGGCCCCACAAGCTCATCTTTGATGATACCAGCCCAAACCAGTACTCCACCTCCACCTTGCTGGTGTCTGAGTCGGACTGGAGCTCTCTGCCCTTTACCAATCCAGCCACGGGCCCATCCATCTGGCCCATCAAGACTCACTCTCATTTCATCAGTCCATAAAACCTTAGAAAAATCAGTCTTGAGATATTTCTTGGCCCAGTCTTGACGTTTCAGCTTGTGTGTCTTGTTCAGTGGTGGTCGTCTTTCAGCCTTTCTTACCTTGGCCATGTCTCTGAGTATTGCACACCTTGTGCTTTTGGGCACTCCAGTGATGTTGCAGCTCTGAAATATGGCCAAACTGGTGGCAAGTGGCATCTTGGCAGCTGCACGCTTGACTTTTCTCAGTTCATGGGCAGTTATTTTGCGCCTTGGTTTTTCCACACGCTTCTTGCGACCCTGTTGACTATTTTGAATGAAACGCTTGATTGTTCGATGATCACGCTTCAGAAGCTTTGCAATTTTAAGAGTGCTGCATCCCTCTGCAAGATATCTCACTATTTTTGACTTTTCTGAGCCTGTCAAGTCCTTCTTTTGACCCATTTTGCCAAAGGAAAGGAAGTTGCCTAATAATTATGCACACCTAATATAGGGTGTTGATGTCATTAGACCACACCCCTTCTCATTACAGAGATGCACATCACCTAATATGCTTAATTGGTAGTAGGCTTTCGAGCCTATACAGCTTGGAGTAAGACAACATGCATAAAGAGGATGATGTGGTCAAAATACTCATTTGCCTAATAATTCTGCACACAGTGTATAGAAACATAGAATGTGTCGGCAGATAAGAACCATTTGGCCCATCTAGTCTGCCCAATATACTGAATACTATGAATAGCCCTTGGCCCTATCTTATATGAAGGATGGCCTTATGCCTATCCCATGCATGCTTAAACTCCTTCACTGTATTTACCACTTCTGCAGGAAGGCTATTCCATGCATCCACTGTACATGTGTGTCTCTATATGTATCCGCATACTCCTGTACGTGTGTCTCTATATGTATCAGCATACTCCTGTATGTGTGTCTATATGTATCAGCATACTCCTGTACATGTGTGTCTATATGTATCAGCATACTCCTGTACATGTGTGTCTATATGTATCAGCATACTCCTGTACGTGTCTCTATATGTATCAGCATACTCCTGTACATGTGTCTCTATATGTATCAGCATACTCCTGTACGTGTGTCTATATGTATCAGCATACTCCTGTACATGTGTCTCTATATGTATCAGCATACTCCTGTACATGTGTGTCTATATGTATCAGCATACTCCTGTACATGTGTCTCTATATGTATCAGCATACTCCTGTACATGTGTGTCTATATGTATCAGCATACTCCTGTACATGTGTCTCTATATGTATCAGCATACTCCTGTACATGTGTGTCTATATGTATCAGCATACTCCTGTACGTGTGTCTATATGTATCAGCATACTCCTGTACATGTGTGTCTATATGTATCAGCATACTCCTGTACGTGTGTCTATATGTATCAGCATACTCCTGTACATGTGTCTCTATATGTATCAGCATACTCCTGTACATGTGTCTCTATATGTATCAGCATACTCCTGTACGTGTATGTCTATATGTATCAGCATACTCCTGTACATGTGTCTATATGTATCAGCATACTCCTGTACATGTGTCTCTATATGTATCAGCATACTCCTGTACATGTGTCTCTATATGTATCAGCATACTCCTGTACGTGTGTCTAGATATATATCAGCATACTCCTGTACATGTGTCTATATGTATCAGCATACTCCTGTATGTGTGTGTCTATATGTATCAGCATACTCCTGTACATGTGTGTCTATATGTATCAGCATACTCCTGTATGTGTGTGTCTATATGTATCAGCATACTCCTGTACGTGTGTCTAGATATATATCAGCATACTCCTGTACATGTGTCTATATGTATCAGCATACTCCTGTACATGTGTGTCTATATGTATCAGCATACTCCTGTACATGTGTGTCTATATGTATCAGCATACTCCTGTACGTGTGTGTCTATATGTATCAGCATACTCCTGTACGTGTGTCTATATGTGTCAGCATACTCCTGTACGTGTGTGTCTATATGTATCAGCATACGCAATCGGTGCGTGATGACGTAGGTCTGCTACGTCGCTCCTCCCTCCGACCGCCCTACACCGCCGTACTATGCAGGACACAAACTGCTCTACCTGAATTGCTGCTTCGTTGGTGGATGGTGTGGTTGCCCCTCTCCCGGTGTTCTGGACCCTGCCGCTCGCTGACTTTTCCCTCCTCTTATCTTCAGTTCCTGCCGAGACCTGGTTACAGGTTTGAAGTAACGAATATATGTTACCCTGTGTCCTCCTCTGCCTCTATGTTTAACCCATCCTCCCCCCCGCTCAGTGTAATCAGCTTCTCGATCTCTCTGCCTCCTGTATTCACTCCCCTGATTTGTTTGTGGCTAATCTTGTCGCTTTAATAATATGCTTTCCCCCCTGCCTCCTTGAATCTAACATCGGCTCCTTGTTTGTGGATAAACTGTTGTAGCCTTTTTCTGTTTTCTCCCTCATTATAATAAGACTGCTGGGACTTGATCGTTATCTTGGCCATATTAACGGGGAGATATTCAGAATTATAAAATAAAGAAGTAATCTAAAGTAAGAAGGAATCAAGAGAAGAAGGATAAAGGGAGAGGAGAAAGGAGGGGAAAAGAAAGGAGGAGAGGGATAAAAACAAAAGTGAAAAGAGAGAGGGGAGAAGAAAAGAAAGGAGAAAACGAAGAAGGAGAGAAAGGAGAAGAGGGGGAGGAGGAAAAAAGGAAGAAAAGAAAATGGCTCCAAAGCAAAATAGGCGATCAGCGGAATATTCATCCTCCAAAATGGGGCAAAAACTGCTAGAATCTGCCAAAATTTAACACTTTTTGAAGTCCCCAAATGTGATTACCAAAGCAGGACAAAAAGGAATAGATGAATCGAATACAAAAAAATCTGTTGGATTAGGCGCTGATGGAGTTTCAGATCCCTGCTCCCATGAGGAGGGGGCGGAGAGAGAGGATGAATCGTCCTCATTAAAGGAAATTCTGACGGTGGTAAAAAAAAAAATGGGGAATTAATTCAAGATATTTCAATCAAGCTTGGACTAATTCAGTCTGATGTGGTCCTGATAAGAGATGACGTTACAAAAATAAGAGAAAGAGTGATAACCATAGAATAAAACGTGGGAGCATTGGAGAAGGAGGTAAAAATGTTTAAAACCGAAATCCCCACGGCCAATAACTTAAAAAAAAGGTTGTGGAATTGGAAGATAGATCTAGACGAACTAATGTGAGAATCATCGGTCTACCAGAAGGCATGGAGGGAGATAATCCCGTTGATATGATAAAGGATTTAATATTGGAGAGGTTTGGAAGGGAGCATTTCTCTCCATTATTTTATGTGGAACGGGCGCATCGGGTCTGAGGGGGTAAACCAATACCTGGAAGGCAGCCACGGACATTCCTGGTCAAGATATTGGTCTCACGAGATCGGGACATGATTCTGAGAAGGGCAAGGCAAGTGCCCTCCTATTTTATATAATGGGAACAGATTGTCCTTTTTTCCAGACTTTTCTAAGAATATGTACAGGGTGGGCCATTTATATGGATACACCTTAATAAAATGGGAATGGTTGGTGATATTAACTTCCTGATTGTGGCACATTAGTATATGTGAGGGGGGAAACTTTTCAAGATGGGTGGTGATCATGGCGGCCATTTTGAAGTCGGCCATTTTGAATCCAACTTTTGTTTTTTCAATAGGAAGAGAGTCATGTGACACATCAAACTTATTGGGAATTTCACATGAAAAACAATGGTGTGATTGGTTTTAACGTAACTTTATTATTTCATGAGTTATTTACAAGTTTCTCTTTGTTTACAGCCATTGACATGTCGCCGAGGTTAACACGTGAGGAGCGGATAGAAATTGTGTTGATGTCTGGTGAACGCAGTAACCGGGTCATTGCAGCAGATTTCAATGCAAGACACCCTACGAGACCACTCATCTCCCATGCTACAGTTAGCAAACTGCTTGTTAAGTTTCGTGAAACTGGTTCAGTGTTGGATTTGCCAAAATGTGGACGCATGAAATCTGTCTCTAATGAAGAAACATCAGTGGCTGTCCTAGCTTCATTCAGCAAGAGCCCACAGCGTAGCACTCGCCGCATGTCACTGGAGAGTGGCATTAGTCGAACATCCCTTCGGCGGATATAAGCTACTCACAAATGGCACCCTTACAAACTCCAGCTACTGCAGCATCTCAACGAGGATGACCCAGATCGGCGCACTGAATTTGCAGAATGGGCAAAACAAAAATTGGAACAGGACCCTCAGTTTACGCAGAAGATTTTGTTCAGTGATGAGGCAAACTTTTATGTGAATGGTGAAGTTAACAAACAAAACCACCGCTATTAGTCTGACACTAACCCACATTGGATAGATCCCTCCAAGACTGTTGGAACAAAAAAATTGATGGTATGGTGTGGTATATGGGGTACAAAGATAGTGGGGCCATTCTTCTTCAATGGAAACCTCAAGGCCACTGGATATGCGAAATTGCTACATGATGATGTGTTTCCCTCTTTATGCACTGAAGCTAGCACGTTCCCTGAGTTTTTCCAGCAAGATGGTGCACCACCACATTATGGGTGTCAGGTCCGAGCATTCCTAGATGAACAGTTTCCTGGAAAGTGGATTGGTCGTCGTGGGACAGTTGAATGGCCCCCAAGGTCTCCCGATCTGACCCCCTTAGACTTTTATCTTTGGGGTCATCTGAAGGCAATTGTCTATGCTGTGAAGATACGAGATGTGCAGCACCTGAAACTACGGATACTGGAAGCCTGTGCTAGCATTTCTCCTGCGGTGTTGCTATCAGTGTGTGAAGAGTGGGAGAAGAGGGTTGCATTGACAATCCAACACAATGGGCAGCACATTGAACACATTTTATAAGTGGTCAGAAACTTGTAAATTACTCATGAAAGAATAAAGTTACTTTAAAACCAAGCACACCATTGTTTTTCTTGTGAAATTTCCAATAAGTTTGATGTGTCACATGACCCTCTTCCTATTGAAAAAACAAAAGTTGGATTCAAAATGGCCGACTTCAAAATGGCCGCCATGGTCACCACCCATCTTGAAAAGTTTCCCCCCTCACATATACTAATGTGCCACAATCAGGAAGTTAATATCACCAACCATTCCCATTTTATTAAGGTGTATCCATATAAATGGCCCACCCTGTAGTTACATGGAAGGTAAAAAACGTCTTCAGAAAAAGGACATTAAGTACTCATTTGTGTATCCAGCAAAATTGCGGATAATCTTTAATAGTGAGACCTTTTTTTTTGACTCACCGGATCTTGTGGTAGATTGGCTTGATGGGAATTCTATATGAGCAGTTATGGCTGGGACGAGCGGGAGGAGGGGGGAGGTCTTAGTTTAGAGATCTGTTAGAGGAATGTGGCGGATCAAGAAGTTTGGGGGAGGGGTTAAAGCTATTGGGGTGGGTTGCGATGCGTCTTCTGTTGGGGGTAGGGTGGTAGGAAATATGGCTAATTTTTGTACAGGGGGAATCTATGGTTTGATTGATGTTGGTTAGAATATTAACTTGAAATGTCCGGGGACTAGGTGATAGGCTAAAAAGACAGGCGGTCTCTGATCTGGTTCGGAGACACCTATCAGCGATTGTTAGTTTGGTGGAGACACATTTTACGCAGGGCACGATTCCCCCTCCTTGGTGGGGGTTCGGCCACGCAGATCTATCACTCACCTATACTAGCTATTCCAGAGGAGTGACAGTATCAATTCATAAGCAGATTGATTTTATATGTTTGCCATCCTCTATTGATAAACAGGGGAGATATGTCTTTCTCTATAGAAAGCTTGCTGGGAAATTTTGTATTTTGGCTTTTTTTATATTCCTCCTCCCTTTTCTCTTTACATACTCAATTGCTTACAGACTTTTATGGATCAGTGGCCTGAATGTCTTTCCTTAGTGAATGGGGACTTTAATTGTATATCCATGGTAGTGAATACTTACAGTGCCTTGCAAAAGTATTCACTCCCCTTGACTTTTTTCGTATTTTGTTGCTTCACAACCTAGAATTAACATGGATTGTTTGAGGATTTGCATCATTTCATTTATAGAACATGCCGACAACTTTGAAGATTTTTTTTATTGTGAAGCAAACAACAAATAGGACAAAATAACAGAAAAAGTCAATGTGCATAACTATTTACCCCCTAAAGTCAATACTTTGTAGAGCCACCTTTGTGGCAATCACAGCTCCAAGTCACTTTGGATACGTCTCTATGAGCAGTTGCCACATCTTACCACTGGGATTTTTGCCCATTCCTCCTTGCAAAACTGCTCCAGCTCCTTCAAGGTGGATGGTCTGTGCTTGTGAACAGCAATCTTTAAGTCTGACCACAGATTTACTATTGGATTGAGATCTGGGCTGTGACTAGGCCATTCCAACACATTTACATGTTTCCCCTTAAACCACTCAAGTGTTACTTTAGCAGTGTGTTTGTCCTGCTGGAAGGTGAACCTCTGACCTAACCTCAAATCACGCGCAGAGTCGTACAGGTTTTGCTCAAGAATATCCCTGTATTTAGCACCACCCATCTTTCCCTCAACTCTGACCAGTTTCCCAGTCCTGGCGGCTGAGAAACATCCCCACAGCATGATGCTGCCACCACCATGTTTCACTGTGGGGATGGTGTTCTTTGGGTGATGTGATTTGTTCGGTTTGCTACAGACATAGCGTTTTCTTTGATGGCCGAAAAGTTCAATTTTAGTCTCCGCAGACCAGAGCACCTTCCTCCATACATTTTGGGAGTCTCCCACATGCCTTTTCACAAACTTTTTTGCTGAAAGTAATGGCTTTCTTCTGGCCACCCTGCCATAAAGCCCAACTCTATGTAGCGTACGGCTTATGGTTGTCCTATGTACAGATACTCCAGTCTCTGCTGTGGAACTCTGCAGCTCCTCCAGGGTTACCTTAGGTCTCTGTGCTGCCTCTCGGATTTATGCCCTCCTTTCCTGGTCCATGAGTTTTGGTGGTCGGCCGTCTTTTGGCAGGTTTGCTGTTGTGACATGTTCTTTCCATTTGGTTATGATAGATTTGATGGTGCTCCTGGGGATCATCAAAGTTTTGGATTTTTTTTTATAACCTAACCCTGACTACTTCTCAACAGCATTGTACCTTACTTGTTTGGAGAGTTCCTTGGTCTTCATGGCAGTGTTTGGTTAGTGATGCCTCTTGCTTAGATGTTGCAGCCTCTGGGGCCTTTCAAAAAAGGTTTGTATATGTAATGACAGATCATGTGACACTTAGATTGCACACAGGTGGACATCATTTTACTAATTATGTGACTTCTGAATGTAATTGGTTGCACCAGAGCATTTTATGGGCTTCCTAACAAAGGGGGTGAATACATACGCACATGCCAATTTTCTGTTTTCTATTTCTAAACAATAGTTTTATTTATATATTTTTCTCATTTCACTTCACCAACTTAGACTATTGTGTTCTGATCCATAAAATAAAATTCAGATTAACAAAACATTGAATTTAAGGCTGTAATGTAACAAAATGCGAAAAAAAGTCAAGCGGGGTGAATACTTTTGCAAGGCACTGTATACCTCTATTCAGGGATCACTATTGGCACGATTCTGTCAGGAATCGGGCTTTGAGGATGTATGGAGAGTCTTGGCGAAGGGGAAAAGAGCCTATTCTTGTGTAAATAAATTTGGTAATTCTATGTCCAGGATAGATTTGGTTCTGATAAATAAAAAATACTTGAAATGTATTAAAAGGATTAAATATGAGGCAAGATCGCTATCAGACCATGTACTTCTTTGGGTGGAGTTATGTATGGCTGAAAATAACTTTAATGTAAGACCCCCATTTAGATTGAACCCCCATTGGATTTCCATAATGGACAATCAGGATTTGATAAAAAACTAGATACATTTTTTCAGGGACAGACATTAAGGTTCAGTAAAGACCCATTCGGTGTGGGATGCATTTAAGGTCTTTATAGGGGGGTATTTATTAGCAAAATATGCAATTTGAGAAAATGCTATGCTATGAAAGAGAAGGAATTGGAGGAAGTCGCATCAGCTGGATTGAGCGAGTTTTCGAGGCATGAAACTAAAGAAAATTGGGGAATTATGCAGGAGACAAGTCGGGCTTAGACCTCATGCACACGACCGTTGTGTGCATCCGTGGCCGTTGTTCCGTTTTCCGTGATTTTCTACGGACCCATTGACTTTCGATGGGTCAGTTGAAAACTTGGAAAATGCACCGTTGTTCATCAGCGGCCGTGATCCGTGTTTTCTGTCCGTCAAAAAAATATGACCTGTCCTATTTTTTTGACGGACAACGGTTCACGGACCCATTCAAGTCAATGGGTCCGTGAAAGAACACGGATGCACACAAGATTGGCATCCGCGTCCGTGATCCGTGGCCGTAGGTTACTTTCATACAGACGGATCCGAAGATCCGTCTGCATAAAAGCTTTTTCAGAGCTGAGTTTTCACTTCGTGAAAACTCAGATCCGACAGTATATTCTAACACAGAGGCGTTCCCATAGTGATGGGGACGCTTCTAGTTAGAATATACTACGAACTGTGTACATGACTGCCCCCTGCTGCCTGGCAGCACCCGATCTCTTACAGGGGGCTGTGATCCGCACAATTAACCCCTCAGGTGCTGCACCTAAGGGGTTAATTGTGCATATCATAGCCCCCTATAAGAGATCTGGGGCTGCCAGGCAGCAGGGGGCAGACCCCCCTCCCTCCCCAGTTTTTATTTCATTGGTGGCCAGTGCGGCCCCCCCTCCCTCCCTCTATTGTATTATTTTCATTGGTGGCACAGTGTGCGGCCCCCCCCGGCCCCTCCTCCCTCCCTCTATTGTATTATTTTCATTGGTGGCACAGTGTGCGGCCTCCCCTCTCCCTCCCCCCCCCCGATCATTGGTGGCAGCGGAGAGTTCTGATCGGAGTCCCAGTTTAATCGCTGGGGCTCCGATCGGTAACCATGGCAACCAGGACGCTACTGCAGTCCTGGTTGCCATGGTTACTTAGCAATATTAGAAGCATCATACTTACCTGCTGCGCTGTCTGTGACCGGCCGGGAGCTCCTCCTACTGGTAAGTGACAGATCATTAAGCAATGCGCCTCACAGACCTGTCACTTACCAGTAGGAGGAGCTCCCGGCCGGTCACAGACAGCACAGCAGGTAAGTATGATGCTTCTAATATTGCTAAGTAACCATGGCAACCAGGACTGCAGTAGCGTCCTGGTTGCCATGGTTACCGATCGGAGCCCCAGCGATTAAACTGGGACTCCGATCAGAACTCTCCGCTGCCACCAATGATCCGGGGGGGGGAGCGGGGAGTCCGCATTCTGTGCTACCAATGAAAATAATACAATAGAGGGAGGGAGGGGGGGGCCGCACACTGTGTCACCAATGAAAATAATACAATAGAGGAAGGGAGGGGGGCCGCACACTGGCCACCAATGAAAATAATACAATAGAGGGAGGGGGGGCCGCACACTGGCCACCAATGAAATTAATACAATAGAGGGAGGGAGGGGGGGGCCGAGGGGGGTCTGCCCCCTGCTGCCTGGCAGCCCCTGATCTCTTACAGGGGGCTATGATACGCACAATTAACCCTTTAGGTGCGGCACATGAGGGGTTAATTGCGCGGATCACAGCCCCCTTTAAGAGATCGGGTGCTGCCAGGCAGCAGGGGGCAGTCATGTACACAGTTCTTAGTATATTCTAACTTGAAGCATCCCCATCACCATGGGAACGCCTCTGTGTTAGAATATACTGTCGGATTTGAGTTTCACGATCTAACTCATATCCGACAGTATATTCTAACATAGAGGCGTTCCCATGGTGATGGGGACGCTTCAAGTTAAAATATACCATTGGATTGGGGAAACTCCGATCCTATGGTATATTAACTCCTGACTTTACATTGAAAGTCAATGGGGGACGGATTTGTTTGCAATTGCACCATATTGTGTCAACGTCAAACGGATACGTCCACATTGACTTGCATTGTAAGTCAGGACGGATCCGTTTGGCTCCGCACGGCCAGGCGGACACCAAAACATCTTTTTTTTCATGTCCGTGGATCCTCCAAAAATCAAGGAAGACCCACGGACGAAAAAACGGTCACGGATCACGGACCAACGGAAACCCGTTTTGCGGACCGTGAAAAAATACTGTCGTGTGCATGAGGCCTTATTCTAATTTTCTCCTGGATAAGGCCCAGCAGAGGCTTTTCTTTAAAGGACAAAAATATTTTTATGAATCAGGTTGCCCTGGAAAAATGTTGTCTAGGGTGGTCTCCAATCAGGAACAAAAAAAATAAAGAGATTCTTAGTATTCGTTCCCCTGATGGTATTATTACTGAAGATCAGGATTGTATAAAGAAAATATTTGTGAATTATTTTTTGGAATTATATAAATCAGATAATATTCTTTCAGATGAAGCGATTGATTCATATTTGGAAACCATCTCGTTTCCAGTTCTAACAGACACTCAAAGAGAATCTCTTTAGGTAAACTTCCCCTGTCTTTTGAAGGTATTTACGGATTCATTAGAGGAAAGTATCCTTCCAGAATCAATGACAGAAGCTGTGATAATAGTGTTACTGAAAGAGGGTAAAGATCCCCTTGATATGGGGTCTTATAGACCTATCTCTCTTCTTAATACTGATGCTAAGCTTCTCTCAAGGATTCTGGCTACAAGGCTCTCTAAGGTTATTTCATCAATTATACATCCTCGAATCAAAATGGTTTTATTCCTAATAGGGTTACCTACTACAATTTGCACAGTCTCTTTGCCAATATAAAGTCTCCTGGTGGGGTCTCCCGTTCCATCCTTTCTTTGGATGCCTCTAAGGCTGTTGTTAGGGTGGACTGGAGATTCCTCTGGAGAGTGTTACAGAAGATGGGATTTGGTAGTAGATTTGCTAATATGATTAGGCTTTTGTATAGATCCCCTAGGGCGAGATTGAATATAAATGGCTTTCTTTCAAGGAGTTTTTCTTTGAGTAGAGGCACACATCAGGGATGTCCTCTTTCTCCGCTCTTATTTGATATCTATATTGAGCCCCTTGCTGATCGGGTTAGACAAGACCCTCAGATTGAAGGCTTTGGGGTATTAGAAGTAGACGATCGGATTTCCCTATATGCCGACGATATTTTACTTTATATACAACATACGAATATTACACTAGGTCTTGATAGAAATTGGTCAAAAACTAGTCTTATGCCTTTAGATAGACTCGAACCTCCCCAAGATGGGTCCTCAAATATCTATAGGATCTCTGATTCATTTCCATATCTATGTATAACAGTATCCCCTAAGATCCAAGATTTTTTACAGCTTAATCTTATTCTATTGATAAATAAATTGAGGTCCAAAATAACGATATGGCTCTGGCTTCCATTATCGAGAGCCGATAGAATTTCCCTAGTGAAGATGGTGATTTTGCCACAATTACTGTATACCCTTTAGGAACTCCCCAGTGTGTATAGAAGATAAGTTCTTCAAATTAAATCGAGAGAATTATTAATGACTTACTCTGGGGGAGAAAATGGATAAGGCTAAAATTGGAGCATTTCTATAAGCCGATGGAACAGGGAGGGCTTAACCTGCGTTAAGGGATATTTTATAGCTACACAGTTGTGTATTTTTTTTTGTGAATGTAAGAATAGCCCACTTTGTAGAACCTTGGTGAGAAAATCTCAGTATGATAACATGTTTACCTTATTAGAATCCGGGCAATTAATTCCCAAAAGGATTATAGACTCCCTGGGAAGCTATTTATTAACTCCTGGAGTCAGGGGCGTTGCTAAGGTCTCAAAAGATCTGGGGCCCAAGCCCCAATGAATACTGCCCAATTCTCAAAGTCAACCAATCGCCCCCCCCACCCCTCCCCCTGCAAACACTAGCACTAAAGACATTTTACTGTACTAGCTATACAGCAGCACGTACCTTTCACATCCAGTGCCTCCCAGGTGACGTCTCCTCTGATATAGATCTTCTCTGTCATCATCTTCTCCATTCGGTCCAGACAACTTCTCTCAGTCGCGCCTCATCTCTGCAGAGTGTGAAACACAGATATCTTAGCTTCCTCACTTTTCTCTACCCCCAAATACTATCCTGAAGAAAAATGAGTGCCCCCCATAGTAATAGTACTCCTCATAGTCCCACCAATAGTAATTCCCTTCTAGAATGTCCTCATTAGTAATACTGCCCCCTACAGTGCACCCAACAGTGATAGTGCTCCCCAAGAGTGCCCCCATATTAGTAGAAGAGCCCTCCGGTATTAATAATGTCCTTACAGAGCCCCTAGTAGTAATAAGGCCCCCCATAATGCTCTTAATAGAAATAATGTGGATCTATAAGTCCCTCCTATAGAGCCCTCAGTAGTAATAAGAATGCTTATTGTCCCCTGGATTTAAAATGTTCCACAGTGACCCCAGTATTTATAATACCCCCTACTGTTATAATGCTCACCCTGAAGTTCCCCAGTATTTATATTGCCCTCTACTGTTATAATGCTCACCTTGAAGCTCCCCCAGTATATATAATGCCCCCTGCAGTGCCCCTTGTAGTTATATTCCTCCGTTTAATGTCCTAAGAAATTATAATTCCTCAGCCCCTCCACCATACAATCCCATGTAAATAATATTAATTCTCTCCTTCGCCATAGACTCCCATGTAAATACCATCACACCATCTTTCCAGCCCCCTCCAAAATACAGTCCCACGTAAATAACATTACCCCCTCCCCAGCCACCTTCAACATACAGTCCCATGTAAATAACATCACCCCTCAATATTCAGTTCCATGTAAATAACATCACTCCACCCCACTGTCCCACGTAGATAATTTCAGCCCTAACATACAGTCCCAGTAAATAACTACAACTCCCAGCATTGCTCTGCCTCTCACACTGAGTAATCTACCCCTTCACTTACCTCTCCTCATGTAGCAGACCTCACCACAGCTTCTTCCCAGGACTTCTCTTCACTGCTGTGCCGTCCTCTCCTGCACTGGTCACATCATCGCAGGTCCCTTTCAGCTACTGCATTTAGAACTGATCACATGGACTGTGATGTCATCACAGGTCCTTCAGCTCTTGCAAGGCATTAGATTCAATTGTATTGCCGTCCTGAGGATGGCAATACAGTTGGATCTAACTGGCAGGCAGTACATTCGGGGCCTGGGACAAAACATCAGTGGCCCATGCCCCGAATGTTTTAACCTAGCAACGGCCCTGCCTGGAGTACTATCATAGTTTGGCTGGGAATAAAGGGCTCTCTTTCCTGTACACCCCTTTGGTATAATTACCACTTTCAAGCTCTAGATGGACTGGCTAGTGATCACTATTGGCAAAAAAATTATATTTTTTATGTTGCACAAGTGGTTGGGAATGGGGATATACTTTCGTTTTTGGAGCTAACACAAAGAGAAAATATATTGAATTGTTATCTTGGTTTAGGTATTTTCAGCTACGATCGGCACTGACGAGTGTAAAGAAAAAAGTGCTTTTTGAGATATAAAGTGATTCAAAGATGTCGAAGTGTCTAAGGAATATGGGTCAGAAGGTTAAGATTTCTCAACTTTATAAAGTTTTGATTAAAACACGATTGAATAATACACGTTCTCCGGGACAAAGGGCTTGGCAAACTGACTGTGCAAAGACTTGCCTTGAAGATTGGGATAGCATATTGGGGAATTTAAGTTCAGGATCTGATCATTTTAATCACGTTTTGGTTCAATTTAATATTTTGCACAAAATCTATATTACACCTTCATGGCTTAATAAATGTGGTTTAAGGGATACTTCTAACTGTCCACGGTGTGATTTACATGATGCGGATCACTTGCATATGTTTTGGTCTTGTATAGAGTTGTAACAATATTGGGGGGCACTATATAATCTTATTACTCCGAAATTGAAAGTTGAGATTCTATTTACGGTGGAATGTTGGGTACTTAGTGACCTCTCCAAGGTAGTAAGTCAAAAATATAAAAGGATTCGTTTGATCAAAATAATGTTTTTGGCGAGACTTTTGATTGCATGGGCTTGGTTTTCTCGAAATACTCCAAGTATTATTTCATGGCTAAACCTTGTTAGGGTACTTTCACACCTGCGGCAGAGGATTCCAGCAGGCAGTTCTGTCGCCATAACTGCAATCCGGACGCAAAGGGTTGCATTTGTGAGACGGATCCGGATGCAGATCCGTCTCACAAATGCATTGTGTGGCGAAAATAACCTCGCCACTGGGTTTTGGAGGGGCCTGGTTGCCAGCCTCTTGCCCCAGGATTATGGGCCCTCTCATCAGCCCATGCAAAACTTAAACCCCATGGCGATTTGACTGTGTTTGTGGCATCTGAGCCCTCAGATCCAAGCCATATGGGGACATGTGGGGTTTTGAGGTGTGTGACAGAACCATCTGTCTGTGTAATTGTATTGTATGTTATGTGAGGGTACCCAGTTAGCTCATTTTATTGTATTCATGTTGTCTGAGTGCCATTCACCTAATAATATGCACTCAGACTTGAGCTATCTGGGAATATGTTAAATGTCTGTGTTTGCTGTGGGGGTGTGACATTGTGTGTTTGGGTGGTGATTCCTGTCCTGTTGTATCCACATGTGTATTGGCGATTTCCCTTTGTCCTGAGAGATAATTGAATTACTCCTCGGGTGTCTCCAGGCAGAGAGGAGGAAACCATGATGCATTGTGGGGATGTGTTGTGTCTGTGTATCCTGAGTGCTACGTATCTGTCCTGTGTCACAGTCTTCCTTCTGGTCCCCTAGGGGCGTGTACACCAGATGGGGACCTGCATAAATACGGGCGGGTAGCCCTCAATAAAGAGTTCCTGTTTTACACTCAATTAATGCCGGATCCAGCATTCCGGCAAGTGTTCAGGATTTTTGGCCGGAGAGAAAACTGCAGCATGCTGCGGTATTTTCTCCAGCCAAAAAACGTGAGAGGGACTGAACTGATGCATCCTGATGAATACTGAACGGAATGCTCTCCATTCAGAATGCATTAGGATAAAACCGATCAGTTTTTTCCGGTATTGAGCCCAGAGGACGGAACTCAATACCGGAAAAGTTTAACGCAAGTGTATAAGTACCCTTAATAAGATTAAGAGATAAAAAAATATTTAATATAAACAGAGAAACACTAAGGAAAAATGGTTTAGAATTTGGGGAGAATGGAAGATTTAAAGTTTTCCTGCCCCTTTTCCCTCATTATCTCCCCTTTTAGTTTTTTTGATGAGGAAGGATGGTAGACGCATCGCAAGGGAGAGGGTTGGCGGGGTAGGAATAGAGGGGTAAGGTTTATTAGGGGGAAAAGAATATAATAATGCTGTTTTTTTTCACTGATTTGTACTAATTGAATTTCTAATAAAAAATAATAATATATATGTATCAGCATACTCCTGTACGTGTCTCTATATGTATCAGCATACTTCTGTACATGTGCATCTATATGTATCAGCATACCCCTGTACGTGTGTGTCTATATGTATCAGCATACCCCTGTACGTGTGTCTCTATATGTATCAGCATACTCCTATACGTGTCTCTATATGTATGAGCATACTCCTGTACGTGTCTCTATATGTATCAGCATACTTCTGTACATGTGCATCTATATGTATCAGCATACTCCTCTACGTGTGTGTCTATATGTATCAGCATACCCCTGTACGTGTGTGTCTATATGTATCAGCATACTCCTCTACGTGTGTGTCTATATGTATCAGCATACCCCTGTACGTGTGTGTCTATATGTATCAGCATACTCCTCTACGTGTGTGTCTATATGTATCAGCATACTCCTATACGTGTCTCTATATGTTTCAGCATACTCCTGTACGTGTCTCTATATGTATCAGCATACTTCTGTACATGTGCATCTATATGTATCAGCATACTCCTCTACGTGTGTGTCTATATGTATCAGCATACTCCTGTACATGTGTGTCTATATGTATCAGCATACTCCTGTACATGTGTGTCTATATGTATCAGCATACTCCTGTACGTGTCTCTATATGTATCAGCATACTCCTGTACATGTGTCTCTATATGTATCAGCATACTCCTGTACATGTGTGTCTATATGTATCAGCATACTCCTGTACATGTGTCTCTATATGTATCAGCATACTCCTGTACATGTGTGTCTATATGTATCAGCATACTCCTGTACGTGTGTCTATATGTATCAGCATACTCCTGTACATGTGTGTCTATATGTATCAGCATACTCCTGTACGTGTGTCTATATGTATCAGCATACTCCTGTACATGTGTCTCTATATGTATCAGCATACTCCTGTACGTGTATGTCTATATGTATCAGCATACTCCTGTACATGTGTCTATATGTATCAGCATACTCCTGTACATGTGTCTCTATACACTGCGTGCAGAATTATTAGGCAAATGAGTATTTTGACCACATCATCCTCTTTATGCATGTTGTCTTACTCCAAGCTGTATAGGCTCGAAAGCCTACTACCAATTAAGCATATTAGGTGATGTGCATCTCTGTAATGAGAAGGGGTGTGGTCTAATGACATCAACACCCTATATTAGGTGTGCATAATTATTAGGCAACTTCCTTTCCTTTGGCAAAATGGGTCAAAAGAAGGACTTGACAGGCTCAGAAAAGTCAAAAATAGTGAGATATCTTGCAGAGGGATGCAGCACTCTTAAAATTGCAAAGCTTCTGAAGCGTGATCATCGAACAATCAAGCATTTCATTCAAAATAGTCAACAGGGTCGCAAGAAGCGTGTGGAAATACCAAGGCGCAAAATAACTGCCCATGAACTGAGAAAAGTCAAGCGTGCAGCTGCCAAGATGCCACTTGCCACCAGTTTGGCCATATTTCAGAGCTGCAACATCACTGGAGTGCCCAAAAGCACAAGGTGTGCAATACTCAGAGACATGGCCAAGGTAAGAAAGGCTGAAAGACGACCACCACTGAACAAGACACACAAGCTGAAACGTCAAGACTGGGCCAAGAAATATCTCAAGACTGATTTTTCTAAGGTTTTATGGACTGATGAAATGAGAGTGAGTCTTGATGGGCCAGATGGATGGGCCCGTGGCTGGATTGGTAAAGGGCAGAGAGCTCCAGTCCGACTCAGACGCCAGCAAGGTGGAGGTGGAGTACTGGTTTGGGCTGGTATCATCAAAGATGAACTTGTGGGGCCTTTTCGGGTTGAGGATGGAGTCAAGCTCAACTCCCAGTCCTACTGCCAGTTTCTGGAAGACACCTTCTTCAAGCAGTGGTACAGGAAGAAGTCTGCATCCTTCAAGAAAAACATGATTTTCATGCAGGACAATGCTCCATCACACGCGTCCAAGTACTCCACAGCGTGGCTGGCAAGAAAGGGTATAAAAGAAGAAAATCTAATGACATGGCCTCCTTGTTCACCTGATCTGAACCCCATTGAGAACCTGTGGTCCATCATCAAATGTGAGATTTACAAGGAGGGAAAACAGTACACCTCTCTGAACAGTGTCTGGGAGGCTGTGGTTGCTGCTGCACGCAATGTTGATGGTGAACAGATCAAAATACTGACAGAATCCATGGATGGCAGGCTTTTGAGTGTCCTTGCAAAGAAAGGTGGCTATATTGGTCACTTATTTGTTTTTGTTTTGTTTTTGAATGTCAGAAATGTATATTTGTGAATGTTGAGATGTTATATTGGTTTCACTGGTAAAAATAAATAATTGAAATGGGTATATATTTGTTTTTTGTTAAGTTGCCTAATAATTATGCACAGTAATAGTCACCTGCACACACAGATATCCCCCTAAAATAGCTAAAACTAAAAACAAACTAAAAACTACTTCCAAAAATATTCAGCTTTGATATTAATGAGTTTTTTGGGTTCATTGAGAACATGGTTGTTGTTCAATAATAAAATGAATCCTCAAAAATACAACTTGCCTAATAATTCTGCACTCCCTGTATGTATCAGCATACTCCTGTACGTGTGTCTAGATATATATCAGCATACTCCTGTACATGTGTCTATATGTATCAGCATACTCCTGTATGTGTGTGTCTATATGTATCAGCATACTCCTGTACATGTGTGTCTATATGTATCAGCATACTCCTATACGTGTCTCTATATGTATGAGCATACTCCTGTACGTGTCTCTATATGTATCAGCATACTTCTGTACATGTGCATCTATATGTATCAGCATACTCCTCTACGTGTGTGTCTATATGTATCAGCATACCCCTGTACGTGTGTGTCTATATGTATCAGCATACTCCTCTACGTGTGTGTCTATATGTATCAGCATACCCCTGTACGTGTGTGTCTATATGTATCAGCATACTCCTCTACGTGTGTGTCTATATGTATCAGCATACTCCTATACGTGTCTCTATATGTTTCAGCATACTCCTGTACGTGTCTCTATATGTATCAGCATACTTCTGTACATGTGCATCTATATGTATCAGCATACTCCTCTACGTGTGTGTCTATATGTATCAGCATACTCCTGTACATGTGTGTCTATATGTATCAGCATACTCCTCTACGTGTGTGTCTATATGTATCAGCATATTCCTGTACGTGTGTCTATATGTATCAGCATACTCCTGTACGTGTGTCTATATGTATCAGCATACTCCTGTATGTGTGTGTCTATATGTATCAGCATACTCCTGTACATGTGTGTCTATATGTATCAGCATACTCCTGTACATGTGTGTCTATATGTATCAGCATACTCCTGTACGTGTGTCTATATGTATCAGCTTACCCCTGTACGTTTGTCTCTATATGTATCAGCATACTCCTGTATATGTGTCTCTATATGTATCAGCATACCCCTGTATGTGTGTCTCTACGGCGCAGGCTGTGGTTAGGGTAACACTAGTGAGCCCTGACAACAGGGTTACTGAACTTACAGTCTTGGGGTCCTTTCTAGGTCCCCACAGCTGACTGCAGAGGGTTTCAGATCAGATCACTGTGACCTAGTCAGAGGGGGAAGTCCCTTTCGATCATACATGTTTCACACACTGTGGCAATCAAAGGGTTAACAGTTGGGATTGGAGCTACCTATGATCCTGGCTGTAGAACAGAAGGCTGATCTAAGACCCAGCGCTGTTAGTTACAGTTCATTCATAGATCAGGAGAGCTCACAGCTTTTTTTGAGCCCAATAGTGTTTTTGAATTGATGTATTTATTTATTTTTTGCATACCTTGCTTTTTTATAAAGTACTAGCAGAAGGACCCATCTTCGCACAGGTATATTTAATCTATTTCATTTAATGTTTGTGTGTGTCGTTAAAAGATATTGACAGTATCTACTATAACAGTGACATCTACAGTACCTCGCCCTTGTAACAATGACATCCACAGCAGCCTGCGCCCTTAACAGTAACATCCACAGTGCCCTCCCCTTTAACAGTGACCTCCACAGTGGCCGCCCCTTTATTAGTGACCTTCACAGTACCCAGTCTCGTTAACAGTCATTTCCACAATAACCCGCCCCTTAACAGTGACCTCCACAGAGCTCTGTTCCCTTAAAGTGTGACCTCCACAACACCCTCACCCCTTAACAGTGACCTCCACAGCACCACGCCCCTTAACACTGACCTCCACAGCGGACCGTCCTCTTACCTGTGACCTCCACTGTTCCCTGCCCCCTTACCGGGAGATCTCCACAGTGCCCGGCCCCTTAACCGTGACCTCCACAGCATCCCGCCCCTTTAACATTGACCTCCACAGCAGCCCTTCCCTTTAACAGTGACCTCCACAGCGACCTCCCCATTATTAGCGACCTTCACAGTACCCCATCTCCTTAACAGTGATTTCCACAACACCCCGTCCCCTTAACAGTGGCCTCTACAGCAATCTGCCCCTTAACACTGACCTCCATAGCGGACTGTCCCCTTAACTGTGACCTCCACAGCAGCCTGCCCCTAGTGTAGCCAGAGGTCAGTTTTTAGGCCGGACAGTCCGGCTTTAAGACTCCCTGTCCTCCATTCGGCACAGGGTCTGGACGGACACAGGGATTCCCTTTTAAACATCTCACTCTCAGACAGCAGCACTGTGCTGTATGAGGTTGAGCTGCAGTGAGAAAGTCACCCTCCCTTCCACCCCAGCAGCTGACAGAAGTTGATTTTTTTACCTTCATTTTTTTCAATCCCTTTTGGCTGCAGAGTGGGAGGGATCGTGGCCTAACCAGGTCTGGGGTGGGGCTTAGCGGGAACTGGGGAGGGGTTTTAAGTCCATCTTTTGAGGGTGGCCTAAATGGCCCTTAACTGTGACCTCCACAGCACTCCGCTCCCTTAACAGTGTTATCTACAGCGCCCTGCGCCTTTAAAGCTGACCTACAACAGTGAAGAAAAATGGCTGGGCTGTTATGGAAACCTGGTGTAAAACTGTGTTTATGTGGAGACTAAGGGCCTGTGAGCTTCTATTGGCGGATAAGGATCATGTGACCAGGCTTCTATTGGCTAATGCATTTTTTAGGGAATATCTCAGGACCAGTACGTGCTAGAGAGCTGAGACCTGGTCTAAAACCTTCCCGGACACCTGGTGTAAATGCGAGGGTGCGGATTCCTTTAGCGGACATACACACATACACTCAGCTTTATATATTAGATATATCCTACTGTAAGGCCCTTCCTCTGTAGACTATGTGCAATGTCTTGGAAGCTGACCAAACAGGGTTAATTTACTGTACTGTGTGCACTATGTATGTCCCATAGACTGTATATGGAGTGGGAGGTTTCTAGTTACTGTTGCTAGGCAGGGCTGGCACCACCTTTTCCTCTACAGGGGGGAAGTTGCTTCAATCTAGTGTGAGCTGTGCAGTGAGGAGCAGAGTTACACTGGCAATTTTTGCAAAAAAATAATTGGGCTGGGGCTAAATATTATTAGTTTGTTGTAAAATAGATGCTGCCTGACAGGAACAGATTAATGTATGAGTACCTGACGCCCATGCAGAACCCCTCCATGTCATGCAGGGTGTTTGAAATTTGGCCATGTGGAGAGATGCTTTTTATTTTTTACTTTTATACAATTTTTACACTTTCTATTTATTTATTTTAGAATTTACTGTATTACCGTAATTATTACTTATTTTTGTTACTATGGGGGCATTTCTGAGCAGGGAACAAAATATCTACAGTCAGGTCCATAAATATTGGGACATCAACACAATTCTAACATTTTTGGCTCTATACACCACCACAATGGATTTGAAATGAAACAAACAAGACGTTCTTTAACAAGTGGGAGGCACTTATGCAAACTGTTGTAATTCCTACACCGTTCACCTGATTTGTGTCGATGTCCCAATATTTATGGACCTGACTATGTGTTTTCTGGCATCCCCATATACAGATCACTTATAACAGCCCTCAGATCACTGCTACTGGTGATCTCCATATGCAGACATACAGTGGAGAAGCAGATCAGGTTTTGTCTGCCCACCTACAAGGAGACTGCAAAGCCACCAAACTCACAATGTAAAATAAATTTCAGGGGCCAGTTCATTATGACGTCAATATGAAAATCCTAGATACCTTTAAGTTAAAGGTAAAAGCCAATATGGCTGCACTTCCCCTTGTTATTTTAACAAAGATTAATGCCACGTCAAAAAGACCAGCATTTTCTTCTCTGGTATTGATATCCCCGGCACCACTGGAGGATCTGCTTAATTTATAATGCGGCACCATCAATATCTGATCATTGGTGTCCAGTACCACCACCCATTGCAGTACCCCAGAAGGATTACTGCAAAGGGTTAATTGCCATTAACAAAGTTATTGCAATGTTTCTTGAGTGAAATGTTACCCCTCCAGAGTCGCTAAACACTGCAAAGTGAAAAACATTGTATTTCTGTGTGAAGCATGTATTTATTGTATTTTGTATGCACTAGATATTTATAGGTCATATCCGCAGCCACCACTAGATGGGGCCGGGGTCACCATCTATATATATAGAGGAGGAAAGAACCTTCTAGTCAGTCAGTCTAATCAGGGAGTAAAGAGTACACAGTTCAAGGAGAGACTAGTCAGACAGTCTAAGCTTAGACTCAGTAGTGAGAGGAGAACAGGTTGCTTAATAATACGCCTGCTTGTACCCAGATCCATCCAGAGCTGGGCCAGAGAGAACAACCAAAAAAGCAGGCTAGATGTAATGGAGAGGTGTAGAGAAAGCCCAGTAGAGATAACCTGTCTAAAAGAACTTATTGATTCGACAGTAGGGATAAGCAACCACCGGCACTCCAGCTGTTCTCAAACTACAACTCCCATAATCCTTCTTTCACTTCTGTGGGAGTTACAAGAACAGCAAAGTGTGTGTACATGCTGGGAGTTGTAGTTTTACAGCAGCTGGAGTGCCAAAGGTTGCTAATCCCTGCTCTGCAGCATAAATGTTCAGGATTTGCCTCCTGTAAGAAATACTCACATCCTAAGTGGATTAGTGGACGTGTATGGTAAGTACAGCAACCTGTTCAAAAAAGTAGCAGAGTTTTTGCCTGCCATAAGGGGGAACTGTCCTGTGATTACATTGCATTGCATAAAAGTGTACAACCTATGCCAGAGTCAGCTAGTGAAGTGCAGAGTGATGAAGATTGCTTTAAACAGACACTTTGGCCTATTAACTACCTGTGCAGCCATGAAACCTGTAACATCTGCGGAATGTTTATTTTGTGAGCAACTCCCAGGCTGTCGCATGCTAAAGAACTGTCCTCATTTTGCATTTAAATTCTTCTGTAAAGAACCGTTCTGCTGCACAACTGCCTCATTGTTGCTTCCTGAACTACTACTACACTGCAAAGTGCTGGCGTCAAGACAAATGGGATCTCGCCTTGCACCACAAAATCTTCACCACCAAGGGCACCTCAACCGTCTTTAGGAAAGAGAACTGCAGTACAGAAGTGTGCCTCGAAGGGAAGAAAGGTGCGTTCTTCCACATGACTGCATGAGTCTAAGGAGCATCACAACATTTAGTACTATTACTACTCCCATCTGGCCACCGACACTCACGAGCATTCGTAAGGCACACTGCACATGCCCTTAATGGCACAGTATAGACAAAAAATGGTTAACAGCCTGGCAAATTCTGTTAGGTTGTCAGAGGACAGACAAGGTCCACCCCCTAACTAGTTAGTGTGTAGGGAGTCTAGTCTGAGCAGTGCGAGGGAGAAGACAGGTGTGTTGTAGCTCCTGCACAGGTAGGTCTTAGTTCAGAGAACCCTAATCTCTGATTCTACAAATGCTGTGGAAGTAACCCTGCTACTAAAGTATCCCTGACAAGAGAGAGACCAGACATCTAGGAAGGTCTAGAACTCACAGCGCATGCAGCTTCCCACAGCAAGGTACTGTATCGTGCTCATTTATGGGAGAAAGACTTTTCTGCTGTGAAATAATTATTGCTGAGGCAACCTCCATACTTTAAGACTGATTGGCCGCCTCAGTCTGAGAACTGCAGAAGGGTTTAACAAGAACCTTATTGCATGCCTGTGATTCTTCTGAGAGAGACTGCAAAGTGTTCTTTAGAGAGAAAGAGGAGTACTATAACCTCCATCATTATGGTTGTCCATACGCTGCTACTGATAGAATATTGCTCTGTGACATATTGTGGAACTATGTTGCTATCTGTACTACCACCCCTGTGATCCACTTAGTAAAAAGAGATTTTGGGGGTCATTTATCAAACTGGTGTAAAGTAGAACTGGCTTAGTTGCCCATAGCAACCAATCAGATTCCATCTATCATTTTGGACAGCTCCTTTGGAAAATGAAAGGAGGAATCTGATTGGTTGCTAAGGGCAACTAAGCCAGTTCTACTTTACACCAGCTTGATAAATGACCCCCTTTATTTATTGCAACTTATGGGCCTGATCATTGTCACCACTATCAGTCCTGCCTTGCAGCTAGCGAATCATCCAACATCAAGGGCAGAGACACCAGACAGGAGCCCCAATACCAGGGTCACGGGGTGTGTCCTCCAGTCACTGAACCACCCTAAGGAGCAAAAACCACTGCTCCCATCCTGTACTCACTACTCCTGGGCCACTGCTCATGACGATCAGCGGTTCTGCAGTAGCTGTGGTGCTCTGGCTCTGTGTGTAGTGGATGGAACTGGTTACTGCAGCTCTGCTTCCATTTATTTCAACACTAACCAGCTCCATCCACTACACACAATGGAGGGAGTTGTAGTTCCAGTGCCGGAGCTGCTGTAGAACAGCTGATCTTCTAGGTGTGGGGTGTAGGACCCCCACAGATCAGATATTGATGGCCTATATTGAGGATATGCCATCAATATAAAAGCATCGGAAAGCCTTCTTTTTAGTGGTACAAATTGTATTTTTATCCTGGGTAAAGCCTCCTTCACGCGTCAGTGTTTCATGGACGTGTGCTGTACGTGTTCTCCACGGACAGCACACATCCCTATTCGTTTTAATGTGTGTGTATGCCATCAGTATTGCATCCGTGTTTCACGGATCATTAAGAAGAGATTCTTTGAAAATTATTTTTCAGTGTCAGTGAAACACGGACCCAACACGGATCCTTCACGGATGAATTACTGACCACCTGCTGATAGATTTGAGCATGGACATGGACTTGTGAATGAGGCTTAACAGGAAAAGGAAATCATATTAACACTGAACAATACTTTTAAATGGGTTCTGCAGTTTGTTTAAACTGATGATCTATCCTCTGGATAGATCATCAGCATCTGATCGGCGGGGGTCCGACACCCAGGACCCCAGCCGATCAACTGTTTGAGAAGGCAGCGGCGCTCCAAGCAGCCTCTCAGGTGTTTACCGCAGGCCCAGTGACGTCACGACTAGTATCCTACTTGTCTGGGCGGGGCTAAGCTCTGTTCTACTTGAATGGAGCTTAGCCCCGCCCAGGCCAGTTGATACAAGTCGTGACGTCACTGGGCCAGCGGTAACAGTGAGAAGGCTGCTGCGCTGCTGGAGCGCCGCTGCCTTCTCAAACAGCTGATCGGCGGGGGTCCTGGGTGTCGGGCCCCCGCCGATCAGATGCTGATGATCTATCCAGAGGATAGATCATCAGTTTAAACAAACTGCAGAACCCCTTTAACCATACAAAGTCCTAATAAAGGGAAATCTATGGGCAGGTGCAAATCCGTGACTCCAATGCATAAGCAAATTAAAATAAAGTCCCAACTCACTTTGGATGGTAATACAATATATGCAAAGAGAGAACATTTGCATCATTTTTTAGCATTACTACTATAATTATAATATTTTAAATGTGAGATGCCTAGTGCCCACCTGCCACAAAGCAATGTCATTTAGATGGATTCGTGCACTAACAGTTATACCTGGACAACAGCAAACTTACATCTCCCTTTCCCCTACAAAGTTCACTCAATGTGGTAGAGTTATCAAAACTGATGTTTTGGTGGCAAGCAAAAAGCAGCAATTCTAAAAAATTATTTATTTATTTATTTATTTTTACAGCATTCACCATAAGGGATAAATTACATAATAATTGCGCAGTGCAGGGCATTACAGACCTGGTGATATGAAATATGGGGAGATTTTATTTTTGCAATTTTTTCCACTGAAAAGCTTTTTTTTTTTACTCATTTATTAGTCACGCAAGGGGATTATAGCAGGCAATCTTTTGATCGCTTCTAAAATACAATTTTTAATATATGCAAATGAACCTCTAGGAGCAACGGGGGCGTTGCCATTACTCCTAGAGGCTCTGCGCTTTATTGACAGGAACAGGCAGTGTAAACATCATCATGCTTGGACCTGCCAATCAAAGTGGAAAGGGTGCAGCAGTTGCAAAGAGATCAGAGCCTCTAGGTGTAATGGCAACACCCCCTTTGCTCCTAGAGGCTCATTTGCATATACTAAAACATCATTTTTCTCAGCAATGTGGGCACAAATGAACATGGGACCAACACAGATGCCTTCAGCTGCCAAGTGCACGTGTAACAGGTCATAGGTACAAATCTGCTGACAGATGCCCTTTAAATTGATTTCCGGCTGCAGGTAATTGCAGGGTGTTGTCACCGCACATTTAATTTTAGACTCTTTCATTGCTCAGTCTATTATAGAATAGATTCTTTTTGGCTGAAGCGAAGAAAATCTTAAGCAAGATGACACTGTGGTAAGTAGGAATGGCATAACTGAAGTCCTGTATGGTGGGGCTCAATTGTGCCTTTGTCTTCCACGTAGGGCTGTGTAAAATGTGCTTACATTATTTGGGATTTTTTTGTTTGTTTTTATTGCAAGTAGTCTACTGTAACATAGTACATAAGGCCGAAAAAAGACATTTGTCCATCCAGTTCGGCCTGTCATCCTGCAAGTTGATCCAGAGGAAGGTAAAAAAAAAAAAACCCTGTGAGGTAGAAGCCAATTTTCCCCACTTTAGGGGAATAAAAAATTCCTTCCCGACTCCAATCAGGCAATCAGAATAACTCCCTGGATCAACGACCCCTCTCTAGTAGCTATAGCCTGTAATATTATTAAGCTCCAGAAATACGTCCAGGCCCCTCTTGAATTCCTTTATTGTACTCACCATCACCACCTCCTCAGGCAGAGAGTTCCATAGTCTCACTGCTCTTACCGTAGAGAATCCTTTTCTATGTTTGTGTACAAACCTTCTTTCCTCCAGATGCAGAGGATGTCCCCTCGTCACAGTCCTGGGGATAAATAGATGATGGGATAGATCTCTGTACTGACCCCTGATATATTTATACATAGTAATTAGATAGATCTCCCCTCAGTCGTCTTTTCTCTAAAGTGAATAACCCTAATGTTGATAATCTTTCAGGGTACTGTAGTTGCCCCATTCCAGTTATTACTTTAGTTGCCCTCCTCTGAACCCTCTCCAGCTCTGCTGTGTCTGCCTTGTTCACAGGAGCCCAGAACTGTACACCGTACTCCATGTGTGGTCTGACTAGTGATTTGTAAAGTGGTAGGACTATGTTCTCATCACGGGCATCTATGCCCCTTCTGATGCAACCCATTATCTTATTGGCCTTGGCAGTAGCTGTAATACTGTAATAAAAAAAAGTTGGTGTTTTTTCAGCTTGTCAATTCACTGTCTATATTAAAATACTTAAATATTACAGTTTTCACATTGGCCCTAAGTCTCTCACTAAGCTGACACTTCCTTTTCCCATCCATCTGCTGTGCTTGAGAAGAGGATGGTGGCTCACAGGTTGGCACTGTTACCTTGCAGCACTGGGATCCAAGGGCAATATCTGCATGAGTTTGTATGTTCTCTCCATGTTTGAGTGAATTTCTATCTGGTTTCCTCCCACATGTTGAAACATACATATGGTTTAATTCACAGGTTAGATTTTGACCCCAATGTGAGTAACACATAGCACTATATAAATTAAAGATTATGGTTTCCCACCTCATGTGATATGAAGTAATATTACATGTGAAAAATAAAAATTTTCTGTATGTTATATTGAAATTTCTTTGAAAATTCTAATAAAAAATTATTTTGTTCTAAATTAAATACATCCCTCTAATAAATTTTCTTGGATTCACTACACCATGACACCCTATTAGTGCATTACTATATACTGTAGAATATAGACTAATGGTCAAAATCACATGATACACATACCGTGCAAAAGACACTAAGCATGGCCATATAAAAAGTCCCACATCCAATGTATACAAATAATACATACATTTTATTATAGCCAAAAACATAGACATTTTAAATTCCATATAGAAACATCCATAGTGAGGTAGGCAATCAGTACCCTCCCCAATCCAGTGTTAGACCTGGAGCAAATAGATATCCATATGCACTAGGGAAACTAGGCCATATAATATACCAGATTCAAATGCGTTACCTAACCTGCACAATTGTAGAGGGTGACAGCATATGTGCATGTAAAAATAGTCATAAACCAGTTGCAATAGGTAAATGTTCCTAGATCGGGGGGGGTGAAATCTTAAGCAAGAGGACACTGAGGCAATTGGTATGCTTGCCCAGGTTAACTTTTTTGGATATTCTTTTGCATTGTCCATATTGTATACATACCTGTTTGGTCCAGGTCTACCACTGGATTGAGGATGGCATTTTGGGGAGGGTACTGAATGTCTAATACAACATGGATATTTCATCACACAGGATTTTAGATGTTTGTGTTTTTTTTGCTAGAATAAAATATATATAATATTTGTATACATCAGATGAGCTGCTTTTTATATGGCCTTGCCTTGTGTCTTTTGTATGTCTATTAGCACATTTTTACATGAAATAGACCACTCTCCATGTGCCAGAATGGGGAGCTGCTCTTTATCAGGAAGCTGGTGGACCCTAGGTGTCCATGCATTATATTGATAGCCATCTGTTTAAGTGGCTTCCATGTTGTGCAAGGAAAATGTATGGCTTCTTGTGGCTTCTGCCAGGGCTGAAGGAAGCTAAATGACTTTTATTTATGAGACAAACTAAATTTTGAACACAATTTTACTACTATTTCAAATCTAAGACCCTTTTATACATTTTATAAATGTTGTATATCTTTTATATATTTTCTTTCAGTCAACCAAGGAACATCATAACAATTTGATTAAGTGATATCTAACCAAGAACATTCTGAAGCATTGTTTCAAGCATTGCATGGCTCCGAGCCCTGTACTTTAGAGCCACGGGGGGACTGAGAACTTATAGTGGCCCTGGAGAAAAAACTAAAACTGGTCCCTATGTTGTAGGTGGGTCCAAATTGACAGAAGAAAGGGCAACACTAGATGGCAGGGCCAACACAAGTAGGCTGAATTAGCAATACCATAGTGCAGCACTAAATACCATACACGCAGATCTAAATACAACAGTGCAGCACAAGATAGCTCCCCGGAAGCTGCCATTCAGTGGTGGCCAGCATCAGATGCCATATGCCGTTCTCCTCTTGCAGTTGTCTCTAATTAATATACAGATAAGGGGGATTAGAAGGTGAGATACGGGTCTTAGTACTAAGCCATTCCTACCTTCAGTGCCTCCAGTATTAGTTCCCAAAGCGTCCAAGGAAAAGTACCAGGCTGCCATTTCAAGCCACCATCTGAGGTTCAGGCATCAGTCCTCTTCCATCCTGTGGCCAGAGACACCTTTATTCCTGCTCCATTTGTGGCCTATATTGGTGATATATGGGGCAGAGAGCCATGGGCTCCTGTGCTTTTTCAACTATGCAGTAGTCAACTGTATAAAGGTCCTTGAATGTAGAAAAGCAACTTCAACCACTGGCTAGGGACATAAGTACCTGATGCTTCCAGTGTTAATTAACACCAAGAATTTTAGATCTTTATGTACTCAGCCAATGGCAGTGAGGAGGGCTCCAGGAGCCCCCTGGGCATCGATCCACCAGGAAATTTCCCTGTGAGGTCTTTGGCCAATCCACCCTCGTTGAGAGGTAAAGCAGCACAAATGTAGGTATATAATTCTTCAATAGTCCTGGAGCCAAACATTATATAGGAATTGATGTTAGGGTCCCCCTAAACCTCCAATACATATTGCTCTTTTGGCCAACACCTATCTCTCCCGACTCCCCCATACACCTGTATGATTGGCTCGGACATGCATGTACAGTACAGGGAGTGCAGAATTATTAGGCAAGTTGTATTTTTGAAGATTAATTTTATCATTGAACAACAAGCATGTTCTCAATGAACCCCAAAAACTCATTAATATCAAAGCTGAATATTTTTGGAAGTAGTTTTTAGTTTGTTTTTAGTTTTAGCTATTTTAGGGGGATATCTGTGTGTGCAGGTGACTATTTCTGTGCATAATTATTAGGCAACTTAACAAAAAACAAATATATACCCATTTCAATTATTTATTTTTACCAGTGAAACCAATATAACATCTCAACATTCACAAATATACATTTCTGACATTCAAAAACAAATCAGTGACCAATATAGCCACCTTTCTTTGCAAGGACACTCAAAAGCCTGCCATCCATGGATTCTGTCAGTGTTTTGATCTGTTCACCATCAACATTGCGTGCAGCAGCAACCACAGCCTCCCAGACACTGTTCAGAGAGGTGTACTGTTTTCCCTCCTTGTAAATCTCACATTTGATGATGGACCACAGGTTCTCAATGGGTTCAGATCAGGTGAACAAGGAGGCCATGTCATTCGATTTTCTTCTTTTATACCCTTTCTTGCCAGCCACGCTGTGGAGTACTTGGACGCGTGTGATGGAGCATTGTCCTGCATGAAAATCATGTTTTTCTTGAAGGATGCAGACTTCTTCCTGTACCACTGCTTGAAGAAGGTGTCTTCCAGAAACTGGCAGTAGGACTGGGAGTTGAGCTTGACTCCATCCTCAACCCGAAAAGGCCCCACAAGCTCATCTTTGATGATACCAGCCCAAACCAGTACTCCACCTCCACCTTGCTGGCGTCTGAGTCGGACTGGAGCTCTCTGCCCTTTACCAATCCAGCCACGGGCCCATCCATCTGGCCCATCAAGACTCACTCTCATTTCATCAGTCCATAAAACCTTAGAAAAATCAGTCTTGAGATATTTCTTGGCCCAGTCTTGACGTTTCAGCTTGTGTGTCTTGTTCAGTGGTGGTCGTCTTTCAGCCTTTCTTACTTATCTCACTATTTTTGACTTTTCTGAGCCTGTCAAGTCCTTCTTTTGACCCATTTTGCCAAAGGAAAGGAAGTTGCCTAATAATTATGCACACCTGATATAGGGTGTTGATGTCATTAGACCACACCCCTTCTCATTACAGAGATGCACATCACCTAATATGCTTAATTGGTAGTAGGCTTTCAAGCCTATACAGCTTGGAGTAAGACAACATGCATAAAGAGGATGATGTGGTCAAAATACTCATTTGCCTAATAATTCTGCACTCCCTGTATGTGTTTTCAATGGGGTGAGGAGAAAACTGCAGTCAGACACTTCTGGAGGCAGTATGGTAACTTTCTCCTTTGAGAAAGGTGTTGAAATTCAGTATGTCAGATCATTTTCTCCCCCAACATCATCGGTCGAGGAGAGACAGGGATTTACCATATACATTACATTTTTGGACAGTCCCCCCAAAAATAGCATTTTTTGCCAGCAATAATCTTACCGCAGTTGACCAAATACAGAATAACATGGTAGAGGGTAAAGATCCTAACAACATGATAACTTTCTTTAAAACTTTATTTTTGGAATTCAACATTTTTGTCCCAGTGTTTTATACAATGTACAGTTATATGCAACCATGCTGACAAACTCTGGGTCAATATAAAAAGTAGTAAATGTGACCCGCCCCCCTCTTTGATTAGAATACTGTGTCCACTAATGACATATCCTACTAGTACTGCACAATGGTTTCTCGCTATGAAGACCTCTTTCAACATCTGGAAGAGGTTTTCACTCTCTACAACCAGATCAGCAGACACCTCTCTTGCAGACCTCCCTATTAAGTTTTTAGATCTTTACATCTCTGATGTAACCTTTGACACTTGGCAATCCTCTACGTTAACGTCTATATGTCAGCTATTTAATGACAAATCACTGAAATCCTTTGACGATCTTGTTGTAACCTATAAATAACCTATCTAACTCTTGTAGAACAATTATGCTTGACTGACATTTGGTCACACAAATGGAGTAAGAAAGTAATAAATTATTTTAATTCACATTCAAGAACATGTAAAATAATTACTCTCTTCTATGAGTTACAACAGGTTCATCTTAGGGAACCAAAAACAATCTACCAACTCCAATGGAAACAATTGTTTGGAAGGATTGTTTCCCATCTAGACTGGGCACAAGCTCACCTAAGACAATTTCCAAAAATACTTCCCACTGGGAAACAGCCATAAAGATTGTTCTAAAGTGGTATCTAACATCAGATAGACTTGCCAAAATGTACCCCTCCTATCCTAATAAATTCTGGAAGATATACAACCTTTCATGTATGGTGGGAATGTTCACTAATACAGTCTTTCTGGAGTGATATATTTAACCTTGTGGTCAGGGCGACGGCCCCTGGACGTAGGAACTAGAGCTAACCTCAGGCTGGGAAATGCCGGGAGCCCGTAGCGAGGATAGGCCTAAAAGGGGGCCTATCCTTAAGGAAGAGCTAAGAAAAGGGAAGGGAGGGAGGGGTACCTGGCCGCACGTCCCGTCCCCTGACCTGCGTGGGGGTTAATATAGCCAAGGGGCGTGGCCTCTGCCCCTCCCACAAATACAGGCTGCACGGCAGCCTTAACTACTTGTGGTCAGGGCGACGGCCCCTGGACGTAGGAACTAGAGCTAACCTCAGGCTGGGAAATGCCGGGAGCCCGTAGCGAGGATAGGCCTAAAAGGGGCCAAAAAGGAGACCCAACCATACCATCAAACACTCATTGCACCGTACAGGGCAAGTGAACAGAAAGCACGGATCTCTGATCGGAGGATTTGGACCCTATCTGGAGAACACAACTACCTCCCACGTCCCATGCACCTGATAACCTGAGGAGGCATCTGGTGCTTAGACACCGCCTCAACGAAAGGAGTGAAGCAGACCCTGTTTTAGAGTAAATATACACCTACCGTTACGACACCTGTTTTGAACGAAAAGACCCTTCACGATGGAGGTGCTGGATATACCGTCTTATATCACAGTGCCTTCCATCTACCTTATCTCCTTGTCATGTGTACCGCCACACCGTTCTTGGAGCTGGTTAAATGCTGATGCAATTGAAGAGTGTCTGGAACCAGGAACGATTTACTCCTATGTTGACTAACAGATGACCATATACGAGAAGGTCTGAATCCTGAGAGCTGCAGACTGAACCAAACAATGGTGAAACGGTTGGAAGTGCCTAGATCAGGCATCCTAAACCGCGGCCCCTCAGCTGCCGCAACCACAACCCCCACCACGCCCTGCTGCAGGCAGATACCTGCAGGCTGTCCGGGCACCGCGGGAGCCACAACCCCGCAACAGCCGGAGGGCCGCAGCCCACGACCCCCGGCCCAGATGAACCCCAACCATCCACCAAGGGCCCCGATCGGGCACCAACTGTTCCTGGTGGCAAAATACTTACCTCTACTTATTCCCCAGGCCACACTTCCTAATAAGGGCCAAAAAGTCAGAACATGGTGCCTGTTGTCCTACCGAAGTAGCAAACTCAGTGAAGTGTAAACCCACCAGGCCTGGGGAACCATCCACAGAAATATATGGCTATCATGATTAATGAGCTAATGTGCCTGTACTAAGGACAGGACGTACCCCAACACCTGCAGTTGAGACAGAAAATGCTTAAGGTCGTGATAAACTATGTATGCTGCGCCTGTAGTCGTGATAGGACTTGTTGTGTCAGGCGACACGACAGACTTCGTAAACTTGCGCCTTATTACTGTACCTCCTACTGGAAGATGAACCGATACCCAGGACTTAGGCCGGACACCAACACCCTCAGCCCGAGTTTGTAGATAAAGTAAGCATGCCTGGGAGAAGATGATGTCCGCAAAGGCAGGCTTGGGATGACTGCTTATAAAGAAAACAATGAAACCCAACAACCTAGAAAATAAGAGTCAGAGAAAACAATAACGAGAGTGGGACTCTAATGGCACAAGCCACACGTGCGAGCCACCTCAAGAAAATTGTATTGCGAGCCACAGATGACCGAGCCATGCGAGCGGGACTGAGGACAGAACAGACATGGAACTTACTTGTTATGGGACCACGCAGCCGGCCTCGACTGGCGTTGTGTGTGTAATTTTTCTTTTTTCTTTTATTTATTTTTTTTCTTTGAGAAGCCATACGTGAGAGACTCTAATGGCAAAACACATGTGTAACCCTAAAAGGGGGAAGCCAAGCGTGAGAGACTAATGGCGGAGACATATGTGTGAAAACTAACACGGAGAAGCCCTGCGTGGGACACTAATGGCGGAGACATATGTGTAACACTAAAACGAAGCCATGCGTGGGGCACTAACGGCGGAGTCATACGTGTAAGACTAAATGGAGAAGCCATGCGTGAAAGACTCTAATGGCAGAGACATGTGCAACCCTAAGACGGAGAAGCCATGCGTGAGAGACTAATGGCGGAGACATATGTGTAACACTAAAACGAAGAAGCCATGCGTGGGAGACTAATGGCGGAGTCATACGTGTAAGACTAAATGGAGAAGCCATGCATGAGAGACTCTAATGGCAGAGACATGTGTAACCCTAAAAGGGAGAAGCCCTGCGTGAGAGACTAATGGTGAATTCATATGTGTAACACCGAAAGGGGAGAAGCCGTGCGTGAGAGACTAATGGCAGAGTCATATGTGCAACACTAGAATGGAGAAGCCATGCATGAGAGACTAATCGCAGAGTCCTACGTGAAGACTAAAACAGAGAAGGCATGCGTGAGACTCCAATGGCGGAGTCCTATGTGACACTGAAGGGGGTAACCATACGTGAGAAACTCAAATGGCAACGCCACGCGTGAGAGACTCTAATGGCGGAGTCATGTGTAACACTCCAAAGGAAAAGCCACACGTGAGAGACTCTAATGGCGGAGGCATATGAACCCTTAAAGGGAGAAGCCATACGTGTGAGACTCTAATGGCGGAGTCAAATGTGACACTAACAAGGGAGAAGCCATGCGTGAGAGACTCTAATGGCACAGCCATACGTGAGAGACTCTAATGGCGGAGTTATATGTAACACTAAAAAGGGGGAAGCCATACGTGAGAGACTCTAATGGCGGAGTTATATGTAACACTAAAAAGGGGGAAGCCATACGTGAGAGACTCTAATGGCAAAGCCATGCGTGAGAGACTCTAATGGCGGAGTCATATGTAACACTAAAGGGAGAAGCCATACGTGAGAGATTCAAATGGCGGAGTCATACGTGACACTAAAAAAGGGGGAAGCCATGCGTGAGAGACTCTAATGGCAAAGCCATGCGTGAGAGACTCTAATGGCAGACTGATATGTAACACTAAAAGGGAGAAGCCATGCGTGAGACTCAAATGGCTAAGCCATGCGTGAGAGACCCTAATGGCGGAGTCATATGGCGGCTTAATTTCCCTCTTAATTAATTAACAACCACTATGCCGCACCAATATGACTTGGGGACTCGCATAACCATGATCCTCTCCGACAATGACCTAGGACGCTAACCAGCCTACAACCATATTGCCCCCCACCGAACAACATGACGAACGAACACCGGGCCCCCGAAACCCTGAGGCCCCCCGAAGCCAAGGGATCGACCCGGAAGACCTTACCGTGATGATAAGTAATTAAACGTGAGCCCGACCTAAAGGCAAATGCATAGACATTAGTGATCCGAACCACTTGCATGAATGAAACATTAACCAACCGTGAAATTGAAACAGATGGGAGAAAAACCAGAGCCAGAGGCATTGCAGTTAGCTAAGAAAAGCCCCTAGTCGTGACAAACACATGAACAAGTGTGAAACATAGTAGGAACTTACTCCTATCGGCCCACTGTCCGCTAGGGAGCTATTTGGTTAACTGGGGCGGGAGATCCAACTGCGTGAATGCGAACCAGAGGTAAAGGAGATCAGTCTGCGTAACCCACCACCGAGGAAAGAACTCAAGCCTGAAGAAGCAGCTATGTTTAACGGAAGAGCAGAATTAGAGCGGTGCGCTGATAGCCCTAGCAAGAATACTGAGTAACCATGATGTAGAAATGAAAGAAATGCAGCTTAATGTGGAAGCAGAGTAGAACACATGATGCAAGAACAAGTGGGTAAATGCAGCTCTGGATGTGAGAGGTGCCTAAAACATGGTATGGGCACAGCTCTGAGTATGAGCATGAGGAGCATGGTATAACGCAGCTGTATGAATGCAAGCTGAAAGGGAACAGAGTATTAATGTAATGCAACCGCGACCGCTGCTCTTGAAGTGACTGGCGTATAGGACAAAAATGTAAAAGCAGACACACGGCTGTAGCTTGAAGGTAACAATCCTAACCACGATCGTCTGACCATGGAGCCCAACTCCCTTCGCCCAGAGCGCTACAAGTCACGGACCGTGGAACCACGTCCGATCCTACCGTGAATGTAAGCACCTGACCCGAGAGAGAACTGCGCCACCATGAATTCATGTCCAGGTTCCCCGACGTGTGTCATATTTCTCCGACCCACCAATTCAACTAAATGTGGTGTTTGGAAGTATACTGAATATTAACTGTGTCTTTGCACAACATTACCCTATGGGAACTAATAGCAGATCTATGTGGTATGTAGGTAGACAGTGGCATATGTTTGAGCGAATATGTACGTGAATAAGCTAAAATCCCCGACACGATATCATGCCCCATTAGATTTGAAAGAGGTTGCGTTCAGTAATGTAGAGCACCTATAACAATAATACACATCTGTGGAACACTGGGAACCGGGTAAATGGGTGACAGCTCCCATGAAACCAGCCCCGAGCCTAGGAATGTGCCCGTGCTGGTGTACCTGCGCCTCTGTACGTGCGACTGCAGACCCCCCGGCCGGCGGCGGGGTTACCAATACCGTGCGAGCCCCAGGACTGCCAAGTAGGCATGCAAACGTCACATATTTGGCCACAATTGAAGCGAGACTGGAACAGTGAGTGGGGAACAACAGAATGTTCCCCAATGATGATCAGCAACGTGCCTGATGGAAACATAAAAAACAGGTAAGGTTTTTTTTTTTTTTTACATACGGAAGTGATTTATCTATGTCACTGTCTGGTACATGACCATGGACGATGGGTCGTTTTTAACCAATACATATCGGACTTGGGGATAGCTGTGACCTCACTGTAGGAGCACTGTATTATTCCACTAAACTGCCGTATATGGATCCCATGCTTGTACTATGTAATCACTGCCCACTAAAATTTACATTGACCCGAGCCTAATAATATTCTGATAGAGCATACCTGTATCTTTTTAGCCTATACCATCCCAAATAGTTGTTTAAAAGCACAGCGTTTGTGAAAACGTGCAAAATAACCTTAATTAAAACAGTAATGGTAGTTGGTTAAAATCGCAATGAGAATAAAAAAGGCATTTTGTAGTAAAGACTCACTTCACCCAGGAGGGGCAGGGTGGGATAAAGCACATAACACCCACTCTGCTTCCTCCTGCGCCTAGATCGCCTGTAAGATCGTCCGGAACAAACGGCAGTCACACTTGGAACTTCTGGTTATTCTCTTTTTATTGTTCTAGCACAGGGTAGGGGTAGGAGTAGGCTCGACGCGTTTCGGGGTCACTGGGATCCCCTTCATCAGGAGCATAAGTGGATCATGCATAATGGCAGGTATTTATACAGTGAAAAGGCGCCAAGAACGCCAGAAACTGGCGCCAAAAAACGGGAGGTACTGGCGTCACTTCCGGTTTGCGTTCCAGGGTGGAACGCATTGTGGTAGGCTTAACTTGGAGTGGTTTCCGGTTTGCGTTCCAGCGTGGAACGCATCAGGAAGCATCTCGGCCTTTTAGTGTATTGAATGTGGACCAGGAGGGGAAGCGACGTCCCTTCCGGTGTGTGCTCCAGCTTGGAACGCATCGGGACCGATGTAGGTATTTTGCGGGATGGGCTATGAATCGAATACGGGGGCGGCTGTCCTCGATGCCGGATATATGTACAACTCAACTTGTGGTCCGGGCGGAAACAACATTAGTGGGCGGGGTTCTCAACACGGTGCGAGCGTTACCAGGGGCGGAGCCGCAGCATGCCTAGCAACCGGCACACGCGGCTGCTCCCGGAACGCCCGCCCGCACAACCGGCCCGCGCCGCCCGGCCACGGCATCCCCGCAACGAGGCTGCCCGCGGTAAAATCATGGCCAGCCGAGCGCTGCCCCCCCGGGGTGCGGACCCGACCCGCCGTGCGGTAACCACGCTGCCACACCGGCATCAGATACCCCCTGCTTACCTGACCGAAGCACGAGACGAGCCGTCGCCGACCAATACTCACCCCAACCGAGACGAAAAAGAGCGGGACGTGCAGGAACCAGACGTGAACCGGAAGTACCAGGTATCTGGCCGCACGTCCCGTCCCCTGACCTGCGTGGGGGTTAATATAGCCAAGGGGCGTGGCCTCTGCCCCTCCCACAAATACAGGCTGCACGGCAGCCTTAACTACTTATAAAAAGGGTTACAGGTGTGACTCTCGCAAGAACTCCTCAGTTGGTACTCTGTTTTATTGGCCTAAATCAAAAATCTAGTGATATTCGTACAGTTGCTGAGCATATTATACTAGCAGCTTGTCCAATACCCCCAAGAATGGAAGAGATTAAAAACATAATTTCTTATAATTACACAATAGAAAAAATGATATCGATGCGACTAAATAAATATGGAAAATTAGAAGCAAATTGGGGTTTTTAGGAGAAATTCACCCACTTGCAATTGAAGGAAAAGAATCTGAGCGAAATATGATCCCGGGAATTTGGGGAGTCATCGTTGAAGTCTGGAGGGTTGTGAGTAAGAACTGAAAAATGAAAAAGAACAACAAAAAGAACATGTTTATTTTAATAAAATTTGACATAATTTATTTTTGCTACTTTCCTGCTGTTATTGTTCTACCAAAATACTCGAGAAAAAAAAAAGGAGCCACAGACTTTTATCTCTTTGTGTTCTAATTTATTCCTGTTTAATGTTAGATAAAAATGTCCTTACCAATGCAGAAAATGACCATTTATCTGTAACTGATGGATTTGCAATGAGAAGTATCATAGTAATTGTTTAAAACAACAATTTTTTGTAAATAAAAAAAATAATGACAAAAAACTATGTACACGCTGCAAATCAGTCAGCACTGCAGGTGTAGCTTGGCGGTGCACGTGTCCTAGGATTGGCATCCCATAGAAATAATTGCAATAAAATACCGGCACTCGCTGTTCGTAGTCTTGCAAATATTCTCTATATTGCCACATATCTATATCTGTGACGCGTTTCGGCACAGACTGTGCCTTTGTCAAACAGTCAACTGCTTGACAAAGGCACAGTCTGTGCCGAAACGCATCACAGATATAGATATGTGGCAATAAAGAGAATATTTGCAAGACTACGAACAGCGAGTGCCGGTCTTTTATTGCAAAAAACTATGTACAGTGATAATGGTAAAGTAACCCTTTAAAAGAAAAAATATATATCATGCAATACATTGAGAATCGTATGCATGTTGGGATAATTGATGCATTACTCACTGTATACACTCACTAGACTAAATAGGATGTACAGGTAATTGTTTTTTTTTGCAGTAGCACGTAAGACAAAGACTCATGAGAATGTATCGTAGAAAGTTGATTTCCCACATAGTTTATAAGTGAAACATGACCCAGATACTTCCTCACGATACCACATATGAACAAGCATGAATGTAACGCCTTTGTATACTGACAGTGACTTGTCGCCTCTTAAAAGGCTGGTTGCCCTCAAGGTATTTTAACAAATGATCTTAGCACATTTGCTCCTCTCATTTTAAGTGAACAAGAAAAAAAGGAGTAAGAAATAAAAATCTTGACACTTTCACGCACATGGGTTCCCACAATGCTCTATATTTTCAGCATATTTATTTTCAATAAGACAATCCATTTCTACACACTGTATGATGGCGAATGAATGTCCACTTGGGACCTCCTCAAAACTCCATTTTAAATAGGGATTGTTGTGAAGATAAAACTCCCTCAAATTAGGAATTAGCCTACCAAAGCCTACTGTTAGGTCAGCGCTCAGCACTTGCCGTGCTGCTCATCATCCTCTACAAGCTGCTGTCTCCATTGCTCTAGTCCAGGCAGAGGGTTCCTGAGCTTTGAGGTTCCCTGTGGCCAGTAAAGGTGATTGGAAGACTTAGGGGGTCATTTAGAATGACTGGCAATTTAGATGCTTGGCCTCGTTCCTCCTGCGCTTGTAATTCATTCGCCTAAGTTATGTACAGGCGCCGGCCTCTACATAACTTACGCAGACTTTACACCTGTCTACTTAGACCATTTTCTACACCTAAAACAGGCGTAGAAAATGATAAATGAGATGGGCCTGCCAGCCAGCCCCTTTCCCTGCCCATGCCACGCGCTCTTTTTTAGACCTGGTATGAACGATGGAAAAGGGGAAAAAGTCGCAGATTGTAGTGCAAATAACCTTCGCAATGCAATCTGCGACATATATATGCCAAAAACTGGCATATGTCTGTTCCTAAATGATCCCCTTAGTGCTTCTGCGATTCTATTGCTTTTTCTAGTCTGTGCTCCTGCCTTGTACCCATCCTGCCTGTGTGATCCTGACCTCACAGTTCAAGTTCATGTTTAAATTCTCCTTGTCTGTCTCCCTGTCTGCACTACAGTCTTGGTTCCTGCCTGCCTTGTTCCTGCATCCACTACTACCCCACCCACAAGATCTCCTAGTGTCTCAAGTTTAGTGTTGCAGTTAATCTGTCGTTCCATTATTGGAAACTGTCCAGACTGCTTCTGCGATTATGGTGCTGTTTTCCCGCATCTCAGCCTTCCAGCCAAGTTTCCTACAGTCACGTTCTTACAAAAACTACATAATCAGTATGTGACTGTTCAGACTGTAGCTGCTTTTTTTGGTGCATTTTCTGTGCCTAGTGCCTCTGGTGCTTGCACCAGAGTCCCTGACCCCAGCAGGTCAGCTGCCAACTAAACTGGGACTATCCCAAGAAGTAGCGTTCTGGTTGCTCGCCTGCAGCGAAGTCCAGATCCCTGTACAGGGCTTAAAGGGTGAATATTAGGGGAGCACCAGAATACAGTTCTTAGGGTTTAGCCCAAAGAAAACCAGTTAGTTGGCACAGTGGGTCCACACTAACTGATCTGTGACACCTACTAATCTGAATGGTGAGGCTTTGTCTTATAGTTGTCTGTATTGTATTTATGTTTGTGATGGGTTAAAATTTCTGTTTGAGTTTTGATATTCTGTATACCTGGTTGAATGTAGCAGTTTAAGGTCAGAGTCTGCCAGTTTTTATTCTTACCTTACTTCATTGCTCTGTACACCATTGCAGCCTGCTATCTTTTCCATTGTCAGAGCTCATCTCTTTCATCGTTGCCATCCTCATTCAATTTGCCGTCCTCTATCAGTGAGTTTATTATTCTGTGTTTATCATCTGATATATGGTTCATATATCTTTTTTGCATCTTCCGTTGTTATGTAATTCTGCTCTATTCAAATCCTGGGATATCAAGAGCCGTTGATTCGACTTTGGGAAAGTGACTACAATAGATGAAGTCAAGGTCTGCCATTGCATACAACTGGCATTGTTACCGCCTCACACAGTCCTGGAAAAGAACTTGATGGCAATTGTAAAATAAATTATTGTCATAACAAGATTAATATCTTTATGGTTTGCATCTCATACCATTGTTACAACCTGGTTCATGTTGAGTCAGCATTTTACTGCCATTTTTGCTGGTCATACACAATAAATGAATGTCGGCCAAACCATCCAATTTTTATGGGACTGCCCAACTATGTAATATATATAGAGGTGTCCCCAGATGATTTTCCCACATGAGGCACAGAAGCTTAGAGGTTGCACTACACTCTAGGTGGAGCTATTTCTTGAACTTCTAGAAAGTAACTGAAACTCTCGCATGTCTTCATTGGTGGCTCAGGACAGTGATGCCTTCACAAAGACCTCCAAACTATGTTCATTTCACACTGCTTTCAAAACCTGTCCCAGTTACTGTAGCTTTCTGTGCACAAGCAGGAGTAAGGTCATGACTACTCCTTCCCTTTTGCTGAGAGCCTTTTCTCAACTGACCCTTCCTACCTCGCTTGCATCCACTACACCACAAGACTGAGCCAAACACACTACAGGACTCTGAGAAAACAAACCTGATGCCATACATTGCTTTGCCAGACATAACTAGGATGTTATCTCATGCAGCCCCTCCAAGACTCAAGTGTAGATTCCTCTGAGTATATTTTAGCATCATTAAAGACGCCTTGGCTCCTTTCTGGCTCAGGTTTCTCACAGTCCCAACAGACTCCCCAGACTGACAGCACCCTTATCCACACTGATACAACAATCCACAAAGATTTCTCTATGTTAGTTCACCATCACTATATCACTACTCTCCAAGCCTTCCTTGGTGATATCTAGTTGACACCTCTCACCTTATGGGTCATCCAAGTGAATGACAGCTATCCACCCTCGAACCACTCTATAGGGCCATGAATCACACACTCCAGACTCAAATCACAACCTGTCTTGGGATGAACAGACCACCCTGGCCTCCTGGTCACTAATGCACTTCCATAAGATAGTTCCAAGCCCTACACAGGTCAATAGCATGTCTACTTGATACCACAAAAAGCCCAGCACTCCAGTGACCCAATGAACATGCCCACATGAGGATCAGGCTCTTCCTGGGGCTACGTTGACGCAGGATACCTCCTCACATAAAACGTGCACATAGTATAATATGCATTGCATCTAAATCACATATACAAGGCAAAAACAAACAAACATGTAAAGCAGTCCTTTTCAAACAATGGATCAGTATCTCAGACAATCAAAAAGTAAAGTAAAGAACATGCTTTTTAATTTTTTTTTGGAAGAGGGTATTGTTTAACCCAACATGTAATGGCGGGGGTCATGTGAGCCTGTGGCTTCCTGCTATGAATAGAAAGGTGTGCAGAATGCACAGTGCATCACACCTTGGTGCATATGGGGCTTCATAGCAGCAGACCAGTCGGAGTGCCTATGGTGAGCCCTGTCCACCACCAAAAGGACCATAGAAGCTATGGACCGTGGAGCCATAGAAGAAGGTCACTTTGTCCGATAAATCATGTTTTCTTGTACATAATGTGAATGGCCTGGTGCCTGAGAACTGCTTACCTGTGGAATAGATGGCACCAAGATGCAGTATGGCAAGAAGACGAGCTGGCAGAGGTAGCGTGATGCTCTGGGCTACTACTTGTATTGCCTACCTACACATTGTAAAGACCAAGTAGACTCCCTTCATGGCAACAGCATTCCTTAATGGCAGTGGCCTCTTTCAGCAGAACAATGCTCCCTCCCATACTGCAAAAAATGTCCAGGAATGGTTTGAAGAATTATATAATTTATTTATTATTAAGGAATACAAACGGTTAACAACCGATAAGCAAAGAGAATGCCACTGATATTCAATACTGTAAAAAATAATATGTAAATCAAGTATAGATGGAAATGTCTAGATGATAATTGTCTACACATGAAATGCTTTTAGAGAACATGATGAGATATTTGTGTAAAGTATCTATAGTGTTGATTATCTTTTTGCAGGACTTTTTTTTTCTTTTTATCTATAATCAGGGAATTTGTTTATTATAGATTCAGGCTCAAAGTAAGATAGATGGCGGTGCGGTGGATCTTTCATGGAACAAATGTATAGAAAGATACAATTCTTCAAAGTAACACTCATTTTAATTTAGTTCCGATCGGAAGGTGCTTGAAAACGGTATAGTGCCATTTTTTTTATTGAGGTGAGAGGGATCTGAACACTTTCCAAGAGAGCTATAAAAAATAAAAAAATATTCTAGCTGGTTGTGTAGATTTGAGAAACAAATCTAGATTTGCGGTGGGACCCGCAGACCAGAGGTGAGACCCTCACCTATAAGACAATGGGGGCATATCCTAGCGATACGCCCCCATTGTCTGTGATGAGACAACCCCTTTAAGGTCACCACAGCTGTGGTGATCTCCTTCATGTCCTTAGGGGCTCCAATTAAAAACTATTTTTCAACAACATAAATAACAAGAAACTTAATACTGAACGTGTTGTATGGAGGAGGAGGATGAAAAGGCCAAAGTACAGTAACACACCTTCTTCCCAACTGTATTTATACAGAAACATCCTATGGCAGATGATTATTAGGTATAATGTAAATTCTCTACTAAATGTCTCCAGGAAAAGTGCAAAGTCATCTAATAAGACTTAAAAGGGACAGAGAAAACAGCGCAATTGGTAAATGCACCCCCCATATGTAAGACTGTGTTCTGCATGTGAGGTTCTGTTAGGGACCGCCATTGCAGATTTCCATCTAATATACAGCACAGAGTGGTCCTGCTTGTGGATCCTTTTGTCCCGTAATATGAAAGACTATCTAACGGAAACCTGATGAATATCCATCATAGTCAATGGGGGTCATTTATTAAGACCAGCGTTTTAGACGCCGGTCTAAATAGCCCCTTTAGCTGGTGGTGGATCCGCTGAAGTTATGTAGAGGCGCCGGCCTCTCCATAACTTCAACGCATCCATTGCCGGTCTAAAAGACAGGCGTAGAAAATGGTGACTGAGATGGGCCTATCGGCCTGTCCCCTTCCACGCTATGCCAACTTTTTAAGACCTGGCGTGAGCGGAGAAAAGTCGCAGATAGGCGTATTTCTAATCGTAATTGACCCCCAATGTTTTTTTCAACCCTTTTGTTCCTTATGTAACCCTTGCCTCCCATTGAGATGGATGAGATGGTCTCTCTAAAATTCTCGCGATAATCTTATTCTACTACATTTTTTATCATTACTGAGTGTGCTGATGTCTAGGAGGTTGTAACTAGGATCTTACCATCACCTGAAAATGAGTTTGAAAAAGTTCAAAAAGTTTTGCACCTACTGTTTCTACGTATTGTCCCATTACTGAGTCTTTGGTGCTTTATGGTTTTGTCTTTTCCCAGTAGAGGTAGAGGAGGAATGCGCTGAGCATTCATTTTCATCTCAAACACTAAGCGTGTGTAATTACTTGTCGAGCCTGAAGAACTAAATGTAAATGACTTCCCAAGTTTATTTTTCCTGGTGAATGCTCTTTATATTGTCTTCTAGTGTCGTCTTCTTTTTTATTTACCCCTAAACGTTTGGTTGTGGACCTGAATATACTCCAATTAACAGGATTTAAAAACTGATGATCTATCCCAGTGGTCAGCAACCTTTGGCACTCCAGATGTGGTGAAACTACAACTCCCAGCATGCTCCATTCACTTCTATGGGAGTTCTGAAAACAGCTATGCAAGTTTGCATGCTGGTAGTTGTAGTTTCACCACAGCTGGAGTGCCAAAGGTTTGTGATCCCTGATCTATTCTCTTCAATATCAGATTGGCAGGGGTCCCTGCAACCCCACCGATCAGCTGTTCAGGAGTAGTTACTGGTTCCTGCAGCGCTGCTCCTATTGAAGTAAAGTTAGAAAAAAGGGCTGGAACTGCTCCAGAACAGCTGATCGGCAGGGGACCATGTTTTAACAACTTGACGTCAGGTTTAGAAGCATTCTTTCGGCCGCCGGGATCAGTGATCAGAGCGGAGGTGTATACACCTCACTGATGTCAGGATCCCAGTGGCCGAAAGAATGCGTCTATGCCTGTGCGAGTTTTAGAACGGCCAGACGAGGATGTGCTGGATACAAGAAACGGGCTGGTGGAAGAGTAGGGCCTCTTTCACTCGAACGTGTGCGCTCCGGGGGCCGTTCTGTGGGCATTCCGCATCACTGATGCGGACCCATTCACTTGAATGGGTCCGCAAATCCGGAGATGCGGAATGGTGCGGAACGGAACCATACAGAAAGCACTATGGTTTCGCCCTGTACTTCCATTCAACAAAAATATAGATCGCCGACCCATTGGCTGCCCCACGGTTGGTGTTCGTGGATTGCGGCCCGCAATTTGCTGGCCGCAGCACGGCCACGGGGCACACACGTTCGTGTGCAAGAGGCCTAACTCAGTGACTCGCCTCAGGCAGCGGCACGCCCTGTGACTCCACTAGAGCTGTTCTCGTGACGTCAGTACAAACATGTAAATAGCTCAATATGCAGGTTTTCTTTAATAGAGAACGACCACACACGTACAGAAAGTCCCAGGAAACTTAAAGTGGCCCTATAAAAAAAAACTAAAAGTGGCCCTATGTTGTAGGTGGGTCCAAATTGACAGAAGGTGGGACAACAGAAGTAGGTGGGGCCAGCAATACTGTAGTGCAGGACAAAATACCGCCCCAACAGAATCGAATACCACAGTGCAGCACAATATACTGCCCTAGCAGAACCGAATATCACAGTGCAGCACAATATACTGCCCTAGCAGAACCAGATACCCCAGTGCAGCACAACATACTGCCCCAGCAGAACCGAATATCACAGTGTAACAGAATATACTGCAGCCCGCCCCACAGTATGAGCCTGTGCCTGATTCTCCTACATTAATTAATGCATCAAAACTTTATGTACCATGCTGACGGCCAAGAGGAGGGATTAAGTGGCCCCCTGGGCATCGGCCCATGGGGAAATTTCCCTGTAAGATCTATGGCCAATCCATCCTCCACCGCTAAGTATCTCTGTTATTGAGATAAGACTTTTAGGCAAATCCATTTGAAATTTTCTGCTGTGACTGAAGCACTAAAAAAAATATAGATATTTAAAGGGAACCTGTCATCAACTTTATGCTGACCGTACTGAGGACAGTATAAAGTTGTGACAGAAATGCTGATGTCAGCCGTGTGTCACTCATCAGCTAAAAGTAAGTGGTTGCAGAGAACCAGCATCATAATCGTTGCAGACTGGGCCTGGAAAAGAGTCACATCCACCTGAGAAGAGTCCTGGTTATTCCTGCTCTCCTGCTCTCCTGCCCACCTGCTGATGACTGACAGTCTTCTACCTGGTTTTCTCCCTTTCTCTCTAGGAGAGAACTGCCAATCATCAGCAGATGGCGGGAGAGCAGAGATTATAATAACCAGGACTCTTCTCAGGTAGATTTGACTCTTTTCAAGGCCTGGGCTGCAATGATTACAATGCTGGTTCTCGGCAACCACTGAGTTTTATGCTGCCCTCAGTGAGGTCAGCATAAAGCTGATGACAGGTTCCCTTTCAAAGGGTTTTTCGAGACTTAAATATTGATGTCCTATCTGATTGGGTCCCCTGCAAATCAGCAGTTTGAGAAGGCACTGGGGCTCACAGTAGCGCCGCAGCCTTCTCCACGCTCACCAAGCACAGCACCGTACATTATATAGTGGCTATTCTTCGTATCGTAGCTCAGCCCCATTCACTTCAATGGGGCTGAGCTGCGCCTAGGTCACGTGACACATGAACGTGTCGTCCTCTGAAAGAAGGCCGTGGTGCTACTGTGAGTGCTGCTGCCTTCTCAAACAGCTGATCGTTGGGGTCCCGGGTGTCCCGACCCCCACCAATTCAGATACTGATGCCCTGTTCTTTATTTAAGTCTAGTTACAGTATTATAAACAATAGAAAATTGGCTGGCTCACAGTATTTTGCATCAACTTTTACTAATTGATAAAAATATTTCACATTCGCAGAAAATATTCACATAAAAAACCTTGATAAGGCAAAAATAGACAGAATTAAACGTCAACTTTATATACTTTTCCCTTTAAATGCAGAGCTCACGCATAAATAATAAAAACATACAAAATAGCAGCTTCCATATAGTTTGTTGGTTCTGGGCGTGTGGTTAGTAATGTTACTTAGTATATTGTTGTATTGGCTTTATTATACAGGGTGGGCCATTTATATGGATACACCTTAATAAAATGGGAATGGTTGGTGATATTAACTTCCTGTTTGTGGCACATTAGTATATGTGAGGGGGGAAATTTTTCAAGATGGGTGGTGACCATGGTGGCCATTTTGAAGTCGGCCATTTTGAATCCAACTTTTGTTTTTTCAATAGGAAGAGGGTCATTTGACACATCAAACTTATTGGGAATTTCACAAGAAAAACAATGGTGTGCTTGGTTTTAACGTAACTTTATTCTTTCATGAGTTATTTACAAGTTTCTGACCACTTACAAAATGTGTTCAATGTGCTGCCCATTGTGTTGGATTGTCAATGCAACCCTTTTCTCCCACTCTTCACACACTGATAGCAACACTGCAGGAGAAATGCTAGCACAGGCTTCCAGTATCCGTTGTTTCAGGTGCTGCACATCTCGTATCATCTGAAGGCAATCGTCTATGCTGTGAAGATACGAGATGTGCAGCACCTGAAACTACGGATACTGGAAGCCTGTGCTAGCATTTCTCCTGCGGTGTTGCTATCAGTGTGTGAAGAGTGGGAGAAAAGGGTTGCATTGACAATCCAACACAATGGGCAGCACATTGAACACATTTTGTAAGTGGTCAGAAACTTGTAAATAACTCATGAAAGAATAAAGTTACGTTAAAACCAAGCACACCATTGTTTTTCTTGTGAAATTCCCAATAAGTTTAATGTGTCATATGACCCTCTTGCTATTGAAAAAACAAAAGTTGGATTCAAAATGGCCGACTTCAAAATGGCCGCTATGGTCACCACCCATCTTGAAAAGTTCCCCCCTCACATATACTAATGTGCCACAAACAGGAAGTTAATATCACCAACCATTCCCATTTTATTAAGGTGTATCCATATAAATGGCCCACCCTGTACACTCTTCTGTTGATATATTTGTAGTACGCTCTGTTGTATAATTAGATTGTGTCCATATTGCAAGGCTAGTTGTTATATTCGTTTGCGGTTAGATTGAAATGCAAACACATATGCTCCTAGTACGCTCTGTTAGATGATTAGATTGCGTCCATATTGCGGGGCTACTTGTTTTGTTAGTTGGTGGTTAAATAGACATGCATACATACACTCACCTAAAGAATTATTAGGAACACCATACTAATACGGGGTTGGACCCCCTTTTGCCTTCAGAACTGCCTTAATTCTACGTGGCATTGATTCAACAAGGTGCTGATAGCATTCTTTAGAAATGTTGGCCCATATTGATATGATAGCATCTTGCAGTTGATGGAGATTTGAGGGATGCACATCCAGGGCACGAAGCTCCCGTTCCACCACATCCCAAAGATGCTCTATTGGGTTGAGATCTGGTGACTGTGGGGGGCCATTTTAGTACAGTGAACTCATTGTCATGTTCAAGAAACCAATTTGAAATGATTCGAGCTTCGTGACATGGTGCATTATCCTGCTGGAAGTAGCCATCAGAGGATGGGTAAATGTTCTCATTCTGTTTACGCCAAATTCGGACGCTACCATTTGAATGTCTCAACAGAAATCGAGACTCATCAGACCAGGCAACATTTTTCCAGTCTTCAACAGTCCAATTTTGGTGAGCTTGTGCAAATTGTAGCCTCTTTTTCCTATTTGTAGTGGAGATGAGTGGTACCCGGTGGGGTCTTCTGCTGTTGTAGCCCATCCGCCTCAAGGTTGTGCGTGTTGTGGCTTCACAAATGCTTTGCTGCATACCTCGGTTGTAACGAGTGGTTATTTCAGTCAACGTTGCTCTTCTATCAGCTTGAATCAGTCGGCCCATTCTCCTCTGACCTCTAGCATCCACAAGGCATTTTTGCCCACAGGACTGCGCATACTGGATGTTTTTCCCTTTTCACACCATTCTTTGTAAACCCTAGAAATGGTTGTGCGTGAAAATCCCAGTAACTGAGCAGATTGTGAAATACTCAGACCGGCCCGTCTGGCACCAACAACCATGCCACACTCAAAATTGCTTAAATCACTTTTCTTTCCCATTCTAAAATTCAGTTTGGAGTTCAGGAGATTGTCTTGACCAGGACCACACCCCTAAATGCATTGAAGCAACTGCCATGTGATTGGTTGACTAGATAATTGCATTAATGAGAAATAGAACAGGTGTTCCTAATAATTCTTTAGGTGAGTGTATATGCTTAGTTAGTCCAAGATTTAGTTCGTCCGCAACTTGTTTCACCGTTAGACACTATCATGTGTTACTCACGGTTACAGCTGGTATGTACGCTCATTCTATGGCTTGTCTCCTGTACAGTCTGTTCGGCTGTACCGCTCCTCAGAGCGTGTTTCCTAGCGCATGCGCAGTCTGTCCGCTGGGACGCCAACCTCGTACTCGTGTCTTTGTTCGCCAAGGTATATCTTTGTTCACACTGCCCGTTCCTCAGCTGCTCACCAGACGCGTTTTGGAAACATGTAGTTCCTTTCTCAGTGGTATAAAAATAATAAATAAGACTTGTGACATGACGTTCAAATTTATAGGTCTATTTTGGGTACGACCTAATTCCTGGACCGGATTACTACTTGAAAAGGTACATACTATAAGTATGAGTTCTTATTATGCGCTTTTAGAAATATATGTTTTTCACCATAACTGTAACATTTAAAACCACAATACAACTCGATTCTTTATAACAAATAAACCTACATATAATAAATGGAATATGGACACAATCTAATCATCTAACAGAGCGTACTACGAGCATATTTGCTTGCAATTCAATCTAACCGCAAATGAATGTAACAACTAGCCTTCCAATATGGACACAATCTAATTATACAACAGAGCGTACTACGAATTTATCATCAGAAGAGTGTATAACCACTTTCCGTCCGCCCATAGACTATAAACGTCCTATGGGTGGATCTCTATTTCTGAACGGACGTTTTAAAACGTCCTTTCAGAAATAGCAGCTGCACGCTAATCGTGCAGCTGCTGATCGGGTTGCCCGCTGTCAGTGACAGCAGGGCAACCCAGAGAGAAGGCAGGGACAGTGCCCAGGTGTCCCTGCCTTCTGGATCGTTGCATACACAGTGCTCACCGAGCGCTGTGTATGCAGAGCAGGAAGCGCTATGCGCTTCCTGTTCCGGCCCGGCGGTCATGTGACCGCCAGGACCGGAGAGTGCAGGAGCTGTGTGAGGTCTTTCAGAGCCCTCGATCAGCCCTGCTCTGAGGCTGTACAGCGCAGAATTATGCTGTACAGCCTATCTGGGGGGTGCATTTCTTCTGTAACTGGGGCTACTATGTCAGCCCCAGTTACAGGAGAAATCAACAGTGAAAAAAAAAAAGAAAAAGTGAAGAAAATGTCCCCCAGAGGCCTTGTATGACCTTATGGGGGTTGAAAAAATAAAATAAAAAAAAGTTTCACATGTACAGTAAAAAAAAAAAAAAGTCCCCAAGTAAGGAATAAAAAAGAAATGTTAAAAATAGAAAAAATAAAATAAAATAGACATATTTGGTATTGCCGCGTCCGTAAAAACCAGCTCTATAAAAATATCACATGACCTAACCCCTGTCAAAACAAGCAATTTTTGTCACCTTACATCACAAAAGGTGCAACACCAAGTGATCAAAAATGCATATGTCCCACAAAATGGTACCAATAAAACCGTCACCTCATCCCGCAAAAAATGAGCCCCTACATAAGAAAATCTCTCAAAAAATAAAAAAACTATAGCTCTTAGAACATGGAGACACTAAAACATAATTTTTTTGGTTTCAAAAATGCTATTATTGTGTTAAAGTGAAACAAATAAAAAAAGTATACATATTAGGTATTGTCGCGTCCGTAAAAAACAGCTCTATAAAAATATCACATGACCTAACCCCTCGGGTGAACACCGTAAAAAATAAAAAAAATAAAAACGTGTCAAAACAAGCAATTTTTGTCACCTTACATTACAAAAGGTGCAACACCAAGTGATCAAAAACGCGTATGTCCCACAAAATGGTACCAATAAAACCGTCACCTCATCCCGCAAAAAATGAGCCCCTACATAAGAAAATCTCTCAAAAAATAAAAAAACTATAGCTCTTAGAACATGGAGACACTAAAACATAATTTTTTGGGTTTCAAAAATGCTATTATTGTGTTAAAGTGAAACAAATAAAAAAAGTATACATATTAGGTATTGTCGCGTCCGTGAAAAACAGCTCTATAAAAATATCACATGACCTAACCCCTCGGATTAACATCGTAAAAAAAAAAAAAAAAAAACGGTGTCAAAACAAGCAATTTGTCAAATTGTCACCTTGCATCACAAAAGGTGCAACACCAAGTGATCAAAAATGCGTATGTCCCACAAAATGATACCAATAAAACCGTCACCTCATCCCGCAAAAAATTTGCCCCTACATAAGAAAATCTCTCAAAAAATAAAAAAACTATAGCTCTCAGAACATGGACACATTAAAACATAATTTTTTCGTTTCAAAAATGCTATTATTGTGTAAAACTTTAATAAATGAAAAAAATGATACATATTAGGTATCGCCACGTCCGTAACAATCTGCTCTATAAAAATGTCACTTGACTGACCCCCTCAGGTGAACGCTGTAAAAATAAATAAATAGAAACTGTGCTAAAACAACCAATTTTTTGGTCACCTTGCCCCATAAAGTGTTATAATAAATGATCAAAAAATCATATGTACCCAAAAATAGTACTAATAAAACTGGCACCTTATCCCCTAGTTTCCAAAATGGGGTCACTTCTTGGGAGTTTCTACTGTAAGGGTGCATCAAGGGGCTTCAAATGGGACATGGCATCTAAAAACCATGTGGAGTTCCTTTTCTTCTGCGCCCTGCCGTGTGCCCATACAGCAGTTTATGACCACATTTGGGGTGTTTCTGTAAACCGCAGAATCTGGGTAATAAATATTGAGTTTTGTTTGGCTGTTAACCATCGATGTGTTAAAGAAAAAATTGGATTAAAATGGAAAATCTGCCAAAAAAGTGAAATTAAAAAATTTGATCTCCATTTTCCTTTAATTCTTGTGGAACGCCTAAAGGGTTAACAAAGTTTGTAAAATCGGTTTTGAATACCTTGAGGGGTGTAGTTTCTACAATGGGGTAATTTATGGGGGTATCCACTATGTAGGCCCCACAAAGTGACTTCAGACCTGAAATGGTCCTTAAAAAGTGGGTTTTGGCAATTTTCTTAAAAATTTGAAGAATTGCTTCTAAACTTCTTAGCCTTCTAACATCCTAAAAAAATAAAATTACATTTCCAAAATGATGGCAACATAAAGTAGACATATGGGGATTGTTAAGTAATAAATATTTTATGAGGTATCACTTTCTGTTTTAAAAGCAGAGAAATTGAAATTTAGAAAATTATGAATTTTTTTAATTTTTGGGTAAATTTGGGAATTTTTCATAAATAAAGGTGAAATATTTTGACTCAAATTTATGACTATCATGAAGTACAATGTGTCACGAGAAAACAATCTCTGAATGACTTGGATAAATAAAGGCGTTCCAAAGTTATTACCACATAAAGTGAGATATGTCAGTTTTGCAAAATTAGGCCTGGTCAGGAAGGGGGCAAATGGCCCAGATGGCAAGTGGATAATAAAGCCAGTACCACAATATACTAAGTAACATTACTAACCACATGCCCAGAATCAACAAACTATATGGAAGCTTCTATTTTTGCATATTTTTATTATTTATGCATGAGCTCTAGTGTTGAGCGAGCATGCTCAGCACATCGCGGTGTTCAGCCAAATACTGTGTGTGCTCGAGTACAATTTAATACAATGAAAGTCAATAGGAGACTCGAGCATCAAACCAGGCACCCCCTGCTCTGAAGAAGAGAGGGTGTCTGGTTCAAAAAAAAGGTTAGAAATTAATGGAAACCCCATCAAAATGGTTTTGAAACAGCATTAAGAGGATAGCTGGATGCGTCTTGGACTCCTATAACCTATGACATACAATAGACAACAACACAAAGGCTATATGCCAAAAGCCAGGTATGTGGAAACAAACAATCTATTCATGAGACAGATAACAGCATAGCTTACAATGGCAGCCTTGTGCACTATTCATCCTTGTGCAGCCATTCATCTGACTGAGACCCAGATAGTAGTAATCACTGAAGCTAGTAAATGTACCCTTTAAAAGGTCACTTTTAATATAACAATTAAAATAAGACCCACAGAAATATAACAAACAGATATATATATATATAAGATAAAATGTGTAATTTTTGGGACAGATAGCCCACTAGAACTTCATATCAAGTATATCAAGTAGACTAAGGCAATAGACAGAAGGGTTACCGTAGATCATAGGTGGAATTAGATGAATAATGTTGCATCCAGGACTTGATCACCAATTCTTAAAGGATGCCAGTAGATAGTTCATCAAAAAAACCAAAAAATAAAGGATGTGAAGGAAGCTGATAGACTCACATGAACTAATAGGCAGAATGGGATAACTCTCCCTCAAAACCTATACTATCCCTACCTAAAGCAGGACAATACTCCAAGGTTGGAGAACTATCCCACTTATAAACGTAGCCCCTAGAATTAGAGTCCCTGCCTAAAATATACCAATATAGGTCATGCCTACAAAAAACAAAAAGATAGCAATGAAGTCCTATGGGAGTTCCATGATCACTACAACGTCTCCCGACGCGTTTCCCCAACTTCAATGCGAAGGTTCATCAGGGGAGAATAGATAAGCGCAATGGCTGTGGCAAGATGATGGCCAATGTAATGACCAGCGGCGCGCATAGATTACCGCCACCAGTTTAAATACCCACTCACCTGATATAACCGCGTCCCCCTGTTCTAACTTCGCATTCGCGTATCGGGCGTCTGTAAATGACGTCACGGTAAAGGCCCGAGTTCTCACGAGAATTCCGGGATACACTGCGCATGCGCGGGGACTAAACAGAGCCTGTAATGACGGGTCTGGCGATATCTGGAACGCAGGCTGCGACAATGAATTCGGGACGAACCTGATAACTGCGGCCTTCTCACTGTTACCGCAGGGCCAGTGACGTCATGACTAGTATCAACTGGCCTGGGTGGGGCTAAGCTCCATTCAAGTGAACGAAGCTTAGCCGCGCCCAGGCTAGTAATACTAGTCGTGACGTCATTCGGCCAGTGGTAAACAGTGAGAAGGCCGCGCTGCTGCTGGAGCACCGCTGCCTTCTTAAGCAGCTGATTGGAGGAGGTCCCGGGTGTCGGACCCCCACCAATCAGATACTAATGATCTATCCAGAGGATAGATCATCAGTTTAAACAAAGTGCAGAACCCCTTTAAGTCTAAACGTCCATTCTGTTTCTTTTTGTAAAATGATTTTGTCAATATCCCCCCCTCTAGGGAATGGACTCACCTTTTTTAATTACACAAAATTTTTGTGTTTTGGGGTTGCCGTTATGTACTTCATGCACGTGCCGCGAGATAGGGGTATCTTTCTTATGTCTGATGTCACTAAGGTGCAACTACACAAATATACCACACCTGATGTTTTGCAGTTGGCAAAATCCCAAATATCAAACTCCTGTGTAGCTACACTCACAAATTTCTTTCTCCTGTCAATATACGGACAGGCAATGCTGCCACTGCATCTGAACATACCACAAACCTTGGTCGCCAACCAAGTACCCTGCTGTTTAGGGAGTGAATAGTGGCTATGTATAAGGCGATCTCTTAGAGATCTACCTTATCTGTAGGAAAGTGCGGGATAATCAGGTAAAATGTCTCTCAGATCTGGGTCCATTTTAATAATATCCCATCTATTAAGGATCTCATGCACCTTCCTACTTTTGTTGTCAAAGGTCCCTATAATTCGTAGGGATGAGTTACGTTCCTTATTTTTCCCAGTTGACCGCAGGATCAAGAGTTCAGACCTATTCCTATGTAAAGCATACATATAGGCCTCTGATAGGACCTGTTGAGGATAGCCCCTCTGTGTGAACCTATTTCGTAAATCCCTCGCTTCATGGTGAAATTAATTCACGGTTGAACAGTTTCTTCTGATACAGAGGTATTGTCCCTTTGGTATGCCACGTCTAAGGCTGGTGGGATGATGACTCTCCCAACGAAGGAGACTGTTCGTGGCAGTAGGCTTTCTGTAGGTCCGTATATGAATGACACCATCCTGTAGCCTAATATCAAGATATAGGAATGATAGATGGTCATCATGGAGTTCGTATGTGAAATGCATTCCTATATTGTTGGCATCAAGGATAAGCATAAACTCCTGAAAGGCCTCTCTGCGGCCACTCCATAGGACAAAAATGTCATCTATAAAGCGGCCCCAGAAAATGATGTGAGCTGTCCACCACTGATCATCGGTGAATACAATAGTGTCCTCCCACCAGCCCATGAACAAATTTGCATAGGTAGGCGCACAGGCACTACCCATTGTAGTGCCCCTGAGCCGGTGGAAGAACTTTCAGCCAAACAGGAAATAGTTATGTCTCAAGACAAAATTGAGAATATCAACCACAAATTAATTGTGTGGTATACAATGCAGTGATTTAAGGAAATGTTGCACTGCTATCAACCCTTTGTCATGGGGGATGTTGCTATACAAGGCCTCGACATCTATCGACGCCAGGAGAACGTCATTCTCGATCACCAATCCTTCCAACCTATTCAGCAGGTCCATGGTATACCTAATATAGGACGGAAGGGCCACAACGAACTCTCTTAGAACATTATCAATATTGATACCCACTCTATGAGATAGGGAGTCAATTCCTGCCACTATGGGATGCCCTTTCAAAGGATTAACTCCCTTATGAATCTTAGGTAATATGTAAAAAGGTATCTTAGGTTCATTGTTAAACATGTATTTAATTTCTTCATGAGATATAGGTTGGGCATCCAATGCTATGACCAAGATCTTTTCTAATCTAAGTTGGAATTCAAGAGTAGGGTCTCGTTCAAGTTGGATATAGGAAGATGTATCTTTAAGTATATTATTACCTGTCTCCTGATACTGTAAGTGGTTAAGGATAACGAGGTTACCCCTTTTATCTGATGGCTTGATGATGATACTCTCATCTCGTTCCAGAGGCCTCAAGGTCTGAATTTCAGATTTGTTTAGGTTAGATTCAAATTCACAATGGGTAGACTCAATTCTTTCAAATTCTCTAGTAACCAATTGTAAGAGGAAAACAATGTTAGTAGTATCTTGAGGGGGAGGATTTTTTTGTACTTACGGGTCTCAGATTAGTAAAAGGACCCAAACCCTGTCTTTGTTCACCTTCCTTTAATAGGTCTGCAAGTAGTCTAGCTCCCGGGAGATCATCAACTGATATCCCCAGCTCTAGGCTCTCTTTAAGATCACTACTAGCAAAGAATTTGTGCCATCTGAGTCTACAGGACAGGACGAAGAAATTTGGGATTTTGCCAACTGCAAAACATCAGGTGTGGTATATTTGTGTAGTTGCACGTGTCCACATTAATATGTAGGGAAGACATCATGGGAATTACGTAGGAGAGTTGGGGAACACCTTAGTGACATGAGACATAGGAAAGATACCCCTATCTCGCGGCACGTGCATGAAGTACATAACGGCAACCGCAAATCACTCAAATTTAGTCTAATTGAAAAGGTGCGTCCATCGCCTAGAGGGGGAGATAGTGACAAAATCATTTTACAAAAAGAAACAGAATGGACGTTTAGACTTATGTCTATGAGTCCATTGGGCCTTTATGAATCTATATCTTTTGCTTGTTTTTTGTGATGATACTCACCCTGGTGACGTTTTCTGATGTATATCCATTTGGTGTTCACTATATCTATGGTCCATTTGTATTTATTTGATCCCATGAGTGATCTAATTTCCACCTTTATTTATTTATTATTTTGGTCAGTGACAATCGGAATGTTTGGCTATTATATATTTTTTTTCTATATCTGTTCTAGTTCAAAAACCTCCCAGACATTTATATCCATTGACTATATTCACCCACATTCTTAGAGCCAATGATAACAAAGATTTATTAATTTTCATGTTGTTATATATTTGCCCCTAATCATTATGTTATTTGTTAGACGCTGTATACATCATTTGGCTGCTTCGGTCGCGGGGACGCAGTTATGAGGTTCGTCCTGTATTCATTGTCGCATTGCGCATTGCGGGTTCCAGATATCGCGAGACCCGTCATTACGGGCTCTGTTTAGTTCCCGCGCATGCGCAGTGTATCCCGGGATTCTCGTGAGAACTCGGGCCTTTACCGTGACGTCATTTACAGACGCCCGATACTCGCATGCGCAGTTAGAACAGGTTATATCAGGTGAGTGGGTATTTAAACTGGTGGTGGTAATCTATGCGCGCCACTGGTCATTACATTGGCCATCATCTTTCCACAGCCATTGCGCTTATCTATTCTCCCCTGATGAACCTTCGCATTGAAGTTGGGGAAACGCGTCGGGAGACGTTGTAGTGATCATGGGACTCCCATAGGACTTCATTGCTATCTTTTTGTGACCTATATTGGGATATTTTAGGCAGGGACTCTAATTCTAGGGGCTACGTTTATAAGTGGGATAGTTCTCCAACCTTGAAGTATTGTCCTGCTTTAGGTAGGGATAGTATAGGTTTTGAGGGAGAGTTATCCCATTCTGCCTATTAGTGCATGTGAGTCTATCAGCTTCCTTCACATCCTTTATTTTTTGGGTTTTTTGATGAACTATCTACTGGCATCCTTTAAGAATTGGTGATCAAGTCCTGGATGCAACATTATTCATCTAATTCCACCTATTATCTACGGTACCGTGAGTAACCGCATGGCGGTAACCCTTCTGTCTATTGCCTTAGTCTACTTGATATGAAGTTCTAGTGGACGTTTTAAAGGGTACATTTACTAGCTTCAGTGATTACTATTTATACCTACCCTACCTTATCTTGATATTCAGTGACTTAGTGGTTGGGCATCCCTGGTGTAGATGATGCTTCTTCCTCTCTGCCTTGCCTCACATTTCAAAAAATTTTATTTTTATTTTTTTTCGACTGCAAATGCAAATGTATACGTGGAAAACCTCCGTTAGTCAGAAAGCTTTTGCATAAAGTATGGCATATCAGGTGCCAGCAGGTTATGCTGCACCTATGCTCTACAGCAGGTGCTATTCAGCGTTGTGCAATTCTAAACTTTCAGGGAAACTTGTCACTTGTAGTTGTGGTTAATGATAAAGATGGTGAAAGTGTTTCCTTACTTAATCTACGCATTAAGATATTGTGAGGAAGGATCCTGGTACAAAAGTGAATCCCGTGTACAAGTTATATCATGTCACCCGGTGAGCAAATCCCGGATATGTGCACTTATGCAATTCTTTGTTATTTCTATTACATTTTCCAAGGAACATAAGCCTTCAGCTTCTTAGGAAAGTAAAATTACTAAGGAATTACTGTACGTGACAAAATATTATGATGAAATTTGGGGAAGATAAACTTTATATCAAATTATTTTATTCAGTGACACACCCATCATGCTGCACAAATATACTGTTCAATGAGCGATAACATGCCTACATCACACCAAGGCAGAATGGTTAATCTAGTGATTTAAAGAATTCAATATACTAGAGATTGGATCTAGTTCTGTCTTCTATTGTTCTTCCATTCATTGATCACAGATACTAGTTCTTCAAATAAAAAGTTTAGACCTTTGTCTGCTCGTTTCAGGATGTGACATTATATTGACAGCTACAGTCTGGCATTTCATATGGATAAGTGGTTGCCATTATAGGTTTGGCCCACAAAAAATAATCTGCATTGTTTAAACCAGCAGACGAATCTGAAAAATATAGTAATTACATATAGTACAGCCATTGAGTTACGCAATAAAAATGTATCTGGATAGTGCCACCGGCTGTGCGTTCTTTCTCTAATTTATCTGTTCATCTCACAGAGTTGTTCACACATGTTCAATTCCATCCATCAACTGCATCCACCCCTATATTCTATTAGAAGCTGTGACAGTTACAAGGAGAGAGCTGCAGCAGAAAGGACATGCTCCCTGACAAAGGACATGCCCTCTAAACTGTGATAGCGAGACGAGCATCCCTAGCATTGTAGGCGACAATAGGGATGCTCATTTCCATCACCGGCTGACCCCCCCTCAACACTGGATGTTTTCATGCACTCGATAGAGAGATGCAGTGGTGGCAGTGCGGGCTTCAGAAGCGACACAGGTGCCAGAGAGTGAGGTAAGTACATTGTGTGTGAGGGGCCCATTCAGGGGTCGGAACCCCTTTAAAGAGATTGTCATGTACTGTCCATATGATGTCTGATTTTATTTTTTTACATTAGTCATGGGATAACCCGTTTAACCACATAAGAACATCTGCCATGCATGTACAGTCGAAGTCTTTTCTTTAAAAATGGTGCCATAGCCAATATGTTTCTTCTGTTTTAAACAACAGACACTTGAGGCTAATGTCTGCGATCAGTGATAACGCCGATCACAGGCGTTACACCCCTCCGATGCCATGGTCAGTTGTGACCACGGCATCTGAGGTAGCTTTTCTTGTGAGCGCAGCCCTCCCAGGGCCCAAACAGCTCCACTGCGAGGTGATCGGGGGAGCTTTTCAGCCCCTGTTGCAGCTTCTGTCCCTCTGAAGGATCCAAGGCTACCGCAGCAATAGCTCCTATGGAGCCTTGCATAGGAAAGTATTAAATGTCTCATAGGCTGCAATTGTCTAACGATAGAATGTTCACATTCCATAATGGGAGACTTAATGTAAATGAAAAAAAAGTAAACGAAAAAAGTTTTTCCCACATCCACACAAATTTCCACATCCCAAAATTCACATACAATTGAAATATAAACGTATTTATCCCATACGGTGAATGCCGTAATGGAAAAAAATCTAAATGGCCAATTCTCCGTGAGCTTCATTGCTCAATTTTTTTTTATAAAAAATGATCAAAGTGTGATACGCACTTTAAAACGGTATCAATAAAAGCTACAGATGTCCCTGCAAAAAATGAGCCTTCACATAGACATAACTATGGGGTCAGAATATGTTGATGCAAAGAAAAAATATTTTTTCAAATTTTTTATTTTTTAAAAGTATTAAAACACAAGAAAAAATATATATTTATACTTCCATTGTTTGTCATAGTTTGGACAAGTACGGTAATGTATAACCTGAAGTATAGATGATAGATATGTAGCAGCTATGGTAACTGCTCACAACAAAGCCTTGCATGCACATACTACTGCACATGAGGAATCCTTCTAGTGGGGTTTAGATATGGGATACAGTAAATCAGCACAATGAAAGTGGCAACTCATTCTGCTTCATATACAAAGACTGTAGCAAAGGAATAAGTGAGAATATTACAGTGCTAAAATTAATACAAAGAACCATCAACATGTGGCCATCAATACAATTCATTTTTTCCCCTTTTTCCCTAATGTCAGGTTGTGCACAGTAAGCCCTAAGGTTGGAGCTACACCTAGACTTTTTGTAGGACTTTTTGTTGATGTGATGCCTGCAGCTAAAAGATTAATTTCACAAAATGACAGCTAGAATGTTGTGCAGTTGATGTTCAGACCTTCTTTCAATGAGGAGTCCATGCACCATGGATATCAGGACTGGAGCTACTTGTGGTGAGCAGTATAAAACCGCTATTGTCTACTATATTGTCAGCTATAGGTTTGCACACGAGTGAGTTTATTGCTCTGGACTACAGCTGTAGCTTAATAGTTGTAATTAACTAAAAGTACTACAAAAGTCCAGGCATAGCAGCAGCCATGGTGGCACAGGGCACATCATAAGTCTCTACTGAAGGCCACTGTGCCTGTTCCTTGCAACTCTGATCCCACACTTGGCACAAAAACCTATGACAAAGACGCAGAGTTGTTTAATCTATTTTATGGTTTAGACAGATAAACTATCTGCCTGTACTATCTCGGCACCATATTTTATGTTTATAGTACACTGTATCACGGTATTATATGGTCCATCATAAAGGAAGGTCTTCAATACAACATGCTACACAGGGCACCATAAACCAAACCTAAACTCCCACCGAAAGCCAACCCTGAGTTTGGATATTGTTAAACTCATGTTTCTTGGACCCACTTGAGCAGGGGCGGACTGGGAACTTAAAGTGGCCCTGGAAAAAGAATATTAAAAGTGGCTTCATGTTGTAGACAGGTCCAAATTGGCAGAACAATATACTGCCCCAGAAGCTGTCAGTAGTATATCGATGGATAACTCATCAAACTCAAAATGACAGATGGCCACACCCCTTTTCACCCATAACCACACCCACAATCCCACCCCAAACCACGCCTAAAATACCGCCCATTGAAATCCCCTTTTATTCTTTTAAATCCGATAAAGCGTTAGTAAGTCAACTAAGTTTAATATGTTTAAAAATAAAATTATATTAAGCTTGTATTAAGATTATATTAAACTCTTATTAAAGGGAACCTGTCACCGGGATTTTGGGTATAGAGCTGAGGACATGGGTTGCTAGATGGCCACTAGCACATCCACAATACCCAGTCCCCATAGCTCTGTGTGCTTTTATTGTGTAAAAAAAACAATTTGATACATATGCAAATTAACATAAAAGAGTCATATCTTACTTGTGTGACCAGAGAAGAGTCATATTTTCAAGCTCTGACTCATCTCAGGTTAATTTGCATATGTATCAAATCGGTTTTTATACACAATAAAAGCACACAGAGCTATGGGGACTGGGTATTGTGGGTGTGCTAGCGGCCATCTAGCAACCCATGTCCTCAGCTCTATACCCAAAATCCCGGTGACAGGTTCCCTTTAAGCTATTATAAATATTGGCAATAGTTATTTGATCCGTCTATCTAGCTATCTATAGGACCTTCGATGATGTCACCGAAGGTCCTGCAAGATAACCGAGGCAGTCCAACACGTCAGTAATTTAATTACGTTTAATATATTTAAAAATAAAATGAAATTAAGCTTGTATTAAGCTTATATTAACCTCTTACTAAGCTATTATAAATATTGTCAGTGCCTAATTATAAATATTGGCAGTAGTTAATTGATTCTTCTATCTTCCTAAAAGCTAAAAGACCTTGATGATGTCACCGAAATGCCCCATTTTCCGCCCACAACCCCGCCCATCGTGATGTCATCAAAGGTCCTGCAAGATGGTATTTAGGATTAGTTTGGGAAGGACTAGGATGGGTTATGGGCGGGGAAAGAGGGCGTGTCAACCTGTCACTTTGAGTTTGACAAAACATCCAGCCCTATACTACTGCTGTCCCTTTGTGGTGGCTTTCAATAGATGCCATATTCTGTCCTTCTCCAGTTGTCTCTGATTAGGAGTACCTGATTCACACATCTTTAATTACCCCTGAGAGCTCATTATGTACATGGCCAGTGGCAGAAAGAAGGGCTTAGGTAGCCCCCAGGGCATCGGTCCACCGGGAAATTTCCCTGTAAGGTCTATGGCCAATCCACCCCTGCATTATCCTTATCTATACGGCATGATGCCTGTAGGGATAGATTTTTCTGTAGGCACAGATGGTCATTCCTAGATGTAGGGCCCTATTAGATTGCACAATGTTTGGGCCAATTATCATGAACAAGCTTTTATAGGAACATTAGTTCCTGATAATAGGCCTGTATAATCGAGCAGCCGATCGATTGGTTGATGGGCATCTTTCATCAAGAGTAAAGGTGCCCGATTGTCGGCATTTCCTTGTGTAATTGGAGATGTGCGATAATCAATGGAACAGAATGAGGACGGAACAACTGTGATAGCAATTGTTCCTCTAACATTCAGTTTGCATCAGTCGGTGTAATCTAGCGGTACAAACAAGCACCAATATATGTGTTATCATCCATCGGCGCTTGTGCTACCCGAACACCAGGTAGACTTTAGGTATACAGACTTAAAGCACGTTGCTCTCTTTCCTTTACCAATCAATAATAGATAATAGTGTAGAAAGTTAGAGATTAATGTAGGAAGATAGTGTAGGAAGTGAGTGGCACTGGAGGGTAATACTGTGTAATGGCTAAATAGGAAGCTTTTCTACATGAGTATTGTGCCCTGTATTAGCCACTGCCATGAGGGAGGAGTGGCTGGTACTATTGGAGAGGCAATATGGTTGACATTTTGGCTGGTATAGGGGTATTGGGCTGGTATTATTATAGAGCCAGAATTCTTACATATACAATTCTTTCAACCAGCTCCTTCCCAGTTTTACTACTATTCTACTAGTTCTTGGCAGATGCTTTCACATATAAGAAAAGAATGTTGACCTTAGCATACATCATATTGACTTGGTGTTAACAAAACTTTTTCACATGGGTTGTGGAATCATTTCCTATATTTGGATATATCTTAGGTTTGGCAAAGACAACTGGACAGTGTTCAAGAAAGATTATTGACTTGAACAACAGATGAGAAGATATGTTACTTAGAATCATGTACTAAGCCATGGGTTGGGTGATCGAGACCAACAGTAAAAAGATTTATTTTACATGCAACTTTTAATTGGTTTTACCGTATTTTTCGCCCTATAAGACGCACCGGCCTATAAGACGCACCTAGGTTTTTGAGGGGGAAAATAAGAAAAATATATATTTTTAACCAAAAGGTGTGCTTTTGGTGGGTTTTGAATTAATAGTGGTCTGTGCATGACTCTATTATGGGGGATCTGTGGATTGCACTGTTATGGGGACCTGTGGATGGCACTGTTATGGGCCATCTGTGGATGGTACTGCTATGGGGTGGGGGATCTGTGGATAGAGATGTCCCGAACTATTCGCCGGCGAACAGTTCCCGGCGAACATAGCTTGTTCGCGTTCGCCGCGGCGGGCGAACATATGCGATGTTCGGTCCGCCCCCTATACATCATCATTGAGCAAACTTTGACCCTGTACCTCACAGTCAGCAGACACATTCCAGCCAATTAGCATCATACCCTCCCTCCCAGACCCTCCCACCTCCTGGACAGCATCCATCTTAGATTCATTCTGAAGCTGCAGTGTCACAAATTTGACTAAGTTGTAATCGCAATGCAATTAATACAGGTTATATTAATCGCATTGCGAATTCAACTTAGAGCTGGGTTCCTAATGGTTGTATTGCTAGAATATAACGAAGATTGAGAATATAGTGCTATATTCGTTATATTCGTCAATTCTAGCAATACAACCATTAGGAACTTAGATCTATTAATGCAGGTTATATTAATCGCATTGAGAATTCAACTTACCGCACTCTGCGTCAACTATGTAATTTTCCATGGGAGTTTTGCCATGGATCCCCCTCCGGCATGCCACAGTCCAGGTGTTAGTCCCCTTGAAACAACTTTTCCATCACTATTGTGGCCAGAAAGAGTCCCTGTGGGTTTTAAAATTCGCCTGTCTATTGAAGTCTATGGCGGTTCGCCCGGTTCGCGAACATTTGCGGAAATTCGCGTTCGCCGCTCGCGAACGGAAAATTTTATGTTCGCGACATCTCTATCTGTGGATGGCATTGTTATGGAGTGGGGGATCTGTGGATAACACTGCTATATGTCATCCACAGATCCCCCTCTTAACAGTGTCCCCCAATACACCGGCCCTCTGCTCACCGCAGTATTTATAAACATTAATCCTTATCCTGTTAATAAGTTTAACTAAAGCTGCGCTCTCCCCTGTTCCCCTGTATCTGTACAGCACTTACGAACAAGCTTCCATAGCAGGCAGAGCGGACGGCAGCAGTAACGTCACTCACTGACGTTGCGCGCCTGTCCGCCTGCTTCATTCATAAAGTGGGAGGAGCAGGCGCGCGACGTCAGTGAGTGACGTTACTGGTGCCGTCCGCTCTACCTGCTATGGAAGTGTGTTCATAAGTGCTGTACGGATACAGGGGAACAGGGGAGAGCGCAGCGTTAGTTAGACTTATTAACAGGATAAGGATTAACCCTTTCATGACCAAGGGTCATTGATGCCCCAATGTCCAGGTCAAAATTTTCAAATCTGACATGCGTCACTTTATGTGGTAATAGCTTTGGAACACTTTTACTTATCCATGCCATTCTGAGATTGTTTTCTCGTAACACATTGTACTTCATGACAGTCATATATTTGAGTCAATATATTTCACCTTTATTTATGAAAAGATCCCAAATTTACCAAAAATTTGGAAAAATTCACAATTTTCCAAATTTCAATTTCTCTGCTTCTAAAACAGAAAGTCATACCTAATAAAATATTTATTACTTAACATTCCCCATATGTCTACTTTATGTTGGCATCATTTTGGAAATGTCATTTTATTATTTTAGGACGTTAGAAGGCTTAGAAGTTTAGAAGCAATTCTTACAATTTTTAAGAAAATTTCCAAAACCCACCTTTTAAGGACCAGTTCAGGTCTGAAGTCACTTTATGGGGCTTACATAGTGGAAACCCCCATAAATGACCCCATTGTAGAAACTACACCCCTCAAATTACTCAAAACTGATTTTAAAAACTTTGTTAACCCTTTAGGCGTTCCACAAGAATTAAAGGAAAATGGAGATGAAATTTCAAAATTTCACATTTTTGGCAGATTTTCCATTTTTATAATTTTTTTTTCTTTAACACATTGAGAGTTAACAGCCAAACAAAACTCATAATTTATTACCCTGATTCCGCGGTTTACAGAAACACCCCACATGTGGTCGTAAACTGCTGTACGGGCACACGGCAGGGCGCAGAAGGAAAGGAATGCCATAAGGTTTTTTGAAGGCAGATTTTGCTGGATTGGTTTTCTGAACGCCATATGTTTTTTATTTTTGTGCCGATCGTCTTGTGCAGGGGCTCGTTTTTTGCAGAAAGTGTTGAGGTTTTTATTGGTACCATTTTTGGGTACATAGGATTTTTTGATCATTCATTATTACACTTTATGGGGCAAGGTGACCCAAAAATTGGCTGTTTTGGAACAGTTTTCATTTATTTATTTTTACAGTGTTCATCTGAGGAGTTAGGTCATGTGATAGTTTTATAGAGAAGATCGTTACGGACGTGGCAATACCTAATATGTATATTTTTTCTTATTTATTTAAGTTTTACACAATAATAGCATTTTTGAAACCCAAAAAATGATGTTTTAGTGTCTCTATAGTCTGAGAGCCATAGCTTTTTTTATTTTTTGGGCGATTGTCTTAAATAGGTTATCATTTTTTGCGGGACGAGGTGACGGTTTGATTGGTACTATTTTGGGGGTCATAAGCCTTTTTGATCGCTTGCTGTTGCACTTTTTGTGATGTAAGGTGACAAAAATATCTTTTTTGGCACTGTTTTTTTTATTTTATTTTTATGGTGTTTATCTGACGGGGTCTATCATGTGATATATTTATAGAGATGGTCGTTACGGACGCGGCGACACCTAATATGTGTATTTTATTTTATTTTTTCATTTTTTTTATAGGAAAAGGCAATTTCTTTTTTCTAATTTACATTTTTATTTATTTATTTATTTTTACTTTTATTATTTTCACTATTTTTTTTATCAGTTCCCTCTTGGATCATGAAGATCCAGTGGGGCTGATAGTTGTACTATACTTTGCAATGCTCTTGCATTCCAATGTATAGTACTTCCAGATTGCCTGTAGGTGGCAGCACTGGACGCCTTTGCCATGGCAACCGGACGCTTTTGCAAAGCGTCCGGTTGCCATGGCAACCATCGGGTGCTGCAATCACAGCGCTGCAGCCCCGATGGTGGAGAGAGGGAGCTCCCTCCCTCTGTTAACCCCATGGATGCCGCAACCGCGGCATCTATAGGGGTTACAGGAGAGTGTCAGCATAGAGCTGACACTCTCTGCTGCTGATGGCGCCGCCATCGCACACAGCAGGGGGATCGGGGGGGGCAGCGCTGGAAAGGGGGGGGGGGGGGGTCGGGAGGCTGCCCACAATATCGAGGGAGGCTGGGGCAGGAGGGGCGGCTTGAAAATTAATGCAGGGGGCGGGGGGGGAGGGAGCGGACCGCATGCCATCCGAGCAGGAGAGGGGCACAGATCAGCAGAGCACAGATGGGGGGGCACAGATCGGCATTAAGGGCTTGGAGGGGCACAGATCGGGGGGCATGAGTTACACTATCTGCTTTCAGGCTTTGATCTGCAGAGCGCAGATCAGAGCCTGAAACCGGCACTTTAACACTGCCGCGATCCGATTGGTTAGTCTGCACAGACTAACCAATCGGATCGATTGCCGGCAAGGGGCCACTCTGATTGGCCCCTTGCCGGCATTACTAGACTGTATGCTGTCCGTGACAGCAGCAGGGCAGGGGCAGAAGCTTAAATCCAAGCGCTGCGCTGCCAGAACGTTTATATACGTGGTAGCTGCACGGGGCATGTGCATCTATCACGTATATATACAGATTGCAGACGTGAAGGGGTTAATAATGTTTATAAATACTGCGGTGAGCGGCGGGGCCCGGTGTAAGAGTACAGTGACTGCACCGGGCCCCGCACCCTTGTTCCGGACTACAGCCCCTCCTCTCTCCCGGCTCATACATTGCAGACTGCGATGTAAAATGCAAGCATTCGCCCCATAAGACGTCTTATGGGGCGAAAAATACGGTATATTTTAAAATTCCATCTGATGGATGAGCTCCATATAGTACTTTACTGGGGGCAGTATTGCAGGAACTGGTGTTCTCATGATCATTTTTGTATTCTACATGGATCCAAAGCTGTGCTGATTAATTTATTGCTTTATCTTCATTTTTGTCATAGCTAAAATTTCTGATACAGAGCTCCAAATCTAAAATGATAAAATTCCCGTTACCTGGAACCTCCACTAGAGGGAGTTTATGAGTGTACCTCATATTTGGTAAGAGTTCATATCTGCGGCCAAATTCTGTTTTTCTGTTCAAGCATAGGAGCAGAATATTGAAATCTCTGGATACAGCCTATGCCAGACACCGTTGGCACCACCAGATCCCATCCACTATAATGGAGTCCGTTGGGTTTCCGGCCCTGACATAATCACGCCTGGCCCTGACTTCTCCTAAAGTCAATCAAAGTTCAGAGGGAGCGGCAATTGCAGAGTCTCTAGGTGTAACGACAACGCCCCCGTTGCTCTTAGAGGCTCATTTGCATATATTAATGCACATATGAACATGGGACCAACCGTGTGCCTTCAGCTGCCAAGTGCACGTGCAGGTCAGCCAGTTTCATAGGTACAAAACTGCTGACAGATGCCTATTAAGAAATGAATGATTCTACAATGTTAGACCTAAAACAACACGATGTTAAAAGATGGATGTTTGCTTTAATTTAGTTTGTCAGGTCACCGGCTAACAACTAACAGGTTAACAACTCCTAGAACAACTTCTCCACATGCATTTAATATCAGCGTCTTCCTCAGGATAGCTGACACGGCTACTCTCCAAAAGCATCCAAGTCTGTCAACACAGAAAACAAAACTTACTCTGTCAGCTTTCAATTTTCATGGCTGTTTTTGTAAATTTCAGAGCCTCACCCAATAGCTGTCATTGACAGATGGGTTTGGGAGGAGGTAGGATCATGCCCTCATCTTCATCATAGGGAAAATTTGCTCTGGCAGCGTATCAGATGTTCTTAGCACAAGTTCACTTAATAACCTGTGATTTTTTTTTTAACCCCATATAAAACTGAAAAACTGATTTATGTTTGAAATTTATTTGCAAGGATTTCAGTAGAAAAATGCATTTGTCAGAGGAGTGGAAGGAAAAGCTGGCTACCCCTTTAGGCCAATTTGTGTCTTCCTGCAGGATTTTCCTGAAATATAAAGGTCAACTCTTCGCAGTGTCCTGTATGCTGCAAGAGATTAATGGTTACATCTGTCCTAGACTCCATTGTAATGATCAGAATAACATTGTATATCTATAATCTCCAATGCAAGAAATGTACAAAAAATATTTCATGTTGTGATGATTTTCTGCAAGTGTGTATGCAAAAGAGTAGGTCGGCACTACTTACTGAATTATCTCAATATAGTGAGGGGTGCAAGCTAACTACGATCAAAGAGCACAAGAAAACAAAGTGGGCATTGTAAAAGAAAGCAACCTTTGTTGTATCATATAATCCAAGAGAATCTTTATTCATAGCAAAGGCCATATCATTTAAAAAGTTCAAAAACTTACATAATGTTGGCCTGGTCGTTTATGATAAGAGGAACCCTCACAGAGTCACACAAGCGGAAGACTACACTGTACAATCCTCTCCAGAAAAAAAAGTATACCACATAGGGGTAAAAAATCCCATCCATAACGCCGCTCCAAGAGGCACCTTCATCAGATTGGCCATAGACCTTACAGGAAAATTTCCCGGTGGACCGATGCCCTGGGGGCTACCTAAGCCCTTCTTTCTGCCACTGGCCAAATATGAGGTACACTGAGACGGTAACAGAACCAAGCTCTGTGCATAGATACAATAACAGAACCAAGTTCTGTGCATAGATACAGTAACAGAACCAAGTTCTGTGCATAGATACAGTAACAGAACCAAGTTCTGTCCATAGATACAGTAACAGAACCAAGTTCTGTCCATAGATACAGTAACAGAACCAAGCTCTGTGCATAGATACAATAACAGAACCAAGCTCTGTGCATAGATACAATAACAGAACCAAGTTCTGTCCATAGATACAGTAACAGAACCAAGTTCTGTGTATAGATACAGTAACAGAACCAAGTTCTGTGCATAGAGACGATAACAGAACCAAGCTCTGTGCATAGATACAGTAACAGAACCAAGCTCTGTGTATAGATACAATAACAGAACCAAGCTCTGTGTATAGATACAGTAACAGAACCAAGCTCTGTGCATAGATACAATAACAGAACCAAGCTCTGTGTATAGATACAATAACAGAACCAAGCTCTGTGCATAGATACAATAACAGAACCAAGCTCTGTGCATAGATACAGTAACAGAACCAAGTTCTGTGTATAGATACAATAACAGAACCAAGCTCTGTGCATAGATACAATAACAGAACCAAGTTCTGTGTATAGATACAGTAACAGAACCAAGTTCTGTGCATAGAGACGATAACAGAACCAAGCTCTGTGCATAGATACAATAACAGAACCAAGTTCTGTCCATAGATACAATAACAGAACCAAGTTCTGTGCATAGAGACGATAACAGAACCAAGCTCTGTGTATAGATACAATAACAGAACCAAGCTCTGTGTATAGATACAGTAACAGAACCAAGCTCTGTGCATAGATACAATAACAGAACCAAGCTCTGTGCATAGATACGATAACAGAACCAAGCTCTGTGTATAGATACCATAACAGAACCAAGCTCTGTGCATAGATACAGTAACAGAACCAAGCTCTGTGTATAGATACAATAACAGAACCAAGCTCTGTGCATAGATACAGTAACAGAACCAAGTTCTGTGCATAGATACAATAACAGAACCAAGCTCTGTGCATAGATACCATAACAGAACCAAGCTCTGTGTATAGATACAATAACAGAACCAAGCTCTGTGCATAGATACAATAACAGAACCAAGCTCTGTGCATAGATACAATAACAGAACCAAGTTCTGTGCATAGATACAGTAACAGAACCAAGCTCTGTGTATAGATACAGTAACAGAACCAAGCTCTGTGCATAGATACAGTAACAGAACCAAGTTCTGTCCATAGATACAATAACAGAACCAAGCTCTGTGTATAGATACAGTAACAGAACCAAGGTCTGTGCATAGATACAGTAACAGAACCAAGGTCTGTGCATAGATACAATAACAGAACCAAGCTCTGTGTATAGATACAGTAACAGAACCAAGCTCTGTGTATAGATACAATAACAGAACCAAGCTCTGTGTATAGATACAGTAACAGAACCAAGCTCTGTGCATAGATACAATAACAGAACCAAGCTCTGTGCATAGATACAATAACAGAACCAAGCTCTGTGCATAGATACCATAACAGAACCAAGCTCTGTGTATAGATACAATAACAGAACCAAGCTCTGTGCATAGATACAATAACAGAACCAAGTTCTGTGCATAGATACAGTAACAGAACCAAGTTCTGTCCATAGATACAATAACAGAACCAAGTTCTGTGTATAGATACAGTAACAGAACCAAGGTCTGTGCATAGATACAATAACAGAACCAAGCTCTGTGTATAGATACAGTAACAGAACCAAGCTCTGTGCATAGATACAATAACAGAACCAAGCTCTGTGCATAGATACAATAACAGAACCAAGCTCTGTGCATAGATACGATAACAGAACCAAGCTCTGAGAATAGATACAATAACAGAACCAAGCTCTGTGTATAGATACAATAACAGAACCAAGCTCTGTGTATAGATACAGTAACAGAACCAAGCTCTGTGTATAGATACAATAACAGAACCAAGCTCTGTGCATAGATACAGTAACAGAACCAAGTTCTGTGCATAGATACAATAACAGAACCAAGCTCTGTGTATAGATACAGTAACAGAACCAAGCTCTGTGTATAGATACAGTAACAGAACCAAGTTCTGTGCATAGATACAATAACAGAACCAAGCTCTGTGCATAGATACAATAACAGAACCAAGCTCTGTGCATAGATACAGTAACAGAACCAAGTTCTGTGTATAGATACAGTAACAGAACCAAGCTCTGTGCATAGATACAATAACAGAACCAAGGTCTGAGCATAGAGACGATAACAGAACCATAAAATAACAGAACCCTTTGAGTCACACTTAGATGCTTCTTTTGATTTAAAGTGATATAGGGAAGAAGGGATCTCTCAGGGTCGTAATAGTGAATTATCGAGCTAAATAAAACTCCCAGGATCTCCTCCATCCCGGCATACAGACAATAGCGCACACAGCCTCATACACATGACTGTATTCATATTTCGTCCCGCAACCTACAGATCTGCAAAGTACAGATCCCGTCAGTGTGTGCTCCACATTTTTCTAACTCCCACTAGAAATAACTATTCTCGTCCACAATACATAACAGAATAGGACATGTTCTATAATTTGGGGAATGGACATAGGGATGCAGACAGCACATAGATGACATCTGTGTAAATGAAAGGGTCTGTGTGCTATCTGCAGACGATGTGGCTAGCACACGAATGAAAAATATGGTTGTGTGCATGAGGCCTAAGATGCATGTTTTCACACACACATAAGCAACTTTCATGCTCTCTTTTTACACACAAGCATACGTTTATATGCAATAAATTTTATTTTTCCCGAGGCTACAATAGTGACGTATTCTTGTGGTTGCAGCTGTCAAATAGCATACACCACTGAGACCAGTAATTGGCTGCAACGGCATATGGAACATCACCACTGCAACCACAACAATATATCAGTGTTGTAGCCTGGGGAAGACTAGGAAGTGGTAGCGCTGGATTGGAGAGGAGGGGGAAGGTGAGTTCATTATATTATCTCATTCATGTTCCTGCCATTGCCCCAAAAAGAAATATAACTTGGAAAACCAGTGTAACACACTACTCTTTTATGGTAGTGCATTTATGTTTCTACACATAAAGGCACACTTTTATATACAACATGCACAGGCAGGCGTTTTTACCCACATAGACACACATTAAAGGGGTTTTCCCATCCTGTTAATTCGCCCTCACCTGCAGCCAGCTCTGCTCTTCACTGGATTCATGCTTCTAAGGCTGGGCGGGCTGAGGCAGTTTGAGTGAAGCCCTGCCACACCTCTTTCTGACATCACACTCCTTGACTGCTCGTTCATGTGTCTCCTATGGCCACCGCTTCTCTCCCAAATCCCTAGGCCGTGCTTGCGCAGAAGAATTATTTTTTTCACCCAGTCGGCCGCTCAATGCTGTCCTGAAAGCTCTCGCTGTCGCGCATGCGCAAAGTTTATTTCTTTAGTGCCGCGTCTCATACAGAGCAGCGCTGTATACAGGGTGTGCGCAGCTCTGTATGAGACGCGGCACTGAAAAAATAAGCCTTGCGAATGCGCGGCAGCGTGCGCGTTCAGGACTGCAATGAGCGGCCAGATGGGTGAAAATACAGTGTCTTCTGCGAAAGCGCGGCCAATGAATTCGGGAGGCGAGCGGTGGCAGTATCTATGGGATACTATATGAAAACAATGAGGTAGGGGGGAAATAATTTTATCAAGAAGGCTGGGAATTTGCCAATATATTTATAAAAATTATCACTGGCACATCATTAACAGATTAAACAGTGATCATTGTGATGGGAATACCCCTTTAGGCTTGGGCTACACAGCATCATTGGCCTGTGACACATGTTGCACAACAATGCAGTACTACAGTTTAGTGAATGAGGTGACTGACAAGTCACAACCCCATTCACTTTTATTAGTTGCAATGTAGCTTTGTGTTGCTGCAATTTTTGGGTGCACAGTGTGTGGACTCTAGATAAGCTGGGCCCGATCGCACGTCGCCGTGACGATCTATTTGGATGTCTGCCCTATCAACTTTCGATGTTATTTTCAGCGTGAACCATGGTGACCATGGGTAACGGGGAATCAGGGTTTGATTCCGGAGAGGGAGCCTGAGAAACAGCTACAGCTACCACATCCAAGCAATGCAGCATGCGCGCAAATTGCCTATTAGGTATAATTAGGTGAGGGCCTGCAGGTGAGCTGACCCTGTAAAAGATTGTAGGTGAGGGCCTGCTGGTAAGCTGACCCTGTAAAAGATTGTAGGTGAGGGCCTGCTGCTGGGCTAATCCTCTACAAAATTATATGCGAGGGCCTGCAGGTGTGCTGACCGTGTAAAACATTATATGCGTGGGCCTGCAGGTGAGCTGACCCTGTAAAAGATTTTAGGTGCGGGCCTACTAGTGAGCTGACCCTGTAAAACATTATATGCAAGGGCCTGCTGGTGAGCTGACCCTGTAAAACATTGTAGGTAAGGGCCTGCTGGTGAGATGACCCTCTTAAAAATTATAAGCAAGGGCCTGCATCTGAGCTGACCCTGTAAAACATTGTAGGTTAGGGCCTGCTGGTGGGCTGACCCTCTAAAGAATTCTATGTGAGGGCCTGCATCTGGGCTGACCCTGTAAAACATTATAAGCGAAGGGTATATATGCGAGGGCATTATATCGAATAAGCATGTTGATATGATGGAAGAGGAGGAGGAGGAGGAGGACGAGAAAAAGAAGATTGAACCATATACCCTTTTATGTGGTGGAAGGGGTGTATGGGAATACAGTGTATCCAGTACATTATAAAAAACACATTTAAAGTGTCTTTATGTTCAGCCGCTTTCCCCTGGTGGAGTAGAGAAGTCAGGGGCAATCCCGGCCTTGTTCATTTTGATAAGAGTCAACCTGTCAGCATTTTCAGTTGAAAGGCGGATGCGCTTATCAGTTATTATGCCCCCAGTAGCACTAAATACCCAAAACGCTGGCGGCAGGGCAGGCCAGCACCTCGAAGGTGTAGAGTGTTGGTTCGTGCCACGTGTCCAGCTTGGACACCCAATAGTTGTAAGGCACTAAGGGATCATTGAGGACGCTGACACGGTCTGCTACATACTCCTTCACCATCTTGCAAAATGTTTCCTTCCTTGTGACACTAGGAAACTGTCCTAGGCTTTGGAGAGTGTTGCCCTGCCTCTGTTGGAAGTGGTGTGTGTTCCCCTTGTCTCCCCTCCTTGGGTGGCCAAGGAACTACGGACTCTGCCGCCAGCGTTGTCAGATGGAAATTTTTGGAGCAATTTTTCAACAAGGATCTTCTAGTATTGCACCGTTTTGCTCATCCTCTCCACCAGAGGAATGAGAGATAAGAAGTTCTCTTTGTAGCAGGGGTCGAAAAGGGTAAACAAACAGTAATCCGTGTTGTCAATCTCCTCATCCTTTTCCTCCTCTTCTGCCCACCCACGCAGAACAGATGGAATTAAACTTCCACGGGTACTACCCTCTGTACTGGAGGCAACCGTCTCCTGCTCCTCCTCCTCTTCATTGTCCAATTCGCGCTGAGAAGACGAACTGAGGGTGGTCTGGCTAGCACCCTTTGTAATGTCTTCCCCCATTTCCACTTCTTCCACATGTAAAACGTCGTCCCTAATTGTGAGCAGCGAGTGTTTGAGTAGACACAGAAGTGGGATGGTTGCGCTGATAATAGCGTTATCGCCGCTCACCATCTGTGTTGATTCCTCAAAGTTTCTTAAAACCTCACAGAGGTCAGACATCCATGCCCACTTCTTGCTTGTGAAGAGCGGAAGCTGACTGGAAAGGCGACGACCATGTTGCAGCTGGTACTCCACAACTGCCCTCTGCTGCTGACAAAGTCTGGCCAACATGTGGAATGTCAATGTCACAGGTAAGGTAGGTAGAGAGGAAGTGCACCCCCTAAACTGCCACCCTCAACCCTGTCCCTGCCTACTTGCACCACCCGCCCTAGGTGACGGTGCGGAACTGGGCGACGGTCCCTGACCTACGTAAGTGTAGAACAGAGCGAACAGAGAAAGAGAGGAACAGACAGCCAAGGCAGAAGGCGATACACAAGACTAAGGCAAACGGATAGACAGGGAGGTAGATAAGACAACAGTACCCAGAGATGGGAAAGGCAATGGCGGGTCAACTAGCTCCTCCTCCTCTTCATTGTCCAATTCGCGCTGAGAAGACGAACTGAGGGTGGTCTGGCTAGCACCCTTTGTAATGTCTTCCCCCATTTCCACTTCTTCCACATGTAAAACGTCGTCCCTAATTGTGAGCAGCGAGTGTTTGAGTAGACACAGAAGTGGGATGGTTGCGCTGATAATAGCGTTATCGCCGCTCACCATCTGTGTTGATTCCTCAAAGTTTCTTAAAACCTCACAGAGGTCAGACATCCATGCCCACTTCTTGCTTGTGAAGAGCGGAAGCTGACTGGAAAGGCGACGACCATGTTGCAGCTGGTACTCCACAACTGCCCTCTGCTGCTGACAAAGTCTGGCCAACATGTGGAATGTCAATGTCACAGGTAAGGTAGGTAGAGAGGAAGTGCACCCCCTAAACTGCCACCCTCAACCCTGTCCCTGCCTACTTGCACCACCCGCCCTAGGTGACGGTGCGGAACTGGGCGACGGTCCCTGACCTACGTAAGTGTAGAACAGAGCGAACAGAGAAAGAGAGGAACAGACAGCCAAGGCAGAAGGCGATACACAAGACTAAGGCAAACGGATAGACAGGGGGGTAGATAAGACAACAGTACCCAGAGATGGGAAAGGCAATGGCGGGTCAACTAGCCGAGGTCGGTCCGGGAGGTCACGTCAATACAAGGGATGAGGCAGGAGACGATATCCGAGAACGAGCCGAGGTCAAATCGGAGAGATAGCGTACGTACCAAGGGAGCGGGCAAAGCGAGGTCAGGAAACAAACAAGGTCAATACCAGAGGTCAAGTAGTAAGCAATAATAATAGTACACACAGCCCTAGAGACAAAAATCACAGGCAACCTGTAGCCAGCAGGCCGCCTGTATTTATAGTGGGGAGTGAGGGTCATGTGACGTGGCCAGCGTCACATGACCGACAGACAGACAAATCGAGCACCGAGTGATCAGCTCGGCGCTCAAGGCAGACCTAGGAGCAGGGAGCCTTCCAGCTAGCAATGCCGCCCTGGGAACAAGGCCAAACACAGATCCTCGCTCCCGAAGCTAAGCAGCAGGTCTGCGGCTGATTGGAGACCGAGTGCGCCTTCGGCGCCCCGTTAAAGTCAAGTTCCAGCGCGTGCTCACGACGCACAATAGCCGGTCAGCTGGCAATTTCAAGCGCTGCTGAGGCGTTGACAGACCGGCTGAAGCTGTCGATGACTTGTGGAAATGTGCACACACGCAGCACACTTTCATCAGTAGCTCAGTCAAATTGGGGTAGGTTTTGAGAAACTGCTGAACCACTAAGTTTAAGACATGAGCTAGGCATGGGATGTGTCTGAGCTTGCCGAGCTCCAAAGCCGCCACCAAGTTATGGACATTATCATACACAACATTGCCTGGCCTGTTATCCCCTGCCACAGCTCTGCGGCGGTGTCCTGTTTGTCCCATAGGCATATCAGCTTCAGCACGGCCTTTTGCCGCTTCCCCACTGCAGTGCTACACTGCTTCTAGCTACCGACTGATGACTGACTGGTGCTGCATGTGGATAATTCGGAGGTGGAAGTGGAGGAGGAGGCGGAGGATGAGCAGTGGGGGTTGGAGCCACTAATGTAGGTGCTGGCGGAAACCCTGATCGATGTAGGGCCCGCAATCCTTGGCGTCGCTAGCACCTGTGCCATCCCAGGGTACGACTCGCTCCCGGCCTACACAACATTCACCCAGTGTGTCGTCAGGGAAATGTAGTGTCCCTGGCGAATGCAGTTGTCCTTATGGATGTGGTCGCTGATGGTGCTTGCGAAGGGCCAGGTGCAGGGTGGGAGGCATCTGGGCCTGCCCCTTCGACAGGGGATTGGCCAGTACGTAACACCGGGGAAGAGGAGGCAGTGGTGTGTCCCGCAGACACAGATTGTGGACTCAGGCTTTCGGTCCACCTATTACGGTGCTTTGAGGCAATGTGGTGGATCATGCTGTGGTGGTGAGGTTGCTAGTGTTCACACACCTGCTCATTTTTGTATGGCACAGGTTGCAAACTAGTATTCTTTTGTCGTCTGCACTTTCCTCAAAAAAAGCGCCAGACTGCGGAACACCTACCCTTTGGCAAGGGAGATTTCCGTAATGGGTTGCTCCGTGGAACAGTTGCGGGCCTGTTTGGTGTGGCCTACCTTCTCCCTTTTGCCACCCCACTGCCTCTTCCAGCATGTTGAGATGCTGCAGATCCCTCCCACTCTGTACTGCTGTCCTTGCTCGGCTTGCCACCTTCCCAGGTTGGGTCAGTGACTTCATCGTCCACCACCTCCCCTTCCACTTCCTCACTCTGCTCATCCTCCTGACTTGTTGACCTAACGACAACCTCAGTGATTGACAACTGTGTCTCATCCTCTTCCTCAACCTCTTGAGACACTAATTGCTGTTGACTTATTGGCAACTGTGCCTCTCATCATCATCCACCTTGTGAAACATTAATTGCCATTCCCCACCGTCATCTTCTTGTGACTGTGGATGCTCAAGAGTTTGGGAATCAGGGCGCAAGATCTGTCCCTCTTCAAGCGTGCTTGACGAGAGGGCCAAATCAAGGAATGGCGAGGAAAAGAGGTTGTCGGAATATCCAAGTGTGGGATCACTTGTTTGGCCAGACTCTCCATGGTGGGAGGAAGGAGTATCAAGACTGGACTTGATGGAAGACAGGGTGGTGCTTAACCGACTGGAAGCATTATCTGCTGCAATCCAACCGACCACCTGGTCGCACTAGTCTGACTTCAAGAGTGGTGTCCTGCACCGCCCTGCAATCTGGGACATGAAGCTAAGTATCGTGGATGACTGTTTTTCTTGTGCTCTGGCAGCAGGCACAGTTTCAACGCGCCGAGGGCCACAGCCTCTGCGTGTACCATCAGCATCACGGCCACTTCCCCGTCCCTTACTGCTCGCCTTCTTCATTTTAAATGTAATATATGCTTGAAAGTATGTCACACATACATTAGCGTAGGATTTGGAAGTGTATGCGCGAAAAAAAATTAAACATTTGGGATGTGGAAACGTCACACAGGAGATATCCAGCAGATAATGTCAATGCTGTCACCAGCGGCTTATAAAAAATTACAGGGAATGTCACAGGTATTTGGGATGAGGAAACGTTATACAGGAGAGGTACCACCAGTAATGTCACTGCCCAAAGCGTCTACGTAAAAAGTACACTGTATGTCAGAGATAAAAAAAATTGGCGCACACTTTACACTGGAGATGTGGCACTGGTAAAGTCACTGTCCGCAGCGGACACTGTCTATTGAAAAAGTACACTGGATGTCACAGATATTTTTTGGATGTGCACACTTTACACTGGAGATGTGATGCAGCTAATTTCACTGTCCGCAGCGGACACCGTCTATTCAAATTGTGAAAGAGTGGTTCGGGGAGCATGAGGCATCATTTTCACACATGGATTAGCCACTAGTGATGAGCGGGAGGTGCCATATTCGGTTTCGCGATATTTCGCGAATATTCGCATGAATATTCGTGTTATATTCGTCGAAATCGAATATTCGCAATTATTCCAATTATCGCGAAATTATTTTTCGCATATTGCGAAAATTTATCTTGATAGTATAAGGCAACGTTCCTATGCTTAGCTAATGACTATAGCTAGGCTAATATGTGTATATTACGAAATTTTGTAATATTGCTCTAACTTCGTCTCTTAGAATATTACGAATATTCTAAAAGACGAAGTTAGAGCAATATTAAGAACATTTGCAAAAGTCGAAATTGCGATGCGAGTAATATAACACGAAATAGTCGCATGAAGATTTAAACTTAGCACTGCTATATTCCATATTCTAGCCTAATATGGAATATAGCTGTGTTAAGTTAGCACTGCTATATTCCATATTAGGCTAGAATATGGAATATAGCTGTGCTAAATTGAAATCTTCATGCGACTATTTCGTGTTATATTACTCGCATCGCAATTTCGACTTTTGCAAATATTCTTAATATTGCTCTAACTTCGTCTTTTAGAATATTCGTAATATTCTAAAAGATGAAGTTAGAGCAATATTACGAAATTTCGTAAAATACACATAGATTGTATTTAAGCTAATATACTGCTATAGTAATAATTTTTAATAGTGTACATATTTTACAAAACTTAAGTTCAGAAGAGGCAAAAAAAATTACAGGAAAAAAAAGGGATTATAGCACTATATTAGCTAAATTACAATCTATATGTGTATTTTACGAAATTTCGTAATATTGCTCTAACTTCGTCTTTTAGAATATTCGTAATATTCTAAGAGACGAAGTTAGAGCAATATTACGAAATTTCTAAAAGACGAAGTTAGAGCAATATTAAGAACATTTGAAAAAGTCGAAATTGCGATGCGACTAATATAACACGAAATATTCGCATGAAGATTTCAACTTAGCACAGCTATACTCCATATTCTAGCCTAATATGGAATATAGCAGTGCTAACTTAGCACAGCTATATTCCATATTAGGCTAGAATATGGAGTATAGCAGTGCTAAGTTGAAATCCTCATGCGAATATTTCGTGTTATATTACTCGATGCGTTCTATTAAATTGCGATGCGACTAATATAACACGAAATATTCGCATGAAGATTTCAACTTAGCACTGCTATACTCCATATTCTAGCCTAATATGGAATATAGCTGTGCTAAGTTAGCACAGCTATATTCCATATTAGGCTAGAATATGGAGTATAGCAGTGCTAAGTTGAAATCTTCATGCGAATATTTCGTGTTATATTACTCGATGCGTTCTATTAAATTGCGATGCGACTAATATAACACGAAATATTCGCATGAAGATTTCAACTTAGCACAGCTATACTCCATATTCTAGCCTAATATGGAATATAGCAGTGCTAACTTAGCACAGCTATATTCCATATTGGGATAGAATATGGAGTATAGCAGTGCTAAGTTGAAATCTTCATGCGAATATTTCGTGTTATATTACTCGCATCGCAATCGCGACTATTGCGAAATTTCGTAAAATACACATATAGATTAGATTGTAATTTAGCTAATATGGAATATAGCAGTAAGTTGAAAGCGCCACTGACTGGAGCAGCCAGGAAGCCAGGAATCCAAAGGACAGGTAAGAACAACTTTAGGGAAGTGGGAAAGAAAAAAATATAATAAAAAAAAAAAAGAAAAAAAACGAATATTCTATTTCGCGAATATATAGAACGATATTCTAAATATTCGCGAAATCTCGAAATTGCGATATTCGAGAAAAAAATTCGCAATTCGAATATTCGCGCTCAACACTATTGGCCACCACCGAGTCCAGAACTTAACCCCATTGAGAATCTTTGGGATGTGCTAGAGAAGGCTTTGTGCAGAAGTCAAACTCTACCATCATCAATGCAATGCGTAGCAGCCAAGAAGCATGTGGGGAGGAGACTCAAGCATTGCGCAGTGTTCGGCCGAGCATGCTCAATCATCACTAATCAGTATTGCTAAATAGTGTTGAGCGCGAATATTCGAATTGCGAATTTTTTTCTCGAATATCGCAATTTCGAGATTTCGCGAATATTTAGAATATCGTTCTATATATTCGCGAAATAGAATATTCGTTTTTTTTCTTTTTTTTTTTATTATATTTTTTTCTTTCCCACTTCCCTAAAGTTGTTCTTACCTGTCCTTTGGATTCCTGGCTTCCTGGCTGCTCCAGTCAGTGGCGCTTTCAACTTACTGCTATATTCCATATTAGCTAAATTACAATCTAATCTATATGTGTATTTTACGAAATTTCGCAATAGTCGCAATTGCGATGCGAGTAATATAACACGAAATATTCGCATGAAGATTTCAACTTAGCACTGCTATACTCCATATTCTATCCCAATATGGAATATAGCTGTGCTAAGTTAGCACTGCTATATTCCATATTAGGCTAGAATATGGAGTATAGCTGTGCTAAGTTGAAATCTTCATGCGAATATTTCGTGTTATATTAGTCGCATCGCAATTTAATAGAACGCATCGAGTAATATAACACGAAATATTCGCATGAAGATTTCAACTTAGCACTGCTATACTCCATATTCTAGCCTAATATGGAATATAGCTGTGCTAACTTAGCACAGCTATATTCCATATTAGGCTAGAATATGGAGTATAGCAGTGCTAAGTTGAAATCTTCATGCGAATATTTCGTGTTATATTAGTCGCATCGCAATTTAATAGAACGCATCGAGTAATATAACACGAAATATTCGCATGAGGATTTCAACTTAGCACTGCTATACTCCATATTCTAGCCTAATATGGAATATAGCTGTGCTAAGTTAGCACTGCTATATTCTATATTAGGCTAGAATATGGAGTATAGCTGTGCTAAGTTGAAATCTTCATGCGAATATTTCGTGTTATATTAGTCGCATCGCAATTTCGACTTTTTCAAATGTTCTTAATATTGCTCTAACTTCGTCTTTTAGAAATTTCGTAATATTGCTCTAACTTCATCTCTTAGAATATTACGAATATTCTAAAAGACGAAGTTAGAGCAATATTACGAAATTTCGTAAAATACACATATAGATTGTAATTTAGCTAATATAGTGCTATAATCCCTTTTTTTTCCTGTAATTTTTTTTGCCTCTTCTGAACTTAAGTTTTGTAAAATATGTACACTATTAAAAATTATTACTATAGCAGTATATTAGCTTAAATACAATCTATGTGTATTTTACGAAATTTCGTAATATTGCTCTAACTTCATCTTTTAGAATATTACGAATATTCTAAAAGACGAAGTTAGAGCAATATTAAGAATATTTGCAAAAGTCGAAATTGCGATGCGAGTAATATAACACGAAATAGTCGCATGAAGATTTCAATTTAGCACAGCTATATTCCATATTCTAGCCTAATATGGAATATAGCAGTGCTAACTTAACACAGCTATATTCCATATTAGGCTAGAATATGGAATATAGCAGTGCTAAGTTTAAATCTTCATGCGACTATTTCGTGTTATATTACTCGCATCGCAATTTCGACTTTTGCAAATGTTCTTAATATTGCTCTAACTTCGTCTTTTAGAATATTCGTAATATTCTAAGAGACGAAGTTAGAGCAATATTACAAAATTTCGTAATATACACATATTAGCCTAGCCATAGTCATTAGCTTAGCATAGGAACGTTGCCTTATACTATCAAGATAAATTTTCGCAATATGCGAAAAATAATTTCGCGATAATTGGAATAATTGCGAATATTCGATTTCGACGAATATAACACGAATATTCATGCGAATATTCGCGAAATATCGCGAAACCGAATATGGCACCTCCCGCTCATCACTATTGCTAAAGCCAAAATAAAACAGGAGTAGATCTAAAACAGAGATGACACGTGGACCGAATATTTGCATGTCTTCTGTGTTTTCTACCCACTCCTGCTTTTGGCTACCAATTCATAGTGGACCAGTCATGAAGTGGGAAAGGGTGGGAACAGCATGAGTGGACCTATGACATAGTGGTGAGGTGGAAGTAGCATGAGGAGACCACAGAGTGGCACAATGACCGAGTCTGGTGTTGGCAGCAGCATGAGGAGGCCACAGAGTGGCACAACAACAGAGTCTGGAGGTGGCGGCAGTATGAGGAGGCCACCAAGTGGCACAATGACCGAGTCTAGCATTGGCAGCAGCATGAGGAGGCCATAGAGTGGCACAACGACAGTCTGGAGGTGGCAGCAGCATGAGCAGGCCACAGAGTGGCACAACGACAGAGTGTGGAGGTGGCAGCAGCATGAGTAGGCCACAGAGTGGCACAACGAGAGAGTCTGGGGGTGGCAGCAGCATGAGTAGGCCAGAGATGGGCACAATGACAGAGCCTGGAGGTGGCAGCAGCAGCATCAGGAGGAGACCACAGAGCGGCACAATGACAGAGTGTGGAGGTGGCAGCAGCATGAGGAAGCCACAGAATGGCACAATGACAGAGTGTCGATCGACCAAGTTACTCTAGGGCATCCTGCCTGGCATGAACAGGCCTCTAGCAGCTACAGACAATGACAAGCCAAAGCGTCAAGATAGCTTTGAGCCCGGAAGAGTCGCGAAGTTCATCAAGGTACGTCACTAAAGATTTTATAACCGCAGATGAAATTTAGTTTTTAAACAGAAATACTTCAATAAGGATTTTACCGCATATAACCGCAGCGCTGACCACTGAATAAATTTTGTTATTCTACCAAAATACTTCAATAATGATTTTACCTCAAATTGCCACAGCGCTGAACGCTCAATAAAATTAGTTTTTCCACAAAAATAAGTCACAAAAGATTTCACCACATATAACTGCTGCGCTGAACGCTGATTAAAAATAGTTTTTCCACCGAAATACATTACAAAAGATTTTACCGCATATTACAACAGCTCTGAACGCTGAATAAGATTTATTTTCCCACCGAAATACGTCACAAATTTTTTTACCGCATAGAACTGCAGCGCTGAACGCTGACTAAAATTAGTTTTTACACCGAAATCACAAAAGATTTTACCGCATATAACGGAGCACAGAGATGGAGAGGGTGTTCGGATTCCCCTCCCCACTATACGGATGTCTCAGAAATGAACCGCTGCTCCCGACAGCAGCTCCTGGGAAGGTCATGGAGCGCCCCGGTCATCGGGCATCTATTTGCTCCGCTCAAGGATGATTTTGAAAATGTGTAGAAGCCACACGCGGCCCCCAAGCTGCTGATTTATCATGGAGACATCATGGAGATTTTACCGCATATAACTGCGGCGCTGAACGCTGAATAAAATTTGTTTTTCGACCGCAATACGTCAATAAAGATTTTACCACATATAACTGCAGCACTGAACGCTGATTACAATTAGTTTTTCCACCGAAATACATCACAATAGATTTTACCGCATATTACTACAGCACTGAACGCTGAATAAGATTTGTTTTTCCACTGAAATACGTCACAAAAGATTTTACCACATATAACTGCAGCGCTGAACGCTGAATACAATTTGCTTTTCCACCGAAATACATCAATAAAGATTTTACCACATATTACTACTGCTCTGAACGCTGAATAAGGTTTGTTTTTCCACCAAAATACATCACAAAAGATTTTACCACATATAACTGCAGCGCTGAACACTGAATAAGATTTGTTTTTCCACTGAAATGCATCAATAAAGATTTTACCGCATATAACTGCAGCGCTGAACGCTGAATAAAATTAGTTTTCCGCCAAAATACATCAATAAAGAATTTACCGCATATAAGTTCAGCGCTGAATAAGATTTGTTTTTCCACCGAAATAAGTCGCTAAAGATTTTACCGCATAGAACTGCAGCGCTGAACGCTGAATAAAATTAGTTTTTCCACCAAAATACATCATAAAAGATTTTACCACTTATAACTGCAACGCTGAATACTGAGTACAATTAGTTTTTTCTACCAAAATACTGTAATACGTCCCAAAAGGTTTTAACAAATATAACTGTGACCGAAATGCGTAAATTAAGATTTTACCACATATAACGCAGCACGGAGATGGAGATGGTGTTCGGATCCCCCCTCAATATACAGACGTCTCAGAAATGAACCGCTGCACCCGACAGCAGCTCCTGGGCAGGTCAGGGAGCGTCCCGGTCATCTGGCATCTATTTGCTCCGCTGAAGGATGATTTTGAAAGTGCGTAGAAGCCCCCACGCTGCAGATTTATCATGGAGATATCATGAAGATTTTACCGTATATAACTACAGCGCTGGCTGCTGAATAAATTTTGTTTTTCGACCAAAATACTTTAATAAAGATTTTACCACATATATAACCACCGCACTGACTGACTACTACCGCCGCTACTTCCGTGAACCCCTGCACTACTACGTCCCGGGGTAGGTAAGCTGCTGCGAAGCAGGTGCTCCACCCTGGGCACGTTTGGCTCCCAACCTTCCACTGCTGCCACTCTGCTGACTCCTAGCCATGCTTTCAACACATATAACGTGAACCGACGTGAACTGAGAATGCATTTTTCTGTTTGTACTGAAATAGGCCACTAAACGCTTTCAACACATATAACCGCCGCCGACATGAACTGACAATGTATTTTTCTGTCTGTACTGAAATAGGCCACTAAACGATTTCAACACATGTAACCCTCGCCAACGTAAACTGAGAATGTATTTTTCTGTTTGCACTGAAATAGGCCACTTTACGCTTTCACTAGAATTAACTGCAGAAATGCACTGAGAATGTATTTTTCTCGTTGTACTGGAATACGACCCTATACGCTTTGTCCAGAAAAAACTTAACAAGTGAAGTGCATATATATTTTTCTTGTAGTACTGAAATACGCCCCTATACGCTTTCACCAGAAATAACTGCAACAGTGCAGTGCGTATATATTTTTCTCTTTTTACTGTAATACGCCCCTACACGTTTTAAACAGAAATAACTGCAACAGTGAAGTGCGTATATATTTTTCTTGTAGTACTGAAATACGACCCTATATGCTTTCGCCAGAAATAACTGCAACAGTGCAGTGCGTATATATTTTTCTTTTTTTACTATAATACGCCCCTATACGCTTTCAACAGAAATAACTGCAGAAGTGAACTGATAATATATTTATCTTATTGGACTGAAATAGGCCACTATACGCTTTCACCAGAATTAACTGCAGAAATGCACTGAGAATATATTTTTCTTGTTGTACGCTTTGACCAGAAAAAAACTTAACGAGTGAAGTGCATATATATTTTTCTTGTAGTATTGAAATATTCCCCTATACGCTTTCACCAGAAATAACTGCAACAGTGCAGTGTGTATATATTTTTCTTTTTTTACTGTAATATGCCCCTATACACTTTCAACTGAAATAACTGCAGAAGTGAACTGAGAATATATTTATCTTGTTGGACTGAAAAAGTCCACTATACGCTTTGACCAAAAAAACCTTAAAGAGTGAAGTGCATATATATTTTTCTTGTAGTACTGAAGTATGCCCCTATATGCTTTTACCAGAAATAAATGCAACAGTGCAGTGCGTATATATTTTTCTTTTTTACTGTAATACGCCCCTATACGCTTTAAACAGAAATAACTGCAACAGTGACGTGCGTATATATTTTTCTTTTTGTACTGAAATACGCCCCTATACGCTTTCACCAGAAATAACTGCAACAGTGCAGTGTGTATATATTTTTCTTGTTGTACTGGTTGTACTGAAATATGCCTCTATATGCTTTCAACAGAAATAACTGCAGAAATGAAATGCGTATATATTTTTCTTGTTGTACTGAATAAGATAAAAAGTTAAAGGCTTTTCAACATAGCTCTTGCAGCCAAATAACAAAATGCTGGAATGACAGAGCTGTCTAATGACTATTTGGATCCCCAAATAATCATTTCCTGCACTTGTAAATCACTTTCCTATCAATGTCCCTAGCGCCTCCACCTTCTGACGTCTCTCCCTTCACTAAGATGCTGTGAAATAATTCCTATCCTTTCCCTGCACTTATAAATAGTTTTTTATGTCTTTTTTTTCCACTTGCTGTCCCTGGCGCCTTCACATGTCTGTCCCTGCACTCTGAACGCTGGAAAATGGCAGAATCTAAAATGGCTGCCGTATTTATAGGGCTGTGACATCACAGGGCTGGCTGCTGATTGGCTGCCTGAAGGCATGTCAATCTGGGTGATCCCACCTTCCCAGAGTTCCTTGCCCCATGTCCTCAGTCCTCACACATTTTAGGAAAATTGTGATTCGTTACCACAAAGCGCGAGGAAATTCGCATTTGTTGCGAATCAAATTTTTCCTGAAATTCTGATCGAATTCCACTTCGTCAGCTTCGATTCACTCATCTCTAATGGACAGTATAGATTTCCCTTACCTATTTCATATGGTGGCCCCCTCTGGCATATGTATTGTGGCTGTAGCTTCCTGTTGTGTCCTCCTCTCATAGCAGCAGGGCTCCACAGTGGTGTCAGGAGGGCTTCCGTACTAAATAGGAAGGCTTATAAAGCGGAGGAGAGCCTGTGAGTACTTTTAATTAACAGGGGTTCGTCCAGTCTTTCTGTCAGTGAGCTTATGTCCACATGTTCTGATTTTCACAAAGAGCGCGGCAAAAAAACGTGGATATAAGCTCATTAGCTCACTGACAGGGAGTGCTGACTGGACGAACCCCTGTAAGTTAAAAGTACTCACAGGCTCTCCTCCGCTTTATCAGACTTCCTATTCAGTAAGGAAGGACCGCCTGGACTACAGCTTGGGACAGCATGGCGGGCCCCCCAGTGGTTTACATATTTGTAGATTTCAGCAGGGGATCATGGGTATGTTCAGGGGGCGGGGCCCATGAAGACAGGAGGTGGGCCCATCCACACAGCTCATTGACCATCTCAATCTGGGTACTGAGTGCCTGCAGCTGAAGGAAAGTGACAGTGAGCTCTCAAACTTGAAGGCTCACTTAGGGTGCAGGGGCCCACCGAGGAAATTCCCCTCCCCCCGGACCAGTCCAAGTCTATGTATGGTGTCTGTATATGTAAACATGTGTTGTGACGCCCCGTGTCCGCCGTTGAGTAGGGAGCCTGTTAAAAATTTTAATCCGACCTCTGCAGGTGGCAGAATCAAAGTTGTTTTCCTGTGATCTTGCCCATGGGATGTATTAGTCAAGGACATAATTGGAAACCAGATGACTTCAGCTGTAAGGCAGTGTGGGCAGTTTAGGAGGCATTTTGGCAGTGACAGGTTCCCTTTAACATCATACCTTTGAGCTGCATATACCACAGTGCAGAAAAAGATATTGTCCAAAAGCTGCCCCTATGTGGTGGCCATCAATAGCTGCCATTTTCTGTCCTCCTCCTTCTGTTGTCTCTGATTAAGATATGAAGCAGGGGGCTTAAGGCGAGGTGACTTGTGGGTCGGAGCAGTTAAATTAAGGAGGGCATGTGCAGTCACTGGCTGGGCACATGAGTACCTGCTTCTCACAGCAGTAATTACTCCTGAGAGCTCTTATGTACCCCTCCAGCCACAGTGATCAGGGCTTGGGCGGCCACCAAGGCATCAGCCCATCGGTGAAACCCCCTGGTGTGCCCATAGTCCTCCACCTCCTGCACAAGTGGCACATGGCACAATACAGATAGGCAGCGTACAGCATCTCAACCAGTCTATGCCTCCATAGATTATTTAAAAGGGTTGTCTGGGTTCAGATCTGAACCTGGACATGTATAGCACAGGGCAAAGGCATTTTTTCGAAATCTGGTGCTCTCCATGGAGAATGCTAGGCAGAGGCTTCTGATTAGCAGTGAGCCCAGTGACATCACCGGCACTAATGGGTTGGCTTTAGCACTGCCCTAGCCTGTAAAACAGCTACTGGGAACACTGCTAGGTGAAAGCCTCTGCCTAGCAGTGTAAAAACATAAACCAAAAAGTAGTTACCCTGTGCGATACAGCACAGGGCAAGGGAGAGCATTGGAGCATGAAATGCTCCGATGCTCATGTCAGGGGGGCCGGAGGGGTGAAGATAGGGATATGTCTGGGTTCAGCTTTCTATATTATTATAGATGTATGAGATAAGTTCTAGGCAGAGGAAGGCCAGCCAGCATCCTATTTTTATCAGGGATCATGCCTTCTGGAAGTTTCTGCAGGGACCCTGATAAACAATCATATTCCGTTGTCCTGCTGCTGTCTGACTCTGTGTGAGCACATAATATCTGCATGCAACTTTACAGTGGGTCCCTAAAATGAATTTAACTGTTGGGCCCAACACTGATTGAGCTCATCGCTGCAGTGCTGTTCCCATTGACTTCCAGCCACCACCGATCAGCTAGTGATGGCCTATCGTGAGGACAGGCTTTCACTTAAAGGCCATCGGTCAGCAGATCTGTACCTATGACACTGGCTGACCTGTTACATGTGCACTTGGCAGCTGAAGGCGTCTGTGTTGGTTCCATGTTCATACAGTATGTGGCCGCATTGCTGAGAAAAAATATGTTTTAACCCCTTCGCACATTATCACATAGAAACATAGAAACATAGAATGTGTTGGCAGATAAGAACCATTTGGCCCATCTAGTCTGCCCAATATACTAAATACTATGCATAGCCCCTGGCCCTATCTTATATGAAGGATGGCCTTATGCCTATCCCATGCATGATTAAACTCCTTCACTGTATTTGCAGCTACCACTTCTGCAGGAAGGCTATTCCATGCATCCACTACTCTCTCAGTAAAGTAATACTTCCTGATATTACTTTTAAACCTTTGCCCCTCTAATTTAAAACGATGTCCTCTTGTAGCAGTTTTTCTTCTTTTAAATATTCTCTCCCCTTTTACTTTGTTGATTCCCTTTATGTATTTAAAAGTTTCTATCATATCCCCTCTGTCTCGTCTTTCTTCCAAGCTATACATGTTAAGGTCCTTTAACCTTTCCTGGTAAGTTTTATCCTGCAATCCATGTACTAGTTTAGTAGCTCTTCTCTGAACTCTCTCCAAAGTATCTATATCCTTCTGGAGATATGGTCTCCAGTACTGAGCACAATACTCCAAATGAGGTCTCACTAGTGCTCTGTAGAGCGGCATGAACACCTCCCTCTTTCTACTGGTAATGCCTCTCCCTATACATCCAAGCATTCTGCTAGCATCTCCTGCTGCTCTATGACATGGTCTGCCTACCTTTAAGTCTTCTGAAATAATGATCCCTAAATCCCTTTCCTCAGATACTGAGGTTAGGACTGTATCACTGATTTTATATTCTGCTCTTGGGTTTTTATGCCCCATGTGCATTATCTTGCACTTATCAACATTACATTTTTGTTGCCAGATTTTTGACCATTCCTCTAATTTTCCTAAATCCTTTTCCATTTGGTGTATCCCTCCAGGAACATCAACCCTGTTACAAATCTTTGTATCATCAGCAAAACAACACACCTTACCATCGAGGCCTTCTGCAATTTCGCTGATAAAGATATTAAACAATATGGGTCCCAGAACAGATCCCTGAGGTACCCCACTGGTACCAAGACCTTGGTCTGAATATACTCCATTGACTACAACCCTCTGTTGCCTGTCCCTCAGCCACTGCCTAATCCATTCAACAATATGGGAGTCCAAGCACAAAGACTGCAATTTATTGATAAGTCTTCTATGTGGGACAGTATCAAAAGCCTTACTAAAGTCTAGATAAGCGATGTCAACTGCACCTCCGCCATCTATTATTTTAGTCACCCAATCAAAAAATTCAATAAGATTAGTTTGACATGATCTCCCTGAAGTAAACCCATGCTGTTTTTCATCTTTCAGTCCATGGAATTTTAGATGTTTCACAATCCTCTCCTTAAAGCCTCTTTCACACTACTGTATGGCTATTTCAGTGTTTTGCGGTCCGTTTTTCATGGATCCGTTCTTCCGTTTTTTTTTGTTTCCGTTGTGTTTCAGTTCCGTTTTTCCGTATGGGATATACAGTAATTACATAGAAATAATTGGGCTGGGCATAACATTTTCAATAGATGGTTCCGCAAAAACGAAACTGATACGGAAGACATACGGATGCATTTCCGTATGTGTTCAGTTTTTTTGCGGACCCATTGACTTGAATGGAATCACGGAACGTGATTTTCTGTCAATAATAGGACATGTTCTATCTTTCAACGGAACGGAAAAACGGAAATACGTAAACGGAATGCATACGAAGTACATTCCGGTTTTTTTGCGGAACCATTGAAGTGAATAGTTCCATATACGGAACGCAAAAAACGGCCCACAAAACTGAAAAAAAAAATGGTAGTGTGAAAGAGGCCTTAGTATGGTTTCCATTAATTTCCCCACTATTGATGTCAGGCTTACTGGCCTATAGTTGCTTGATTCCCCCCTACTACCTTTCTTGTGAATGGGCACAACATTTGCTAATTTCCAATCTTCTGGGACGACTCCTGTTGCCAGTGATTGGTTAAATAAATCTGTTAATGGTTTTGCTAGTACACCGCTAAGCTCTTTGGGTGTATCCCATCAGGCCCCTGTGACTTATTTGCATTAATTTTAGACAGCTGACTTAGAACCTCTTCCTCTGTAAAGACACATGCATCAAAAGATTCATTAGTATGTCTATCCCATCAGGTAAAAGCCCCGGACCGGATGGATTTTCCATTGCATATTACAAAACTTTTCAGGAAGTGTTAATCCCACGTTTCAGGAACTTGTGCAACTACCTTCTGACAGGGGGTTCTCTCGCTCCTCATTCCTTAATGGCGCACATTACGGTCCTCCATAAGGAAAACAAAGATCCAACATGCTGCAGTAACTATAGGCCAATATCTCTACTTAATAATGATGTGAAGTGGTGGGCGAAAATTCTGGCTAACAGACTTCAGGAGGTCCTCCCTGACATTGTACATGAGGAACAGGTAGGTTTTGTCCATGGCAGACAGGGGTCGGAGAACACGGTACGGCTTTTACATCTTGTGAATTGGGCCAAGAGATCCTCTAAGCCTTTAGTCCTGGTGAGCACGAATGCGGAAAAAGCCTTCGACAGGGTCAGCTGGCTCTTCATGTCGCGGACCCTGTCGAAGTTTGGCCTCCCAGACCAGTTTATTAGTGCTGTCAACACCCTTTACTCGGCCCCCTCTGCCATGGTCAAAGTCAATGGAGAGTTATCCCCGCCATTTCGCATCACCAACGGGACGAGACAGGGGTGCCCCCTCTCCCCGGCACTATTTGTGCTGGTCATGGAAACCCTTTTGTGTAAAATCAGATCGGACCCTGTCATTAGAGGCCTTCAAATTGGTTCACAAACCCATGTTACTGCAGCATTCGCGGATGACCTTTTAGTTATGACCTCCAACCCTGCAGAAGCCTTGCCCAAGTTGTTGAAGACTTTTGAGGATTTTGGATTCATATCCAACTTCAAAATAAATTATGGGAAATCTATGGCACTTAATATCTCTTGCCCCCAATCTATAGTTAATAGCCTAAAGCGCTCCACCCCATTTGCCTGGGCCTCCAGAGACATTACGTTTTTAGGAACACATGTTTCCACCAATATTCAGGACCTAGCCTCCCTTAACTATGCTCCACTTCTGCAAGAGGTTCGCACTCATTTACAGAATCTGAAACTCCCTTTCGTTTCTTGGATAGGGAGGAAAAACTATCTGAAAACTTTCATTCTCCCCAAATTTCTTTACTTGCTGCAAGCCATCCCTATATGGCTGCCAAACTCATACTTCTCAGAAGTCCGCCGAGTGTTCACACGCTTCCTCTGGAATGGCAAGTCGCCACGCATTGCATATTCTGTTCTCACTAGAGATAAGAAATTTGGAGGCTTTGGGATGCCTGATGTAAAGTCATATTACACTGCTGTTCAGTTATGTAGATGTGTAGCTGCCCTGACTCGCAAACCTAGCTCCCTTTGCTCACGGCTCGAATCTGTACTACTCACCAGCCAAGATCAGCTCACTCTATGGGGTATTAGACCCTTTACAGCCAATCATTACGCCTCTTCCGCGGTTTGGAAGGGAATGTTAGTTGAATGGTCTAAAATGGTCAAATCCCAACAGTTTAGCTTCCCCAACCCCTGTATGCCTCTTAAATTGTTACAGAGCTATATTCATCCTTCTGTGACAAACCCCTCTGGGATTTGGTCTAGGCTCGCTGGCCTGTTCCTGCGGGATGTCCTTCTCCCAGATGGTAGTTTGCAGTGGGATTTAATAATGGATCGCCCCGAAATTAAGACAGCTCCCTTTTTCCACCTTGCAGATTTTAAGAGAGATACCAAGTTATGCGTTAGAACCCTTGCTGGTAGCAGCTCCCCTTCTTGGCTTGAGAAGAAAGTCCTGGCCCCTAGGCCTCCCCTTAGGCCATTATCCCAGATGTATAAGGAAATGCTTTCCACCTTACCGCCAGAGTTAGGTTATGTGGCCTCATGGGAGCGAGAGCTTTCTATGACCCTGACGGAACCAGAGAGAGCCTTTGTTTTGGCTCATTCTCACGGCTTTAGCCGTTGTGTGAGAGTTCAGGAGAATTCTTTTAAGCTACTAAGTAGATGGTACAAAACTCCTGAATTCTTGCACAAACTTAACTCGGAGGTACCTGAGGTGTGCTGGAGATGTGGCATAGAAACCGGTTCACTATCACATATCTGGTGGCTCTGCCATAAGATTCAGCCGTTCTGGAAATTGATAGAATCAATGATCAATAGCGTTTGCAAAACCAAAGTCGTCTTGGATGCCAAACTTGTCCTACTGTGGTGCCCTAATACCACGCTAACTCCCGCCAAAAATAACCTCCCTACAATGCTGATCACAGCAGCGAGATTACTAGTTCCCTTTTTATGGAAAACTGATTCCCCTCCAAATCTCAGTATGTGGACGGACAAAGTAGATCAAATTTACCGCTTTGAGGAACTGGCGCATTGGGAAACAAACTCGCGCCACTGCTTCCTAAAGTTATGGTCCCCGTGGAAATCACATAGGAATTTCACATGATAGAGCAGGAACCCTTCCCTTCTCTGTTCCCTTCCCTCCACTTTCCTATTATCCCCCCCCCTTCCCCCCTTTTTTCTTTTCTTTTCGTTTCTTGTGATGTATATTTCTGATAAAGATGATATTCGCTGGTATTGTTTACACATGACTTGTATGCTGGATAACTATTGTGACTCTTAAATGTTATGATACTGATGTCTTGTGTAGGCATGTGGCCTTGTTTTCTTACCTCAATAAAAAGAAATATGGTTAAGATTCATTAGTCTTCTTTTCTAACTGAGGTCCTTTTCCTTAATTTTCCTTTGTAAAAACTGAACAGAAGTATTCATTGAGGCAGTCAGCTAGTTCTTTATTTTCTTTCATATACCTTCCTTCTTTTGTTTTTAATTTGGTAATTCCTTGTTTTAGTTTCCTTTTTTCATTTATGTATCTACATCTACGTGGTGATGTGTGAGGGGATGTATGAAGTGGGCCTCTGCAGTGGGCCCACCCATACGTAAGGGAAGGGTTGCCGGCTGTATCATACAGCTGACACCCGCCCGTCATTTAACCCCTCAGGTGCCTCAATCAACGCTGATCGCAGCACCTGTGAGAGAAGGCAGAGGGATGCGGCTCCCTCTGCCTTCCGATCAGAGCCCCTGCAGTGCCATGGCAATCTCCATACTGAGCTATACAGGAGGCACAGCTCAGAATGGAGAGTGTAAAAATCGTATTCACCCAAATAGAGCTCTATTAGGGTGAATAGGAGAGGGGATCAAAAGAACCCATGTACTAGCACACTATGGTGGCTAGTAAAAAAAATTAAAAAAGTAAAATAAAATAAAATATAAAACACCAATATATTAAAAGTTTAAAAAACACCCCCTTTCCCATTATAAAAATATATAAACAATAAAAAAGATAAACAGATTAGGTATCACCGCATCCGAAAATGTCAGAACTAAAATATAAAAAATGTATTCCCGCGCGGTGAACGCCGTAACGAAAAAAAAAAAGGAATTGGCAACTTTTTTTGACATCTTGTCCCCCAAAAAATATTGGATAACGATGATCAAAAAGTCGTACAAACCACAAAATGGTACCAATAAGGAGTACAGTTCGTTACGAAAAAAAAAAAAAAGCCCTCATACAGCTCTGTCGACCGAAATATAAAAAGTTATGGCTGTCAGAATATAGCAATGCAAAGAAAATTTTGATTTTTTTTCAAAGGTTTTAATTTTTTTAACAGCAGTAAAACAAAAAAAATCCTATACAAATTTGGTATCACTACATTCGTAGTGAGCTGCAGAATAAGGTTGGCAGGTTATTTTTAGTGTACAGTGAATTCTGTAATATCAAAACACCACCACACAAAGAATTTTTACTGTTTTCCAATACAAGACATGGGAAATTAAATGGTGGCATTAAAAAATGCGTCTTGTCCCACAAAAAATAAGCCCTCATATGCTATGTGAACGAAAAAATAAAAAAGTTATGGTTACTGGAACGTGGGGAGGAAAAATACAAAATGCAAAAATGAAAATAGGTCTGGTCTTTAAGGGGTTAATATACACAAATGAGGCTCTAGGCGCATTTCTATTACAGATAGCTTGAGCCCATTGCTCATAGAGACTCATTTGCATATATTAAAACTTAATTTTTCTCAGCCATGTGGACACATATGAACATGGGACCAACACAGATGCCTTCAGCTGCCAAGCGCACATGTAACAGGTCAGCCAGTGTCATAGGTACAAAACTGCTGACAGATGCCCTTTAAAGGGGTTGCCCACTTTCTGACTACTTGTGACCAATGTGTAAGTAAGATGACTATATGGAACTTACTAATACTGTATAGCCTTTGCTGATATTCTGTGCTTTCTGCTATATTTCATAAGGTTTTCTCCCTTATTAGGAAAATCTTCTGTGCTATCCACATAGAGGTCCTGTCCATAAGATGGCCGCTGATGGAGAGTCGTTTGACCAGGTTTATCACCTCCATGTGACGTCTCTTACTTTCAAACACACTGCACCTGCACTAAACTCCCAACAGTACAAGTACAGATGGCAGGTGTGGATGTTTTTGACCAGAGGAGAAATCAAATGGAGGAGATTTGCCTGGTTACATGACAGTCCATCAGCAGCCATTTTATGGACAAGACCTCTGTGTGGACAGCACAAAAGACTTTGTAAACAAGGGGATATACATTATTAAATGCAAAAAATAGATCAGAATATGAACAATACCCATATAAACATCTTAGAAACACATTCGTCAAGAATAACCAGAAACTGACCAGCCCCTTTAATAAAAGGTGAACAGCCCCTTCAAAGCAGAACCTAAAGAAACCACAGGATGGAAGACCTGATTATGGTCAGTGATGGTGGCTACTACATTGTGAATTGAGATGTTTGCAGTGTTAGACCTGTAATAAATTATCTTATTTTTTCATTTTCCCTATACTTAACCTTAGTTTATTTAACCAGGACTTTTTGCCCAGGAAAATCATGTTCCTCTGAATTACTGGAAAAATACAGCTGAAATGTTTCAATATGAAAGTGTGTTTTGTAATTTCCCAGCAGACCTTTGCCATTTCCAACAAGGAATGAAAAACAAACTCTTGTAGAGAAGATGTACGGAATGAAAGTATTTACCTAATTAGTCTCCTAAGGGATATAGCGGAGGTGAGAGCTAGCTGCATTTCAGGAGCCACGGTAAGGGCTAGCTGTCACTCAGAAGGCTCCACCAGGAAAGGCGACATACATGCAAATTTTTCAGATGTGAGCATCTACCCTAAATTATTCTTGGCACATCTCCAATAACAAACCATCCTTAAAGGAACACCCCAGGCAAAACTCATGCACTTAGTGCATCAGTTTTGAGACTTACCTTTCACTTGGGCCAAGGCCTAAAAAAGGATCTCAGGTAAGAACTAGGAGGACCTCACCTCTCCTGACATGTCTACTACTTACATTTCTACAGTAGTAACAGTTCTGGATCATCTTTTCCTATGTCTCCACGCTGTACCAATCCTCTTTTATTCCTGCTATTAATGTATGAATAAATGGACAACAGGGTGTTAACAACTGGGCGTGTGTCCCTGCACAGTCTGCCATTGTCAGCAATGATTGGATAGTGTCAGATAGTGACAACACCCAGTTGTGCATGTATTCATTCACTTCTAGTAGGGATAGTTAGAAGAACAGTACACCATAGAATCATAAGAATAATTGCTCCAGAATTGTCATTAAAGTTATTTACTAAAAACAGACAGGTCAGGAGAGTTGATAGGTCCTCATAGCCAAAATGAAGGCACCACTCCCCCATGTATAATATTAGCTAGCACACCCTAATAAAGTGAAATAAATGGTCAGGTGGTTAGACAAGGAACCCAAGTATTTATCATTATAAAGTAGTAAAAATGTTGTGCACAATAAAAGACATCTGGTGTAATTATTAGATTTCTTTCAAAGTGAAATTCTTTGACAGGATTAGAAGTGTCACACTGGGTCTACAAAGCCTGTAACAAAGAAAGTACAGAAAGGTAGCCAAAGCTGCATAGATGATATGGAGGGGCAGTCCACAGCAGGAGCTGATCAACCTGATCATGAAAAAGTAAAATAATAGAACATAACACTATCCCCGTCCAACTCGTTCCTAATGTCCTCAGGAGTAGTAACTACACGGGCAAACATATAAACTTAACGGGTATTCCCATCTCAGACAATGGGGGTATATCACTAGGATATGCCCCCGTTGTCTGATAGGTGCGGGTCTCACCTCTGGGACCCACACGGAGAACGGAGCAGGGAAGGTGGTGGCCAGAGGACCCCGGTTTTTGCAGGGTCCAGCCACTGCCAATCGGTCTCCCCATACCAGTGAAAAATGGGAGCACACTGCACTTGTGCAGCCACCGCTCCCATTCATTTCTAGTCAACGCTCGGCTATTTTCGGCGGCCCCATAGAAATGAATGGAGGGCGGCTGCGCATGCACAGTGTGCCCTCCACAACCTTCAGGGATCTGTTCTGGATGTAGATGTGGGTCTCTATCAGTCTATGGGGGTATGTCCTAGCCTAGCGATATGCCCCCATTGTCTGTGATTGGAAATCCGTTTTAAAGGGAAATGTATCATTGGAAAATGACCCATTTTTTTATTCATGTTATTATGTTAAATATATATTTAAAGAATTTTTTGTGATGTTACATATTCCAAGCCAATATCTACATTTTAAAAATCCTATTTTAAAAAATCCTAAAATCCTGCATTTTTTTTTTGCACTGGCCACTAGGCCTAATAATAAATCTGTACAGATCATGTATCATCATTATCACCATAGGCAAACTTACAATGACATATATCCCCTGTATATACAGTACATTACACAGGATCCACCATTCACAATAGGTACAGCACGATATACTGCCTCAGCAGAATGAAATACCACAGTGCAGCACAATATACTGCCCCAACAAAGCTAAATACCACAGTGCAGCATAATATACTGCCTCAGGAGAACTAAATACCCCAGTGTAGTACAAAATAATGCCCCTACAGAACCAAATACCCCAGGGCAGCACAATATACTGCCCCAGCATAATAAAATACTACAGTGCAACAAAATATACTGTTCCAGCAGAATGAAACACAGCTGTGCAGCATAATATACTGTCCCAGCAGAACAAAATACTAGAGTGCTGTGTAATGGGCAGTGGTTGTGAAACCACTGTGCCAACTAACTACACTGCGTGCAGAATTATTAGGCAAATGAGTATTTTGACCACATCATCCTCTTTATGCATGTTGTCTTACTCCAAGCTGTATAGGCTAGAAAGCCTACTACCAATTAAGCATATTTGGTGATGTGCATCTCTGTAATGAGAAGGGGTGTGGTCTAATGACATCAACACCCTATATTAGGTGTGCATAATTATTAGGCAACTTCCTTTCCTTTGGCAAAATGGGTCAAAAGAAGGACTTGACAGGCTCAGAAAAGTCAAAAATAGTGAGATATCTTGCAGAGGGATGCAGCACTCTGAAGCTTCTGAAGTGTGATCATCGAACAATCAAGCGTTTCATTCAAAATAGTCAACAGGGTCGCAAGAAGCGTGTGGAAAAACCAAGGCGCAAAATAACTGCCCATGAACTGAGAAAAGTCAAGCGTGCAGCTGCCAAGATGCCACTTGCCACCAGTTTGACCATATTTCAGAGCTACAACATCACTGGAGTGCCCAAAAGCACAAGGTGTGCAATACTCAGAGACATGGCCAAGGTAAGAAAGGCTGAAAGACGACCACCACTGAACAAGACACACAAGCTGAAACGTCAAGACTGGGCCAAGAAATATCTCAAGACTGATTTTTCTAAGGTTTTATGGACTGATGAAATGAGAGTGAGTCTTGATGGGCCAGATGGATGGGCCCGTGGCTGGATTGGTAAAGGGCAGAGAGCTCCAGTCCGACTCAGACGCCAGCAAGGTGGAGGTGGAGTACTGGTTTGGGCTGGTATCATCAAAGATGAGCTTGTGGGGCCTTTTCGGGTTGAGGATGGAGTCAAGCTCAACTCCCAGTCCTACTGCCAGTTTCTGGAAGACACCTTCTTCAAGCAGTGGTACAGGAAGAAGTCTGCATCCTTCAAGAAAAACATGATTTTCATGCAGGACAATGCTCCATCACACGTGTCCAAGTACTCCACAGCGTGGCTGGCAAGAAAGGGTATAAAAGAAGAAAATCTAATGACATGGCCTCCTTGTTCACCTGATCTGAACCCCATTGAGAACCTGTGGTCCATCATCAAATGTGAGATTTACAAGGAGGGAAAACAGTACACCTCTCTGAACAGTGTCTGGGAGGCTGTGGTTGCTTCTGCACGCAATGTTGATGGTGAACAGATCAAAACACTGACAGAATCCATGGATGGCAGGCTTTTGAGTTTCCTTGCAAAGAAAGGTGGCTATATTGGTCACTGATTTGTTTTTGTTTTGTTTTTGAATGTCAGAAATGTATATTTGTGAATGTTGAGATGTTATATTGGTTTCACTGGTAAAAATAAATAATTGAAATGGGTATATATTTGTTTTTTGTTAAGTTGCCTAATAATTATGCACAGTAATAGTCACCTGCACACACAGATATCCCCCTAAAATAGCTAAAACTAAAAACAAACTAAAAACTACTTCCAAAAATATTCAGCTTTGATATTAATGAGTTTTTTGGGTTCATTGAGAACATGGTTGTTGTTCAATAATAAAATGAATCCTCAAAAATACAACTTGCCTAATAATTCTGCACTCTCTGTAGTTTGACTTTGGACTAGTCCTAAGGGAATTTTCCTGGCAGTACTCTGGTATTCATCCTTTAACCCCAATACAGGGATTTGGTCTCCACTGCAGGGGACACACCAGGCCGCTACCTCTTGTGACATAGGGTGTCAGAGATACTAGTGCAAAGCACTGAGGAATTGGGAAATACTCATATACAGCAAACAGGCAGAGGTCAGGGTAGGCAGAGGTAATGTGAATCCGTGAAACTAGTCTGAGGTCAGGGTAGGCAGAGTTAATGTGAATCTGTGAAACTAGTCTGAGGTCAGGGGAGGCAGTGAAGGGTCAATATGACAAACAGGCAGTGGTCAAGTGAGGCAGACTGTCAGAGTGGGTAAACAGGCAAAGGTCCACGGGCAGACAAACAGGAACAGCACACCAAAGACACTTATGCGTTTTGAACACGTGAATACATGTTCTTAGTCATAGCATAATCTAAGACATTTGTGCTCAAAATACATTCCCATCACTTCTGGCCCCAGGTGTCAGCTGGAAGATCTACTTTTTGGAAACAAATGGCAATGCCACTCCCTTTGTGCCCACTCCGTTGTAAAGTGGAGCTATGCAGAACATGAGATGGTTGAGTATTATCTTTTTAATATGCTGTCGTTTTTGTCAGGCCGCCTCTCTGCATGTTTATAGTGAATGAGGCCAGAGCAGACTTCTGGCGACACGGTGGGCTAGCGTTAGTCCGGATCCGGCAGGCTGTTCCCCTGCTGCCCACAGTGTGAAAGTAGCCTTAAAGGGGACTGGGCTGTTGCTTTAGTTGATATATGCCAGAATAAAACACTGGTTGGAAGCCCCCAATGAACAGGATGGGAATCTGCAACCCTCAATATGCATCAAAGATTTCTTTGCCCCACCATAGAGCCATACTTGTGCCATGTATTGTATGAAATGCTGAACTCCACTGGAATGAATGGCTTTTCTGTTCCAACTTTGTAATATAACTTCTAGAAGTCTCTTATAGAAATGACTTACCAGTATATGCTCCAAAGGTCTCCCATTTATCGTATCTCCTAATCTTGTACAAGTTTTTAAAACCACTCCTATCCCAGAACACTGTCATATCATGTTACTTTTCTACAAATTGTACTGACACCCTCTCTTATAAATGACCTCAGCTCATTCTTTATGACTGTTTCCTACAAGGCACAGAGGAGCTAGCTGCGGTACACATTGTGCTTCTGTATATACATGCCTTCAATATCACTCAGTAAAGCATAGGCTTTCCATCAGTTCATTGGCAGTTCCGTTATCTTGTCTGGATAGAGTTGAATCATAGTGCATTTATTTGCTTTATATTTGACCTAGCTAGAACTTTGCATGCATTAATAGTCCTTGTGCTTTTGGTGCCTTGTTTCCCTTACACTTTGTACATTGCTGACATTTCAGTTTCTGTTTGTAACGTTAGATATTATAACTTAAATCGGCTGCAAACAACAAAAGTAGTAAATGCAGTATAGCAGCCCACCAAAATACAAACATTTATTTTCTGATCACTTTATTTCCATAACCTCTTTTTTGATAGCTTAAAGGGAACCTGTCACCAGGATTTTGTGCATAGAGCTGGGGACATGGGGTGCTAGATGGCCGCTAGCACATCTGCAATACCCAGTCCCCACAGCTCTCTGCGCTTTTATTGTGTTAAAAAACCATTTTGATCAATATGCAAATGAACCTGATATGAGTCCTGTATCCGGAGATGAGTCCAGCGGAAAGGAGCCCAGCACCGCCCCGCGTCCTCCGAATCTCCTCCTTGCTGGCTGACGTCACAGAGCTGGAGCGCCGAAATCTCGCGATGCGCGAGCTAGCGCATGCGTAGTTCGTTCCCTGTGCTGATGCCAGCACAGGGAATGAACATGATGCCGACACTGCGCATGCGCTAGCTCGCGCATCGCGAGATTTCGGCGCTCCAGCTCTGTGACGTCAGCCAGCAAGGAGGAGATTCAGAGGACGCGGGGCGGTGCTGGGCTCCTTTCCGCTGGACTCATCTCCGGACACAGGACACATATCAGGTTCATTTGAATATTGATCAAAACGGTTTTTTAACACAATAAGGCCTCTTTCACACGGGCGTTGCGGGAAAATGTGCGGGTACGTTGCGGGAACACCCACGATTTTTCCGCGCGAGTGCAAAACATTGTAATGCGTTTTGCACTCGCGTGAGAAAAATCACACATGTTTGGTACCCAAACCCGAACTTCTTCACAGAAGTTCGGGCTTGGGTTAGGTGTTGTGTAGATTTTATTATTTTTCCTTATAACATGGTTATAAGGGAAAATAATAGCATTCTGAATACAGAATGCTTAGTAGGTGGTCAATTGAGGGTTAAAAAAATAAAAACATTAACTCACCTTCTCCTTTTGTTCGCATAGTTCCCGTCTCTTCTTTACTTCTCAAAAGATGAACTATCGGCTAAAGGACCTTTGGTGACGTCAGATCACATGCTCCAATCACATGGTACATCACCGTGGTGATGGACCATGTGATTGGAGCATGTGATCTGACGTCACCACAGGTCCTAGCCGATAGTTCATCTTTTGAGAAGTAAAGAAGAGACGGGAACTACGTCTATGTTTTTATTTTTTATTAACCCTCAATTGACCACCTACTAAGCATTCTGTATTCAGAATGCTATTATTTTCCCTTATAACCATGTTCTAAGGGAAAATAATACAGTGTATAGACTGTCACCTAGCAACCATGCGTGAAAATCGCACCGCATCCGCACTTGCTTGCGGATGCTTGCGATTTTCACGCAACCCCATTCACTTCTATGGGGCCTGTGTTGCGTGAAAAACGCAGAATATAGAGCATGCTGCGATTTTCACGCACAAGTGATGCGTGAAAATCACCGCTCATGTGAACAGCCCCATAGAAATGAATGGGTCGGTATTCAGTGCGCGTGCAATGCGTTCACCTCACGCATCGCATCCGTGCGGAATACTCGCCCATGTGAAAGGGGCCTAAAAGCGCAGAGAGCTGTGGGGACTGGGTATTGCAGATGTGCTAGCGGCCATCTAGCAGCCCATGTCCCCAGCTCTATGCACAAAATCCTGGTGACAGGTTTCCTTTAAACCCATTAAAATTTTCCTTCTTAGGGTACTTTCACACTAGCGTTTTTCTTTTCCGGCATAGAGTTCCATCCTAGGGGCTCAATACCGGAAAAGAACTGATCAGTTTTATCCTAATGCATTCTGAATGGAGAGCAATCCGTTCTGGATGCATCAGGATGTCTTCAGTTCAGTCTTTTTGACTGCATGCTGCGGTTTTATCTCCGGTTCAAAAAACTGAACACTTACCTGAACACTTTTTTTTCCCATAGGAATGTATTAGTGCCGGATTTTGAAATAAAAATACTGCAATGCTGGATCCGTCCTTCCGGTCTGCGCATGCACAGACCTTTAAAAATGTGGGGAAAAAAATAGAAACGGATCCATTTGTCCGTTTGACAAATGGACAGACGGATCCGTTCTTGCAATGCATTTGTGAGAAGGATCCGCATCTGGATCCATCTACAAATGCTGTCCGTTTGCATGCAGATTGCCGGATCACTCTGCCGCAAGTGTGAAAGTACCCTTAGAACAGAAATGTTTAGATAGAAAGTATGATTGACACATAATTTACTGGAAGGATGTCAGCTGAGTCTTCCTGCTGGGATAGAGGCAGGGAGTGGTGCTCTACTTGGTGCCTGGGATCTGATCTTTAGTTACTGCAGAGACTGAACCTTGCAAAGTGTTAGTAATTTAAAAAGTAAAACCAACAATTTTTTAGTTCCAAAACATTTAATTTAGTTTATATTATAACCCATTCCACATTTTAAAAAGGTTGTACATGTTATAATAACAGTAAAAAATAGTAAAAAAGTATGAAAAGATATTAGTCTCTCCTCTTAACCTGCCTTTGCTTCTGCGCAGCTGCAGCCATGATATCATGTTTTAGGCTGCAGTGATCACATGCGGTATATGGGGCATCATCACTGCAGCCTAAAACATGATATCATGGCTGCAGCTGTGCAGAAGCAAAGGCGGGTTAAGAGGAGAGACTAATATCTGAGGCCAATCACTGACCTCAGCAGTATATAGTGCAAGACTGCTGAGGTCAGTTATTGGCTGCAGTGGACAATGCTGCAGTCTGTGATGCCTTGGAGCAAGCATACTTTAGAAGATGGACATTTGGGAACATTTTCTCCTATTACTACTATGCAAAGCCATTAACTCCCTACTTTATTACCCTTTGAAGGTTTAAAGGGGATTTAATTGGGGGAAGTCCGACACCGGGGAGCCCTGCCGATCAGTTGTCTATCCATTTGATAGCGGCTGTGTCTGGCATCGCAGCCCAGCCCCATTCACTTCAGGATCCGAACCCGACCCGAACTTCGTCCCGAACCCGAACCCCATTGAAGTCAATGGGGACCCGAACTTTTCGGCACTAAAAAGGCTGTAAAACAGCCCAGGAAAGAGCTAGAGGGCTGCAAAAGGCAGCAACATGTAGGTAAATCCCCTGCAAACAAATGTGGATAGGTAAATGAATTAAAATAAAAATAAAATATATAAAAATAAACCAATATCAATTGGAGAGAGGTCCCATAGCAGAGAATCTGGCTTCACGTCAGCAGAGAATCAGGCTTCATGTCATAGCAGAGAATCAGGCTTCACGTCACCCAACACTGGAACAGTCCATTGTCAGATATTTAGGCCCAGGCACTCAGGCAGAGGAGAGAGTTTCCCGTAACAGAGAATCTGGCTTCATGTCAGCAGAGAATCAGTCTTCATGTCTTAGCAGAGAATCAGGCTTCACGTCACCCACCACTGGAACAGGCCACTGTCACATATTTAGGCCCCGGCACCCAGACAGAGGAGAGAGGTCCCGTAACAGAGAATATGGCTTCATGTCAGCACAGAATCAGTCTTCATGTCATAGCAGAGAATCAGGCTTCACGTCACCCACCACTGGAACAGGCCACAGTAACATATTTAGGCCCAGGCACCCAGGCAGAGGAGAGAGGTCCCATAACAGAGATTCAGGCTTCATGTCAGCAGAGAATCAGTCTTCATGTCATAGCAGAGAATCAGGCTTCACGTCACCCACCACTGGAACAGGCCACTGTCACATATTTAGGCCCAGGCACCCAGGCAGAGGAGAGAGGTCCCATAACAGAGATTCAGGCTTCATGTCAGCAGAGAATCAGTCTTCATGTCATAGCAGAGAATCAGGCTTCACGTCACCCACCACTGGAACAGGCCACTGTCACATATTTAGGCCCCGGCACCCAGACAGAGGAGAGAGGTCCCGTAACAGAGAATATGGCTTCATGTCAGCACAGAATCAGTCTTCATGTCATAGCAGAGAATCAGGCTTCACGTCACCCACCACTGGAACAGGCCACTGTCACATATTTAGGCCCAGGCACCCAGGCAGAGGAAAGAGGTCCCGTAACAGCAAATCTGGCCTTATGTCAGCGCAGAATCAGTCTTCATGTCATAGCAGAGAATCAGGCTTCACGTCACCCACCACTGGAACAGGCCACTGTCACATATTTAGGCCCAGGCACCCAGGCAGAGGAGAGAGGTCCCATAACAGAGATTCAGGCTTCATGTCAGCAGAGAATCAGTCTTCATGTCATAGCAGAGAATCAGGCTTCACGTCACCCACCACTGGAACAGGCCACTGTCACATATTTAGGCCCAGGCACCCAGGCAGAGGAGAGAGGTTGCGTAACAGAGAATCTGGCTTCATGTCAGCACAGAATCAGTCTTAATGTCATAGCAGAGAATCAGGCTTCACGTCACCCACCACTGGAACAGGCCACTGTCACACATTTAGGCCCTGGCACCCAGACAGAGGAGAGGTTCATTCAACTTTGGGTTGCCCCGCAATATAATGGTAAAATGAAAATAAAAATAGGATTGAATGAGGAAGTGCCCTGGAGTACAATAATATATTGTTAAGGGGAGGTAGTTAATGTCTAATCTGCACAAGGGATGGACAGGTCCTGTGGGATCCATGCCTGGTTCATTTTTATGAACGTCAGCTTGTCCACATTGGCTGTAGACAGGCGGCTGCGTTTGTCTGTAATGACGCCCCCTGCCGTGCTGAATACACGTTCAGACAAAACGCTGGCCGCCGGGCAGGCCAGCACCTCCAAGGCATAAAAGGCTAGCTCTGGCCACGTGGACAATTTGGAGACCCAGAAGTTGAATGGGGCGAACCATCAGTCAGTACGTGGAGGGGTGTGCACAGGTACTGTTCCACCATGTTAGTGAAATGTTGCCTCCTGCTAACACGTTCCGTATCAGGTGGTGGTGCAGTTAGCTGTGGCGTGGTGACAAAACTTTTCCACATCTCTGCCATGCTAACCCTGCCCTCAGAAGAGCTGGCCGTGACACAGCTGCGTTGGCGACCTCTTGCTCCTCCTCTGCCTTCGCCTTGGGCTTCCACTGGTTCCCCTGTGACATTTGGGAATGCTCTCAGTAGCGCGTCTACCAACGTGCGCTTGTACTCGCGCATCTTCCTATCACGCTCCAGTGTAGGAAGTAAGGTGGGCACATTGTCTTTGTACCGGGGATCCAGCAGGGTGGCAACCCAGTAGTCCGCACACGTTAAAATGTGGGCAACTCTGCTGTCGTTGCGCAGGCACTGCAGCATGTAGTCGCTCATGTGTGCCAGGCTGCCCAGAGGTAAGGACAAGCTGTCCTCTGTGGGAGGCGTATCGTCATCGTCCTGTGTTTCCCCCCCAGCCACGCACCAGTGATGGGCCCGAGCTGCTTTGGGTGCCACCCCGCTGTGAACATGCTTCATCCTCATCCTCCTCCACCTCCTCCTCATCCTCGTCCTCCTCGTCCTCCAGTAGTGGGCCCTGTCTGGCCACATTTGTACCTGGCCTCTGGTGTTGCAAAAAACCTCCCTCTGAGTCACTTCGAAGAGACTGGCCTGAAAGTGCTAAAAATGACCCCTGTTCCTCCTCTTCCTCCTGGGCCACCTCCTCTTCCATCATCGCCCTAAGTGTTTTCTCAAGGAGACATAGAAGTGGTATTGTAACGCTGATAACGGCGTCATCGCCACTGGCAATGTTGGTGGAGTACTCGAAACAGCGCAACAGGGCACACAGGTCTCGCATGGAGGCCCAGTCATTGGTGGTGAAGTGGGGCTGATCCGCAGTGCGACTGACCCGTGCGTGCTGCAGCTGAAACTCCACTATGGCCTGCTGCTGCTCGCACAGTCTGTCCAGCATGTGCAAGGTGGAGTTCCACCTGGTGGGCACGTCGCATATGAGGCGGTGAGCGGGAAGGCCGAAGTTACGCTGTAGGGCAGACAGGCGAGCAGCGGCAGGGTGTGAACGCCGGAAGCGCGAACAGACGGCCCGCACTTTATGCAGTAGCTCTGACATGTCGGGGTAGTTGCGAATGAACTTCTGCACCACCAAATTCAGCACATGCGCCAGGCAAGGGATGTGCGTCAAACCGGCTAGTCCCAAAGCTTCAACGAGATTTCGCCCATTATCGCACACCACCAGGCTGGGCTTGAGGCTCACCGGCAGCAACCACTCGTCGGTCTGTTGTTCTATACCCCGCCACAACTCCTGTGCGGTGTGGGGCCTGTCCCCCAAACATATGAGTTTCAGAACTGCCTGCTGACGTTTACCCCGGGCTGTGCTGAAGTTGGTGGTGAAGGTGTGTGGCTGACTGGATGAGCAGGTGGAAGAAGAGGAGGAGGAAGCTGAGTAGGAGGAGGCAGGAGGCAAAGAATGTTGCCCTGCGATCCTTGGCGGCGGACGGACGTGCGCCAAACAGCTCTCCGCCTGGGGCCCAGCCGCCACTACATTTACCCAGTGTGCAGTTAGGGAGATATAGCGTCCCTGGCCGTGCTTACTGGTCCACGTATCTGTGGTTAGGAGGACCTTGCCACAGATGGCGTTGCGCAGTGCACACTTGATTTTATCGGACACTTGGTTGTGCAGGGAAGGCACGGCTCTCTTGGAGAAGTAGTGCCGGCTGGGAACAACATACTGTGGGACAGCAAGCGACATGAGCTGTTTGAAGCTGTCTGTGTCCACCAGCCTAAATGCGCCATCTGTGCGCTTTCTGCAGAAGACTGGGTGGGAGATAATGTGAACGTGCTGGATGCACTGTCGGCCACTCAATTGACTAATGCCTGTACCTGCTCAGGCCTTACCATCCTTAGAACGGCATTGGGCCCCACCAAATATCCCTGTAAATTCTGGCGGCTACTGGGACCTGAGGTAGTTGGTACACTAGGACGTGTGGCTGTGGCAGAACGGCCACGTCCTCTCCCAGCACCAGAGGGTCCACTAACACCACCACGACCATGTCCACGTCCGCGTCCCTTACTAGTTGTTTTCCTCATTGTTACTGTTCACCACAATAAGAAAAATATTATTCGGGCCAATGTATTGAATTAAAATTCAGGCCTTTTTTTACAGACACCTAACACTGTCTGGCTATCTATTTAGGTACCGTATTACACTAATACAGGCACACAAGTAATGACAGATTTGGTTGAATATAAATGTGAGGCCTATTTTTTACGCGCTGTGTGACAGATATACCTTTAATCACAGAACTAGACTTGTATCTGCACGGTAGCGTGTGTGTTAAGTTTTTCAGAATGACACTATCAGCACCTTCAATCTAAGATATCCTTTTTGGGATAGATTTAAAGTAGGCCTGATATAGCAGAAACTACTAATTTTGAGAATGTCAAATTTGGGAATAGTTTTTCAACCCAGAACAAAAACTGTGCTTTTACGGTCACTACAAATAATTTGACCAGCTAAAACAGTACAGATTTGGTTGAATATAAATGTGAGGCCTATTTTTTACGCGCTGTGTGACAGATATACCTTTAATCACAGAATTAGACTTGTATCTGCACGGTAGCGTGTGTGTTAAGTTTTTCAGAATGACACTATCAGCACCTTCAATCTAAGATATCCTTTTTGGGATAGATTTAAAGTAGGCCTGATATAGCAGAAACTACTAATTTTGAGAATGTCAAATTTGGGAATAGTTTTTCAACCCAGAAAAAAAACTGTGCTTTTACGGTCACTAAATATAACTTGACCAGCTAAAACTGTACTGATTTGGAGGAATACAAATGTCAGGCCTATTTTTTAGGCGCTGGGTGACAGGCTCAACTTGCCCCTGATGTAGTATATGGCCAAAAAATAACCACACTATTGATGGTTAAATGCACTTGGGTGACACAGGCTCAGCCTGCACCTGATGTAGTATATGGCCAAAAAATAACCACACTGTTGATGGTTAAATGCACTTGGATGACACAGGCTCAGCCTGCACCTAATGTAGTATATGGCCAAAAAATAACCACACTGTTGATGGTTAAATGCACTTGGGTGACACAGGCTCAGCCTGTAGCTGATGTAGTATATGGCCAAGAAATAACCACACTGTTAATGGTTAAATGCACTTGGGTGACACAGGCTCAGCCTGCACCTGATGTAGTATATGGCCAAAAAATAACCACACTGTTGATGGTTAAATGCACTTGGGTGACACAGGCTCAGCCTGCACCTGATGTAGTATATGGCCAAAAAATAACCACACTGTTGATGGTTAAATGCACTTGGGTGACACAGGCTCAGCCTGCACCTGATGTAGGATATAGCAAAAAATAACCACACTATTGATGGTTAAATGCACTTGGTGGTAGCTTGTGCTGGCGCACCACAAGCCAAAAAATGGCCGCTGATCACCCCAGAAAAAAGTGATAGAAAAACGCTCTGTGCAGCCTAAATAAACCATTTTTGTCACCTTACATCAGAAAAAGTGTAATAGCAAGCGATCAAAAAGTCACACGCACCCCAAAATAGTGCCAATCAATCCGTCATATCATCCTGCAAAAATCATACCCTACCCAAGGTAATCGCCCAAAAACTGAAAATTTTATGGCTCTCATACTATGGAAACACTAAAACATGATTTTTTTTGCTTCAAAAATGAAATCATTGTGTAAAAATTACATAAATAAAGAAAAAAGTATACATATTAGGCATCGCCGCATCCGTGACAACCTGGTCTATAAAAATACCACATGATCTAACCTGTCAGATGAATGTTGTAAATAACAAAAAATAAAAACGGTGCCAAAACAGCTATTTCTTGTTACCTTGCCTCACAAAAAGTGTAATATAGAGCAACCAAAAATCATATGTACCCTAAACTAGTACCAACAATACTGCCACCCTATGCCGTAGTTTCTAAAATGGGGTCACTTTTTTGGAGTTTCTACTCTAGGGGTGCATCAGGGGGGTTTCAAATGGGACATGGTGTAAAAAAAAACTGTCCAGCAAAATCTGCCTTCCAAAAACCGTATGGCATTCCTTTCCTTCTGCGCCCTGCCGTGTGCCCGTACAGAAGTTTACGACCACATATGGGGTGTTTCTGTAAACTACAGAATCAGGGCCATAAATATTGAGTTTTGTTTGGCTGTTAACCCTTGCTTTGTTACTGGGAAAAATGGATTAAAATGGAAAATTTGCCAAAAAATTTTAATTCTGAAAGTTCATCTCCATTTGCCAATAACTCTTGTGGAACACCTAAAGGGTTAACGATGTTTGTAAAATCTGTTTTGAATGCCTTGAGAGGTGTAGTTTCTTAGATGGGGTCACTTTTATGGAGTTTCTACTCTAGGGTTGCATCAGGGGGGCTTCAAATGTGACATGGTGTCAAAGAAAACAGCAAAATCTGCCCTCCAAAAACCGTATGGCATTCCTTTCCTTCTGCGCCCTGCCGTATGCCCGTTTAGTAGTTTACAACCACATATGGGGTGTTTCTGTAAACTACAGAATCAGGGCCATAAATATTGAGTTTTGTTTGGCTGTTAACCCTGGCTTTGTAAAAGAAAAAATATATATTAAAATGGAAAATCTGCTAAAAAAGTGACATTTTTAAATTGTATCTCTATTTTCCAATAATTCTTGTGGAACACCTGAAGGGTTAACGACGTTTGTAAAATCTGTTTTGAATACCTTGAGGGGTGTAGTTCCTTAGATGGGGTCACTTTTATGGAGTTTCTACTCTAGGGGTGCATCAGGGGGGCTTCAAATGGGACATGGTGTCGCAAAAACCAGTCCAGCAAAACCTGCCTTTCAAAAACCGTATGGCATTCCTTTCCTTCTGCGCCCTGTCGTGTGCCCGTACAGCGGTTTACAACCACATATGGGGTGTTTCTGTAAACTACAGAATCAGGGCCATAAATATTGAGTTTGGTTTTGCTGTTAACCCTTGCTTTGTAACTGGAAAAAAAATATTAAAATGGAAAATCTGCCAAAAAAAGTGAAATTTTGAAATTGTATCTCTATTTTCCATTAATTCTTGTGGAACACCTAAAGGGTTAACAACGTTTGTAAAATCAGTTTTGAATACCTTGAGGGGTGTCGTTTCTTAGATGGGGTCACTTTTATGGAGTTTCTACTCTAGGGGTGCATCAGGGGGGCTTCAAATGGGACATGGTGTCAAAAAAAAACAGTCCAGCAAAACCTGCCTTTCAAAAACCGTATGGCATTCCTTTCCTTCTGCGCCCTGCCGTGTGCCCGTACAGCGGTTTACAACCACATATGGGGTGTTTCTGTAAACTACAGAATCAGGGCCATAAATTTTGAGTTTAGTTTGGCTGTTAACCCTTGATTTGTAACTGGAAAAAAATTATTAAAATGGAAAATCTGCCAAAAAAGTGAAATTTTGAAATTGTATCTCTATTTTCCATTAATTCTTGTGGAACACCTAAAGGGTTAACAAAGTTTGTAAAATCTGTTTTGAATACCTTGAGGGGTGTAGTTTATAGAATGTGGTCATTTTTGGGTGGTTTCTATTATGTAAGCCTCGCAAAGTGACTTCAGACCTGAACTGGTCCCTATAAATTCGGTTTTTGAAAATTTGCTTCTAAACTTCTAAGCCTTGTAACATCCCCAAAAAAATAAAAGATCATTCCCAAAATGATCCAAACATGAAGTAGACATATGGGGAAAGTAAAGTAATAACTATTTTTGGAGGTATTACTATGTATTATAAAAGTTGAGAAATTGAAACTTGGAAATTTGCAATTTTTGGTAAATTTGGTATTTTTTTTATAAATAAAAATATTTTTTTTGGACTTCATTTTACCAGTGTCATGAAGTACAATATGTGTCGAAAAAACTGTCTCAGAATGGCCTGGATAAGTCAAAGCGTTTTAAAGTTATCACCACTTAAAGTGACACTGGTCAGATTTGCAAAAAATGGCCTGGTCCTTAAGGTGAAATAATGCTGTGTCCCTAAGGAGTTAAAGGCTGTGTACAGTCACCTTTGGGGGCATTTTGTTTTATTATTGCATTTTACTCATTTTGAGCTAAAAAATAATTTTTTCAATTGGTCTTTATTAAAAATTTTGAGCCACTGTCTTTGTGCAGCCTTGAGTTTGGTAGCAGGCTTTGGATTTTCACTCTGTCCCATCAGGCAGCTCAGCTAACGGCTCCTTATCTCTGCTCTCTGACCTTTTAAACACTCATAATAGCTCAATTCTTATCTTACTGATAAAAATGTGGCTTAAATAAGTGTTTATGACCTTTAAGTAATTTAGAGATAAGGTTTATTAGATAAACGGCACGCAAAAATTGGCTCAATATTTTTAATAAAGACTATTTGAAAAATGCAATCATAAAAAAAATTGCCCCTGAAGGTGTACATAGGCTTTAAACGGTCTGTAACTTTTCACAACACTTTTTATATGTCATAGAGACTGGAGACAGTCATAGAGTTGTAAGTGCTCATACCCCCACCAATCCCTAGAACAGTGCTGGTAAACCTTTTAGGGACCAAGTGCCCAAACTGCAACCCAAAACTCACTTATTTATCGCAAAGTGCCAACATGGCAATTTAACCTAAATTCATGTACTTTATCATTTAGCTATAATAGCCTGCCAACATTCAATGCATTGCCTGTGCTGTTCATAGGGCCCCCTGCGGTGACGAATGGCAGTAAAAGTCTAAGGCATATCGGTACACCATAGACTTTTTCAAAGGTGCAGGTGCCCACAGAGAGGGCTCTGAGTGCTGCCTCCGGTACCCGTGCCATAGGTTCACCATTACTGTCCTAGAACAAGGGGGTCTTATCACTCATACACCCACTGATCACAACATTTAATAAGTGTCCATGACATATAAAAGGTTTTCTGATAGTTAGTGACCCTTAGCTTGACTTCCATGTCTGTCACAATATAACACTGAATGAATGGAGTTACTGATTCACATTAATTTCATTATAAATAGAATGTACTCTCAGATTTTTATCTGTTTTCAAGGGAGCAAATGTTCCATGAAGGAAGGTTGGAGTGGAAAGGTGTTTTCACTCTGGCTCAAACATAAGACAAAATAACATGTACTATGTGCCTAATAAAAATGACTGGAACAGAAAAATACAGGCAGCACTGTAAACAGAATTTTTAAGGAAGTCACTAATTAAAGTTTACATATCATTAGGACTTTATTAGAAAAATAATTTTATGTAAAAATATGAAACTCTGTAGTATACAGTTATATGGAAACGTAGGGGTAGATTTATCACAACTGGTGTATAGGAAAACTGGCTTAGTTGCCCATAACAGTTAATCAGATTTCACGTTTCAAAGTAATAAATAGACCGCGCTGACTGGACAGTGACAAATGGTAGATCACGTGGTTGGCGCCACATCAAAGAAATTATGTCCCCAACTACGTGTACACCGCTATTAGCTAGAACCTCGTCCAATGCCAATCCAAACTGATCAACCTGGTGAGTGATCAGCTTACATATATATGTTGCAAGGGATGGTGACTTGCCTGTAGCGGACTGGCCTGCGAGGTCCTCGCTGTACTTCCTGGTAATGGTGCTGGAGAGTTGCTGCGATTTCACGTTTCATTTTTCAAAGGAGCTCTGAAAAATAAAAGGTGGAATCTGATTGGTGGCTATGAGCAACTAAGCCAGTTCTACTTTGCACCTGTTTCTATAAATCTCCCCCATAATCTTTGTTCCCACAAGCAATCCAATATAAGAAGGAAGAGGGGCGTGACTTGGCAGCCGAGAGTGATGGCTGTGTGAGAGATCTGCTCCTGCACCACAGCGACTCTTTCTTTGAGAGGGGAAAAATCAAAGATGGTGCCGGATCAGACAGCAAGGCAGCTTCCCCTGCTTCTATCCCCAGCATGTCCCCTGCACAAGCGCCTGGATCGCTCTCCCCACCAGAGAGAGCGGACTCCCCTCTTTCTCAAGAAATTACCCTACTTTCTCTCCCACCTACGCCAGAAGACACAAGGCCTCCGCCGCTACCAGAAGCGAATTTCCATCATGGCGCCCGACAAGACCAACCCACAGCCTCTCCGCTCACCAGTCCTAAAAAACAGAAGCCACGAATGGACGTTTCTGACATTATTCAGGTCAGTGCCTCACAGGGGCCCAGTATGTACCCTAGCTCACAAACAGATTCATTTAGCAGTTTCCCAACCTCCGATAAACCGCCTTCAGAGGAAACTTTAAAACAGATGTTGATGGTGCTAAAAACCTCTCTGCAGAAGGACATTGTATCCTTGATTAAACCGATGTCTGCCAGAATTCAGGAGGTGGAAGACAGGGTACTACATGTGGATTAAAAAATGGGTGAATTTGCTACCTCCCAAAATGCAGTAATAGACGCTCATAACGACATGGCAGAAGAGGTAGAAGCCATAAAAAGAAAAATGGCAGATCTTGAAGACCGCTCACGCAGAAATAACATCAAACTCAGAGGCATACCTGAAGAGGTACAACCCCAAGATCTTTCTGCCTACATAAAGAAGTTATTCAGCAAGCTTTGCCAGAACTGACAGAACATGTCCCCAAACCAAAACACCTGGGCCCCAATGTCCCCAGAGACACCCTAGCAAGGATCCACTTATTTAATGTCAAAGAAGCTATTATGTATGCAGCAAGGAAAGCTGACACTTTACCTCAGTGGCGTCTCTAGCTTTCAAATTTTGGGGGGGGGGGGGGGGGCACACTGGGGGCCAGGACAAAAGTAGGGGGGGCAGCTATAACAACGATACATTTACACAAGTATGCTTAAAAATGCTGCGATACTTTACCCAATACCTAAAACCGCAACAGGGAAGAAAAGTCCTGCTGTCTGTGGTTTAAAAAAATAAATAAAAATCACTCAGATTTCAACATGTCCTAGTTGCCTGTGGATGACACTTTTATAGGGAGGGGGATCTGTGGATGACACTGCTATGGGGGCGATCTGTGGATGACACATACCGTATATAGCATCTTATGCTATATGTGTCATCCACAGATCCACCCCATGACAGTGTCATCCCCATTTCCCCCTCCATAACAGTGTCATCCACAGATCCCCCTCCCTGCCACTCACAGGAGTGTACATTTGACATTTCTAAACTGTAATCCATATCCTGCAGTAACATTAACTTGAAATCAGGATTAAGCGGCCGCTCATCTCTACTAGTACCTTAACCTTACACCACTCGGCTAGCTTCGGTAACAGGGCCAGGCTACAGCCTACAGGTACTGCCTGTTAGTTGTTACTGAGCGAGTGCTGATTTCTGCAGGTCAGAGGATACGGATTCCAGTTTAGAAGAAATGTACACTCCTGTGAGCGGTCCAGACCAGTGGCGGATCCAGAGCCTGGTCTCAGGAGGGGCACTTCCAGATTATTTTCTGTCCGCCGCCACAGAACAAGGGTGCTTATAGAACAGACTACACAGTGTAGAGGTATACTGTACATTGTGTGGCACAGTGTAGAGGTATACTGTACATTGTGTGGCACAGTAGAAAACCTATAAAAGGACACTGAGAACTACTAAGCTAAAAAATATTATTTTATTAAGTATATGATTAAAAACATACAAAGAGATGACAGACAAATGCAAAAAGTGCAGTACAATCCTGGGAGAGTTTGTCAAGTACAACAGTATGATAAGGTAAGTGACCTGAATGTAGGCGCCTATAAGTAGAAAGACTACTATATAAAATATATATTGAAAGGGTATCCACTATTGATGAGAGTGCAAGTAATAGCATCAAATATAAAGTGCAATTGCGTGCTATAATATAAGCAAAAAAAGAGATGGCAACTCTCCAATGTGGGTCTTTTAAATATATATATATATATATATATATATATATATATATATATATCTATTCAGCCAGATGCAGCAAACAGTAAAGTGCATGTGCAAGCTGCAATGCATTGTGTGGCACAGTGTAGAGATATTCTGTATATTGTGTGGCACAGTGTATGCTATATCTGTATAACATAAACATATTTCACATGAAAACTTACAATTACTTGGCTTGGCCCTTGGGGATCTCGGACGCCACTTAAACACTTTGGCTGGGGGGCTCTGCGAAGCTGATGTTGTGTTTTATCCTAATGAGAAAGATTTCATAATAAGGATTTGGAGAAGGGGCCGAGGGGTCACAGAGCAGGGAGAGGCTGGTGCTGCTACTAGGGGGTCATACCATGGGGGAGTAATAAAGCCCACCATAATGTTCCCCCAGTAGAAATAATTCTCCTTATAATGTGACAATGCAAAAAATACCCCCTTGTAATGCCCCCAGTTGAGCTAATGTCCCCCATAATGTGCCAGTATAAAATACCCCTATATAGTGCCCCTAGTAAATTCCCCCATAGTGCTCCTCTCCCCCTTCCTCCTAGTGCCCCCCATAATGTACCAGTATAAAATGCCCCATATATCGTGCCCCAGTAGATGCCCTCAGTGTCCCCCATAATTTGCAGTATAAAATACCCCTTCTTAGTGCCCCCAGTAAATGCCCCATAGTGCTCCTCTCCCCCCTTCCTCCTAGTGCCCCCCATAATGTAGCAGTATAAAATGCCCAATATATCGTGCCGCAGTAGATGCCCTCAGTGTCCCCCATAATTTGCAAGTATAAAATACCCCTTCTTAGTGCCCCCCGTAGATGACTCCATAGTACTCCTCTCCCCCCTTCCCCATAGTACCCACCATAATGTGTCCCAGTATAAAATGCCACTGTACAGAGCCCCCATATAAAATACCCTTTCTTTGTGGCCTCAGTAGATGCCCCTATAGTGCCCACCAATAATGTGCCAGTAATAAGTTCCCCTTAATAACGTGCCAGTAATAAGTGCCCCCAATAACGTGCCAGTAATAAGTGCCCCCAATAACGTGCCAGTAACAAGAGCCCCCATCACGTGCCATTAACTATGTAGTGTACGGGAGCTGTAATGCCCGTCACTACAGAAGGGTCACTTGTGTGCTGTCGTTTCCCCTTATTTATGGGGAGGTTGGTATGAGTCATCGTCATAAAATATAATGTAATGTAATGCTATGTACTTCCCTGTTACTGTAAAATGTGCATGTACAGGCCTGCTAGGGGTGTCATTCCAGCTCTTAGTCACTAGAGGGAGCTAGGGAGCCCTAGTTTATATAAGGCCCAGTCATGGAAAGGAGGGGGAAGTAAGAGGAGTTAGAAGAGTTGAAGTGGGAGCTGAGGTTGGAGATTAGACCATGTCTGAGTTAAGTCCAGGCCTGGAGCCTGCAGACCAGGAGAGGGTATTGCAGTCCCTGTAACCGGGTTCCAGATCCAAGGAGAAGGTTCCCCTCCTGAGTGTATATATGCAGAAGCAGGAACACCACAGTTAACCAGCCTGAGGAAACTGAGAGAGACAGAGGCAAGTCCAGAAAAGCAAGAGGTACTAAAGACAACAGAGGAGGTACTTGATAATTATAAAACCAAGGATATACGCCAGAGCTAGGGCATCGGGCCTTGGAGAAGAGTTTCTATGTTCCAGGATCAGTCAGGAATAGAGTGCAAGCCGCCTGTACTGCAAGTCCTGTGTTTAACACTCTGAAGTCACCTTGCTATATACTGCCTGCATCAAATGTATTGAAACCAACTGTCTTCAAAGGAACTGCGCTTCCATCTATGTCCATGTATGATGACTACTAAAGTTTGAGTTCTGTTTTAACATCACGTGGTTCCTCAGTTATTCCTGCTATCAGCAAACGGCGTGCCACCGTTTAATTGGCACTGGCGTCACGAACATTACTTATTATTACCTGCCCTTGCAGAGAGTCAGCTGTCTCAGGTTAGAGTCACGATTGCACTACAACACCCAGGAACATTTCTACACCTAACTTGAGTACTCTGCAACAAGAGCCCCCCAATGTGCCAGTAATAAGAGCCCAGCCCCCCAACATGTGCCAGTAATAAGAGCCCCCCCAATGTTCCAGTAACAAGAGCCCCTCATCATGTGCCAGTAATAAGCCCCCCATCATGTGCCAGTAATAAGCCCCCATCATGTGCCAGTAATAAGCCCACCCATCATGTGCCAGTAATAAGCCCCCCATCATGTGCCAGTAATAAGCCCCCCCATCATGTGCCAGTAATAAGCCTCCCATCATGTGCCAGTAATAAGCCCCCTATCACGTGCCAGTAATAAGCCCCCCATCACATGCCAGTAATAAGCCCCCATCACGTGCCAGTAATGCTGCTGTACAGAGCCCCCATATAAAATACCCCTTCTTTGTGGCCTCGGTAGATGCGGACAAGAACAGGCATATTTTATTAGTGCCGGCAATATTTTATTAGTGCCGGCAATGTGCAGTCCGCAAAATGCGGAACGCACATTGCCGCTTTCCGTGTTTTGCGGATCCGCGGCTCCGTGGATCCGCAAAACACGTTGCGGACATGTGAATGGAGCCTAATATGTTTGTATTCCACACATTATACTGTTTTTTTTTCTTATGTTAATTGCATTGATTCACTCAAGTATCCACCAGACCAACTCTCTTAAGCAATATTTCATTCCCAGCATAAATCTTATTATGTACCATGGGGGTTAAAATAATGTCATTGATAGTGATAAGTGGCAGAGGTCATATTAGAATTCGCAATATTTCGCGAATATTTCGTAGCATAGTCGTCGAATATTCGAGAATTCGAATATTCGTTATGAGTAGTGTTGATTGCAAATTTTCGTAATGCAAATTTTCGTAATGAGAATTTTCGTAATGCAAATTTTCGTAATGAGAATCAATGAGATCGTAAAAAAAACTCAGATCCGATAGTATATTCTAACCCCCAGGCGTTCCCATGGTGACGGGGATGCTTGTCTGGGAGGAGTATGCCAAAGTGGAACAACTGTACAGATTTTAAAAAAAAAGACAAATATTCTAGAAAACGATATATATAGCAATATAGCGAATATTCGAAACAAAATACAAATATAGAGCAATTTAGCTAATATAGTGCTATAATCTTCTTTGTCTAATAGTTGTAATTTTTTTCTCATCCGCAGTTCAGATTGGAAAAAAATTACAACTATAAAAAAAGATTGTAACACTATAGTAGCTAAATTGTTCTACATTCGTTTTTTTTAGAATATTCGCTATATTGCTATATATTCTTGTATTAGAATATTGCGACTATTCAAAAAAATGTATATATAGCACTATATCATATTCAATATATTCTAAATACACTGCTCAAAAAAATAAAGGGAACACTTAAACAACACAATGTAACTCCAAGTCAATCACACTTCTGTGAAATCAAACTGTCCACTTAGGAAGCAACACTGAGTGACAATCAATTTCACATGCTGTTGTGCAAATGGGATAGACAACAGGTGGAAATTATAGGCAATTAGCAAGACACCCCCAATAAAGGAGTGGTTCTGCATGTGGTGACCACAGACCACTTATCAGTTCCTATGCTTCCTGGCTGATGTTTTGGTCACTTTTGAACGCTGGCGGTGCTTTCACTCTAGTGGTAGCATGAGACGGAGTCTACAACCCACAAAAGTGGCTCAGGTAGTGCAGCTTATCCAGGATGGCACATCAATGCGAGCTGTGGCAAGAAGGTTTGCTGTGTCTGTCAACGTAGTGTCCAGAGCATGGAGGCGCTACCAGGAGACAGGCCAGTACATCAGGAGACGTGGAGGAGGCCGTAGGAGGGAAACAACCCAGCAGCAGGACCGCTACCTTCGCCTTTGTGCAAGGAGGAACAGAAGGAGCACTGCCAGAGCCCTGCAAAATGACCTCCAGCAGGCTACAAATGTGCATGTGTCTGCTCAAACGGTCAGAAACAGACTCCATGAGGGTGATATGAGGGCCCGACGTCCACAGGTGTTCTTACAGCCCAACACCGTGCAGGACGTTTGGCATTTGCCAGAGAACACCAAGATTGGAAAATTCGCCACTGGCGCCCTGTGCTTTTTACAGATGAAAGCAGGTTCACACTGAGCACATGTGACAGACGTGACAGAGTCTGGAGACGCCGTGGAGAACATTCTGCTGCCTGCAACATCCTCCAGCATGACCGGTTTGGCATTGGGTCAGTAATGGTGTGGGGTGGCATTTCTTTGGAGGGCCGCACAGCCCTCCATGTGCTCGCCAGAGGTAGCCTGACTGCCATTAGGTACCGAGAGGAGATCCTCAGACCCCTTGTGAGACCATATGCTGGTGCGGTTGGCCCTGGGTTCCTCCTAATGCAAGACAATGCTAGACCTCATGTGGCTGGAGTGTGTCAGCAGTTCCTGCAAGACGAAGGCATTGATGCTATGGACTGGCCCGCCCGTTCCCCAGACCTGAATCTAATTGAGCACATCTGGGACATCATGTCTCGCTCTATCCACCAACGTTACGTTGCACCACAGACTGTCCAGGAGTTGGCAGATGCTTTAGTCCAGGTCTGGGAGGAGATCCCTCAGGAGACCGTCCGCCACCTCATCAGGAGCATGCACAGGCGTTTTAGGGAGGTCATACAGGCACGTGGAGGCCACACACACTACTGAGCCTCATTTTGACTTGTTTTAAGGACATTACATCAAAGTTGGATCAGCCTGTAGTGCAGTAGCGTAGCTATAGGGGTCGCAGCGGTCGCAATTGCGACCGGGCCCCTGAATCAGGGGGGCCCACAGAGCCCCCTCAAGCCAGGAGAACGCAGCCGCAGCTGAATAACTAAAATAAGATTTACAGGGGGCGGAGCGGAGGCCGAGAGAAGAGGCCCTGCGTGACGCGCACTGTGCAGGGCAGCTGGGCAGGCGAAGTGAGGAGGGGCCGGGGGAGCGGCTTCAATTGAGGTGCAACATAGGACTTAGTCACGTACCTCACTGTGACCTCCTGCGTCGGATCTCGCGAGATGACGCGGCGCGGGAAGGCACAGTGAGCGAGGCATTGGTGACCGCCTGTACCAGGATGCCACAAGCTGTGAAGGAGAGAGAGGTAAGTATTAATTATTATTATTTTTTATGTACCCTACGTTCTACCCTTATTGCAGAGGCACTGGGGGCACGAGAGGAGGACCACTGACACTACTCAGTGGACATCATAGTATTAATAAGAGTGGAGAGACTACCATTATATTAATAATAAAGAGGGGGACATTATATTATTAATAAAGAGGGGGCCATTACATTAATAATAAAGAGGGGGCCATTACATTAATAATAAAGAGGGGGCCATTACATTAATAATAAAGAGGGGGCCAATACATTAATAATAAAGAGGGGGCCAATACATTAATAATAAAGAGGGGGCCAATACATTATTATTAATATAATGGCCCCCTCTTTGTTATTAATATAATGGCCCCCTCTTTGTTATTAAAGAGGGGCCATTATATTAATAATAAAGAGGGGGCCATTATATTAATAATAAAGTGGGGCCATTATAATATACAGGGGGAATAATATTATGGGGAATGGGGGACTATCTGTCTGGCTCTAGCACAGTATTGGGGGGCAGCAGGATGAGTTGTTGAGACACCAGGAAGGAGAGGATGAGAGTAAAGTGAGGAACCTAAAAAATAATCTGTGAAACTCTGCAGAGACGAGAAGTGGCTGAAAGAAGGTGTCATGGCGGTCTTATCTCTGGATGAAGACGTTGAGAAAAGTGTACATCACAGGAGACGTCACTGGATGCAACAGGTATGGGGTGGCATTCTCCTGTAATAATATTACCCATGCACATATCTGTTTCTCGGTAGGGTAAGGGGTATATAGAATTTGACCCACACTGCCGCATCCGGCCCCAGACTTCAGGTAACACTGTGTTCTGAATTCTGGGGCCTCACACCCATCTACTACATTATCTGTACTCAGAGAGTTATCACTGTGTTACATAGGACTGCTAGTGATCTACTACAGTATTTGTTAAAAGGGGCGTGCCCGGGGTGGGGTGGGGGGGGCACCATTTTTGGCTTGCCCCGGGTGCAGGCAACCCACGCTACGCCACTGCTCTCCTATCCTGTGAGTGTGACTGTGAGACACACACTGACTGACCTGACTGACTTACTGAGGTGAGCGTCCGACCGACCGGGTGTCACGGAACCATGAACCAGACGTACAACAAGAGATAAGTGAAAATAAGAAGGCTTTATTGAAAATAAAGCTGTAAAGCAAAAGTCCAAACGGATGGTGAAACCGAGCAGAGTCTTTGCGAAGCCAGAGGTCAGGAACCAGAAGGGTAGTCAGACGAAGCCAGGATCAGGAACCAGCAGGGTAGTCAGACGAAGCCAGGATCAGGAACCAGCAGGGTAGTCAGACGAAGCCAGGATCAGGAACCAGCAGAGTAGTCAGACGAAGCCAGGATCAGGAACCAGCAGGGTAGTCAGACGAAGCCAGGATCAGGAACCAGAAGCAGCAGCAGTCTTAGAAGCATGTGAACACAAGAGGACCAAGCAAGGAACTGAAGCCACAGACCTCCTATATATATGAGCTAGGCATCCAGCTCCTCCCAGGGGAAGGAGGAGCTGCAGGGTGGAAGGCTACAAGAAACCCAGGACCCAAGATGGCCGCCAGCACATGTCAAACGAAGGAGAGCAGCAAGCAGGTAAGACCATGACAGTACCTCCCCCTCAAGGGCCCCTCCTCCGCGGAGCACAAAACGGTTTCTGAGGGAAACGTGCGTGGAAGGCTCGGAGCAAGGCAGGAGCATGGACATCTGCGGAGGGAACCCAGGAACGCTCCTCTGGACCATAACCACGCCAATGGACCAAAAACTGCAACCGACCGCGGACCAGGCGTGAGTCCAGGATATTGCTCACCTCATATTCCTCACGATTGCCCACTTGGACCGGACGAGGCCGAGGAACCGAGGAAGTGAAACGATTACACACCAGTGGCTTCAACAGGGAGACATGAAACACGTTGGAGATCCGCATGCCAGGAGGAAGCGCAAGGGCATAGGCTACCGGGTTTACCCTGCGAAGCACTCGGAAGGGACCAACAAAGCGAGGCGCCAGCTTGGGAGTGGGCACTCGAAGGTTGAGGTTGCGGGTGGACAACCATACACGGTCTCCGACCTGGTAGGAAGGAGCAGGCGCTCGTCTGCGATCAGCCTGGAATCTCTGGCGCTGCGCAGAGACCTCAAGGGACTTCTGGATCTGTACCCAAGAAGCACGTAGGACGGAAAGGTGATCCTCCACAGCCGGAATATCCTGGGGAGAGAATACCTCCGGTAACACGGCAGGTTGGAACCCATAATTGGCCATGAAGGGAGACGTCCCAGAGGAAGAGTTCACCGCCGTGTTCCTGGCAAACTCAGCCCAAGGCAGGAGGTCAACCCAATTGTCTTGGTGATCGGAGACATAGCAACGAAGGAATTGCTCCAAGGCCTGATTGGATCTTTCTGCGGCCCCATTGGACTGAGGGTGGTAGGCCGAGGAGAAGGAGAGATGAATCCCCAACTGGGAGCAAAAGGCGCGCCAGAACCTGGACACAAACTGACTCCCCCGATCCGACACAATCTCCTTAGGCAAACCGTGCAACCGGAAGACCTCCCTGGCAAAAATCGTGGCCAACTCTTGTGCAGAGGGTAACTTCTTGAGAGGAACACAGTGGCACATTTTGGAAAACCGATCCACAATCATGAGAATGACCTTATGGCCTCGGGATGCAGGGAGGTCCACAATGAAATCCATCCCCAGGTGTGACCATGGGCGCTCCCCGGTGGCTATGGGTTGCAGAAGGCCCAACGGAAGGTGCCGAGGGGACTTACTCTGGGCACAAACGGAGCATGCCGCTACATATGCGGCGATGTCGGAACGTAGGGAAGGCCACCAGAACAGACGTGAAACAGCCCAGGACAGCTGATTCTTTCCAGGATGCCCCGCGGTCTTGGAGTTATGGTAGGTTCGCAACAACCGAGTGCGCAACTCCTCAGGCACAAAACATCTGCCGTTGGGTCTCCCAGAGGGAGCACCAGATTGAGCCGCCAAAATCTGCTCACCCAGGGGAGAGGTCAGGCTGGTGCGAATGGCGGCCAGGATCTGATTCGGAGGTATGACCGAAGTCGGAATCGACTCCTCCCTGGACAGCTCGGAGTACTGCCGTGATAAGGCATCCGCCCTGATGTTCTTGGAACCGGGTAGGTAGGAGACCACGTAATTAAAACGTGACAAGAACAGAGCCCATCTGGCCTGACGTGGTGTCAATCTCTTGGCCTCAGAAAGGTAGGTCAGATTCTTGTGGTCCGTCAGGATGAGAACCGGAACCACCGAACCCTCGAGCAAGTGCCTCCATTCTTTAAGGGCCTGCACGATGGCCAATAACTCCCTGTCACCAATCTGATAGTTGCACTCCGCGGAAGACAGTTTCCGGGAGTAAAACCCACAAGGAAGCAGAGGACCCTCTGGTGTTCTACGCTGAGACAGAAGGGCGCCTACTCCCGTCTCAGACGCGTCCACCTCGAGGACAAAGGGCAACCCAGGGTTGGGATGCGACAGAATCGGAGCCGACACAAAGGCGGACTTTAGGGCCTCAAAAGCTCGGATGGCCTCGAGCGGCCAGACCTGGGAATTACTGCCCTTCCTGGTCAGATCCGTGAGAGGCTTGGCCAGCATGGAAAAGTCCCTGATGAACTTCCGATAATAATTGGCGAAGCCCAAAAAGCGCTGCAGGGAACGAAGACCACTGGGCTGGGGCCACTGTAAGACAGCCGAAACCTTCTCAGGATCCATGGAGAACCCCTCAGCGGAAATGATGTAACCTAAGAAGGTTACCTGGGATCGGTGAAATTCGCATTTCTCAAGCTTACCGAACAGCTTGTTCTCTCGTAACCGTTGCAACACTCGTCTGACATCCAGAATGTGGGCCTCCATGGATTCAGAATATACCAAGATGTCATCCAAATAGACTACCACACACTGCTGCAACAGGTCACGGAAAACATCGTTGATGAATTCCTGAAAGACTGCGGGCGCATTGCACAACCCAAAGGGCATAACCAAGGATTCGTAATGACCGGTCCTGGTGTTAAACGCGGTCTTCCACTCATCGCCCGCCTTGATCCTTACCAGGTTATATGCCGCCCTCAGGTCGAGTTTGGTAAAGACCGTGGCCCCTTTAAGGCGATCGAACAGCTCGGAAATCAAGGGTATCGGGTAAGCGTTCTTGATCGTGATGCGATTGAGACCCCTGTAATCGATGCAAGGCCTCAACTCACCGCCCTTCTTTTTCACAAAGAAAAATCCAGCCCCTGCCGGGGACGAAGATTTGCGAATGTGTCCGCGTGAAAGCGCCTCCCTCACGTACTCCTCCATGGCCTCATTCTCCGCTACCGACAGTGGATAGACTTTGCCACGAGGAGGAACGGCACCAGATTGTAACTCTATGGCACAATCGTATGGGCGGTGCGGAGGTAGGGCAACCGCGCGCACCTTATCGAATACATCCCGGTACTCCTCGTATTCAGGAGGCAACAGAGAGTCCGAGGAAGTACACAGCAACTTGACAGACCCATGGATGCAACTAGCCCCACACTGCGGTGACCACGAGAGGATCTCGACCGATCTCCAATCGAAAGTCGGATTATGCTTCTGGAGCCAGGGGTACCCCAAGACCACCGAGTAGTGTGGAGACGAAATAACCTGGAGGCAGACCGACTCTCTGTGAACGGCACCAATGGCTATCCCCACTGGAAGGGTCTCATGAGTCACGTGTGGCGGCAGAAGGGGTCTGCCGTCTATCGCCTCAAGAGCCAGTGGGGAACCTCGAGCCTGCAGAGGAATGGAATTGGCGGCAGCGAACACACTATCAATGAACAAACCACCAGCACCAGAGTCCACCAACGCCTGGGTCGTCACCGAGCCCCCGACCCAGGAGAGGACAACAGTGATCAGTGGTTTGTCAACACGGGAAACCGGGGACGAGGAGACTCCACCCAAGATCTGCCCCCGACAGGATCTCAGGGTACGAGCGTTTCCCGGACGGTTCGGACATGCCAACCGAAAACGCCCACCGAGACCACAGTACATGCATCGGCCCTCGCGTCTCCGGAGTGCCCTCTCCCCCTCGGACAGGCGAGCAAACCCCAGCTGCATGGGTTCACCCCCAGACAAGTCATCCCCAGGAGGCGTGGGAGGAGAGGGAGGCACGGGTGGGACAGCAAACGTAGGCACCAATCTGTTAGAAGACCTCCGCAGGTTCTCCTTAAAGGAAGGTCTCTCCCTGAGTCTGGTGTCAATCAAAATCAGGAAAGAAATAAGAGACTCGAGCTCAACTGGTAGGGCCTTAGCTGCAACCTCATCCTTCAAGGCATCCGAGAGACCATGAGAGAAAGCAGCGACCAGAGCCTCATTATTCCAGCCCACCTCTGCTGCCAGGGTACGAAACTCAATGGCGTATTCAGCTACGGATCGTGAACCCTGTCTGATGGACATAAGGAGCTTCGCAGCAGAGGCAGCACGAGCCGGCACATCGAATACCTTCCGAAGAGAAGCAACAAAACCGGAAAACTCGGCAACCACCGGATTGTTGTTCTCCCATAAAGGGCTGGCCCAGGCCAAGGCCTTGTCCGAGAGCAGCGAGATCAAGAAGCCCACCTTTGATCTCTCAGTAGGAAAGGCATGTGGCAGCAACTCGAAATAAATGCCCACCTGGTTAAGGAAACCTCGGCACTGAGTTGGCTCTCCCCCAAAGCGCTGTGGAAGAGGGGCAGAACCGGTCATACCCCGAAACACCGCAGGCGCAACAACAGGTGTCGGGGTAGACTCTGGCGCAACAACCGGAGCGGCAGTAGGAGCGAGCCCAGGAGCGACAACCGACCCATCGGCAACGGGAGCGAAATGAGCCGTGCGTTCAAGCAGGGTTTGCAACGCCACAGCGAACCGACCCAACAGGTGATCCTGCTGATCAAGTCTGGCAACCAGCGTGGGTAGCGAGGATGGCCCTGTACCGTCAGAATTCATGGCTTGGTCCTAATGTCACGGAACCATGAACCAGACGTACAACAAGAGATAAGTGAAAATAAGAAGGCTTTATTGAAAATAAAGCTGTAAAGCAAAAGTCCAAACGGATGGTGAAACCGAGCAGAGTCTTTGCGAAGCCAGAGGTCAGGAACCAGAAGGGTAGTCAGACGAAGCCAGGATCAGGAACCAGCAGGGTAGTCAGACGAAGCCAGGATCAGGAACCAGCAGGGTAGTCAGACGAAGCCAGGATCAGGAACCAGCAGAGTAGTCAGACGAAGCCAGGATCAGGAACCAGCAGGGTAGTCAGACGAAGCCAGGATCAGGAACCAGAAGCAGCAGCAGTCTTAGAAGCATGTGAACACAAGAGGACCAAGCAAGGAACTGAAGCCACAGACCTCCTATATATATGAGCTAGGCATCCAGCTCCTCCCAGGGGAAGGAGGAGCTGCAGGGTGGAAGGCTACAAGAAACCCAGGACCCAAGATGGCCGCCAGCACATGTCAAACGAAGGAGAGCAGCAAGCAGGTAAGACCATGACACCGGGGTCCTGGTCCGGTCGGTCCAGTGAGTGAGTGACTGCGACTCTGTGTCTGTCCTGAGTGAATCCGGGCTCTGAACCGCTTGGTGGGAGCGCCGGTAAGATTGTGATAATAAGCCCAGACCAGACCAGTCAATACACCCTTTAGGAAATCTCAGTATTCTCATCGTGCATCATGTGACTGCAGCAGGCAGCGATCGATCAGCCAGGATTAATGTGCACAGCCTGGGAGGCCCCCCTTAGGCAAGTGACAAACTGCCCCCCCTCAGTTTTGGGCAAATGACAAACTGCCCCCCCCCCCTCAATCTTAGGCAAGTGACAAACTCATCTCTGCTACATCTACAATGAGCAACTACAACAAATGTAATGCCAAACTGCAGTTCCTTGTGATGCCTTAGATAGCTTCTACTGGACCCACACAGCCAGTGAGTCCAGTGGAAGCTATCCCAGGCATCACATAGAGGAACTGCAGTTTGGCATTACATTTGTTGTAGTTGCTCATTGTAGATGTAGCAGAGATGAGTTTGTCACTTGCCTAAGAATGAGGGGGGGGGGGGCAGTTTGTCATTTGCCTAAGGGGGGGCCTCCCACTGTGCACATTAATCCTGGCTGATCGATCGCTGCTGCTCTCACATCTGATGAGAGATTTCCTAGGGACGGGCTAGTGGGTGAGGGCAGCCACCCGGTCCTGCCTATGGATCACCCAGTTTGCACTTAGCTATGCCCAGGCCCCATGCCAGGGGGTCCCTGATGTATTAACTGACCAATAACATGGAGATCCCAGTGCCAACTGCCTTGCTGGTGAACGATTGGCATATACTTCTGCTGTGGAGTAGGGGGGGCCCAAATTGAACTCTTGCACCAGGGCCCATGAGCCTATAGCTACGCCCCTGCTGTAGTGTGTTTTTCCACTTTAATTTTGAGTGTGACTCCAAATCCAGACCTCCATGGGTTGAAAAATTTGATTTCCATTTTTTTATTTTTGTGTGATTTTGTTGTCAGCACATTCAACTATGTAAAGAACAAAGTATTTCAGAAGAATATTTAATTAATTCAGATCTAGGATGTGTTATTTTTGTGTTCCCTTTATTTTTTTGAGCAGTGTACTTTCTAACATAGAAAGTATATTATAGTGCATTTGTATTGTGCAGCAGTTGTGTGCAGTTCTGCTGCGATACCACAGCTATACAGAGGGAAATGGCTATTGGAATAACTAATTGCAACTGGTGTGATATACCAGTTGCCCCCCAAGAAAACTGATTGAGGCAGGGGTGTGATATACCTATAATATACTTTCTGTATAGTGCATTTGTATTGTCCAGCAGTTGTGTGCGGTTCTTCTGAGATACCGCAGCTACGGTATACAGAGGGACAAACGCTATTGGAACAAATAATTTCAACTGTTGTGATATACCAGTTGCCCCCCCCCCCCAAAAAAAAAAAACTGATTGAGGCAGGTGTGTGATATACCTAGAATATACTTTCCGTATAGTGCATTTGTAATTTGCAGGAGTTGTGTGCGGTTCTGCTGAGATACCCCAGCTATATAGAGGGACAAACGCTATTGGAACAAATAATTTCAACTGGTGTGATATACCAGTTGCCCACCAAAGAAACTGATTGAGGCAGGGGTGTGATATACCTACAATATAATTTCCATATAGTACATTTGTAATTTGCAGGAGTTGTGTGCGGTTCTGCTGAGATACCCCAGCTATACAGAGTGACAAACGCTATTTGAGCAAATATTTGCAACTGGTGTGATATAACATTTGCCCCCCCCAAAAACGGATTGAGGCAGGGTTGTGATATACCCAGAATATACTTTCCGTATAGTGCATTTGTAATTTGCAGGAGTTGTGTGCTGTTCTGCTGAGATACCCCAGCTACACAGAGGGACAAACGTTATTGGAACAAATAATTTCAACTGGTGTGATATACCAATTGTCCCCCCAAAAAACTGATTAAAGGGTTTGATATACCTGCTTCCAGCAAATAATCATAAAGCGGTTCTATATATCTGCTTCCACAAATACTGCTCTTCTCTGGGGACGTTGGCACAGGGTCATTTTGAAAATGACAGGCAGAGGAAGAGGCCGGCCATTCCGCAGGGGTGGTAGGGGTCGGGCAGGTGCACCAGGCCGGAGCCTAAGTGGGAAGTTGGAGAAGGTGCATGCGATTACGTCAAAGGACACACCAGAGTTGGTTGAGTGGTTCACTCAGCCTTCCGCTTCTGCACCTTCCTCATCCTTTCTATCTGCACCCTCTTCACTCTCTGCTGTGTGCACTCCCAAAGACACCACCACCACCACCATATCCCCTCCGCTCGAGTCAGAGGAATTATTTTCCCATCCATTACAAGGCCTTACTGATGCGCAGCCATTCTTGGCATCGGATCAGGAAGAGGAGGTATCAACGGTCCTCACCCAGCAGTCTGACGATAGTACCCAGATCAGCCCAAGGAGGGTGGTCCCCGCTGTTGCTGCCTACTCCGAGATCTCTAATGTCAGTGGTGGTGAAGGGGGCGATGATGACGTATCGATGGACGTCACGTGGGTGTCCACAAAAGTAGAAGAGGAGGGGAGTTCAGAGGGAGAGACGAAGCTGCAGATAGGGAGGAGAAGGAGAAGCAGGCAGAACTTACAGTGCACAGGAGGCAAAAAGCACCCTTCTAATGTATCTAGAACGAGCCATCCACCATGCACGGTCACATCTGGCACTCCCAGGATGCCGGCACATGGCTCCGCAGTGGGGGCTTTTTTTAACGTGTCCGCTGCTGACAATAGTGTTGCCATCTGCAGCCTGCACTGTCAACGCATAGGTCACAGTAAGCCCAACACTCATCTAGGGACGACCGCCTTAAGAAGGCACCTGGCCTCCCATCACCGAGCCCAGTGGGAGAAACACTGTCAGAACCCACAAAGCCACACTTCCGGCGCACCACATCCTGCCTCTTTTTCTTCTCCTCTCTCCTCCCATTTGTCCTCCACTCCACCTTCCACCGTGCCGTTGTCGCGTTCATCTGGCAAAAGGCAGGCTTCCATCGCCCAAATCTTCGAGCATAAAAAGTTGATGACGCCGGATAACCCTCTTGCCGAATGGATGACCACTGGCTTGTCGGAACTGCTAGCCCGCCAACTACTGCCATATAAACTGGTGGACTCGGAGGCCTTTAGAAAATTTGTGGCCATTGGCACACCGCAATGGAAGGTCCCCGGAAGGAAATATTTCTCCCAGAAGGGCAACCCAGAGCTGTATTATTAATATTATTATTATTTATTATTAAAGTGCCATTTATTCCATAGCGCTGTACATATGAAAATGTCACGGCCATGGCTATGACCGTGACTCCTGAACCGCATGCGGTTGTCAGCGGTTTTCATTGGTTTTCAATCACAGGTGAGGGCTGTGGTATTGGCCTCACCTGTGGTTGCCGCTGGCAACAGTATGTATGTGGCAGCGTAGCAGGCTGAGCTGTGCCATGCAGCTCGCTACGCTGCGCATGCGGTTTTGTGTGTGATGTGTGGATGTGTGCACTGTGTTTTATGTTATTGTGTGCACGTTCCCTTTAAGTGGTGTTTTCCCTTCCCTGGTGTTGGAAGGGTTAATCCCCTTCCTAGTGTGTGTGATCACTGGGTGTGTCCGACTGTGGGGTGTGGCTTCTTGGCCTATAAAGCCTCACTGCTTTTGCAGGCCTGTAGGTTGCTTCAGCCATGCTTAGCTGAGAGCAGCCTCATGTATTTATTACCTGCCAGTAAGAGCCACCCCTGTGGTCATAAACCTTAATGTCATAACCATATTGTGCTTAAGTTATTTCCAGTTATGTGTGATGTCTGTGTGATGTTTTATATGTCTCCCTTTGTGCAGCTATGGATCTGGGTCCCTGTGTGGGGATGCGTTTATGATCTGCACCCTGCTAACACAGGGATCCAGTCAGCAAGGCTGTGGCAGGTAGGTGGAACTCTAGTTCACCTGCCATATCCATAGAGCTGTTTATGTCTCCCCTTTTCCTGCAGCTTGGCCGTTGAGACTCCTGCTCCTCCGTGTCTAGGAGGAGTGGGCTTGTCTTACTCAGCTCCTAGGTGAGGGTCATCTTGAGGGCCAGCAGGGACTTTTAGGTTCCGGAGCATGGGCCCTCCTACCATCAAGGTTGGCCCATGTAACTAGGAGCTAGGGTCAGGTTAGGGATGCCTTAGGAGGTGACCTGCTCCCTAATCCTGTCTACATGGCCAAGCAACCTAAACATCACCGGGCTCCACACGGCTGAGGATTTCCCCCATCCTCAGCCGTGACAGAAAAGGGGTATACATACATAATACAGACAATTGCATTAATCATAAACAAGACGAGTTACAAACTGGTACAGAAGGAGAGAGGCCCTGCCCGTGAGGGCTTACAATCTACATGGTATGGGAGAAGGATACAGTAGGTGAGAGTGAAGTTGGTCATGGCGGTAAAGAGGCAGCAGGGTCACTGGTTGTAGGCTTGTCTGAAGAGGTGGGTTTTCAGGTTTCTTTTGAAGGATTCCACTGTAGATGAGAGTCTGATATGTATGGCAATGTTCAGCGGCAAGTGAATTTATCTCTTGCACACAGTGTCGGTGCCAAGATACATCTGACCACAGACACGTGGTCTAGCAAACACGGGCAGGGAAGGTACAGAACTTTCACTGCCCACTGGGTGAACCTTCTGACGGCTGTCAAGCATGCAACCCATGGTTACTGTGTGGATTTGGTATTACCGCCACGGAATGCATGCAGGCCTTCCTCTTCTTCTCCTCCTCCTACTCCATCCTCCATCTCCTCCTCGTCTGACTCCTCCTTTTCCACTGCTACCACCTATTTCGCTGCACTCCCCCAGCTCCCCAGAACCTATTCAATGTGCCAGGTGAGATATTGCCATGCTGTGCTGAGGCTGTTGTGCCTGGAAGCCAAGAGCCACACCGGTCCTGCACTCCTTTCAGCTCTGTGGTCACAGACCGATCAGTGGCTAACCCCGCTCAATTTGACAGTTGGTAAAGTGGTGTGCGACAACGGTGCCAATCTGCCTAGCACGCTGAAACAGGGCAAGATAACACACATGCCGTGCATGGCACATGTCCTGAACTTAGTCGTGCAGCGATTCGTTGCCAAATACCCTGGGGTCCAGGACGTCTTGCGGCAGGCCAGGAAGATCTTACACGGCCATGGCTCGCCTTGCTGACATTCAGCAGCGACACCACTTGCCCGTCAGATGTCTGATTTTTGACTGCCCCACGCACTGGAACTCCAGCTTGTATATGCTTGATAGGCTGTTCCAGTAGAAATGTGCTGTTAACGACAACCTGTAAGAACTCTGCGGCAGGACAAGTTCTGGGAGCTTGTTTTTTTTTCACTGCGCCAGTGGCTGCTCATGCGCGACACATGCAGACCTCTTCGGCTATTTGATGAGATCACCAAACTGGTCAGTCACAGCCAGGGCACCATCAGTGACATCATAACTTACGCCTTCTTTCTGGAGCGTGCATTGCGTTGTGTCATTGAACAAGCCGTCGAGGAGCAGGAGCAGGAAGATGAGGAAGTCGCAATGCTGAATGAATTCCATGGGGGGGCTGCTCTATCTGAGACAAGTCAGCAGGAATCTGAAGAGGATTTGGAGGATGATGGTGCCGGAACGGAGGAGGAGGAGCAAGAACAGCAGGCTTTAAACTTTTCTGGGATCCCTGGTGTTGTCCGTTGCTGGGGAAGGAGACCGAGGACAACATTCTCCTGGACGATGAGCAGGAGCCAGGCCACTCCACCGCTTACAATTTAGTGCAAATGGGGGCCTTCATGCTCCAGTGTTTGAAGAGGGACCCCCATATAAAAAGCATAAAGGGCAAGGACCAGTACTGGGTGGCAACGTACTTAGACCCCCGGTACAAACACAAAATGGTAGAAATGTTACCACCATCACAGAGGGCTGTCAGAATGCAGCACTTCCAGGCCTAGCTTCAAGAGATGCTGCATTCTACTGTTGCAGGTGCTGGCAGAGGAATTTCCACCCACAGAGAAACAGTTGTGGGTACCAATCCTACAGCGCATGCAAGAAGAGGGCGGTTTGAAGATGTGTTGGTCACTTCAGATATGAGATCATTCTTGCAGCCAACCCATCGACAGCCGCCCTCCAAATCCAGCCTCAATGAACGCCTAGACCGTCAGGAGTCAGACTACATCGGGTTAATGGCCGATGTGGACGCTCTGAGAAGCGAGAAACCCCTGGACTACTGGGTGTGCAGGCTTGACCTGTGGCAAGAGCTGGCACAATTTGCCATGGGACTATTGGTTTGCCCCTTGTCGAGTGTCTTGTCCAAAAGAATGTTCAGCGCAGCAGGGGATATCGTGACCGATAAGCGCACTCGCCTAGCTCACGACAGTATGGACATTTCTCACATTTCTAAAAATTATGAATGAGGCATGGATCTCGGAGGAATTCAACACCTGTGACGACCATGTTTAATTGAATTTCCTCATGCCAGTCCACACATATCCTATACCACCCAGAACAAAGAATGGTCCCTGTCTTATGTAAATACAGCGGCATAAAAGACCTTTTCTGTCCAGTGAATGCCTAATGTTTGGGGCCTCGCAGGAATTGAATACCTGTGATGACCACATGTTATCGAATTACAACTATTATCATTTGGGTTTTTTTCAAGAGGGGGGATTTCGTTAGCCATTTTTTTAATCCAATTTTATATTTTTAGTTCTTTTAAACATATGTATTTGACATGTATTTTTACTGGCCTGCAGTAAAATTGATAACCATTGACCGTCTAATATACCTCCAGTCACATAATCACTTGATCTTTTATGTACGTTGAATGGGGGCCTGTTGTCCACTGGCCTGCAGTAAAATTGATATCCAATGACCGTGTAATCTACCTCCAGCCACATACTTACTTGTTCTTTTCTGTCCGGTGAATGTCTAATGTTTGGGGCCTGTACTCCACTGGCCTGCAGTAAAATTGATATCTAATTACCCTGTAATCTAACTCCAGCCACATAATTACTTGATGTTTAATGTACGGTGAATGCATAATTTTTGGGGCCTGTAATCTAACTGGCCAACAGTAAAATTCTTATACGGTGACCGCCTAATGTACCTCCAGCCACATTATCAATTGATCTTTTATGTACGGTGAATGCCTAATGTTTGGGGCCTGCAGTGAAATTAATATCCGATGACCGTGTAATCTACCTCCAGCCACATAATTACTTGTTTTTTTTCTGTCTGGTGAATGCCTAATGTTTGGGGCCTGTACTTCAGTGGCCTACAGTAAAATTTGTATCCATTGACTGCATAATGTACCTCGAGCCACATAATCACAATTTCTTTTATGTCAGGTAAAAGCCTTATTTTTAGAGCCCGTACTCCCGTGTCCTAACATAAAATTTTTCTAGGCTCAAGCAGGGCACATTTCTGAGAATTTCCCTTTAAGACGAATAAAAATGGCCCCTGATTAAAATACATATTTTTTGTGGTAATTTTTGTCATTGATCTACCTCTAGTATGTCACTGTCCATGTTGTGGGACTATTTGTGCACTTCTACTAAGTATTTGGTGGTTGCAAATATGACCTAAATGTTTTTCAGGTTCGCCTGCCATTAAAGTGAATGGGGCCCGCCGCGAACTTGCGATATTCGTCGATCACTATCGGTGGGTTCCTCTGACACGACGTTTAGTTGGCATGGCCTGTCCTGAACCTTCCTCTGTCATTTTCAGTTCCCTCAGCGCGAGAAGTAATATATGCCGTAGGCTCGGCTCCACTTTTCAGCGAGTACGAGCTACTAGAGCACAATCAGCAGCTACTTCCCAGCCAAGATCTGGAGAAGACATCCGCCGCTTCCTGTAGTAGGCGGGCAAGTAGTGATGAGCAGAGTGGTGTGGGAGCTGGTGTTGCGAGCGGTCAGGCTCCTGACCCAGAGACGGTTGAGGAGGACATCAGTGACGTGTAGACAGTACTCGATGATGATGATGTAGCTGATCGCACTTGGGAGCCGGATGACGAAGGGGCCTCATAATCATCGGGAGAAGATGGCGGCAGCTTGCCCGTGAGCCAGTGGCGGAGCCAGCAAGTCGCTAGCATGGCCGGGAGTCAGCAGGGTGGCAGCAGTGGGAGGTCGGGAGCCAACCTGGCCAGGAAGCAGCGGTGCACCGATTCATGGAGGCAGCGGCGTTAGCAGTCAGTCAGTCCGTAGTGTTGGGGGTAAAATCACGGTGTTGTGGCAGTGTGGCAGTTTTTTGTTAGGCCGCCGGAGGATGTGAACATGGCCATATGTAGAATCTGTGGGCAGAAGGTGAAGCGTGGCCAGGGTGCCAATGTGGCACCACGGCTCTGCGTCAACATATACAGTGTCACCATAAAGTGGCTTGGGAGAACCGTGGCACCCATGTGATGGTCCAGCCAGCCGCAGCAACCGCTGCATCACCCAGTGGCACGCACACGGTTTCAGGCTGTCAAGGCTCCACCACCTCAGCTGAAGGGAGCTGTCTGTCCTTTCCATCATCTGCTGGTCCTGATGCTTCTGCTCCTCCTCCTCCTCGTCAGTCATTCCGTCAGCAATCGATCACCAAAGCGATTGCCAAGAGACAACAGCATGCGTGCGCAGAAGCTGTTTGTGTTCCTGTCCATTTTGCTGGTGCTGCAGTCCCTCCCTTTCCAAGTGGTGGACTCTGCACCTTTCAGAGAACTGATAGCTTGTGCCGAGCCGAGGTGGAGAGTCCCAAGCCGTAATTTCTTTGCCAAAAAGTCAGTACCAGCCCTGCACACACATGTACAACAGAAGGTGGGCCAGTCGGAGTCTGCCAAAGTCCACGACAGAGCCGACATGTGGAGCTTTAACTACAGTCAGGGACAATACATGTACTTTACGGCCCACTGGGTGAATGTGGTTCCCTCACAGCCACACCAACAACTTGGCCAGGTGACGCTGCTTCCGCGTTGCCACGCCATTGGTCCAGCGACAATGTCCGCCTCTTCATCCTCCATTGTGTCTCTCAGCTTCCATTGCAGGGACAATTCACAGTGCCCCTCCAGCATACCACATGTGCAGGGCATGGCGGTGTCACGCTGTTCTGCACCTCGTTTGCCTGGGCGAACGAAGTCACACAGGGGAGGAAATGCCTTCAGCAAGAAATCGAATCCTGGCTTTCTCCGCGACAACTGAAAATCGGAACCATGGTGACCGACAGCGGGAAGAACATTGTGTCGGTGCTGCGTTAAGGAGGGCTGAGCCATGGGCCCTGCATGGCACACGTGTTCAATCTGGTTGTCAAGCGGTTCCTGAAGTCTTCCACCCATCTGCAAGACATCCTAAAAATAGGCTGGTCAGGGGACTGGAGATGTGGCGCCTAGATCTCAGGGCCACATGAGCCCTGTGGGTGCTGAACTGGAGGAGGAGGAGGAAGACATTGGAGCACAAGCAATGTGTAGTGAAATGGGTGGTTTTTCTTCACAAGTGACAGGAGAGGAGGAGCAGGAGCAGCCAGAGGAGCTACAAGGTGATGAGGAAGATGAGGCAGAGGACACAGACACACCGCGGAAGTATGCAGTGGAGATGGAAGCAGGGAGTCCCTCCGAGTCACTTGCGCAAATGGCTTCATGCTTACTTGCTTGGGTATTGACAGCCGAATTATCACCATTCGGCAGACGGATGACTTCTGGCTCTCCACCTTGTTTGGACCCTCGTTACCAGTCTAAAATGGGGTCTTTTTTACACCCACTGAGAGAGAGGACAAACCAAACTACTATAGAGACATCCTATGTAGTCAGTTGGCCACTGGCTACCTGCGCCATTGTCCATCCTCTCGCAGGTCTGACCAGGGGGGCCCGCTGCGCTCACATTCCACTGCCATGGCTGCTGGGGAGGGGTGGGGTTGCAGGAGCAATACCAGCTCCATCAGCAGCAGCCTGAGTCTACAGTCGCTGATGAGCAGCTTTCTTAACCCACATATTGAAAAAACTACTCACCAGCAGCTAGACGTAGAGCAGAACCTGAACCAACAGGTGGTGGCATACTTGGGCAGCATCCTGCCAGCTGTCATTGAAGATCCGCTAGTCTACTGGGCAGCCAAACTGGCTTTGTGGCCGCAACTGGCCAAGTTTGCCCTGGAAAAGCTGTCCTGCCTGCCAATGGTGTTTAGTGTGGCGGGGGCCATAGTTACCCCAAGAAGAACTTGCCTGTCTATCCAAAATGTGGAGACAGTGACCTTTGTCAAGATGAATCAGGAGTGGATCAGCCAGGATTTCAACCCACCAATGTCTGATGGATCAGACTAGATCATCCATGGTGCCACACCAACACTTTGACAAAAGGGACCGGTTTCTTCTGGCTACCTGCCTCAGCTACTATTCTAATGCTGCCACCCATCTGAGGCCAAGTGCTCCTTCTTTCACCCACCATCTTCAGTGGGTACTGGTATTGCCACCCACCTCCACACTATGTTACCTTGCCACTCTGTGGCCTCCTCATGCTGCTGCCACCTCCACACTATGTCACCTTGCCACTCTATGGTCTCCTCATGCTGCTGCCACCTCTGCACTATGTCACCTTGCCACTCTGTGGTCTCCTCATGCTGCTGCCACCTCCACACTATGTCACCTTGCCACTCTGTGGCCTCCTGATGCTGCTACAACCTCTACACTATGTCACTATGTCACCTTGCCACTCTGTGGCCTCCTAATGCTGCTGCCACCTCCACACTATGTCACCTTGCCACTCTGTGGTCTTCTGATGCTGCTGCCACCTCCACAATATGTCACCTTGCCACTCTGTGGCCTCCTGCTTCTGCTGTTACCTCCACACTATGTCGCCTTGCCACTCTGTGGCCTCTTGATACAGCTGCCACCTGTACACTATGTCACCTTGCCACTCTGTGGCCTCCTGATGCAGCCGCCACCTACGGACTCTATGATTGGGCCACTCTGTGGTCTCCTCATGCTGCTTCCACCTCACCACTATATCATAGGGCCACTCTGTGGACTTCTCATGCTGTTCCCACCCTTCCCACTTCATGACTGGGCCACTATTTAACCTTTTTTTGGCTTGGCTGACATCATTATTTATTTGACCCTTCTTCTGATCTGTCAGAAGGAAGGTAAAATGAGACGCACAACGGATCCTCTCTGTGTAGCTGACGGTGTAAAAGGAGTGCGCTTCTTCTTGGCGCTAACATTGACCTGTAAGGTTAAATTCATACTTGAGTTATTTGGTCAGTTTTGGCCCGGTGACTGCCCAAATAAGTGAAGTGTGCAGTGATTCTAAGAGTAATGCCTGTCATCTGCATGTCATACGGACTCACAGTATTATTTCACTACCAAAGCAGACTCCCTATATGAGTTACTGCAAGGCACAGTGTTCTACACCACTATAAAGGCTATATGCGGCCAGGTAATAGCTGTTTTTAATGAAATTTGCCGAGAATATATTCGGATCTAACTGAATTTTCCCCCCAAAAAATAAATTTTTTTTGCTTATCTCTATTTATCTCTGTACTGTGACATCTCTGTGTTTATTATTCTTGTACTATGACATTATTGAGTTTATTATCCCTGTAATGTGACCGCTGTATTTATTATCCCTGTACTGTGACATCACTGTATTTATTATTTCTCTACTGTGAAATCACTGTGGACATTATCCTTGTACTATGACATCATTGTATTTCTTATCCCTGTACTGTGACATCACTGTGTTTATTATCTCTGTACTGTGACATCACTGTGTTTATTATCTCTGTACTGTGAGATCACTGTGTTTATTATCTCTGTACTGTGAGATCACTGTGTTTATTATCTCTGTACTGTGACATCACTGTGTTTATTATCTCTGTACTGTGACATCACTGTGTTTATTATCTCTGTACTGTGACATCACTGTGTTTATTATCTCTGTACTGTGAGATCACTGTGTTTATTATCTCTGTACTGTGACATCACTGTGTTTATTATCTCTGTACTGTGACATCACTGTGTTTATTATCTCTGTACTGTGACATCACTGTGTTTATTATCTCTGTACTGTGACATCACTGTGTTTATTATCCCTGTACTGTGACATCACTGTGTTTATTATCTCTGTACTGTGAGATCACTGTGTTTATTATCTCTGTACTGTGACATCACTGTGTTTATTATCTCTGTACTGTGACATCACTGTGTTTATTATCTCTGTACTGTGAGATCACTGTGTTTATTATCCCTGACCTGTGGAGAATAGATATGTTTTACCTACTGGAATACCCCTTTAATGTTCTGAACTTGCTGTTGAAGGCACTCATTATGTAGTGTGGTCCCATCACAAGTTTTGTGGGAAAGCATTAGTTACTTTTTATGCCTCTAACTATATGAGATTATCATACATTCTTTCTATACCTTTTACTGTTTTATAAACTGTTTTCCCATGCTTTGTGTTTCTGAATGCTAGAATTATTGCACTGCTAAACAGGGATTTCAGAATCTTGCAGCTTCTGTGACATTTCACCTGCAGTAAGAAGATTTCATACTTGTATCGATGTCCCTGGCTTTTTTTCCTAGTATGCAAATTGCTTGTCCTGCTTGATTAATTAGTATGCTCGTTTATAAGAGCACAACATGATAAATTACACCTAGGTTTGCCAACAATGTGTAAGAAATAACACAGAAAATTGTGAACAAAATCTCTGATTTGGCAAAGACTTTGTTCGATGCACTCAGTGGACCTCACGCAGTGGAAAACAGATTACATAGAGCTAAAAATATTTCATGATATAGTATAATATTCCGGCTATTAGTGTGCATTGTGATGTGGAAATATATAGGATAATGGATAATGCCATGTTTTTACATTGCTGGAATAATGTCATGGCTAAGAATTTTTTTAACCTTCAAAATTAATTGACAAATTCTCGGCTTTTTAAAAGGTGATGATTAGAGATAAGCGAATTTCATATTTTGAAATTCGTTCACGCTTCGTTTGGTGGTAAAAGCAGAATTGCGTTATAGATTCCGTTATCACTGACCATAACGCAATTCTATGATGGAAAGCATAACGGAATGCTGTTATTCATTCCGTCATAATAGAAGTCTATGGTCTGCAAAACGGATTCGTCCCGTTTCCATTATGCAGGGGAGTCCTCTCCTGATCCTGAGTCCTCTCCTGCATAACGGAAACGGGACGGATCCTTTATGCAGGCCATAGACTTCTATTATGACGGAATGAATAACGCAATGTCTCTAAAGGCATTTGATTATGCATTCCGTCATAGAATTGCGTTATGGTCCGTGGTAACGGAATCCATAACGCAATTCTGCTTTTACCACCAAACCAAGTGTGAACAAATTTCATAACATGAAATTCGCTCATCTCTAGTGATGATAACTCTCTTCGGCCTTTTCCCCTTTGAAGATTTTCGATATAGGTTTCGCAGTTTTGTACCCACTTGCTATTATTCATTATCCGTAAACATAAAGTGATATGAACCTAGGGATGCTGCTTCAGTTGAATTAGGGAGGTCCAGGTGAAGCACTCTAGATCCGTTTGGTTATGTAAGTTCACTTTAGAAAATCCCTGGCTCTGGGTGTTGCATATAGAATAAACAGAAGCACTTTCGGAGGGTTTTTCGTTTCTGCTTTTTCATTTTTCACTCCCTGCATTTTCAGAGCAATAACTTTTTTATTTTTCCATTTACATAGTTGTATGAGGGCTTGTTTTTTGCAGGTAAAATTGCACTTTCTAATTCCACCATTTAATATTGCATACGATGTAGCAGGGAGTTGGAAAGAAAATCCAATTGAAAAAAAAAAACAGTTTTATGGGTTTTGTATACAATAAAGTGTTTCCTATACGGTAAAACCAACCTGTTACTTTTATTATCCAGGTCAGTAAGATTACAGCGATATCACATATGTATATTTTTTCTTGCGTTTTAATGCTGAAAATAAAAAATAAAAAACTTGAAAAAAAAAAAATGTATTGCCATATTCAGACCCCTATAACATTTTTGTAGTTATGTTTACTGAGCTGTGTGGGGGCTCCGTTTCTGCAGGGCGATCTGTACTTGATACCATTTTGGGGTGTGTATGAATTTTTGATCACTTTTTATAAAAAAAATTGTGGGAGATGAAGCGACCAAAAAACGGTGAATCGTCCATTTTTACTTTTTCTGTTTTGGTATAAATATGTTTTATATTTTACTAATATGGATGTTTTTGCACGCGGTTATTCCCATGATGTGTATTTTTTTATTGTTCATATATTTTTATTTACATTTCAGGGAAAGAAGGGTGATTTGAATAAAAAAAAAAAAAGTTTTTAAAAACATTTATTTTTTACAGTTCTGTGAATATTTTTTACAGTTCTAATGAATCATTAGTTTGCTTCTATCATGCACTCCAATCTATTAGCATTGAAGTGTTTGAGAAATACACTTTGCGCCGCTATCTGCGACTTCGCCCCGCTCACACCAGGTCTAAAATTGCCCATCTCATTTGCCACTTTTTACACCTGTTTTAGGGCTCATGCACACGAACGTATTTTCTTTCCCTGTCCGTTCCATTTTTTTTGCAGACCGTATGCAGAACCATTCATTTCAATGGGTCCGCAAAAAGAAAATGGAAGTTACTCGTTGTGCAATCCGTTTCCGTATGTCCGTATTTCTGTTCCTCAAAAAAAAAGAACATGTCCTATTATTCTCCGCATTACAGGCAAGCATAGTACTATTCTATTAGATATAGAAAATCAAATTGCAGCGCTCACCTGCGTATCGTATCAGAGACATGGATGTAGCCAGGATAAAGCCAATATAGACTGTGTAAAAAGTAGAATGGTCCAGCTTCTGATAAAACGATATCCTTTATTCGATGCAGTAAAATCCATACAAAACAAGACAGATGCAAAATCGACACGTTTCGGATCTCAAGTTAATGATCCTTACTCACGATATACACAGTCAGCTTCATAAATATTGGGACATTGACACAATTCTAACATTTTTGGCTCTATACCCCACCACAATGGGTTTGAAATGAAACCAACAAGATGTGCTTTAGCTGCAGACTGTCAGCTTTAATTTGAGGGTATTTGCATCCAAATCAGGTGAACGGTGTAGGAATTACAACAGTTTGCATATGTGCCTCCCACTTGTTAAGGGACCAAAAGTAATGGGACAATTTGGCTTCTCTGCTGTTCCATGGCCAGGTGTGTTATTCCCTCATTATGCCAATTACAATGAGCAGATAAAAGGTCCAGAGTTCATTTCAAGTGTGCTATTTGCATTTGGAATCTGTTGTTGTCAACTCTCAAGATGAGATCCAAAGAGCTGTCACTATCAGTGAAGCAAGCCATCATTAGGCTGATAAAACACAACAAACCCATCAGAGAGATAGCAAAGACATTAGGCCTGGCCAAAACAACTGTTTGGAACATTTTTTAAAAGAAGGAATGCACCGGTGAGCTCAGCAACACCAAAAGACCCGGAAGACCACGGAAAACACCCTTCACAACAGTTGGCCAGATCAAGAACACTCTCCAGGAGGTAGGTGTATGTGTGTCAAAGTCAACAATCAAGAGAAGACTTCACCAGAGTGAATACAGAGGGTTCACCACAAGATGTAAACCATTGGTGAGCCTCAAAAACAGGAAGTCCAGATTAGAGTTTGCCAAACGACATCTAAAAAAGCCTTCACAGTTCTGGAACAACATCCTATGGACAGATGAGACCAGGATCAACTTGTACCAGAGTAATGGAAAGAGAAGAGTATGGAGAAGGAAAGGAACTGCTCATGATCCTAAGCATACCACCTCATTAGTGAAGCATGGTGGTGGTAGTGTCATGGCATGGGCATGTACAGTATGGCTGCCAATGGAACTGGTTCTCTTGTATTTATTAATGATGTGACTGCTAACAAAAGCAGCAGGATGAATTCTGAAGTGTTTCGGGCAATATTATCTGCTCATATTTAGCTAAATGCTTCAGAACTCATTGGACGGCGCTTCACAGTGCAGATAGACAATGACCCAAAGCATACTGCAAAAGCAACCAAAGAGTTTTTTAAGGGAAAGAAGTGGAGTGTTATGCAATGGCCAAGTCAATCACCTAACCTGAATCCGATTGAGCATGCTTTTTACTTGCTGAAGACAAAACTGAAGGGAAAATGCCCCAAGAACAAGCAGGAACTGAAGACAGTTGCAGTAGAGGCCTGGCAGAGCAGCACCAGGGATGAAACACAGCGTCTGTTGATGTCTGTGCATTCCAGACTTCAGGCTGTAATTGACTGCAAAGGATTTGCAACCAAGTATTAAAAAGTCAAAGTTTGATTTATGATTATTATTTTGTCCGATTACTTTTGGTCCCTTAACAAGTGGGAGGCACATATGCAAACTGTTGTAATTCCTACACTGTTCACCTGATTTGTATGTAAATACCTTCAAATTAAAACAGTCTGCAGTTAAAGCACATCTTGTTCGTTTCATTTCAAATCATTATGGTGGTGTATAGAGCCAAAAATGTTAGAATTGTGTCGATGTCCCAATATTTATGGACCTGACTGTACCTTATGAGTAAGCATCGCTAACTTGTTTTGTATGGATTTTACTTCATCGAATAAAGGATATCATTTTATCAGAAGCTGGACCATTCTACTTTTTATACTGTTCTATTAGGGGCCAGCTGTTCTGTTCTTCAAAATACGGAATGCACACGGACGTCATCTGTATTTTTTGCGGATCTGTTTTTTGCAGACTGCAAAATACATGCGGTCGTGTGCATGAGCCTTTAGGCGTATAGAAAAAGGTCTAAATGTAATACAGCTAGGAAGCTATATTACATTTAAAACTGACGCTGGATGCACCGAAGTTATGGAGAGGCATGCGCCTCTTCATAACTTTGGCGATCCACCGCCAGCTTAGGGCTTTATCAAGACCGGCATTTTTGTGCCCCTTTATTCCTATGGAGCCCTGCCACAGGCAAGTACTCCAGGTTAACTAATTGCGGCAGCTTCTGTTCATTCAGGAGGACTTTAGCTGCCACACAATGCATCCGGCTCGCCTGATCCTTGTTGGGGAGTGCCGGAGCACATGCAGAAGAGCACGCTTCTGGGTTTTTGCTGCCTCAGATGCCGTGGTCACGTTTGGCCATGGCATCTGAAGGGTTAAAATCCACGATCGGTGTTACTGCCAGTCGCAGACATTAATCCTGGGTGCCTGCGAGTAGAGGCACCATCTTTAATGTCATGCATCTTTACAGTCGTACATGTATGGAGCTGGTCAGGAAGAAGTTAAAGGGGTTGTTTAGTTTTGAAAATCCATTTTCTTCTGTCCTAAGTGAGAATTCAGAGGTAATAGATAGGCTTTATATGTTCAGGATCCTTATCTCTTGAGCAATATAACAAAATAATAGCAAAGACAGGTGCACTCTGCGGTCTTACTAAACCCTCAAACTGATGTTAAAATTGAGAGATTAGCCAACATATCCTACGGTGTAGGACATGTTTGAGCCCGAGCACCGCGCCAAGGTGCTCGGGCTCAGACATGTCCTACACCGTAGGATATGTTGGATAATCTCTCAATTTTAACATCAGTTTGAGGGTTTAGTAAGACCGCAGAGTGCACCTGTCTTTGCTATTATTTTGTTATATTGCTATATTGATTATCACATCCACATAATTGCTATCTTGTGTAGGATGTCTATTGTGGTACTTGTGGTTCGCTGCGGGCATCCTCCACTGTATGCATTTTTGCTGGGGATCGTCATTAGCAACGGGCCACAAGTGCAGGATTTGCTCCCCTATATATATGCACGACTGCATGTGGGTTTGAGCATTTCCTGCTTGGTTAATGCCACGCCATTCTTTTCAGTTTGTATTTATAGAGATGCCTGGAGGTGCATAAACTCCAATTTAAATGTGCCTGTTTTCCATCTACAGGCTACATTTAGGTGCACCTGTGAGGCCTGGGCCTTATCAGCCAGTCTTGAGTGGGACTCGCAGACTCCTCCCTCCTCCGATTGCAAGCATGGCTACATGCTGGAGGTAACTGGTGAGTTGTTTGTGAGTCGGCCTCATGCTCCTGTAATTTGCCCACTGGCTCCTGGTAGTGCCCATAAGGCGCAGGTAGGTGAGTGTTAGGTCCCCGAACTACTTGAGAAACCTTGCACAACTGCATGTGGGTTTGAGCATTTCCTGCTTGGTTAATGCCACGCCATTCTTTTCAGTTTGTCCTTATCTCTTGACCCTCATCTATTCTCATCTCATCTCCTGGTCAGAGGACAGAGCGGTTACAATTGTGATGACGCACAGGGGGAGAGCTGGGAGGAGGATGGAAGTGGTAGTTGTGGACTCAGAGAATGGTAACTTTTCCTCAGCATGCAATTATGGAGGCTTTTTGAGTAGGCCTCACAATGCAAAGGCAACATGCAGGTCCTCACTTTCTGGCTGCTTGAGCTACACCTTCTTGCTCCTCCCATAGAGGTGGTAGGTCTTGTCTTCCTCTTTCTGAGTAGGGCCCAAAAACTAAACATAGAAAGAGTGAGTTAACATCAACAATGGACATTAACCCATTTAGTAGCAAATAAACCATTTTGCACAAAGAGAATCTCTCACTTAGGAGGACCTGGAGTAAGATGCACCAATTTTTTAAAATTTGTAGTATTTGGGGCTTTTATACACCCAAACTAAAATCTAGGCCAGATGAAAGCTGGCATAGATTTCTGAGGTAATTTCTTCCCTCGGCTTGGCTCATTTTTTTTTTTCAAACGTGGTGAGTTCTGGAAAACCCAAGAAACTCACAAATGTTTGTGGGAAGGGGCAAGTTTGCAAATTTGTAACTTTTGCACCCTAGAAAACTGGCATACTGCTGTGTTTTAGTCTCCCCTAAGCGCCAGGTTTCCTTACAGATTACAGTTGATCACTGGGGTCTCAGCTAGAGGGGCCTTTGTCATCAACTTGTTGCCATCAAGGGACCCCTCTAACAAGCAGAAGGTGTAACATACGTTGGGGCACATTTATCATTGGTTTTACAATAGCAGTTTAAAAAAGTCGCACATTATGACACATGCTAAATTTGCGGCTTTTCACTTCTCTAGACCTCTTTTCAAAAGAGGTGAGAGAAGTGGGCAGGATTTAGTAGGAGAGGGCGTGGACCACCCTGGCTCATCATAATTACCATAATTGACATGACAGAGAGAGATTTTTTTTCAGGAAATTAGAGCACTTACGATTCAAGTAGAATTAATTCGGATCTGAATCTAATCACATGGCTAATTCGGACAAATCAGACCCAAATTAAAATTTTAAGAAATTCACCTATCTATGTTAATAAATCATGATCATGTTACAGGAATCACACCCTCATGGCAGCAAGTTCAGGTGGAGTGTTTGAAGGTTTCTGCAGCCAAAGTACAGTTTTATCATTTGCCATTCCACAGGTACCAACACACTGGTGGTCAGCACTGGATGGATCATTTGGAAACTCACTAATCAGACTTTTATTTTTATTTTTGTTTATGCTTGGCCAATTAAAGTGTTGCATTCAGAGTACCCGAGACCTGGGGGTATTTGCAATTGTTATGTTATGTTTTGTTATGTAAAGTTTGTGCACCAGCATCACAAGATATGGTTGGCAGTGACAAGGTTAACCACCCTGTCCCTCCTTTCTTGATAGGAATGGACTGGTCCCGCTTCCTGCCAGGAGAAGGAGTTTTAGTTAGCACAGTGTGGAGAAAGGAAGCACATCAAATTGCTCCTACCCCAAGGGTCTTAGGGATGATCATGAGATTCTACTCTTCTCTGAGACCACTAATTCAGAGAGACTGCAAGAATACAGAACTGCACATATATTAAAAGCTACAGTGTTTACAGTCTGCAGAGGGACCAGCAAGCCACAGCTTTACAGACCCTGCTGCAGGTGAGGGACTACAGCTCATACACCCATCACCTAGATTACAACCAGGCCAGACCAACTCAAAGCCTGCATTACAGAGTGGACACCCATATCCAAAAGTGCCAGCTTCCAGCTGCTCATTAGAAGTTTAAGGAAGAGTCATCAGCAAGATAGCACATCAGAGGTGCCATTAACTGCCACTTTTCCAGCCACCATAGCCCATCATCTGGGAACAGAAATTGCACTTTCTACAAACTACTGTTGGATGTACAAGTTATCTTTTGCACTGAGTAAAGAGAAACTTTTAATGTTTTACTTCTGGTAAATCTTTGAATTATCTTTCCACTACACCGATCTCCAGGGATCAACGGCTTGAAGGAGTACACCCTGACACAACATCTCATCAGAGCCACTACCACTCCCATTCTCTGCACCGCGGCTTCTCAGGGGCTCGCTGCACATATTCATTGTACATTTGAGATATTGCTTAGGACATGTAGTCATAGTTTATTAGTCTTGACCTTGGATAAATCTTACATGGTACATCTTTTTTTTTTTTTTTAGCTTTTTTCAGTCACCCATAGACAAACTCTTTATTTCAAATGAAATGTTGATACAACTTATAATCATCTATGGACCAGCTCCTTTTTATATAATGTTCTACAGTCATAGAGAACTTCCACCGAGATCCTAGACCAGAAATGATGCTTGTAGGAATTTAGCATCATTCTGATCATGGAGTGAGGAACATTCATGCTGGTTGCAGCACTGTAAATAATCTATTGAAGACAACCGGTTAATAATGTATAACGCACAAAAATCCTCATTCAACTCTGTAATTTAATATTGTGAATTAATTATTTTGAAATTGTATTATCACCGTGTTCACATGCTGGTACTGACAGACCTAAGTACGAAGATTGCTTAATCATGTTCCAAATATATTGGCTCCAATTTACTATTAGTTAACTTAAAATTCTAAATTTATCACATTGATCAAGTTAAAATGATAAATGCGGGGCATGTGAGGAATATGGATCATTATTTACTGGCAGCCATGATTTTCATCTGATTGACCTTTGTCAGTGTACATGCAAAATAAGTTCTCACTTCAACCCTCGGCTTGTCAGATAGCAGAGGTAGTGAACTCCAAAGGGGTCCTGGCTTCAAGCAAGCCACTTGTTTACAAATTCAAAAGTCCTCCAGTCAGCCAGGAACCAAGCCGATGTAACAGGAAGAATCTCTCAGCATAAGGTCTAAGTCATTCCCCAGTTCAATCAAATCTAGAAGACAGCATGGAACCGGCAATTTATAAGGAATTATGAATTGCCCAGCCATCACAGGTACAAACCGGATATATATTTGTGTCCCTGTGGCCACAATGAACAGGCCTGTGGTCTTAGTGTGGTGGTCGGAGGCCAGGGAGGGGAGATATACATATCTCCCCACAGAAACCCAATGATGGTACCATGTTTGGACTCTACTTGTAGCCAGAACCCAGGCGGGTTTGTTGGTCTCAGAAACATCTCCCTGTGACCTTCTGGTCTGGAGCTATGAACCCCAAAGGGTTTTGTAGGTCAGTGAGCTGCCAGGATCAGCAGGGAGGGGGGGACCCTTCCCAGAGGCTGGAAAAGGAGGGGCTGGCTGCAGTTTAAAAGACTTGTGGGTCACATCGTGTCATGTGTTTGGAGAGACCTGGAAACTACTGACATCACTGCCCCCACGTGACTGCAGCCAAGGACTATTACACCATCATAACCCAAAGGAATATTCATCTACCCGGTAACTGACTTGTAATCTGTGTAATCCTGTTTGTACCATACTACCTGTATTCGTAACCTAAGGCCACTGTATATATTCTTTGTGTATAGTGTGCCCTTAAGGCGATTTAATATATAATTTAATCTTGTGCTGTCTTGTATCTCGATCACGAATCCCTATGTCCGTGTTTCGGCCTAGTAATAAGCTACCGCGGGTTGGTTTCTCACCCTATATAATCCCGTTAGTGGACCGGGCTTATATCAAACGAGAAGCTGGTGGCAGATTTCCCGGGCTGAGATCGTGCTGTTTCACTGGGGCAGTGACCACGCTCTCTCAGCCTGTTGTCTCTCTGTTCCCGTGTGGACAGAAGGAGTCGTGGAAACTGTACCAAGCTGACCTTACATGCTCTTTCGGGAGGGCGTAACGGCCTTGGTAACCAGAGACCATACAGCATCTCGTGAGCTCTACGTAGTTGAAGTCAAGCGGGCACGAGGGGTGGTATCCCTCACAGAGCATGTTTACACAGTCTATTGGATGGCCTGGTTGTCACGGACGTACCGAGACTGGCAACACGTGGTTTGGTTTGACATGTTTACCTTGTGGATCAATAGGTGTCTGTGTTGTCTCTGGCACTGGCCACACCCTTAATCTTTAGATGTTGCTATTGTGGTCATTTAATTTACCCTATTTTAGTTGTCTCTCCCACTATGCTGTGCGCTTTATAGCTTCAGTTGGACCTGTGGATAGCCGGTGTTTGGATCTGGGTTTCTGGTGCTGCTATAGCTTCTTGCAAGTTAGGTGTTATCTTTCCCTTTGTATTTTGGCTTTTCTGTGTGTTGTATTTCTTTGTTGTTTTGTATTAGGCTTTAGGGAGACTCCCGTTCATCATCCCTTTGGGAGGAATAAGATGTTGCATTCCTGTCATTAGTACTAGGGTCCTTTAGGGTTAAATAGGACTTTAGGTATTCCTGTGTATGAACACACCTACCTCTGGGGTCTGTTCATACTGGAAGTCAGTCAGGGCTTTGATTAGGGTTTTCACTAGGAGGTGTCCAACTTCCTTCCCTAGTTTTCAGGCCTTATTTCCTTTTCCCTTTCCCTCCTATGTTCGGTGTGGGGGTTTCCCTCCCACACTAGAGCGTGACATTATAAGTAGTGTTGGGCGCGAATATTCGCGATGCGAATATTTCACGCGAATATCGCATATTCGCGATTTCGCGAATATTTAGAATATCGTTCTATATATTCGCGAAATCGAATATTCTTTTTTTTTCTTTTTTTTTTAATTATATTTTTTTCTTTCTCACTTCCCTAAAGTTGTTCTTACCTGTCCTTTGGATTCCTGGCTTCCTGGCTGCTCCAGTCAGTGGCGTTTTCAACTTACTGCTATATTCCATATTAGCTAAATTACAATCTAATCTATATGTGTATTTTACGAAATTTCGCAATAGTCGCAATTGCGATGCGAGTAATATAACACGAAATATTCGCATGAAGATTTCAAATTAGCACTGCTATACTCCATATTCTAGCCTAATATGGAATATAGCTGTGCTAAGTTAGCACTGCTATATTCCATATTAGGCTAGAATATGGAGTATAGCAGTGCTAAGTTGAAATCTTCATGCGAATATTTCGTGTTATATAAGTCGCATCGCAATTTCGACTTTTTCAAATGTTCTTAATATTGCTCTAACTTCGTCTTTTAGAAATTTCGTAATATTGCTCTAACTTCGTCTCTTAGAATATTACGAATATTCTAAAAGACGAAGTTAGAGCAATATTACGAAATTTCGTAAAATACACATATAGATTGTAATTTAGCTAATATAGTGCTATAATCCCTTTTTTTTCCTGTAATTTTATTTTGCCTCTTCTGAACTTAAGTTTTGTAAAATATGTACACTATTAAAAATTATTACTATAGCAGTATATTAGCTTAAATACAATCTATGTGTATTTTGCGAAATTTCGTAATATTGCTCTAACTTCGTCTTTTAGAATATTACGAATATTCTAAAAGACGAAGTTAGAGCAATATTAAGAACATTTGCAAAAGTCGAAATTGCGATGCGAGTAATATAACACGAAATAGTCGCATGAAGATTTCAACTTAGCACAGCTATATTCCATATTCTAGCCTAATATGGAATATAGCAGTGCTAATTTAGCACAGCTATATTCCATATTAGGCTAGAATATGGAGTATAGCAGTGCTAAGTTGAAATCTTCATGCGACTATTTCGTGTTCTATTACTCGCATCGCAATTTTGACTTTTGCAAATGTTCTTAATATTGCTCTAACTTCGTCTTTTAGAATATTCGTAATATTCTAAGAGACGAAGTTAGAGCAATATTACGAAATTTCGTAAAATACACATATTAGCCTAGCCATAGTCATTAGCATAGGAACGTTGCCTTATACTATCAAGATAAATTTTCGCAATATGCGAAAAAATAATTTTGCGATAATTGGAATAATTGCGAATATTCGATTTCGACGAATATAACACGAATATTCATGCGAATATTCGCGAAATATCGCGAAATCGAATATGGCACCTCCCGCTCATCACTGATTATAAGCCGTCATTTTTTTGGTTTGTTTGTTCGAGTGCAGCCATGGATCCAAGTGCTGCATTGGCAGGACAATTGCAAGGGCTGTCTTTGGAAGTAGCTAATTTCCGCACGACCATCTTGCAGATTCAGAGACCACAGGCTATTGGTCCTGGTAGTGGTGGTGAAAACCAGGCCTATCTGGAGCCTAAAGTTGCCCTCCCGGACAGATTCTCTGGGGGACATGATGATTTCATTTTGTTTAGGGAGGTGTGCAAACTGTATTTTAAGCTACGACCACACTCATCTGGGGACGAGAAACAGTGAGTCGTGTGGTTATTTCACTGCTTAAGGGGGATGCGCAGTCATGGGCTTTTTCTCTGCTGACCAGATCGCAGTCTCTCCGGTCGGTGGATGAATTTTTTGAAGCTTTGGGTCAGGGAGATCATTCTGCTGAGATTTATTGCTAATTTTAGGAGGTGGGCTACGGATCCTGAGTGGAATGATCCAGCTCTCCGTAGCCAGTTTTGTCAGGGTTTATCAGGCAGGCTGAAGGACGCTTTGGCCTTTCATGAAACTACTGTGTGTCTCTGGAGGCTGCTATGTCTCTTGCCATGCGCATTGATAGATGCCTGAGAGAAAGATCTACTCTCAGGACGTACTATCACATGATGTATTGCCCTCCTCTGACACTTTGGGTGAAGATACTCTAGAGTTTAGGTCTGGGGACGAACCCATGCAGTTAGGGGGAGCTACTCCTGGATCCGCTTTTAAGCATGCTGGTCGTAAGAGTGTGTTTTTTCTGCGGACAGGAGGGACATTTTATCTGAGTATTTCCATACATTCTGACTGCTGAGGTGGCGCTAAAGTCAAAGACTGTGGGGATTGAGGTGTTTATCGACAGCGGGGCAGGGGTAAACCTGATTGATGCTCAGTTCGTCAATACTGTATGCACGGGTTGTCACCCAGTGCATTAGAGAAAAAATATTTCCATTTTTGCTATTGATTCTGCACCTCTAGCTCAGAAGTGTTTATTGCAAGTAGTACATGATATCAGATTAAGAATGGGTGGCTTTCATCAGGAATGTATCTTGTGTTTTGTGTTGGAGGGTCTCCCTGCTCCGGTGGTTTTGGGTTTGCAGTGGTTGAGCAAGCACAATCCAACCATCGATTGGCAAGCTAGACAGATTCTGGATTGGGGTGATTATTGCTTTGACAATTGTCTTAATACATCTTTTTCTGTTTTAACTACTAAGACATTGCCTTCATTTATTTATATATGATTTTGCCGACGTATTTTCTGAGAGTGGATGCCAGGATTTACCTCCACATCGAGAATATGATTGTCCTAGCAACCTTATTCCTGGAGCTAAGTTGTCCAAATCTAGGTTGTTTAACCTTCCTGGACCTGAAAGACTGGCCATGAGAGAATATATTACTGAGAGTTTGGCTAAAGGACACATAAAACCTTACAAATCTCCAGTGGCAGCAGGATTTTATTTTTTTTGTAAAAAAAAGAAGACCGAGCTCTTGGGCCATGTCTGGATTTCCGCAAACTCAATCGGATTACTGTCCGTGATCTGTACCCCCTTCCATTGATTCCTGATTTGTTTAACCATATTGTTGGTGCCAAGGTGTTCTCAAAGTTGGACTTAAGGGTGGCATATAATCTGTTCAGGATCAAGGAAGGGGATGAATGGAAGACGGCTTTCAATACTCCTGAGGGTCACTTTGAGAAACTGGTCATGCCTTTTGGGTTGACCAATGCTCCTGCGGTTTTCCAGCATTTTGTGAATAACATTTTTCATCACCCGGTGGGGAGGTTTGTAGTCATGTATTTGGATGATATACTAATTTATTCTCCAGACATGGACATACGTCAGGATCTCGTTAGACAGGCGTTGCAGATCCTAAGGGATAATAAATTGTACGCAAAATTAGAGAAGTGTGTTTTAGCTGTACATGAGGTGCAATTTTTGGGATACCTGTTGTCGTCTTCGGGCTTTCAAATGGATCTGGAGAAAGTCCGTGCCATATTGGACTGTGATAGACCAAAAAATCGGAATGCTCTTATGCTGTTTTTGGGGTTCACCAATTATTACCGAAAAATTATTCAGAACTATTCGACAGTGGTGAAACCCTTAACTGACATGACTAAGAAAGGGACGGATGACTCAGTGTGGTCTGATTCGGCGTTGTGAGCTTTTTCTGTGGTTAAGGAATGCTTCTCTTCTGCCCCTATATTGGTGCAGCCGGATGTATCACAACCTTTCATTGTGGAAGTTGACGCGTCCGAGGTGGGGGTGGGAGCAGTTTTATTGCAGGGCCCGTCACCTGGTAAATGGCGTCCATGTGCCTTTATCTCTAAAAAACTCTCTTTCGCAGATAGAAATTATGATGTGGGTAACAGAGAGTTACTGGCTATTAAGTTGGCTTTCAAGGAATAGAGTCATTGGTTGGAAAGGGGGATTCATCCAATAACGGTGTTCACAGATCACAAAAACCTGGCTTACCTGGAGTCGGCTAAACGACTTAACCCGAGGCAGGCCAGATGGTCTTTGTTTTTCACCAGATTCAATTTTATTGTCACTTATCGTCCTGGGGTTAAGAACATGAAGGCAGATGCCTTGCCACGTAGCTTTCCTGGAGGTGGTGATTTTGTTGGGAGCGAATATTCGAATAGCGAATATTAATATCAGCACTTCGAGAATTTGCGAATATTTAGAATATAGTGATATATATTCGAAAATTTTTTATATTCTAGAATTTTTCTTCACCAGTAACCTTTCTTTTTCCTTGTGGGCCAATGAGAAGGCTTCAATGTCTTTGTCTGAGCTTAGCAACATCCCTAGCAACTAATAGGAAAGTGGCCTACCTCTTACTATACAGTAGATATAAAAAGTCTACACACCCCTCTTAAAATGTCAGGTTTCTGTGCTGTAAAAAAATGAGACAAAGATAAATAATTTCAGAACTTGGCAAGATTTGCCCACTCTTCTTTGCAAAACACTCCAAATCTGTCATATTGGAGTGTGCACAGCCTTCTTGAGATCACCCGACAGATTTTCAATCGGATTCAGGTTTAGGCTCTGGCTGGGCCATTCCAAAACTTTAATCTTCTTCTGGTGAAGCCATTCCTTTGTTGATTTGGATGTATGCTTTGGGTCGTTGTCATGCTGAAAGATGAAGTTCCTCTTCATGTTCAGCTTTCTAGCAGAAGCCTGAAGGTTTTGTGCCAATATTGTCTGGAATTTGGAACTGTTCATAATTCCCTGTAGCTTAACTAAGGCTCCAGTTTCAGCTGAAGATAAACAGTCCCAAAGCATGATGCTGCCACCACCATGCTTCACTGTGGGTATGGTGTTCGTTTGGTGATGTGCAGTGGAATCTTTTGGAATTATGGCAACCTTGGTTTCATCAGACCATGACACCTTTTCTCACATGCTTTTGGGAGACTTCAGGTGTGTTTTTGCAAAATGTAGCCTGGCTTGGATGTTTTTCTTCGTAAAAAAAAAAGGTTTTCGTCTTGCCACTCTACCCCATAGCCCAGACATATGAAGAATACGGGAGATTGTTGTCACATGTACCACACAGCCAGTACTTGCCAGATATTCCTGCAGCTCCTTTAATGTTGCTGTAGGCCTCTTGGTAGCCTCCCAGACCAGTTTTCTTCTCGTCTTTCCATCAATTTTGGAGGGACGTCCAGTTCTTGGTAATGTCACTGTTGTGCCATATTTTCTCCACTTGATGATGACTGTCTTCACTGTGTTCCTTGATATATCTAATGCCTTAGAAATTCTTTTGTACCCTTCTCCTGACTGATATCTTTTAACAATGAGATCCCACTGATGCTTTGGAAGCTCTCTGTGGACCATGGCTTTTGCTGTGGGATGCGACTAAGAAAATTTCAGGAAAGACCAACTAGAGCAGCTGAACTTTATTTGGGGTTAATCAGAGGCACTTTAACCACCTCCGGACCGCCTAACGCAGGATCGCGTTCCGGAGGTGGCAGCCCTGCGCAGAGTCACGCATATATGCGTCATCTCGCGATGGGCGAGATTTCCTGTGAACGCGCGCACACAGGCGCGCGCGCTCACAGGAACGGAAGGTAAGAGAGTTGATCTCCAGCCTGCCAGCGGCGATCGTTCGCTGGCAGGCTGGAGATGTGTTTTTTTTAACCCCTAACAGGTATATTAGACGCTGTTTTGATAACAGCGTCTAATATACCTGCTACCTGGTCCTCTGGTGGTCCCCTTTGTTTGGATCGACCACCAGAGGACACAGGTAGCTCAGTAAAGTCCCACCAAGCACCACTACACTACACTACACCCCCCCCCCGTCACTTATTAACCCCTTATTAGCCCCTGATCACCCCTGATCACCCCATATAGACTCCCTGATCACCCCCCTGTCATTGATCACCCCCCTGTCATTGATTACCCCCCTGTAAAGCTCCATTCAGATGTCCGCATGATTTTTACGGATCCACTGATAGATGGATCGGATCCGCAAAACGCATCCGGACGTCTGAATGAAGCCTTACAGGGGCGTGATCAATGACTGTGGTTATCACCCCATATAGACTCCCTGATCACCCCCCCTGTCATTGATTACACCCCTGTCATTGATCAACCCCCTGTAAAGCTCCATTCAGATGTCCGCATGATTTTTACGGATGCACTGATAGATGGATCCGATCCGCAAAACGCATCCGGACGTCTGAATGAAGCCTTACAGGGGCGTGATCAATGACTGTGGTGATCACCCCATATAGACTCCCTGATCACCCCCCTGTAAAGCTCCATTCAGATGTCCGCATGATTTTTACGGATGCACTGATAGATGGATCCGATCCGCAAAACGCATCCGGACGTCTGAATGAAGCCTTACAGGGGCGTGATCAATGACTGTGGTGATCACCCCATATAGACTCCCTGATCACCCCCCTGTCATTGATCACCCCCCTGTAAAGCTCCATTCAGATGTCCGCATGATTTTTACGGATGCACTGATAGATGGATCCGATCCGCAAAACGCATCCGGACGTCTGAATGAAGCCTTACAGGGGCATGATCAATGACTGTGGTGATCACCCCATATAGACTCCCTGATCACCCCCCTGTCATTGATCACCCCCCTGTAAAGCTCCATTCAGATGTCCGCATGATTTTTACGGATCCACTGATAGATGGATCGGATCCGCAAAACGCATCCGGACGTCTGAATGAAGCCTTACAGGGGAGTGATCAATGACTGTGGTGATCACCCCATATAGACTCCCTGATCACCCCCCTGTCATTGATTACCCCCCTGTAAAGCTCCATTCAGATGTCCGCATGATTTTTACGGATGCACTGATAGATGGATCGGATCCGCAAAACGCATCCGGACGTCTGAATGAAGCCTTACAGGGGCGTGATCAATGACTGTGGTGATCACCCCATATAGACTCCCTGATCACCCCCCTGTCATTGATCAACCCCCCTGTCATTGATCACCCCCCCTGTCATTGATCACCCCCCTGTCATTGATCACCCCCCTGTCATTGATCACCCCTCTGTAAGGCTCCATTCAGATATTTTTTTGGCCCAAGTTAGCAGAATTTTTTTTTTTTTTCTTACAAAGTCTCATATTCCACTAACTTGTGTCAAAAAATAAAATCTCACATGAACTCACCATACCCCTCACGGAATCCAAATGCGTAAAATTTTTTAGACATTTATATTCCAGACTTCTTCTCACGCTTTAGGGCCCCTAGAATGCCAGGGCAGTATAAATACCCCACATGTGACCCCATTTCGGAAAGAAGACACCCCCAGGTATTCCGTGAGGGGCATATTGAGTCCATGAAAGATTGAAATTTTTGTCCCAAGTTAGCGGAACGGGAGACTTTGTGAGAAAAAAATTAAAAATATCAATTTCCGCTAACTTGTGCCAAAAAAAAAAAATTTCTATGAACTCGCCATGCCCCTCATTGAATACCTTGGGGTGTCTTCTTTCCAAAATGGGGTCACATGTGGGGTATTTATACTGCTCTGGCATTCTAGGGGCCCCAAAGCGTGAGAAGAAGTCTGGTATCCAAATGTCTAAAAATGCCCTCCTAAAAGGAATTTGGGCACCTTTGCGCATCTAGGCTGCAAAAAAGTGTCACACATCTGGTATCGCCGTACTCAGGAGAAGTTGGGGAATGTGTTTTGGGGTGTCATTTTACATATACCCATGCTGGGTGAGAGAAATATCTTGGTCAAATGCCAACTTTGTATAAAAAAATGGGAAAAGTTGTCTTTTGCCAAGATATTTCTCTCACCCAGCATGGGTATATGTAAAATGACACCCCAAAACACATTCCCCAACTTCTCCTGAATACGGCGATACCACATGTGTGACACTTTTTTGCAGCCTAGGTGGGCAAAGGGGCCCATATTCCAAAGAGCACCTTTAGGATTTCACAGGTCATTTACCTACTTACCACACATTAGGGCCCCTGGAAAATGCCAGGGCAGTATAACTACCCCACAAGTGACCCCATTTTGGAAAGAAGACACCCCAAGGTATTCCGTGAGGGGCATGGCGAGTTCCTAGAATTTTTTATTTTTTGTCACAAGTTAGTGGAAAATGATGATTTTTTTTTTTTTTTTTTTTCATACAAAGTCTCATATTCCACTAACTTGTGACAAAAAATAAAAAGTTCCATGAACTCACTATGCCCATCAGCGAATACCTTGGGGTCTCTTCTTTCCAAAATGGGGTCACTTGTGGGGTAGTTATACTGCCCTGGCATTCTAGGGGCCCAAATGTGTGGTAAGGAGTTTGAAATCAAATTCTGTAAAAAATGACCTGTGAAATCCGAAAGGTGCTCTTTTGAATATGGGCCCCTTTGCCCACCTAGGCTGCAAAAAAGTGTCACACATCTGGTATCTCCGTAATCGGGAGAAGTTGGGGAATGTGTTTTGGGGTGTCATTTTACATATACCCATGCTGGGTGAGAGAAATATCTTGGCAAAAGACAACTTTTCCCATTTTTTTATACAAAGTTGGCATTTGACCAAGATATTTATCTCACCCAGCATGGGTATATGTAAAAAGACACCCCAAAACACATTCCTCAACTTCTCCTGAATACAGAGATACCAGATGTGTGACACTTTTTTGCAGCCTAGGTGGGCAAAGGGGCCCACATTCCAAAGAGCACCTTTCGGATTTCACAGGTCATTTACCTACTTACCACACATTTGGGCCCCTAGAATGCCAGGGCAGTATAACTACCCCACAAGTGACCCCATTTTGGAAAGAAGAGACCCCAAGGTATTCGCTGATGGGCATAGTGAGTTCATGGAAGTTTTTATTTTTTGTCACAAGTTTGTGGAATATGAGACTTTGTATGAAAAAAAAAAATAAAAAAAAAAATCATCATTTTCCACTAACTTGTGACAAAAAATAAAAAATTCTAGGAACTCGCCATGCCCCTCACGGAATACCTTGGGGTGTCTTCTTTCCAAAATGGGGTCACTTGTGGGGTAGTTATACTGCCCTGGTATTCTAGGGGCCCAAATGTGTGGTAAGGAGTTTGAAATCAAATTCAGGAAAAAATGAGGAGTGAAATCCGAAAGGTGCTCTTTGGAATATGGGCCCCTTTGCCCACCTAGGCTGCAAAAAAGTGTCACACATCTGGTATCCCCGTACTCAGGAGAAGTTGAGGAATGTGTTTTGGGGTGTCTTTTTACATATACCCATGCTGGGTGAGATAAATATCTTGGTCAAATGACAACTTTGTATAAAAAAATGGGAAAAGTTGTCTTTTGCCAAGATATTTCTCTCACCCAGCATGGGTATATATAAAATGACACCCCAAAACACATTCCCCACCTTCTCCTGAGTACGGAGATACCAGATGTGTGACACTTTTTTGCAGCCTAGGTGGGCAAAGGGGCCCATATTCCAAAGAGCACCTTTCGGATTTCACTGGTCATTTTTTACAGAATTTGATTTCAAACTCCTTACCACACATTTGGGCCCCTAGAATGCCAGGGCAGTATAACTTCCCCACAAGTGACCCCATTTTGGAAAGAAGAGACCCCAAGGTATTCGCTGATGGGCATAGTGAGTTCATAGAACTTTTTATTTTTTGTCACAAGTTAGTGGAATATGAGACTTTGTAAGAAAAAAAAAAAAAAAAAAAAAAATCATAATTTTCCGCTAACTTGTGACAAAAAATAAAAAGTTCTATGAACTCACTATGCCCATCAGTGAATACCTTAGTGTGTGTACTTTCAGAAATGGGGTCATTTGTGGGGTGTTTGTACTGTCTGGGCATTATAGAACCTCAGGAAACATGACAGGTGCTCAGAAAATCAGAGCTGCTTCAAAAAGCGGAAATTCACATTTTTGTACCATAGTTTGTAAACGCTATAACTTTTACCCAAACCATTTTTTTTTTACCCAAACATTTTTTTTTTATCAAAGACATGTAGAACTATAAATTTAGAGCAAAATTTCTATATGGATGTCGTTTTTTTTGCAAAATTTTACAACTGAAAGTGAAAAATGTCATTTTTTTGCAAAAAAATCGTTAAATTTCGATTAATAACAAAAAAAGTAAAAATGTCAGCAGCAATGAAATACCACCAAATGAAAGCTCTATTAGTGAGAAGAAAAGGAGGTAAAATTCATTTGGGTGGTAAGTTGCATGACCGAGCAATAAATGGTGAAAGTAGTGTAGGTCAGAAGTGTAAAAAGTGGCCTGGTCTTTCAGGGTGTTTAAGCACTGGGGGCTGAGGTGGTTAAATGATGGCAGGTGTATGCTAACTCCTATTTAACATGATTTTGAATGTGATTGCTTACTTCTGAACACAGCTACATCCCCAGTTATAAGCAGCCCTTATATGCAGTATTTTGCAGATCTTAGAGAGACAGCAGTGTTATTGCTGTGCTCTCTGCTTTACTATGCCATTACATTAGATAGTTAGTTAGTTAGCTTATGTATATAATATGTAATAGAATAAGAGGGGCATATACTTATGTATATAATACAGATACTTAGTGGGAGATAGTCCGTGTAGGTTAGATAGTGATAAAGTGTAGCTGATAGGTTCTGCTGTCCATACATGCATGCTACATACATAATGCTACATACATACACACATAGTGCTGGGATGTCAGAAGTTCACAACAATACTTTTTTTTTAATGTAAATTATTTCTTTTTATTTTTGTTATATAAAAAGCATATACAAAAAAAATTGAAATCCATATTCCATAAATCAATAATGCAATAATATTTTTACCCCAAATACCCACCCCCCACCCTTTGGAGAGAGAGAGAGAGAGAGAGAAAAATAAAAAAACACAACATCCGACCCTAGTTCAACCATTTTTTCCATATTTTATCAATTTTTTCTGCTCTCTCACTATATCTCTCAGACACCCCTTCTAATTTAATCAAATTATCAACTGCTTTTTGCCACTGTACCACTGTAGGGGGATCTGCATTTACCCATTTCCGAAGTATAAGAAGTCTAGCTTGGAATAGTGCTTTACCTAAAACCAGTCCTATCTCTTTATTTAGATTAAGGTGTTCTGTAGCCCCTAATATACAAACTACTGGATCTTTAAAAACTTGAACACCCAGAAATACTTATACAATTTCTGCAATTTCTTTACAATACCTAAAAAGTTTAGGGCATCTCAAAAAACAATGTATAAGACCCGCCTTCTCTCCTTTACATTTGGGGCACTTATCAGAAATTCTCACCCCCATTCTCTTTAACGCCCAAGGAGATCGATGTAACCTATGGACTAGCAATCTTTTATGTTTGTCGTTAGTATGTAGTATTTGATTGTAGGTAGCGGGGCTAGCGGCCCACTCAGGAGAGGACGTCAAGGTGCTGGTAAGCAGCCGGACCTCGACATCCCGTCCCAGGTAAACGTTTTTGGGTGTTTGTTATGAATCTTCGTTCTCGTTCCAAGAGGATCTCTTTATCATAGCCCTTGTTACAGAGTTTCACCAGTTGTTTGTGGAATGTTTCTGTCGGGTCTTGTTTCAGAAGTCTGTATGTTTGAGTGTCTGATAGTTGTCTGTTGCATTCTTGGTCATATCAATCAGTATTTAAGATGACAATAGCGCCGCCTTTGTCTGCTGGCCTAATTACAATTTTATTCTCATGAGGGAAATAAATTTAAATGATGGGAACCTTCAGTTCGACAGAACCATTAGCAAAACACACGTAGAATTTTTAGACATATCCATCAATATAATCAATCAAAAAATAATATGTAAAACATGTCACAAGCCAGTTATGAAAAACAGCTTCATTCCATATACCAGTTTCCACCTTCCTAGATGGCTTCTCAATATACCCACAAGCCAATTCAGACGAATCAAACGCAACTGTACTAATAACGACCAATTCGAATTAGAAGCATACAAGCTCAAACAAGAATGCCTAACCAAGGCATACCCAACGGACTCAATAAAGAACTTACTCGACAAAGTTTGGGCCATGAATAGAACAGATTTTTTCACACCAACAGACAAAACACCAAAACAGGAAGATAATTTCTGTATACCGTAATCCTACCCTTTAATGCCCAATATAAGAAAGTGGAACAAATAATAAACAAACACTGGCCACACCTCTTGAAAGATAAGATTATAGGACCCGTCCTCACTGAGAAACCGCAAATTACATACACCAAAGCCGTGAACTTAGGCCTTAAAATAGCACCAACTATTAAGACCAAAACCACTCCACCCACATCCAATTGGCTGTCATTTAAAGGTTTCCACAGGTGTGGCAAGTGCAATAACTGCAAGAGAACCTCTTTCCCCAAAAAAACAACATCAAATCTTCACAAAACTCATACACATTCCAAATTAAAGATGGTCTAACCTGTGACTCAACGGATGTCATTTACATCCTGGAATGCCCATGTAACAAACAGTATGTTGGACGCACCAAACGTACCCTTAAGAAAAGAGTCTTGGAGCACATGACGAACATAACAAAGGGTTTCGAACTACATTCAGTCTCCAAGCATTACAAGGATCACCATAATAGTGACCCCTCCACTCTTAGATTTACAGCAATAGAGAAGGTTAGGAGACACTGGAGAGGAGGCGACCATATTAGTAATATGTCTAGAATGGAATCAAGAAGAATCTTTGAATTCAACATCCTCATCCCAGCAGGACTAAATGCAGACATTGAACTATTCGGTTTTCTATAACTTTACTGATTCCCAGGGCGGCTGCCCGCCTGGGACGGGATGTCGATGTCTGGCTGCTTACCAGCACCTCAACGTCCTCTCCTGAGTGGGCCGCTAGCCCCGCTACCTACAATCAAATACTACATACTAACGACAAACATAAAAGATTGCTCAACAAAAAAACTTTACAAAAAAAAACATTTTTTTACAATAAACATTTTTTTTACAACAGAATTTTATTTTTTTCTACAATAAAAATTCTCTTACAATTAATAATTCTCTATGACAACATTTTACCACAGGAATTGACCATAAGAACCTACAATAACCCTTACCTACACATCCATCCGGGTCATCCCTCTGGGAAGACAAACTTGAATCAAATACGATACCTAAAATCCGAAAAAACAGATATACCGGTAAAGATTCTAAAATTGTTCACAGGCACACACAATATATAGAATAAGTAGAACATCCAAAGAAATACCCCATACTCTCCATCATGCATCCCCATTCAGGGGCTTCTACATTATGACGAACATCCTGTATGTCCTCACACTTGTCTATATACATAAAATTCTCCATAAATCCCTTTCTATATTTTGCATACCAAAATCTCTCTCACCCTCACCATCAAGATCCCTCATGCACACATACATGTGCACAATAAATACACACATATAAAAATCACAACAAAAATCCCCAATATTTGGGAAACATTCCCAAATAAAACGCAACAAAACCGCACCCTAACCCTAGCCCCCACACGATGTGGATAGGTGTGTGTATAGTCGTGGCCAAAAGTTTTGAGAATGACACAAATATTAGTTTTCACAAAGTTTGCTGCTAAACTGCTTTTAGATCTTTGTTTCAGTTGTTTCTGTGATGTAGTGAAATATAATTACACGCACTTCATACGTTTCAAAGGCTTTTATCGACAATTACATGACATTTATGCAAAAAGTCAGTATTTGCAGTGTTGGCCCTTCTTTTTCAGGACCTCTGCAATTCGACTGGGCATGCTCTCAATCAACTTCTGGGCCAATTCCTGACTGATAGCAACCCATTCATTCATAATCACTTCTTGGAGTTTGTCATAATTAGTGGGTTTTTGTTTGTCCACCCGCCTCTTGAGGATTGACCACAAGTTCTCAATGGGATTAAGATCTGGGGAGTTTCCAGGCCATGGACCCAAAATGTCAACGTTTTGGTCCCCGAGCCACTCAGTTATCACTTTTGCCTTATGGCATGGTGCTCCATCGTGCTGGAAAATGCATTGGAAGAAGTTGCTGTTGAAGGGTGTTTTGGTACCATTCTTTTTTCATGGCTGTGTTTTTGGGTAAAATTGTGAGTGAGCCCACTCCCTTGGATGAGAAGCAAACCCACACATGAATGGTCTCAGGATGCTTTACTGTTGGCATGACACAGGACTGATGGTAGCGCTCACCTTTTCTTCTCCGGACAAGCCTTTTTCCAGATGTCCCAAACAATCGGAAAGAGGCTTTATCGGAGAATATGACTTTGCCCCAGTCCTCAGCAGTCCATTCACCATACTTTCTGCAGAAGATCAATCGGTCCCTGATGTTTTTTTTGGAGAGAAGTGGCTTCTTTGCTGCCCTTCTTGACACCAGGCCATCTTCCAAAAGTCTTCGCCTTTACTGTGCGTGCAGATGCGCTCACACCTGCCTGCTGCCATTCCTGAGCAAGCTCTGCACTGGTGGCACTATGATCCCGCAGCTGAATCCTCTTTAGGAGACGATCCTGGCGCTCGCTGGACTTTCTTGGACGCCCTGAAGCCTTCTTAACAAGAATTGAACCTCGTTCCTTGAAGTTTTTGATGATCCTATAAATTGTTGATTGAGGTGCAATCTTAGTAGCCACAATATCCTAGCCTGTGAAGCCATTTTTATGCAACGCAATGATGGCTGCACGCGTTTCTTTGCAGGTCACCATGGTTAACAATGGAAGAACAATGATTTCAAGCATCACCCTCCTTTTAACATGTCAAGTCTGCCATTTTAACCCAATCAGCCTCACATAATGATCTCCAGCCTTGTGCTCTTCAACATTCTCACTTGAGTTAACAAGACGATTACTGAAATGATCTCAGCAGGTCCTTTAATGACAGCAATGAAATGCAGTGGAAAGTTTTTTTTGGGATTAAGTTAATTTTCATGGCAAAGAAGGACTATGCAATTCATCTGATCACTCTTCATAACATTCTGGAGTATATGCAAATTGCTATTATAAAAACTTAAGCAGCAACTTTTCCAATTTCCAATATTTATGAAATTCTCAAAACTTTTGGCCACGACTGTACACACACGAATATGTGAAGATTATCCAAACCACCGGTAATTCCCTCACATATTAAAAAGAACGCATTAAAACCGCACTCTGAACCAACTCCTTATCCCAGCGCACGATCACAAGTCTAATCACATCCAAAAATCACATGACCGCACCTTAAACACACCCCCTTCTGATGAACATGATCCAATCACCTGACCAGAACACTAAACAGACATCATAATGACAATTCAAGAAAAACACCTATCTTTCCACAACATAGGTTTCCTCAAGGGACTATGTCCCCATGCCGCACTATGTAGCATTGCCGCAACACCATTATGGAATATTGCTTAAACATTAATTAAATCCAACACCTGGCATAGCATAACCTTTCCCCCTTCCTTCCGTCATCAGGAACGCCCCCACTCTCCCCTTATAAGCCGAGAAAATTCATTATGCTGCAGGCCACTGAAGAAGAAACATCCTGTTTCGAAACGCTTCTGGTTCCCCTGCAGCAGCACAAGGATTATTGCCCTCTCAAAGAAGAGCGAAAATCTATCCCTGGATTGGTTCCCCTACAGCAGTACAAGGATTATTGCCCTCTCAAAGAAAAGCGGGCATCTATCCCTGGATCCAAAGAACCATACGGGCTGGAATAGCGCTACTCCCGCCCGCACTCCTCAAACAAGTCTATCGCCTGCCGTCGTGGGACGCCACGATTGGACCTGGTGAGTATAAAGGGCGTCTCTATTTACCTGCACTACGGAATACCGCGATTGCGGCAGCATTACAACAATACGGGTAAGGCTTTAACTATAAAAGAAGGAGGACTCACATGGTGAAACAGCCAGATTGCACAATAATCACGGTCCCGGCAAATACATTGCAATAGAGGCAGCACATACCCTGTTGCAGCATTTAACTACAAGCAGGAGGATCCCTTGGTATACACCAAGAACGCTGCCACCCAACAGGAAAATAAGAAGAAATAATAACATCATTACAGGCAGCACTACAAGTGCCAGTAATCACAATAACTTTCGATCCCGTACTGGATCTTATATAGACATTTGGAATAACTTTCTCTGAAGCCAATACCGGATCCTACCCCGGACATTGAACTTACTATTATTTATTGGAATACACATCTTTAATATTTTTCATCTTTTTATTTTTAATTTACTTTTTTTTTTCTATGTTTTTTCTACATTTATTTTTATATACACCAAATATTTTTATATACATCCTTTGATACCATCCACTCATTTTTATATTCATTTTTATACTAATAAACTACCCTTTTTAAATATACAACTGTATCTATTTGATTCATTCACACCTGCACTAATCCACCTTATTGTGTACATACGAACATCCCAGATAGTTGAGTGCCCTCCACCCTGATTTAGCTTTGCCATACCAATTATATTCTGCGACATCGGGGCGAGTCGCAAGGAGTGAGCACCACACCATTGTTCTCCTAGCAGGTGCAGCCACTTTTCCCTACACATATTCCCTTATGTGTTTTCTACATACACCTCTCACCATAATAATAAAGAAAAACTAATGGGAGAATTTTCATACCTGCCTGAAGTTGCCCTTTTAAAGTCTAATTCTTTATTGTTTATTCCCATTATTTGGAGAGAAAAAATGACATTACTTACTTTTTTTCGTCTCCCATAGAGCACAGGTTTTGGATAACCATAAAATGTATTAGAAGAAACTCTTTGCTTTTAAAGTTCAGTAAAGAAATTACAAAGCATTTATATTGGCCAAATGTCAAATTCATTTGCAATTCAAAACTTTAAAAAGTCATTTTAAAAGAAGAAAAATGCTTTGAACTTCAGTTAATAGTTTCAGCAAATGCACAGTACAAATGACATTACAAATGAGAGCTGGATGTCATTGTCAGAGGCATGCCTGACTGCTAGTTATATGAGCTACAAAACTCTGGGAATAGTGAGAACATGCTCCTGGATGAATCACTTGTGAAAACTTTTTGTAACTTGTTTAATTTCTAAATAATCAGTCTGTGTGTGCATATATATATATATATATATATATATATATATATTATATTATATACCTTTCAGTTCTGAATCAGTTGAATTGGCCATTAGATTTGATTCAGTATGAATAAATTTGGTCTGCACCGAAAGTGCCCCGTTTGTCCTGAAAAGTCATGTGTAACACTCTGAAGTCTCTTAGGACTGTAACCAAACCCTTACAAGCTCTTTAACGCCAAGGCAACATTAGTAATTTCACAAACTTACCTATCTGGGCTCCAGCTCTGCAGTCTCTGGCGCCGGGTGAGACGCACTGCCAGGCCATGCCTTGGTAGCAGAGCAATGCTCAGTCGCTCCCTGCAGCGTACTTACACTCAGAGAGATCAGCTGTGGGCTGAATGACAGCCCAGGTCACCAGTCAGGTTTATACTGTAGCTTAATCAGTGCTGAGCTAATGGACCTATCATGTCCCTGGGTCCAGGAATCATTGCCAGTCGCTTTGCCAGTGATAGTCTCTGACTCCCTAGCTGTGCTCCGGGTTCCGGTTAGGTGTGATTTTGGATTGTTTGTGTTACTGACCTCGGCTTGCCTTTGACCACTCTCTGTCTTGTGTACTGGTACTGTTTCCCGCCTGGTTCTGATATCGGTTTAGCTTTTGGATTTCCCTCTGTCACTTGATTTGGTACGTTCCGACCCATTTATGTACGACATTTCTGTCTGTGTATTAGTATTGTTTGTTTCGTACCTTAGCAGAATAGGGAACATCGCCCAGTTGCGGACTCGCTATTTAAGGCTTGCTCTGCAAGTAGGCAAGAAAACTGGGCGAGAACCTAGCTAGGGCTCACTGTACGTTTTCCTCCTACCTACTGACATCACAAGTAATGTCCAAAGGATAGCAACATATATGGCTATAGGTAAACAGATGGCAGCCAGTGATAACAAACAAGTAAATGAATGGTAATGGGACGGCTCACTTACTATATACACGGATAGGTGCCAATGTCCAAAAATGAATCACCCCTTTCAATGTTACTTGGCCATGCTTAAAATTTCAGACTCTTTATGAATATCCCATCGATCCCAGACGCGTTTCGAAATAGATCCCACTGAGGAAGAAATAGGGATCTATTTCGAAACGCGTCTGGGATCGATGAGATATTCATAAAGAGTCCGAAATTTTAAGCATGGCCATGCAACATTGAAAGATACCAAGGAAATTATTTTCTGAAATGAACGAAAGCAAACCGACTGGTGGTCGACTTTATTAACGGCTGGCTACTGATAGCAATCCATGATCACAAGATCGAAGCTTCACTGCGATTTCTAGTCACGATTGAAGAGTCTGTATTATACGAAAGAGAAAGAAAAAGCAACAGCTCATCTCGCGATAATTGAAGCGATCTTACGGAGATCCGATTTTTAAGACGTCAGTAAGCAACTACACTCTGCTGTTTGCATTGGACTAAATCGACACCGAGGTAAGCGCTCTTACATGTGGGATGCCACAGAGTTGCACAATAGTGAATATCTTACTCATTACACTATGAGACTGTTTGCTATCGATTTTGCCCAATAGATATTATTTGCTTTAGTACGGGACATTATTCATTCCCTCCAATTACCTGCATTGTATGGACTTTATACATGAGATAATCCACCCATTATCTCATCCATCCCACTATTACGTGTATGTATGCTTTTATGTATTTTATGTTTTAATAAATTGCACTACTTTACTCTATTGGTTCTTTGCGAGAACCCATATGTTTGAGTGCCGGTCCAATACTATTTAAATTTAGTGGTAACAAACAGTCTGTTTAATAATAGTGCTGCACTGTCAGATTTTTTTAAAACCAAAAACAGGTCCTAAAATAATCTATTTGGTGGCAAATGCCTTCTTCTCTGTTTTCTGACCTGTAGAATAGTGACTATCATTTTGAAGGATTCATGCTGGACGAATCACAAAAGATTTGGATTTACAGAAATTTTTGGGGAAATTTCTAACAAATTTGTGTAGAATCAATTCACCCATCTCTAAAATAAAGAAAAGCCCATCAAGTTCACCCTTACTCAGATCAATTATGCATCATTCATTGGTGAATTATTTAAAACCCTCAATGACATTAGCCAATAGATAAATGACATACCCTTTTTTTTAAATTGTTCTCCGTTTTAGTATAGGGCTGTTTGACAGGTCTAACTGTAAAAAATCCTTTTACATATTAATACATTGGTACATTTAATCACCCTTCCTTCACATTTTTTAAATGAATAATTCATGTGGCAATTCTTTGCATTGGGAACCGATATAAATATCAATAAATCAATATGTGTGTCACAAAACAAATCACCAAAAGTAATAAAAACATATAATGTAAATTCAATCTTTATTGTTTAAAAAGCAAAAATAAATACATATTCAAGCAAAAATCCATATAATGGTAGCAGTACAGGACAATACTTTGACAAGTATACGTCCACCATCCCTCCAATAACAGTAACTCCTATGGTATGCTATGCACAGTCAGGTAACACATTATAAGCTGCAATTGTAATGTAAATATTGTGTAACAGACACATATGCAAGTATTAGTGGCACAAATGTCTCGTAACTCGACCTCATGTCCCAACCTATCACCATGCTCATTCATACTCATGATTATCACCTCTACTCCGAGTTAGTAGTTGCTTGTCCCATGTTTATTACTTTTTTGATGCTATATTGTATGCAGGACTTTGTACGCATGGTCCAAACCAGGTACTGGCTACATGCACTTTGAGTATACCTTGTGGAGACTCTGTGCTGAGGTGATAATCATGAGTATGAAATGAGCATGGTGATAGGTTGGGAAATGAAGTCAAGTTATGAGACATTTGATCCACTAATACTTGCATATGTGTCTGTTACACAATATTTGTATTACAATTGCGGCATTTAATGTCTTACCTGACTGTGCATAACATACCATAGGAGTTACTGTCATTGGAGGGATGGTGGTCGTATACTTGTCACAGTCTTGTCCTGTACTGCTACAGTTATATGGATTTTTGCTTGAATATGTATTTATTTTTGCTTTTTAAACAATAAAGATTGAATTTACATTATATGTGTGTATTATTTTGGTATTTTTTTTATTTTCTATTCTTTGTATTGGCCACACACACATGTTTTATACATGTTATCCCCTTAAGGACTGGGCTCATTTTCACCTTAAGGACCAGGCCATTTTTTGCAGATCTGACCAGTGTCACTTATGTGTGAATAACTTTAAAATGCTTTTACTTATCCAGGCCAATTTAAGAATGTTTTTTCGTCACATATTGTACTTCATGACACTGGTAAAAAGGAGTAAAAAAAAATAAAATAAATTATTTATAAAAAAAATACCAAATTTACAAAGAATTTTGAAAAATTAGCAAATTTTCAAGTTTCAATTTCTCTACTTCTATAATACATAGTAATACCTCCAAAAATAGTTTATTAATTTACATTCCCCATATGTCTACTTTATGTTTGGATCATTTTGGGAATGCCATTTTATTTTTTGGGGACGTTATAAGGCTTAGAAGTTTAGAAGCAAATCTTGAAATTTTTCTGAAAATCTCTAAAACCCACTTTTTCAGGACCAGTTCAGGTCTGAAGTCACTTTGTGAGGCCTACATAATAGAAACCACCCAAAAATGACCCCATTTTACAAACTAAACCCTTTCAAGGTATTCAAAACTGATTTTACAAACTTTATTAACCCTTTAGGTGTTTCACAAGAATTCATGGAAAATAGAGATAACATTTCAAATTTTTTGGCAGAATTTCCATTTGAATGAATTTTTTCCAGTTACAAAGCAAGGGTTAACAGCCAAACAAAACTCAATATTTATGGCCCTGATTCTGGAGTTTACAGAAACACCCCATATGTGGTCGTAAACTGCTGTACGGGCACACGGCAGGGCGCAGAAGGAAAGTAATGCCATACGGTTTTTGGAAGGCAGATTTTGCTGGACTGTTTTTTGACACCATGTCCCATTTGAAGCCCCCCTGTTGCACCCCTAGAGTAGAAACTCCAAAATAGTTACCACATTTTGGAAACTACGGGATAGGGTGGCAGTTTTGTTGGTACTATTTTAGGGTACATATGATTTTTGGTTGCTCTATATTATACTTTTTGTGAGGCAAGGTAACAAGAAATAGCTGTTTTGGCACCGTTTTTGTTTTTTGTTATTTACAACATTCATCTGACAGGCTAGATCATGTAGTATTTTTATAGAGCAGGTTATTATGGATGCGGCGATACCTAATATGTCTACTTTTTTTATTTACGTAAGTTTTACACAATTATTTCATTTTTTAAACAAAAAAAAAATCATGTTTTAGTGTCTCCATAGTCCGAGAGCCATTTTTTCAGTTTTTAGGCGATTGGCTTAGGTAGGGTATCATTTTTGTGAGATGAGATGACGGTTAAATTGGCTATTGGCTATTGACTATTTTAGGGGGCATACAACTTTTTGATCGCTTGCTATTACACTTGATGTAAGGTGACAAAAAATGGCTTTTTTGACACCGTTTTTATTTTGAATTTTTTTACGGTGTTCACTTCAGGGTTTAGGTCATATAATATTTTTATAGAGCAGGTTCTTACAAACACGGCGATACCTAATATGTCTACTTTTAATTTTTTTATACGTTTAACATAAAAAAGCTTTTTTGAAACAAAAAATCATGTTTTAGTCTTAGAGCCATAGTTGTTTTATTTTTTGGGCCATTGTCTCATGTAGGGGCTCATTTTTTGCGGGATGATGTGATGTTTGATTGGTACTATTTTGGCATACATACGACTTTTTTGATCACTTTTATTACCTTTTTTGGGAAGTAAGGTGGGCAAAATTTCAGTTTCATCATAGTTTTTATTTTTATTTTTTATGGCGTTCACCGTGCGGGGAAAGTGATATGACCGTTTTATAGATCAGGTTGTTATGGACGCGTTGATATCAAACATGTGTAGGGAATTTAATTATTTACATTTTTAATCAGTGATAAATGTGTTTTTTTATTTATGAGCTGTGCGCTGCGATTGGCCAGCGCTGCAGCAAGACACGCCTCATACAAGAAATCAGTCAGAGGGAGCGCAGACACCAGAGCCTATACCGGGCGAACGGAGCGGCGCCCAGAGATACTAGTAAGTGCAGGGGGACCCCTGGGCGCCGCTCTGCCCACTGATCTAGTTAGTTTTTATTTTGTACAGTTGTGAAAGGTCCTCTTTAAAATCATTGTATACAATAAATCAGGGCCATGTGAACCAAACATGTACACATGCCACCCTGGCTCACCACAAAGCCATAAACATGCCCCCACATGAATGAATGTATTACAATTTAAAGTGCATGAAATCCATCAACAACAAAGGAGAACTAGAATACTTATCATTAAGGTAGCATAGTGGGGGTATGCGTGGTGGTCAGGAAAAAAGCCCAACGCGTATCGCCAGGCTCTGCTGGCTTCCTCAGGGGTGCCTGTTCCTAAGTGACACATAGACTAATATATATATGCATAGTAATCAATAGTAATGATTTTCACCTGTGTCATGGGCGTTCATGTGGAGCATTAAGATGGTAACCCCCCACTCTCATGGGGGAGGAGGGAGGAGGAGGAGAGGAGGCTTGATACCTTTTGTGAAAGATCGGCATGGCAGCTGATAGACGCCGAGGCAGACGGCGACCGGAAGTGCCGTCAGCTCATGCTTGCATCCGAGCCAGCGCGTACTGCGTTCCAAATAGCGGAAACAGCAGATCGCGCAGGCTCAGGAGGCAACTGCTGCGTGTCATGTGCCGGAAACCACATGGCAAGGTTGGGGCGCAGTGTGCGCATATAAAGAATGGAGTGTATACACCTTAATCACTATGTCAATTGCCGCACCAGGAACATCTTATATGGAATAGTTTGTCCATGTAAGAAATTGTATGTGGGGCAAACTTCACAGGAATTGCGGAAACGGATCCAACATCATATGTCGAACATTGCTTTGGCTGCCCGGGACAGGGCTGAAAAGGAGAAACCTCTCACTTCTGTGGCCACACATTTTCTGGATCACCATGGTGGTAAGTATAATGGTCTGCAGGTGGTGGGTTTAGAAAAAATCCATTACAATATTAGGGGTACACATATGACACAATGTTTGCTTAAAGCTGAATCCCGATGGATTTACAATTTAGATTGTTTGTCCCCGCAGGGTCTTAATGAGGAACTTTTATTCACAGGCTTCTATGCTAGATAATTTATTGCATGTTTTATTCATACAAATTTTTTTGTTCTTTATCTTTCTCTTTTTTAGATATATTTTTTGCTTTTTGCACGCGAGAATTTGGTTCATCACTTTGGGTGTTGTCAGAACATCTTTTCTCCTTTCTTCACCTGGAACAGCTCAGCATTGATTATAAGGAATCCTTTGGATTGTCGTTTGGGATTCTTCTGTCCGGATATACAGCAAAGGATATACTACGTTTGCCACATGTAGATTTCTTGGACTGTATTGATTCAATGTAACCTTTATTTTCTGTGCACTTCATTACGTGCAGTATCTTTTTCCCTTTTTGGCCTCTGATTGAGTGCTTTGTGGGCGATGGGACAAAGCGATTTCTTCTTTTTTTTCTCCCCTTTCCCTGTCTTTTCCCTCTTTTTTTTTTCTCTTCCTTTTTTGAAAAACATGTAAAAACATAAATTTAATATAAAAAATAAAAAATAAATAAAAAACACAAATAAATATATATAAAAAACTATATAAAAAACATTAATATAAATAAAAAATTATAATAATAAATAAAAAATATATACTTAAAAAAAAACACACAAAAACATTAATATAAATAACTAAATTAGGGACACTTATTAAATCACAAAATAAGAGGTATAAATCATGCAGTTTAATAAATGTACATAGGTTAAATAATTTGAATAACAACAAATTTTGTACATAAATTGACAGTGTGATTAAAGTGTAGGGTTAATTTAAGATATTTTAATAATTAATAATTTGTAATTCACTATAATATATTACTTATTAGTTGGAATAAATGGATTTTAATTTTCCTTCATTCTTTATATATTTTTTCATTTTGATTTCCTGTTTTATGTTTTATGCTTTTTGTGATTTCTGAGCACAATCGATTATGTATTCATATAGGGTTTTAAGTTTTTATTGGGATTTAAGTATTGTCCACATATGTTAATAATTCCTATTTGTTTGTCCCCTTCTCTTTTCTCTTTTCCGCTTTGTCCCCTCGCCCACAGGGCTTTCTTTATATGTGCACACTGCGCCCCAACCTTGCCATGTGGTTTCCGGCACATGACACGCAGCAGTTGCCTCCTGAGCCTGCGCGATCTGCTGTTTCCGCTATTTGGAACGCAGTACGCGCTGGCTCGGATGCACGCATAAGCGGACGGCACTTCCCGTCGCCGTCTGCCTCGGCGTCTATCAGCTGCCATGCCGATCTTTCACAAAAGGTATCAAGCCTCCTCTCCTCCCTCCTACCCCACAAGAGTGAGGGGTTACCATCTTAATGCTCCACATGAACGCCCATGACACAGATGAAAATCATTACTATTGATTACTATGCATATATATATATTAGTCTATGTGTCACTTAGGAACAGGCACCCCTGAGGAAGCCAGCAGAGCCTGGAAATACGCGTAGGGATTTTTTCCTGACCACCACGCATACCCCCACTATGCTACCTTAATGATAAGTATTCTAGTTCTCCATTTGTTGTTGATGGATTTCATGCACTTTAAATTGTAATACATTCATTCATGTGGGGGCATGTTTATGGCTTTGTGGTGAGCCAGGGTGGCATGTGTACATGTTTGGTTCACATGGCCCTGATTTATTATATACAATGATTTTAAGCCATTTTTTGTCTGTTGCTTTAAATAAATTTGATATATTTTTAGATGTGCGGCTCCTATCTCGGTATTCTTTTTCTCATTCTTTAAACCATATTGTGCATTATATATCGTGTGCTGGCACTCTTACTTCAATTCTGATGTGCCCCTGTTTTTTGAATTACATGTATAATACAATACAGTACACTTTATAGGGTACTGCACTGTATTTTCACTTTACTTAGTCTAACCAGACTTCTGCCTTTAGCAGAAGTCTGATCAGCGCCATGGACAGCCGGAAGCCTGTGAAGGCGTCCGGTTGTCGTGGTAACCATCACTCGCTGCCACAACAGAACAGCGGGTGATGGGGAGGGAGGGGGGCCCTCTCCCTCTGTGAATCCGTCAAGAATCGGGGGCTGAAAAGGCAAAGCAGCCCGTCGATGTGAGAGGGAGGGAGCTCCCTCCCTGTTAACCTCCGCCATACAGCGGTCCCAGCACTGCCCGCACCTCCCCCGCTGCACGGACCACGGGGATCAGAAACTTCTGACAGCGCCGATACGGGGGGGGGGGGGTCACAGGACCCTCTCGGCATTGCCCAGGGTGCCTGATGATTGATTTCAGCAGGCACCCAGTTCCGATCACCGCCTGCCTCACGGCGGTGATCGGAAATACACATGCCGTACCGGTACGTCATGTGTCCCCAAGAGGTTAAAGAGATTGTGCGGTCCCAAAATCAAAATTCTTTTTATGTGCTCCTAATGTCCCTCGCCATGCATAAATAAATATGACCAGAAGTTTATTTTTGGGGAGGGGGGGTGGAGGGGGCCAATCGCTTCGGGCCTAGTGATGAGGAGGGGCGCAGAAAGCATACAGACAGTGCTGGATTAAGAAAGGTGCACGTGAAGCAACTGCTCCAGGCCCCACAGTGCACCATTGGCAGGGGAATGGGGGGCGCAATTCGCAGGCCAATTCAACTGGTTTCTGGGAACCCCTGAACTCAATTGTGTCTGCATCCACAGGACGCAAATACAATTGAGGAACTATCATCGCTGGCTGAACAACAAGGGAACACTTACCCCGCAATTCTGACACTTTCCTGTGATGTCATCGCACTGCCTGCGACGTTCCACAGGACAAGACCTGTCTGAAGAGGCCCGTCGCGTTGCTGTGTCATGGAATAGGGGAAGAGATGAGTATATAGGACATGTTGACTAATCTCTCAATTTTAAAATCAGTTTGAGGGTCTAGTGAGACTGCAGAGTGCACCTGTCCTTGTTATTGTTTTGTTATATTGTTATATTAATTATGACATCCGCACTTGTTATCTTGTGTAGGATGTCTATTGTGGTACTTGTGGTTCGCCGCGGGCATCCTCCATTGTATGCATTTTGCTGGGGATTGCCATTAGCAACGGGCCACAAGTGCAGGATTTGCTCCCCTATATATATGCACAACTGCATGTGGGTTTGAGCACCTCCTGCTAATGCCAACCTGTCTTCTTAGTTTGTATATATAGATTTCTGGAGGTGTATAAACTCCAATTTAAATGTGCCTGTTTTCCATCTACAGGCCACATTTAGGTGCACCTGTGAGGCCTGGGACATATCAGCCAGTCTTGAGTGGGACTCGCAGACTCCTCCCTCCTCCCATTGGAAGCATGGCTACATGCTGGAGGTAACTGGTGAGCTGTTTGTGAGTCGGCCTTATGCTCCTGTAATTTGCCCACTGGCTCCTGGTATCGCCCATACGGCTCAGGTAGGAGAGTGTTAGGTCCCGGGCTACTTGAGAAACCTTGGCGTGGTGTCCGGGCTTAGACATGTTCTACACCGTAGGACATGTTGACTAATCTCTCAATTTTAAAATCAGTTTGAGGGTCTAGTGAGACTGCAGAGTGCACCCGTCCTTGTTATTGTTTTGTTATATTGTTATATTAATTATGACATCCGCACTTGTTATCTTGTGTAGGATGTCTATTGTGGTACTTGTGGTTCGCCGCGGGCATCCTCCATTGTATGCATTTTGCTGGGGATTGCCATTAGCAACGGGCCACAAGTGCAGGATTTGCTCCCCTATATATATGCACAACTGCATGTGGGTTTGAGCACCTCCTGCTAATGCCAACCTGTCTTCTTAGTGAGTATATAGTGGCACCTACCTGGGCACAGTAGAGGAGATATATATATATATATATATATATATATATACACTCACCTAAAGAATTATTAGGAACACCTCTTCTATTTCTCATTAATGCAATTATCTAGTCAACCAATCACATGGCAGTTGCTTCAATGCATTTAGGGGGGTGGTCCTGGTCAAGACAATCTCCTGAACTCCAAACTGAATGTCAGAATGGGAAAGAAAGGTGATTTAAGCAATTTTGAGCGTGGCATGGTTGTTTGTGCCAGACGGGCCGGTCTGACTATTTCACAATCTGCTCAGTTACTGGGATTTTCACGCACAACCATTTCTAGGGTTTACAAAGAATGGTATGAAAAGGGAAAAACATCCAGTATGCGGCAGTCCTGTGGGCAAAAATGCCTTGTGGATGCTAGAGGTCAGAGGAGAATGGGCCGACTGATTCAAGCTGATAGAAGAGCAACGCTGACTGAAATAACCACTCGTTACAACCGAGGTATGCAGCAAAGCATTTGTGAAGCCACAACACGCACAACCTTGAGGCGGATGGGCTACAACAGCAGAAGACCCCACCGGGTACCACTCATCTCCACTACAAATAGGAAAAAGAGGCTACAATTTGCACGAGCTCACCAAAATTGGACTGTTGAAGACTGGAAAAATGTTGCCTGGTCTGATGAGTCTCGATTTCTGTTGAGACATTCAAATGGTAGAGTCCGAATTTGGCGTAAACAGAATGAGAACATGTATCCATCCTCTGATGGCCACTTACAGCAGGATAATGCACCATGTCACAAAGCTTGAATCATTTCAAATTGGTTTCTTGAACATGACAATGAGTTCACTGTACTAAAATGGCCCCCACAGTCGCCAGATCTCAACCCAATAGAGCATCTTTGGGATGTGATGGAACGGGAGCTTCGTGCCCTGGATGTGCATCCCTCAAATCTCCATCAACTGCAAGATGCTATCCTATCAATATGGGCCAACATTTCTAAAGAATGCTATCAGCACCTTGTTGAATCAATGCCACGTAGAATTAAGGCAGTTCTGAAGGCAAAAGGGGGTCCAACACCGTATTAGTATGGTGTTCCTAATAATTCTTTAGGCGAGTGTATATATTGTAGGAAGGAGCAAGGATCGGTCATTGAAGGAAGGTACGTGTCACCGAGGTTCCTGACCTCGGTGAGATAAGAACCGTTAATTTTGTGTGTCAGCGGCAGCTAGTGCTCACTGACACTGTTTTACTTAGTGTGGCTGTAAAGCCAATCCGGGCCGGTTATTATTGGGAGCAGCCAAAGAGCAGGGTGGGTGGCTGTTCCCCACGTCCAGGCCAGGTTTTGGGCTGGGGTTTAAAAACCCAGCCAGTAGATCAGCTGGGTGTGGAATAAACCTCCAGGTGATAGTGGAGCTCTGTGTTTTGGGAGCTGAGGAGTTCTGCCATACTACAAGGCTGAGAGCTGCCAGCTGGAAGCCAGGCGCTCTAAAGCTTGCTGTGGACTACCAGGTCACTTGTGTTTGAGTTCTATGGACTTTTTGCTGTGGGAATTAACACGAGGATTCATGCGGTGTGAATTAACACCAAGGCCCTGCCTAGTATTGTGTTTCTTTTCTGCCTTTTTGTGTGAATAAACACTGACTTTTGCTTTTCAACCGTGGTTTTGCCTCTGTATTGCGTTCTCTTACCCTGCCTACCAGATCAAATCCCTACAATTGGTGGCTTGGAGCGGGCAAGCGCAGTGACTCTGGCGTGAACGCCAAAATATTTTTGGTGTGCACACGGTTGTATGTCATTTATCAAACAGGCTAGATTCAAACCGGTGTCACGTGCGAAATGGAGGCTGTTATGAAGGCCCTCGTGGAGGCTAACCTGCAGCAACGCGAGGCTAATAAGCAGCATCAGGAGACCAACCAGTTGCTGCTACAACACGTAATGGCTTTGCAGACAGCAGAAGCAACCCCAAGTGTACACGATGCCCGGAAAGCAGTCCGTGCAGCGATCCCTAAAATGACCCCCGCAGACTACGTCGAGACCTACTTGGCGATATATGAGAAAGTGGCCACCAGGGAAAAGCTGCCCCAATACCAGTGGGCTAAAAGGTCGTCGCTCCATTTCTGACATCAGAGTCCCAGCGGGTGTTTTTCAACTTGCCGGACGATCAAGCGGCCAACCACCCAAAGGTAAAGGGGGAGATTTTGGCAAGACTGGGAGTGAATGTGCTGGTCGGGGCCCAGCGGGTGCATCAGTGGGGGTTTAATCCGGCGGAGCCCGTGAGACCCCAGTATTATGACCTGCTTAACCTGTTGCAAAAGTGGCTACAACCTGACGTGCTGAGCCCCACTGCTATGTTGGACCGGTTGTTAGCAGACAGGTTCTGGAGGGCTCTGCCACCCCCTCTCCAGAAATGGATTGGCCAGGTCTCTCCAGGGAATGCGCTCGAGATGGTCGACCTGGTGGAGCGCTATGAGGCTACCCAGAACTTACAGGTGGGTTCTGTTGGGAGGGGGGCAGTCAAATCCCATAACTCTCCACCCCTGACCCAGCAACTGGTGCCCACCAAACCAGCCCGGGATGTAACCCCTGTGGACCCCGCTCCAATAATCTGCTGGCGGTTTCGGGAGCCTGGCCATGTTCGAGTAGACTGTCCACGTCAGGGGGAACCCATGGACACGAACTGTGGCTTCCGTCAATCATTATATGCCAGGAAACTGTGTGCACTGGGTGCTCCGGAGTATCTGAACCACCTGTGCCAGGTTGAGGTGGGAGACACTCCAGCGGAGGCTCTGTTCGACTCAGGAAGTCTGCTGACCCTGGTAAGGGCTTCCCTGGTACGATCCGCTGAGCAGGGCCGGATTAAGAGCATCATGGGCCTGGTGCAGAAGATTTTAATGGGCCTTTTTATAGAAAATGAAAACGCAACGCAGAGCAACTTTTTATAGCACAAATAAAGTGTGAATTTACGCAAAATTACACATGTGAAAATACGCATGCATAAAGTTTGAAGTGTGAACGGGTCTGCGTAATCCCATTCAAGTCTATTGGACTAAAGTTCATGCGTAATTTTGAAGCAGATTTACGCACGGGTTTGCGTGTGAAAAATCTGCTGTGTGAACTTAGCCTAAGTGTACATCTCTGGCCACAGTTTAAATATACAGCCATCTATATAGATGGCTGTATTATGTATAGCCACCCCCCAGGAGTTAACTAGTGCTGCTGGATATGTCATTCAGGAGCATGAAAAGCTATTCACGTCTAGCTTTTCCATGCTCCTGAATGGCATATGTGTTTATAAAAGCTAATCTATTATAAGCAGATATGCCATTGAGGAGCTTGGAAAAGATAGGTAGGCAAGAAATAGTCACCTAGCTTTTCCATACTCCTGAATGGCATATCTGCTTATATGCATACATGTTTATAATAGCCAAGCTATTATATGCAGATCTGCCATTCAGGAGCATGGAAAAGCTAGGTGACAATTTCTCACCTTACCTTTCCATGCTATGCTCCTGAATGGCAAATCTGCCTATAGGCATATCTGTTTATAATAGCTGATCTATTATAAGCAGATATACCACCCAGGAGCATTGAAGAGCTAGGTGACTATTTCTCACTTAGCTTTTCCATGCTCCTGAATGGCATATCTGTTTATAATAGATCAGGCTCAGCTATTATAAAGATATATATGCCTATAAGCAGATATGCAATTCAGGAGCATGGAAAAGCTAGGTGAAAAAAATCATCACCCAGCTTTTCCATGCTCCTGAATGACATGTATAAATTATACCGTATACAGTATAATAGGTGAGGTGAGCCAATGCTGATTTACTTGCCGCCTATGAGTTGTTTTCTGGGCAGTACACTGAAGGCTGCTGAACGCGACTCACCGCCGGCAGCGCCCCTGACTCCACGCAGGAAGAATTTTGAACTTCCAGCGCGCAGCCGTCACGGTCTTTCACTTTACGGCATGGCCTAGGCCCCAGGGGAGGAGTCTGACGTGACGACGCAGCGCGGCGTGCACAGCTGACCTGTCACCTGAGCTGATCTGTCAGCTGTCACTGTCCTGGTGAGTTCTGTAAAGGGCCGGCCTGGGAGATTTCTCCTTGCGCGCCGGCCCTGTCATCATCTGACAGTCAGCACGGTTCGGTCCTACTATAGGGTTGCGGGGCGGCCGCCAGGCAACCTCAGCGAGGCGGCCTATGCGGACAGGGCCGGACTGGGGATAAAAACCAGCCCTGGAAAAAGTTGCACACCAGCCCCACAGCATTGTGTCCTTATTTACTTGTTTATAAAAGGCGAAAGCATTCATTTTAAAACACGAATATGAATTTTGCCCCACAATAGCTCTTTTGTAGAACCCCCATGGGGGGGGGGGGGGGGGAGCATGTAGCAGAGCTAGTATAGCATGTAGCAGAGCTGTGTGTAGCATGTAGCAGAGCTAGTATAGCATGTAGCAGAGCTGTGTGTGTACAGGGTGCATGCAGCAGTGTAGCAGAGCAGGAAGCCTGGTAGGGACTCAGTGACACCATTCTTTTAACTAATAAACTCTCAGACAATTATCTGAGTCCCTGCAATAACTATAGCCACTACATCACAGTCTGCTCCACGGCATTCACTGCAGCAGAGCTGTGTTTGCCAGGAGCCAGTCCCTCCTGACCTTCGGTTCACTTGAGAGCCGACTTAGGCTACTTTCCCACCTGCGTTCGGAGCTCCGCTCGTGAGCTCCGTTTGAAGGGGCTCACAAGCGGTCCTGAACGCAGCTGTCCAGCCCTAATGCATTCTCAGTGGAGGCGGATCCGCTGAGAATGCATCAGTCTGCCAGCGTTCAGCCTCCGCTCCGCTCAGCGAGCGGACACCTGAACGCTGCTTGCAGCGTTCAGGTGTCCGCTGCTTGCAGTGTTCGGGTGTCCGCCTGGCCGTGCGGAGGCGAGCGGATCCGTCCAGACTTACAATCTAAGTCAATGGGGACGGATCCGCTTGAAGATGACACTAAATGGCTCAATCTTCAAGCGGATCCGTCCCCCATTGACTTTCAATGTAAAGTCTGAACGGATCCGCTCAGGCTACTTTCACACTTAGAAAAATTTCTAAGTTATAATGCAGACGGATCTGTTCTGAACGGATGCAAACGTCTGCATTATAGGAGCGGATCCGTCTGATGAAACATCAGACGGATCCGCTCCGAACGCTAGTGTGAAAGTAGCCTCAGCAAGTGAACCGAAGATCCGAATTATGAAAAAGATCCGAACTTCCCATCTCTAAGAGCAGTGACGCAGCCGCGGTGACAGAGTGGGAAGGGGGGGGCGTGGTGTAGTGACAGCGTGGGGAAGAAGAAATTACAGAGCTGGAGGGGTGGAGCAATGAAAGGTTCTGGGGGAGGAGCAGTGACAGAGCCGTTACAGAGCCAGGGGCATTGATAGAACTTTCACCTCTGCCAGCACCCCTCAGAGGACCCCCTTTCTGCATGTGTTGTCAAACTGGGAAGGTGAGGGGGGTCCTTTCCATGCCACATCAGCAGCTAGTTTGCCTAAACCACCTAGAGGTACGGGTAGTAATGTGCTAAGATTGTGTGCACTAAACTAATTGCTGTGATCACATTAAGGCCTCGTTCACACCAGGCAGTGCGTTCCGGCCTGATTCTGTCCAGAATGCCCTGCACCGCATTGCGGCCGGCTAACTATATTGTGAGGCAGGAGGGGTCTGTTGAAGTGATTGGCACCATAACCATGCCCAACGGCTGCAATGCGATTGGCTGCACAGGATCGCAAGGCACATTATGTCTGCGGTCCAGTCAAAACAAAATGCTGCAAGCCTCAGGCATAATTGTGCCTTGCGATCCCGTGCATCCGATCGCCTGCGCCTGTGGCTACGGTGCCATTCACTTCAATGGATTGTCACGCCCCCTCCTGCCCCACAACATAGTGAGCCGGCCGCGATGTAGGCATTCTGGACAGAATCATCTGGTGTGAACGAGGCCTAAACTTAGTCATTTCACACCACAAAGGCTGGAACGCAAGCCAGCCACCCATCCCTGCATAAGAAAGCGTGGCGGTGCATTGAAATAAGGTTTTGATTTAAAATTATTTTTTGTATCAGGACAAGTAGGTTGTCATGAGGAACAAGTAGATCGAGCCCCCGCTTTAGTCCTTCGACAAGTAGTTTTTTTTAAAATTTCCACACCCCTGCACTGTTATGGGGGATCTGCGGATGGCACTGTTATGAAGGATCTGCGGATGGCACTGTTATACAGGATCTGTGGATGGCACTGTTATGGAGGATCTGTGGATGGCACTGTTATGGGGATCTGTGGATGGCATTGTTATGGGGATCTGTGGATGGCACTGTTATGGAGGATCTGTGGTTGGCACTGTTATGGGGGATCTGTGGATGGCATTGTTATGGGGATCTGTGGATGGCACTGTTATGGAGGATCTGTGGTTGGCACTGTTATGGGGAACTGTGGATGGCATTGTTATGGGGATCTGTGGTTGGCACTGTTATGGGGGACCTATGGATGATGCACTGTTATAGGGGATGTGTGCTATGACTGTACTCTGTACTCAGCCTCCGAGTCCTACCTGATACACAGCCCTGAACAGCCAGATGACAGCTCTGCACAAGCAGCAGCTAGCAGGCTGAAGGACCTTCCGTGATGTCATGATCATGTGATCAGTCACATGTGTGGGAGGAGTCAGGCTCCGGGCAATGTCCGTGCTGGAGCCTGCTGTTGGGGGCGGGGCCGGGGATGGGCTCCTCTCTCTGTCAGTCCCTCTGTGTAATACTGCACCAGTCAAGGAGCCTCCTCGCTGTCGGCACGGCCGGCCGTGCAGCAGTCAAGGCTACCGGCCTAACGGCCGTGCCAGTCCGGCCCTGTATGCGGGCTGCTGGGCCTATTTTCATGCAGGGGCCTGGAGCTGCAGCTCCATCCGCCCCTACGTTAATCCGGCCCTGCCGCTGAGTACACCCGCCGTAAGGTCAGAGTCATGTGTATACATGGGGACTTAAAAGACTATCCTACTGCTATGGTGTCTACGGTTTCCGGCAGGTGGACCCACGAGGTGGCTGTCGCAACCAACCTACATTATGAACTTATAGTAGGGAGAGACTTTCTGGGTTTCACGGCACTGTGGCCTGTTCCGAGAGTGACTGATACGCATGAGATAGATGTAACCCTAGCAGAGTGGCCCGGCTCAGGGGGAACCTGAGTCCGAAGACCAGCGGTAGGGGTGACTGCCACTTCGGTGGAAGAGGAGGAGACAACCCCGCTGAGTGTAATGGTGGGAGACATGGAGGACTTGCCGCCGGGACCTGAGCATGTCAGGGGGAACCCATGGGCCCCTGAGCTGGCAGACCTCAATGTCTCCGGGGATAATTTTAGTACCGCGTAACACCGGGATCCAACCTTATCTCGAGCCTGGGAAAATGTACTAATAATAGATGGTTAACCACAACAACCAAGGGCAGAGTAGGTGTTCCCCCATTTTGTGGTTCATCAGGATATGTTGTATCGGGTAAATCAGCTGCGACGTGAATCCGTTGAACAGTTGGTGGTGCCCCAGGCTTATCGCAAACTCGATAGCCCACCAGAGGTAGCCCACCAGCATGTTCTCGGGTGTCATCTGGGAATGCAGAAAACACAGGACCGGATACTACAACGGTTTTACTGGCCCAGTGTGTTTAAAGAGGTGGACGAGTTCTGTAAGTCTTGCCCGACCTGCCAGGCAACTAGCCCCCAGCACCTTTTTCGCAGTCCCTTGGTACCCCTGCCGATAATCGAGGTACCGTTTGAGCGAATCACTATGGACCTGGTAGGTCCTGTACTGAAGTCTGCTAGGGGACACCAACATATTTTGGTTGTCCTTGATTATGCTACTCGTTAACCGGAGACAGTGCCACTGCGACATACATCGGCAAAACTTATAGCTAAAGAGCTAATGGAGCTGTTCTCCCAAGTGGAGCTACCTAAAGAGGTCCTGACTGACCAGGGAACCCCTTTTATGTCCAAGGTCATGAGGGAACTCTGCAAGTTGCTGCGTATTAAACAATTACGGACGTCCGTGTACCATCCACAAACGGATGGGCTGGTTGAAAGGTTTAACAAAACTCTAAAAACTATGTTAAAAAGGGTGGTGACCAAAAAGGGAAAGGATTGGGACCCTATTCTGCCCTATCTCATGTTCGCAGTGCAAGAGGTGCCCCAGGCCTCTACTTGGTTTTCGCCCTTCGAATTGCTATATGGCAGACATCCTCGTGGCTTGTTGGACGTAGCCAAAGAGGCGTGGGAACAACAACCCACTCCGCATAAAAGCGTCCTTGAATATGTTACCAAGATGCAACATGAGATAGAAACCGTTTTGCCTCTTGTCAGGGAACATATGGAGGCCGCTCAGCGGGCCCAGAGTCGGATCTATAATCGGCAGGCTCGGGTCCAGAACTTTAACCCGGGTGATCAGATTTTGGTTCTGGTGCCGACCGTGGACAGTAAGTTCCTAGCCAGGTGGCAGGGGCCCTACGAGGTACGTGAAAAAATTAGAGAGGTAAAATACAAGGTACACCAGCTGGGGAGGCGAAAGCCAGAGCAGTATTACCATGTTCATTTACTAAAACCTTGGAAGGATAGGGAAACCTGTACGGAAGACAGCCTGCGGCTGGGTTTTCTTGGACAAGAGATTCCGGCTCCTATGTCTGATTCAAGTGAAGCGGTTGCCACAATAAAAATTGCTGACAGCCTCTCCTCTAAACAGGCGTAGGAAATCAGGGACTTCGTTAGTCGGAACACGGATGTGTTCTCAGACCTCCCTGGACGCACTTCCGTAATCCAACATGACATTGTCACTGAGCCTCAGGCAAAAATCCGGTTAAAGCCATACAGAGTACCCGAGGCACGGCGAAAAGCCATGTCGGAGGAAGTGGAGCTCATGTTGCGGCTGGACGTCATTGAGGAGTCTAAAAGTGAGTGGGCCAGTCCTATAGTCTTAATTCCCAAACCAGACGGGTCGTAACGATTTTCGGAAATCAAACGAAATATCAAAGTTCAATGCATATCCAATGCCTCGGGTAGATGAACTAATTGAGAAATTAGGCCAGGCCAGGCATATTTTTGTTTTGGACCTCACCAAAGGGTATTGGCAGGTACCCTTGATGGAGGCTGCCAAAGAGAAAACTGCCTTCGTTACACCAGAGGGGCTGTACCAGTATAAGGTGTTACCCTTTGGCCTGCATGGCGCCTCCGCCACTTTCCAACATCTAATGGATATCGTACTTCGTCCACATCGACGGTATGCCTCGGCTTACCTGGACGATATTATCATTCACAGTACCGACTGGGAAAGTCACCTGCCCAAAGTACAGACCATAGTGGACTCTCTTCGAAAGGCCGGGCTAACATCTAACCCAAAGAAATGTGCGATAGGGTTGGAGGAGACTAAATACGTTGGGTATGTCATTGGGCGCGGAGTCATTAAACCCCAAGTAAGCAAAATGGAGGCGATACGGAATTGGCCCCGACCTGCCACCTCTAGACAAGTAAAGTCATTCCTGGGAATGGTGGGCTATTACATGAGGTTTGTCCCCCATTTTGCCACTTTCGCAGCTCCGTTGACAGGGCTTTTAAAGGGACGGAAGTCTGTGATAGTCCGCTGGAATGACCAGGTAGAAGAGGCTTTCTCCGCTTTGAAGTCGGCCCTGTGTGGGTCCCCGGTTTTGGTGACGCCTGACTTTAAGAGGGAATTTATGGTACAGACTGATGCCTCCGAAGTAGGCCTCGGTGTGGTACTGTCCCGTTGTCTTCCTTAGCCGTAAGCTCACTCCAGCGGAGACCAAGTACAGTATAGTGGAGAGAGAGTGCCTGGCCATCAAGTGGGCACTAGAGTCTCTCCGATATTATCTGTTGGGGAGGAAGTTCTGTCTGGTGACCGATCACTCCCCTCTCAAGTGGATGAGCCAGGCCAAAGAGAGGAATGCTCGGGTCACCAGATGGTTCTTGTCTCTGCAAAACTTTAAATTCACAGTATAACACAGGGCAGGCCGGTTACAGGAAACGCGGATGGCCTGTCCCCGGTACACTGTCAAGGCGTGTGTTCACCCCCTCAGGGTTGAACAAAGGGGGGAGGTATGTAGGAAGGCGCAAGGGTCTGTCATTGACGGAAGGTACGTGTCACCGAGGTTCCTGGCCTCGGTGAGATAAGAACAGGTAATTTTGTGTGTCAGCGGCAGCTAGTGCTCACTGACACTGTTTTACTTAGTGTTGATGTAAAGCCAATCCGGGCCGGTTTTTATTGGGAGCAGCCAAAGAGCAGGGTGGGTGGCTGTTCCCCACGTCCAGGCCAGGTTTTGGGCTGGGGTTTAAAAACCCAGCCAGCAGATCAGTTGGGTGTGGAATGAACCACCAGGTGATAGTGGAGCTCTGTGTTTTGGGAGCTGAGGAGGTCTGCCATACTACAAGGCTGAGAGCTGCCAGCTGGAAGCAAGGCGCCCTAAAGCCTGCTGTGGACTGCCAGATGATGTGTTTTTGAGTTCTGTGGACTTTTTGCTGTGTGAATTAACACGAGGATTCCTGCGGTGTGAATTAACACCAGGGCCCTGCCAAGAATTGTGTCTCTTTTCTGCCTTTTTGTGTGAATAAACACTGACTTTTGCTTCTCAACCGTGGTTTTGCCTCTGTATTGCGTCCGCTTACCCTGCCTACCAGAAAAAATCCCTACAATATATATATACAGTACAGACCAAAAGTTTGGACACACCTTCTCATTCAAAGAGTTTTCGTTATTTTCAGGACTATGAAAATTGTAGATTCACACTGAAGGCATCAAAACTATGAATTAACACATGTGGAATTATATACATAACAAACAAGTGTGAAACAACTGAAAATATGTCATATTCTAGGTTCTTCAAAGTAGCCACCTTTTGCTTTGATTACTGCTTTGCACACTCTTGGCATTCTCTTGATAATTCCACATGTGTTAATTCATAGTTTTGATGCCTTCATAGTCATGAAAATAAAGAAAACTCTTTGAATGAGAAGGTGTGTCCAAACTTTTGGTCTGTACTGTATATATATATATATACATATATATATATACAGTCAGGTCCATAAATATTGGGACATCGACACAATTCTAAGATTTTTGGCTCTATACACCACCACAATGGATTTGAAATCAAACGAACAAGATGTGCTTTAACTGCAGACTGTCAATTTAATTTGAGGGTATTTACATCCAAATCAGGTGAACGGTGTAGGAATTACAACAGTTTGCATATGTGCCTCCCACTTGTTAAGGGGCCAAAAGTAATGGGACAGAATAATAATCATAAATCAAACTTTCACTTTTTAATACTTGGTTGAAAATCCTTTGCAGTCAATTACAGCCTGAAGTCAGGAACGCATAGACATCACCAGACGCCAGAGGGTTTCATCCCTGGTGATGCTCTGCCAGGCCTCTACTGCAACTGTCTTCAGTTCCTGCTTGTTCTTGGGGCAGTTTTGTCTTCAGCAAGTGAAATGCATGCTTAATCGGATTCAGGTCAGGTGATTGACTTGGCCATTGCATAACATTCCACTTCTTTCCCTTAAAAAACTAGTTGGTTGCTTTTGCAGTATGCTTTGGGTCATTGCCCATCTGCACTGTGAAGCGCCGTCCAATGAGTTCTGAAGCATTTGGCTGAATATGAGCAGATAATATTTCCCGAAACACTTCAGAATTCATCCTGCTGCTTTTGTCAGCAGTCACATCATCAATAAATACAAGAGAACCAGTTCCATTGGCAGCCATACATCCCCACGCCATGACACTACCACCACCATGCTTCACTGATGAAGTGGTATGCTTAGGATCATGAGCAGTTCCTTTCCTTCTCCATACTCTTCTCTTCCCATCACTCTGGTACAAGTTGATCTTGGTCTCATTTGTCCTTAGCATGTTGTTCCAGAACTGTGAAGGCTTTTTTAGATGTCGTTTTGCAAACTCTAATCTGGCCTTCCTGTTTTTGAGGCTCACCAATGGTTTACATCTTGTGGTGAACCCTCTGTATTCACTCTGGTGAAGTCTTCTCTTGATTGTTGACTTTGACACACATACACCTACCTCCTGGAGAGTGTTCTTGATCTGGCCAACTGTTGTGAAGGGTGTTTTCTTCACCAGGGAAAGAATTCTTCGGTCATCCACCACAGTTGTTTTCCATGGTCTTCCGGGTCGTTTGGTGTTGCTGAGCTCACCGGTGCATTCCTTCTTTTTAAGAATGTTCCAAACAGTTGTTTTGGCGACGCCTAATGTTTTTGCTATATCTCTGATGGGTTTGTTTTGTTTTTTTCAGCCTAATGATGGCTTGCTTCACTGATAGTGACAGCTCTTTGGATCTCATCTTGAGAGTTGACAGCAACAGATTCCAAATGCAAATTGCACACTTGAAATTAACTCTGGACCTTTTATCTACTCATTGTAATTGAGATAATGAAGGAATAACATAAACCTGGCCATGGAACAGCTGAGAAGCCAATTGTCCCATTACTTTCGGCCCCTTAACAAGTGGGAGGCACATATGCAAACTGTTGTAATTCCTACACCGTTCACCTGATTTGGGTGTATATACCCTCAAATTAAAGCTGACAATCTGCAGTTAAAGCACATCTTGTTCATTTCATTTCAAATCCATTGTGGTGGTGTATAGAGCCAAAAACCTTAGAATTGTGTTGATGTCCCAATATTTATGGACCTGACTGTATATTACACACAAAGGGGGCACAGTAGAGGCAGTACATATAAAGAGGGGCACAGCAGAGGCAATGCATATAAAGAGGTGCACAGTAGAGGCACTATATATAAAAGAGGCATGGCAGAGGCACTATATATACAAAAGGAAGCCACAGAGGAGGCACTTTAGATAAAAGTGTCTATCCTTGTCATTTTCAAAAGTTGAGAGGTATGTAGATATATATATATATATATACACACAGTATATATATATATATATATATATATATATATATATATATATAAAGACGAAAAGCGGACAGCACTCCAAGTAAAAAAGCAATTGGTGTTTATTCACCCATGTGGAAGGCAACGTTTCAGCTCATACAAGAGCCTTTCTTTTGAGAAAGGCTCTTGTATGAGCTGAAACGTTGCCTTCCACATGGGTGAATAAACACCAATTGCTTTTTTACTTGGAGTGTTGTTCGCTTTTCGTCTTTATCTACACGGGGTAAGCAGCTATATCCCTGGACTTGGCACCCGCCAGCATTTGTTTTTCTAGTGCCGCCATCATTTTCTTTTTTATATATATATATATATATGTATTAGCATTGGTCTATTTCATTTGTTGTATGTGTGTAGTTAAAAGACATCTATAGTGCCCCATAACAGTGACATAAACACCAGGGTTGGACTGGCTCACCAGACCACCAGAGGAATCTCCGGTGGACCCAAGCTCTGACAATAATGGACCCTTAATAAAACAAGGCCTTTAAGGTCCCATATACACAGAGTATGGGCCCTCAGAATAATTTCCTCTGGTGGGCCCAAGGAAGTTTAGTCCAACCCTGATCCACACCCATAACAGTCACAGCCACAGCGTCCCCATAAATAGTGACATCCACAGTGTGCCCCAAGACAGTCACATCACCCCCATAACAGTAACATCAACAGTGTGCCCCATAACAGTGACATCCACAGTGCCCATAACAGTGACATTCACAGCACCCCCATAGCAGTGACATCCATGGTGTCTTCATAACAGCGACATGAAATGTGCCCTATAACAGTGACAGCCACAGCTACCCTATAACAATGACAGCCACAGTAACCCCATATAACAGTGATAGCCACTGAGTCCTCCACAACAATTACAGCCACGATGTCCCTCCATAACAGTGACATTCACAATGCCCTAAAGTGCCATGCAGAGGGACCCCCAAGTACCATCCACAGTGCCCCCAAATACCATCCAAAGTGCCCCAAGTATCATCCAAAGTGCCCCAAGTGCCATTCACAGTGTCCCCAAGGTGCCTTCTAGAGTGCACCCCAAGCAACATCCACAGTGCCCCCAAGTGTCATCCACAGTGCCCCCAAGTACCATCCAAAGTATCCTCAAGTGCCATCCACAGTGTCTCCAGTGCCATTCACAGGGTCCCCAAGGTGCCTTCTGAAGTGCACCCCAAGCAACATCCACAGTGCCCCCCAAGTGTCATCCACAGTGCCCCCAAGTACCATCCAAAGTATCCCCAAGTGTCATCCACAGTGCTCCCCTAGTGCCATATAAAGTGCCTAAAGTACCATCCAAAGTACCCCCAGTTGCATGCACTGTGCCCCCCAAGTACCATCCAAAGTGCCCCCAAGTGCCATCCACAGTGTCCCCTTCTTGTGGGGTGCATTTTTTCCTAAGAAAAGGCAATAAAACCCCATGTGCTACAGTAGAAGTGGCACTTTTAGCTATGGTGGTGTTAGTAGGGGCAGTGGTAGTGACAGTGGTAATCAGGGAAAATATTGGGAGGGGGGTCAAGGAGCTCATAATATAAATCCAATTGACAGCTCACGATACCTGAATGTGTTGCGCGGGAAGGGGCAATCCCCAAACACCTGGTAGTAAGATAATCCCAGCAACGTTTTCTTCTGAATTAATATGCTTTTATTTCATCCACATATAATATGATACAGGACGTGTCCAGCTTTTCTCAACCGCATAATGTCAGGATAACCAGAAGCAACATATATAGGTGCTCAATATGACCCCAGCAAGAAAACGTTGCTGGGATTATCTTACTACAAGGAGCCCATAATGACATATCACAGTCTGATAAAAGTGGTGTGGATGATGAGGACAATGATGATGATTGAATACCGGACAGAACCTGGGAGCCAGATTGGGGTGCTGCAGGGGAGTAGGATGGTGGTAGCGGCAGCAAAAAAGAGCAGAGGCAACCTATGCCAGAACCTTCCTGATGACTGCCAGGCCAGGCCTATTATGGTCACAGGTTCAAAATGTGCCAGACCTAAGCAAAGCTCAGCTGCTGCTAGCTCTGCACCCAAGGCTCTATTGAACCACAAAAAAGCGGAATCATCAGAGGGAAAATAGTAGTGACCACCAGCTAGAGCAACGGGAGTTTCCTCTTTCTCCCGGTCTACTTTGTGGCAGCCAGGCCACATCAATGTGCAGTACAGTGTCCTTGTCGTCATCATCATCATCATCATCATCAATTACTGCTTTCCCTGCTCAGACTACTCTTCCTCCTTTGCATTGTATTTGTTAGCCATCAATAATGGAATGTGTGGCCATGAAACAACGCTATGCATCCAGCAATGGTGCGCAAGCAAAACACGCATCTGGCCAAGTTGCTGGTTGCGCAGTTGCTGTTGCACCACTTAGTGGATTCTGCTGCCTTTAGAGAGCTACACTGCGTGCAGAATTATTAGGCAAATGAGTATTTTGACCACATCATCCTCTTTATGCATGTTGTCTTACTCCAAGCTGTATAGGCTCGAAAGCCTACTACCAATTAAGCATATTAGGTGATGTGCATCTCTGTAATGAGAAGGGGTGTGGTCTAATGACATCAACACCCTATATTAGGTGTGCATAATTATTAGGCAACTTCCTTTCCTTTGGCAAAATGGGTCAAAAGAAGGACTTGATAGGCTCAGAAAAGTCAAAAATAGTGAGATATCTTGCAGAGGGATGCAGCACTCTTAAAATTGCAAAGCTTCTGAAGCGTGATCATCGAACAATCAAGCGTTTCATTCAAAATAGTCAACAGGGTCGCAAGAAGCGTGTGGAAAAACCAAGGTGCAAAATAACTGCCCATGAACTGAGAAAAGTCAAGCGTGCAGCTGCCAAGATGCCACTTGCCACCAGTTTGGCCATATTTCAGAGCTGCAACATCACTGGAGTGCCCAAAAGCACAAGGTGTGCAATACTCAGAGACATGGCCAAGGTAAGAAAGGCTGAAAGACGACCACCACTGAACAAGACACACAAGCTGAAACGTCAAGACTGGGCCAAGAAATATCTCAAGACTGATTTTTCTAAGGTTTTATGGACTGATGAAATGAGAGTGAGTCTTGATGGGCCAGATGGATGGGCCCGTGGCTGGATTGGTAAAGGGCAGAGAGCTCCAGTCCGACTCAGACGCCAGCAAGGTGGAGGTGGAGTACTGGTTTGGGCTGGTATCATCAAAGATGAGCTTGTGGGGCCTTTTCGGGTTGAGGATGGAGTCAAGCTCAACTCCCAGTCCTACTGCCAGTTTCTGGAAGACACCTTCTTCAAGCAGTGGTACAGGAAGAAGTCTGCATCCTTCAAGAAAAACATGATTTTCATGCAGGACAATGCTCCATCACATGCGTCCAAGTACTCGACAGCGTGGCTGGCAAGAAAGGGTATAAAAGAAGAAAATCTAATGACATGGCCTCCTTGTTCACCTGATCTGAACCCCATTGAGAACCTGTGGTCCATCATCAAATGTGAGATTTACAAGGAGGGAAAACAGTACACCTCTCTGAACAGTGTCTGGGAGGCTGTGATTGCTGCTGCACGCAATGTTGATGGTGAACAGATCAAAACACTGACAGAATCCATGGATGGCAGGCTTTTGAGTGTCCTTGCAAAGAAAGGTGGCTATATTGGTCACTGATTTGTTTTTGTTTTGTTTTTGAATGTCAGAAATGTATATTTGTGAATGTTGAGATGTTATATTGGTTTCACTGGTAAAAATAAATAATTGAAATGGGTATATATTTGTTTTTTGTTAACTTGCCTAATAATTATGCACAGTAATAGTCACCTGCACACACAGATATCCCCCTAAAATAGCTAAAACTAAAAACAAACTAAAAACTACTTCCAAAAATATTCAGCTTTGATATTAATGAGTTTTTTGGGTTCATTGAGAACATGGTTGTTGTTCAATAATAAAATTAATCCTCAAAAATACAACTTGCCTAATAATTCTGCACTCCCTGTAGATAGCATTATTTATCCAACAAAGCCATCCCTGCCTTGTACTCTCACATGAAGGAGAACATGGGTCTTCCCTTGCAATTCTCACTGTGTGGCAAGGTACATCCCACAGTGTTATCATTGGTGTCTTTGTTGAATCTCTGATAAATGCCCTCTTGCCCGGTTTGTGAGTTTTGGTGAGCGTCCTTCCCTTGTCAGGTTTGTAGGTGTGCCGTATTCCTTCCATTTTGTTATAATGGATTTAATAGTACTCCGTGGGATGTTCAAAGTTTGGGATATTTTTTAAAACTAAATCCTGATCTATACTTCTTTAAAAATTTGGGGGACATTTACTAATGCAACTTGCAGGATAACAGGCTGAACTGGATGGACAGATGTTTTTATTCAGCCTTAAAAACTATGTTACTATGTTACGAAGACCGGCGATTTAGATGTCGGTCCTAGTCCATGTCCTCTGGCTTTTGATGCGCCTAAGTTATGTAGAGGCACTAACCTCTTCATAACTTAGGCGTTTTCTGTGTGACTTGCTTAAATCTATGCTAGCTCCCTTGCTGGCATTGATTTAAGTCAATTTATACACTAAAAACAGGTGTAGAAAATGATAAATGAGACAGGCCAGCTGGCCAGTCCTCTTCCCTAGAAAAGTGGCATGAGTGGGGAAAAGTCACAATCTGCGAGAAAAAGTACACCAAGAAGTCTCGTACTTCGAATCATAAATGACCCCCTTTGTCTTTGAACTGAAAAGATTTTTGACGTTATTTAGAGGTTTGATAGCAAAAGGGGGAATACTTTTGAGCTCATGTTTTATTTTAATTTTTTTTAACAAGGTATTTCTTTTCATTACATTGTAACAATTTGTAATATGTAAGTGTTCTGTTTACCTCCCACTTCCTATGAATTATTTTTCTTGAACAGGAAGATTACTTTAACACCTTAGGACCATTTGCATATTTAATGGTCAAAACTTAGAAATTCATCATTTCACCACTCCAAATTATTCAGTAATATTGTTAAAACTACAATATCTCTATCTTGTCTATATTGTCTTGTGTACTGTCTATAGTCAGGTCTATTGTCAGTCACGATCATCAGCGGCTTGGATATACAGGGTAGATACTTGAGGGGACTTAGAGGCTCCTAGAGGCTCCTCTGCAATATAGTATGCACCTGTTTTATAAATGGCCTCTTGTAGGTGGGTTTTTCTGCTAAAAAAATCTTGCAGTGGGGCCCACAAGCTTCAAGTTATGCTTCCTTTATCATGCTGATTAAATTTTTTGCTTTTTTTTTTACATAAGGAATCTGCTTTCACTGATGAAATTTATGTACTTTGGCCTAGTGAATGCGGTTGCCCCCTTAGGATTATATAAATAAGTCACGGCTGTATAACATAGGCAGAGCAAGTACTTGGCAAAATTGCAGCCTATGGTAATGACTCTCAGAGCTACATGACAAGTTGCATCGTTGATAGAGTCAAGGCAGACTTGGTTCTCAGCCAGATATCTAACATCAAAGACATTATCACTAAGAATGATGCCTCATTTTCTTTTGGGTGATTGCCAAAATGTACAATGAGTGCAGGCTTACCACATCGACAGAGATAACGAAAGCCGAGTGAGTAACGAGAGGTCACAGCAAAGTAATTGCTAGCATAATTTTGACATTGTGAAGCCTTCTGGCTGCTCTAGTAGGATACGAAAATGGATTCAATGTACTGTTTGATATATGCAATTATCCAAGCTCGGATTGGAGGAGCTATCGGTTATTTAGAATCAGATTGAATATTATAAGATATAGAAATGAAGGTTCAGCGATGATAACGTTTTCTTTTCTGTACGTCTCTGTTAAAGTGACAGTGCCTCCAAAAGAGTGTTAAATTGAAAGACTGTTAGTTAGTAGTGTCGCGCTCGAGCACACGCCGCAGCCAATAAAGGTGCGGGGAGGTACTGTCACTCATTGTAATGCCATGTTGGTTACTGGCATTACAGTGATTGGCAGGCCGGAACGCATTATCGGGTGCTATATAGCACCCGATGACACGTGGTTCGGCTCAGTCTTAGTCAGGGCGAGCTGCAGCAGAAGGGACAGATAGTGTAGGGACAGGAATAGTTTTTTTTTTTTTTAGGCAGGGTTTAGTGTTGAAAGGTGTTAGAGACCCAAAAGTCCTTTTAAGGACTATTGATTTATCTGGCTGCAATATGTATTATTAGCGCAATTGTTTGGCCGCTGCTGACAGTGACACAACCTCTGCTACATCTGTTGTGTTACATTTGCGCATCCTAATATCTGTGACAATCAGCGCAATTGTTTGGCCGCTGCTGACAGCGACATTACCTGCGCTACATCTCCTGTATAACGTTTGTGCATCCTAAATATCTGTGATATTCAGTGTAATTATTTTCTTAGCCGCTGGTGACAGCGACATTACCTGCGCTACATCTCCTGTATAACGTTTGCGCATCCTAAATATCTGTGACATTCAGGGTAATTTATTTGGGCATACACTTACAAAACCTGCACTACTGTACATATGACATACTTGCAAGCATATATACCATTTATTATGCTCAAGGCGAGCAGTAAGGGACGGGGAAGTGGCCGTGCTGCTAATGGTGCACGCAGAGGCTGTGGCCCTGGGCGCGGTGAAACTGTGCCTGCTACCAGAACACAAGAAACACACTCATCCACAATACCTAGCTTCATGTCCCAGTTTGCAGGGCGGCGCAGGACACCAGTCTCAAAGTCACACCAGTGCGACCAGGTGTACTGCAGGAGATAATGCTTCCAGTCGGTTAAGCACCACCCTGTCTTCCACAATGTCCAGTCTCAGTAGCCAAGAGTCTGGTCAACAGAATCCTCAACCTGATCCTCCTTCCTCCCACCATGGATAATCTTGGCAAACAAGTGATCCCACACTCGGATATTCCGAGAAGCTCTTTTCATCACCATTCCTTGATTTGGGCCTCTCGCCAAGCCCGCTTGAAGAGGGACATGAGGAGATCTTGTGAACTGATTGCCAAACTCTTGAGCATCCACAGTCAGAAGAAGATGACGGTGGGGAACGGCAATTAGTGTTTCACTAGGTGGATGATGATGATGAGACACAGTTGCCAATAAGTCAACGGCAATTAGTGTCTCAAGAGGTTGATGATGAGGATGAGGCACAGTTGTCAATAAGTGAGGTTCTTGTTAGGTCAACAAGTCAGGATGACCAGAGTGAAGAAGTGGAAGAGGAGGTGGTGGACGATAAAATCACTGACCCAACCTGGGAAGGTGGCAAGCCGGGCGAGGACAGCAGTACAGAGGGGGAGGGATCCGCAGCACCGAATCAGGCTGGAAGAGGCAGTGGGGTGGCAAAAGGGAGAAGGCGAGCCACACCAAACAGGCCCGCAACTGTTCCTCGAAGCAACCCCTTGCGGCAATCTCTCTTGCCAAGGGGTAGGTGTTCCGCAGTCTGGTAATTTTTTGAGGAAAGTGCAGACGATAAAATAATTTTCATTTGCAACCTGTTCCGTGCCAAAATGAGCAGGGGCGTGAACACCAGCAACTTCACCACCACCAGCATGATCTGCCACATGGCATCAAAGCACCCTAATAGGTTGGCCGAACGCCTGGGTCCTCAATCAGTGTCTGCGGGTCACACCACTGCCTCCTCTTCCCCTGTGTTACGTGCTGGCCAATCCCCTGTCCAAGACGCAGGCCCGAATGCCTCCCGCCCTGCACCTGGACCTTCGCCAGCACCATCAGCCTAGCACATCCACTTTTGTCTCCCAGCGCAGCATACAGATGTCCATACCCCAGGCCTTAGAACGCAAGTGCAAATACCCAGCCACCCACCCACAGGCCATAGCACTAATGCGCACCTTTCCAAATTGCTGGCCCTGAAAATGTTGCCATTTAGGCTTGTGGACACTGAAGCTTTCCGCAGCCTGATGGCGGTGTCCGTCCCTCGTTACTCAGTCCATCTATTTTTCCCGCTGTGCCGTTCCCGCCTTACACCAACATGTGTCCCGTAACATCCCCTGTGCCCTGACCAATGCAGCTATTGGGAAGGTCCACTTAATGACACATGGGCAAGTGCTTTTGGCCAGGGATGCTACATTTCCCTGATGGCACACTGGGTGCACGTTGTGGAGGCCAGGAGCAAGTCGTACCCTGGGATGGTACAGGTGCTACCGAGGCCAAGGATTGCAGGCCCTACTTCAGGATTTCCACCAACACCTACATTAGTGGCTGCAATGCCCCCTTCTCCTCCTCCACTTCCACCTCTGAATTCTCATCTTGCAGCACCAGTCAGCCATCAGTCAGTAGCTGGAAGCAGTGTAGCACTACAGTGGGGAAGCGGCAACAGGCCAGCTGAAACTAATTTGCTTAGGTGACAAATAGCACACCGCCGCAGAGCTGTGCCAGGGTATAAGGGACCAGACTGAGCTGTGGCTCTCGCCACTCAACCTACAACCAGGCATGGTTGTGTCTGATAATGGCCGTAACTTGGTTTCGGCTTTGGAACTTGGCAAGCTCACACACATACCATGCCTAGCCCACATATTTAACTTAGTGGTTCAGCGGTTTCTCAAAACCTACCCCAATTTTCCTGAGCTACTGGTGAAGGTGTGACGCATGTGTGCCCATTTCCGAAAGTCATTTACAACTGCCGCCGGTCCGGCAATGCTGCAGCAGCACTTGCAATTGCTAGCTCACCGACTGCTGTGCGACGTGAGCACACGCTGTTCCACATGTTGGCCAGACTCTGGCACACATGAATGACTTTGTTATGCTGCCTTTCCCCTGACCCTCGCATTATACTTATTTTGGCCAACACGGATTACTGGTTGTTCACCCTTCTCGACCCCAGCTACAAAGAGAACTTCTCATCTATCATTCCTGTGGTGGAGAGGACTAGCAAAATGGTGCAATACCAGAAGGTTCTTGTGGAAAAATTGCTCCAAAAATGTCCAGCTGATAATGCTGGCGGCTGAGTACATAGTTCCTTGGGCAACCGAGTAGGGGAGACGAGGGGAACACACAGCAGTTCCAACAGAGGCAGGTCAACACACTCCAAGGCCTGGGACAGTTTGATGACAACCCGCCAGCACCCCACCCTGATGCGCAGCCTAGTGTCACAAGGAGGGAAAAGTTTTGAAAGATGGTGAAGGAGTACGCATCCGCCTGTCAACTGAAAATGCTGACAGGTTGACTCTTATCAAAATGAACAAGGCCTGGATTGCCCCTGAATTTTCTACTCCACCAGAGGAAAGCGGCTGAACATAAAAGAACTTAAAATGTTTTTTTTTTTTGGTGTATTGAATACACTGTATTCCCATGCACCCCTTCCACCACAGAAAAGGGTATATGGTTCAATCTTCTCGTGCTCCTCCTCCATCATATCAACACGCTTATTAGGCTGCCCTCGCTCCTAATGTTTTAGATTGTCAGATCAGCAGCAGGCCCTGTTTTAGAGGGTCACCAGCAGGCCCTTGCTCCTAATATTTTTGAGGGTCACCAGCAGGCCATCAATCATATTTTTCAAGGGTGTGTATGATGCCCTCCTTGATGTGTAACAAAGGGTGTATTGGAGTGCCGGTTCCTTGTAATTTCTGGTAGCCCTTTCACTTAGTGCATAGGCTTTATGAGTGTAGGAGTCCCACTACCTGAACAATTGTACCACAATGTGAATGAGGCCCTCCTTTATGTGATATACAGGTTGTATCGGAGTGCCTCTTCCTTGTAATTTTTGGCAGCACTTGCACTTTATATACAAGTAAATATACAGGAAAGAATGTTTCCTAACAATTTTTCCTCTAAAATCGATTTTATCTTCGGTTTTGTGCGTATTATTGTCAGTCTGTAAAAGTGGCGTACTACTCGGAAAACATCGTTCCCAGCAGCGACCTGGGAGTCCAAGATGTATCCAGACATCCTCCCCATGCTGTTCCCGAACCATTTCAGTGGTGTTTCCATCAATTTCTGACCTTTTCCTGTGAACCATACACCCTCCCTTCTGAAGAGCAGGTTTAATGCTCTGGTTCTCCCATTGACTTCCATTGTGCTCTGGTGCTCTGTAGAGCACCCGAGCATCCCAAAGTGTTCTACTTGAGCACCAGAGCACACGAGCACTTTGGTGCTCGATCAAAACTATTAGTTATATATCATGCTAATATCTGTAAAGTGCTGCAGAATACAGTAGCGCTATACAGGGAGTGCAGAATTATTAGGCAAGTTGTATTTTTGAGGATTAATTTTATTATTGAACAACAACCATGTTCTCAATGAACCCAAAAAACTAATTAATATCAAAGCTGAATATTTTTGGAAGTAGTTTTTAGTTTGTTTTTAGTTTTAGCTATTTTAGGGGGATATCTGTGTGTGCAGGTGACTATTACTGTGCATAATTATTAGGCAACTTAACAAAAAACAAATATATACCCATTCAAATTATTTATTTTTACCAGTGAAACCAATATAACATCTCAACATTCACAAATATACATTTCTGACATTCAAAAACATAACAAAAACAAATCAGTGACCAATATAGCCACCTTTCTTTGCAAGGACACTCAAAAGCCTGCCATCCATGGATTCTGTCAGTGTTTTGATCTGTTCACCATCAACATTGCGTGCAGCAGCAACCACAGCCTCCCAGACACTGTTCAGAGAGGTGTACTGTTTTCCCTCCTTGTAAGTCTCACATTTGATGATGGACCACAGGTTCTCAATGGGGTTCAGATCAGGTGAACAAGGAGGCCATGTCATTAGATTTTCTTCTTTTATACCCTTTCTTGCCAGCCACGCTGTGGAGTACTTGGACGCGTGTGATGGAGCATTGTCCTGCATGAAAATCATGTTTTTCTTGAAGGATGCAGACTTCTTCCTGTACCACTGCTTGAAGAAGGTGTCTTCCAGAAACTGGCAGTAGGACTGGGAGTTGAGCTTGACTCCATCCTCAACCCGAAAAGGCCCCACAAGCTCATCTTTGATGATACCAGCCCAAACCAGTACTCCACCTCCACCTTGCTGGCGTCTGAGTCGGACTGGAGCTCTCTGCCCTTTACCAATCCAGCCACGGGCCCATCCATCTGGCCTATCAAGACTCACTCTCATTTCATCAGTCCATAAAACCTTAGAAAAATCAGTCTTGAGATATTTCTTGGCCCAGTCTTGACGTTTCAGCTTGTGTGTCTTGTTCAGTGGTGGTCGTCTTTCAGCCTTTCTTACCTTGGCCATGTCTCTGAGTATTGCACACCTTGTGCTTTTGGGCACTCCAGTGATGTTGCAGCTCTGAAATATGGCCAAACTGGTGGCAAGTGGCATCTTGGCAGCTGCACGCTTGACTTTTCTCAGTTCATGGGCAGTTATTTTGCGCCTTGGTTTTTCCACACGCTTCTTGCGACCCTGTTGACTATTTTGAATGAAACGCTTGATTGTTCAATGATCACGCTTCAGAAGCTTTGCAATTTTAAGAGTGCTGCATCCCTCTGCAAGATATCTCACTATTTTTGACTTTTCTGAGCCTATCAAGTCCTTCTTTTGACCCATTTTGCCAAAGGAAAGGAAGTTGCCTAATAATTATGCACACCTGATATAGAGTGTTGATGTCATTAGACCACACCCCTTCTCATTACAGAGATGCACATCACCTAATATGCTTAATTGGTAGTAGGCTTTCGAGCCTATACAGCTTGGAGTAAGACAACATGCATAAAGAGGATGATGTGGTCAAAATACTCATTTGCCTAATAATTCTGCACTCCCTGTATAGGTGCATAAAATAAATACAAGGCAAATAGACAATACTACAGTTGAGAATAGTCAGGTAACATTTCCTAGGTTCAAAAGACACATTTTCAATTTTTTTTGCGTACAGGTTAACCTCTTTAGGACACAGGGCGTACCTAATGTCCTGGTACTTTAGGACACAGGGCATACCTGTACGCTCTGTGTATTTCTTATGACCGCCGTGCGGCGGGCGGTGATCGGAACAAGGTGCCTGCTCAAATCATTGAGCAGGCACCTCGGCTAAATGCGTGGGGGGGTCCTGTGACTCAATTCAGACCTGCGGTTTGCGGCTTTTCATGTTGCGGGCGGCGGCGGTGCCATCGGGTCCCCATGGGGTTGTAGGGGGGACCCGATGGCATGGAAGGCAGCGCGATGCCTTCCTGAAGCCTCGCCGCTGCCTTCCTGTGATGTGCCTGTGAGATCCAGCCCCCTGGATCTCACAGGCCGGAAGCTGTATGAGTAATACACACAGTATTACTCATACAGCCAATGCATTCCAATACAGAAGTATTGGAATGCATTGTAAAGGATTAGACCCCCAAAAGTTGAAGTCCCAAAGTGGGACAAAAAAATAAAGTGAAAAAAAAAGTTGAAAAAATTAAGTTTTCCCCCAAAAAAAATTTAGTTTCAAGTAAAAATAAAAAAAAACGTAATTTTCCCCAAATAAATTTTAAAAAAATTGGTAAAAAATAGGGGGGGGGGGGGGGAAATAGACATATTAGGTATCGCTGCGTGCGTATCGACCGGCTCTATAAACATATCACATGACCTAACCCCTCAGATGAACACCCTAAAAAATTAAAAATAAAAACTGTGCTAAATAAACAATTTTTTTGTCACCTTACATCACAAAAAGTGGAATAGCAAGCGATCAAAAAGTCATATGCACCCTAAAATAGTGCCAATCAAACCATCACCTCATCCTGCAAAAAATGAGCCCCTACCTGAGACAATTTCCCAAAAAATAAAAAAACTATGGCTCAGAATATGGAGACACTAAAACATAATTTTTTTTGTTTTAAAAAAGCTGTTATTGTGTAAAACTTACATAAATAAATAAAAAAGTATACATATTAGGTATCGCTGCGTCTGTATCGACCGGCTCTATAAAAATATCACATGACCTAACCCCTCAGATGAACACCGTAAAAAAAGTTAAATAGAAACTGTGCTAAATAAACCATTTTTTGTCACCTTACATCACAAAAAGTGTAATGGCAAGCGATCAAAAAGTCATATGCACCCTAAAATAGTGCCAATCAAACCGTCATCTCATCCCGCAAAAAATCATACCCTACTAAGATAATCACCCAAAAACTGAAAAAACATGGCTCTCAGAATATGGAGACACTAAAACATGATTTATTTTTTTGTTTCAAAAATGATATTATTGTGTAAAACTTACATAAATAAAAAAAATTGTATACATATTAGGTATCGCCGCGTCCATGACAACCTGCTCTATAAAAATACCACATGATCTAACCTGTCAGATGAATGTTGTAAATAAAAAATAAAAAAAGTGCCCAAAACAGCTATTTCTTGTTACCTTGCCTCATAAAAAAGTGTTATATAGAGCAACCAAAAATCATATGTACCCTAAACTAGTACCAACAAAACTTCCACCCTATTCCGTAGTTTCTAAAATGGTGTCACTTTTTGGAATTTCTACTCTAGGGGTGCATCAGAGGGGCTTCAAATGGGACATGGTGTAAAAAAAACAGTCCAGCAAAATCTGCCTTCCAAAAACCGTATGGCATTCCTTTCCTTCTACACCCTGCCGTGTGCCTGTACAGCAGTTTACGACCACATCTGGGGTGTTTCTGTAAACCACAGAATCAGGGCCATAAATATTACGTTTTATTTTGCCAAAAAAGTGAAATTTTAAAATTGTATCTCTATTTTCCATTAATTTTTGTGGAACACCTAAAGGGTTAACGTTTGTAAAAATCAGTTTTGAATACCTTGAGGGGTGTAGTTTCTAGAATGGGGTCATTTTTGGGTGGTGACTATTATGTAGGCCTCACAAAGTGACTTCAGACCTGAACTGGTCCTTAAAAAGTTGGTTTTTGAAAATATCTGAGAAATTTCAAGATTTACTTCTAAGCCTTGTAATGTCCCCCAAAAATAAAATGTCATTCCCAAAATGATCCTAACATGAAGTAGACATATGGGGAATGTAGAGTAATAACTATTTTTGTAGGTATTACTATGTATTATAGAAGTAGAGAAATTGAAACTTGGAAATTTGCTAATTTTTCAAATTTTTTGGCAAATTTGGTATTTTTTTATAAATAAAAAAGATTATTTTTTTTACTCCATTTTACCAGTGTCATGAAGTACAATATGTGACGAAAAAACAATCTCAGAATGGCCTGGATACGTCAAAGCGTTTTAAAGTTATCACCACTTAAAGTGACACTGGTCAGATTTGCAAAAATGGCCTGGTCCTTAAGGTGAAATAAGGCTGTGTCCTTAAGGAGTTAAAGGAAGCAGCACTAGATTGACATCTCAGGAGCCTATAGGCACAGATTATCTGGCACCACAATCCCAAATAAACCGCATTATAAAGGCTATCTTCATCGAAACAATTTTTTTACATTTTCCCAATGAATATACAAACCGGATTCCAAAAAAGTTGGGACACTAAACAATTGTGAATAAAAACTGAATGCAATGATGTGAGATGGCAAATGTCATTATTTTATTTGTAATAGAACGTAGATGACAGATCAAATGTTTAATCCGAGTAAATGTATAATTTTAAAGGAAAAATACGTTGATTCCAATTTTCACGGTGTCAACAAATCCCCAAAAAGTTGGGACAAGTAGCAATAAGAGGCTGGAGAAAGTAAATTTGAGCATAACGAAGAGCTGGAAGACCAATTAACACTAATTAGGCAACATTATTGGGTATAAAAAGAGCTTCTCAGAGTGGCAGTGTCTCTCAGAAGCCAAGATGGGTAGAGGATCACCAATTCCCACAATGTTGCGCAGAAAGATAGTGGAGCAATATCAGAAAGGTGTTACCCAGTGAAAAATTGCAAAGACTTTGCATCTATCATCATCAACTGTGCATAACATCATCCGAAGATTCAGAGAATCTGGAACAATCTCTGTGCGTAAGGGTCAAGGCCGTAAAACCATACTGGATGCCCGTGATCTCCGGGCCCTTAAACGACACTGCACCACAAACAGGAATGCTACTGTAAGGCCTCTTTCACACGGGTGTTGCGGAAAAATGTGCGGGTGCGTTGCGGGAACACCCGCGATTTTTCCGCGCGAGTGCAAAACATTGTAATGAGTTTTGCACTCGCGTGAGAAAAATCGTGCGTGTTTGGTACCCAACCTGAACTTCTTCACAGAAGTTCGGGCTTGGGATCGGTGTTCTGTAAATAGTATTATTTTCCCTTATAACTTGCTTGCGGATGCTTGCGATTTTCACGCAACCCCCATTCACTTCTATGGGGCCTGCGTTGCGTGAAAAATGCAGAATATAGAACATGCTGCGATTTTCACGCAACGCATAAGTGATGCGTGAAAATCACCGCTCATCTGAACAGCCCCATAGAATGAATGGGTCCGGATTCAGTGCGGGTGCAATGCGTTCACCTCCCGCATTGCACCCGCGCGGAAAACTCGCCCGTGTGAAAGGGGCCTAAAGGAAATCACAGAATGGGCTCAGGAATACTTCCAGAAACCATTGTCAGTGAACACAATCCACCGTGCCATCCACCGTTGCCAGCTGAAACTCTACAGTGCAAAGAAGAAGCCATTTCTAAGCAAGATCCACAAGCTCAGGCGTTTTCACTGGGCAGGGATCATTTAAAATGGAGTGTGGCAAAATGGAAGACTGTTCTGTGGTCAGACGAGTCACGATTCGAAGTTCTTTTTGGAAATCTGGGACGCCATGTCATCCGGACCAAAAAGGACAAGGACAACCCAAGTTGTTATCAACGCTCAGTTCAGAAGCCTGCATCTCTGATGGTATGGGGTTGCATGAGTGCGTGTGGCATGGGCAGCTTGCATGTCTGGAAAGGCACCATCAATGCAGAAAAATATATTCAGGTTCTAGAACAACATATGCTCCCATCCAGACGTCATCTCTTTCAGGGAAGACCCTGCATTTTTCAACAAGATAATGCCAGACCACATTCTGCATCAATCACAACATCATGGCTGCGTAGGAGAAGGATCCGGGTACTGAAATGGCCAGTCTGCAGTCCAGATCTTTCACCTATAGAGAACATTTGGCGCATCATAAGAGGAAGGTGCAACAAAGAAGGCCCAAGACGATTGAACAGTTAGAGGCCTGTATTAGACAAGAATGGGAGAGCATTCCTATTTCTAAACTTGAGAAACTGGTCTCCTCGGTCCCCAGACGTCTGTTGAGTGTTGTAAGAAGAAGGGGAGATGCCACACAGTGGTGAAAATGGCCTTGTCCCAACTTTTTGGGGATTTGTTGACACCATGAAATTCTGATTCAACATATTTTTCCCTTAAAATGGTACATTTTCTCAGTTTAAACTTTTGTTCCGTGATTTATGTTCTATTCTGAATAAAATATTAGAAGTTGGCACCTCCACATGATTGCATTCAGTTTTTATTCACGATTTGTATAGTGTCCCAACTTTTTTGGAATCCGGTTTGTATAATGAAATACAAGGTAACTCCAAAATTTCCAATTGTTTTGTGTCTACAGCTCCTATGCAGGCTATGTATCTCTATGGTAACAAATACATTTTTCATTGTGTAATCCTGCAGTCTTGCAATCTCATACTTTCTTCCTTGGTCGTTCCTATTTGGTAAATTAACCAGTAGAGGACAGATACAAGGGATGAGTCTACAGGAGCAGACTACATAGTGTTTGTTATCTGATACCATGGAGATGCACAGTCTGCCTAGGAGAAGCACAAACAAAACCATAGGACATTTTAAGGCCTCTTTCACACTTGCGTTGTCCGGATCCGGCGTGTACTCCACTTGCCGGAATTACACTCCGGATCCGGAAAAACGCAAGTGTACTGAAAGCATTTGAAGACGGAACCGTCTTCCAAATGCTTTCAGTGTTACTATGGCACCCAGGACGCTATTAAAGTCCTGGTTGCCATAGTAGGAGCGGGGAGCGGGGGAGCGGTATACTTACAGTCCGTGCGGCTCCCGGGGCGCTCCAGAGTGACGTCAGGGCGCCCCAAGCGCATGGATGACGTGATCCATGTGATCACGTCATCCATGCGCTTGGGGCGCCCTGACGTCACTCTGGAGCGCCCGGGGAGCCGCACGGACGGTAAGTACACTGCTCCCCCGCTCCCCGCTACACTTACCATGGCTGTCAGGACTTTAGCGTCCCGGCAGCCATGGTAACCACTCTGAAAAAGCTAAATGTCGGCTCCGGCAATGCGCCGAAACGACGTTTAGCTTAAGGCCGGATCCGGATCAATGCCTTCCAATGGGCATTAATTCCGGATCCGGCCTTGCGGCAAGTGTTCCGGATTTTTGGCCGGAGCAAAAGCGCAGCATGCTGCGGTATTTTCTCGGCCAACAAACGTCCGTACCGGAACTAAAGACATCCTGATGCATCCTGAACGGATTACTCTCCATTCAGAATGCATTAGGATAATCCTGATCAGGATTCTTCCGGCATAGAGCCCCGACGACGGAACTCTATGCCGGAAGACAATAACGCAGGTGTGAAAGAGCCCTTAATCAAGGATTATTGTAAAGATGATTCATTCATTTTCCATTATAGACGCACCATTATATGAGGAGGAAAATAAAAAATATTTTTCTTCAGACCTCAGCTCAGACCCACAATGTTAATCAGACCTCAGATCAGACCTCTATGTGAATGACCCTATTAGACCTCAGATCAGACGTCAATAAGTCCCCCAATCAGAGCTTAGATCAGACCTCCATGTGAATGACCTCCAATCAGTCCCTCAGATCAGACCTCAATAAGTCCCCCAGTCAGACCTCAGATCAGACCTCCATATGAATGACCCCGAATCAGACCTCCATAAGTCTCCCAATCAGACTTCAGATCAGACCTCCATGTGAATGACCCCCAATAAGAACTCAGATCAGACCTCCATCTAATTGACCCCCAATCAGACCACCATAAGTCCCCCAATCAGACCTCAGATAAGACCTCCATGTGATTGACCCCCATGCTCAGATCAGATTAAAAAAAAATCCACTTACCTCTCCTGCTCAGGACACCGCTGCCGCCGCCACTGCTCCTCACATCCAGCGCTCTTCTTCTTCCTGCCGTGTGCTGGACTGTCACGCTGACATCCTGTACAGCGAGCAGCCGAAAACCAGGAAATGGTGAGTACAGAGCCTGGGGAGCACTGCATTCACTGCTTCTGCAGCACGCCAGACCTGCAGGGTATTGCGATGGTGAGGTCACGGTTATGGGCAATCGAGGGTTGCTCACTGTATTAGAGAACCCTGGGCAGGCATGCGGCAGTGAAGGAGAGGTAGACACAGTTCCTCTGGGGCACACTCGGTATGTAGGGACCAGGCCTGATGGTGGATGAGGTGCCCTGGATGTTACAGGTATTTGAGTGCCTGGGGCAAGGTCCCTTTTGGATTTGTGACGCCAGTGCCTGTAACGGTGGCACACCGATTTATAGTTGGAATAAGTAAGGTACACAGGTGGTATAGTGAACCAAACGTTGCTTTACTTAAACAGTCCAACTTTGTAAATCAAGATGTAATACAGTCCTTTATATCACAAGCTTCACAAGCAGGCTTATTTCACAAGATGGCAGGTATTGATCATGCAAGATACTCAGAGGTAAATCCACAACACACTCAGAATCAGGTTGTACCTTTCTCAGAAATAGTGTACACTGTTCTTTTAGAACTCCTGTCTGGTTTTAATCCCAAGGCCCGGATGCCTAAATGCTGGCTTAAATCCTTGGTAAATATATATCTCCTCTCGTATTAATCCTTGCTTTGCTTTATAGTTCCTCTGCCTATTAGTTTACTTATCTTGGCTGGAAATATCCTTACTTGGCTTGAGGATGACTGTGGGTTTCTCCCAGGAGGTTCTGTCCTGCTACTGGGGTGACTTTTGAGCTAACTAAGGCTCTCTTGATCTTCAGGCAGGCTAGGGTTCTTCACTAGCCTCCTGGTCATAGCTAGTAGCCGGGGCTATCAAGCTGCATGTCAGGAGGAGGCCCTCAGCATATCTCTGCTGGTGCCTTCTTACTTCTGTCTCCACAGACTCCTGACTCTGAACTCCCTCCTCCCTGTCTGGGCCTGGACATTTATACTAGGGGCTCCCTATCTCCCTCTAGTGTCTGGGATGTCTAACATACACCCTAATAGGCCTGCTTACACATAACACAGGGGGAACATTGCATATAAAAACACATAGAAAATACATTGAATGCATAGTTAAATATAACATTTCTGTCCCTTGTGAGTAGGAGTAACACGCTGACCAATTGACCCTTGTGTAGTGCCCACCTTTACCTAGTGGGACACTACACTTCCCGGTCCTGCGGTACTAATGAGCGCTCTTCCATTCCACTTGGGGGGGGGGGGGGAGTGCATATTATAGGGCAAAAAATACAGTGTGTATATATATATTATTATTATTATTATTATTTATTTATTATTAAAGTGCATTCATTCCATAGCGCTGTACATATGAGAAGGGGAATACATACATAATACAGACAATTGCCACTAAGCATGAACAAGACAAGTTACAAACTGGTACAGAAGTAGAGAGGGCCCTGCCCGTGAGGCAGAGCTGGCGTTAGGGGGGGGGGCCAAACTGGGCAATTGCCCAGGACCCCCATTGTCTAAGGGGCCTCCTGCTTTAGTGCTGCTTTTCAGCCTAATGTCCGAGGAAAGAACAATGGCGGACAGCTAACAGCTGTATTTTACAATGCAGTGTTTGGGTCTCCTCCCTCACATATAAGAGAAATCATTACCCTAGTGCCGACAGGACCTGCGATAATGTCAGATGCAGGAGGCGGAGCTCAGAAGAGAAGAGGGGATGAAGGGACCTGCGATGGACCTCACCATCATGTGACCAGAACAGGAGGCGGAGCTCAGCAGTGCAGTAAAGTAATGAAGAAAAACAGCCATGCATGTGAAGAAGTATGGATTCAACTTAAGTGCCATGGATAGCTGGGAGATGTTGTCCTCTCCTCTTATACCTCCTGTTATGTAATATCAGAGTACATTATAAGAGGAGGTCTGAGGAGAGGACTACAACTCCCAGCATGTCCAGCTTGTTAGGTAATATCAGAGTACATTACAAGAGGAGGTATAAGAGAAGAAGACTATAACTCTCAGCATGTCCAGGCCATTATTATATAATATCAGGGTACATTACAACACCCTGGATATGCTGGGAGTTGTATACCTCATCTTATAATGTACTCTGATATTACATAATAACTGCTTGGACATGCTGGGAGTTGTAGTCTTCTCTTATACGTCCCCCTGTAATGTGCTCTGATATTAAATAATAATGGCTTAGACATGCTGGGAGTTATAGTCCTCTCCTGTTATACTGCCTGCAGTAATGTGCTCTGAATTAGGGCCGGGATGATGGATAGGGGAGGGTAGTCATCTGCCTAGGGTGCCACTTCGCTACCCATAAAGGGGGCGCACTCATGGCTGTTCAACTTCACAATCCTCAGGCCACTAGGCCTCAAGCCTGTGAGGAATTAGAACAGAGCAAGAAGCCGCAATGACATCACTGCAACCTCCTGTTCTGGGTCTCGCAGGATGATGTCATCACGTGAGACCCGGAGCAGGAGTGGGGATGTCATTGGGACCGCATGCATCAGGACGCAGCAACACAAGCCACAGATAACACTGTGGTCGACATCTCAGACAGCGGAGGGGGGACGGGGAGGGAGACGTTTATTTTAATTTTTTATCCTAATTGTCCACACTGCTGGGGGCACCAGGGAAGGGGAAGGAGATCATTATATATACCTGGCCCTATTGGGGGGAATGGAGGAGCATTATATACACACTGGCACTACGGTGGAACATTATATATATATTGGCACTATATATTGGAACTAATGGGGGCATTACAGGGGGACATTAGAGCCACTGAGAGCATTACGGTTATATTATTACTTCTAGAGCACTGTAGGAGCGTTGTTATTATTATTTGACGCAAAATGGAGGGCATTGCTACTAATGGGGGCTATCTTGGGGAGTATTATCACTATTGGGGCACCATTACTAATGAGGGCAGTCTGGGTGTATAGTATAGTGTTTGTGGACATGGGGGGGGGAGCAGAACAGCACATGATTGGAGGGTAACTTCAAGAGGTTCTCCAGGTTTTTTCATATTAATGACCTATCCTTAGGATAGGTCATCAATATTAGATCGGCGGGGGTAGTAGACACCCGGGACTCCCGACGATCAGCTGTTTGAAGAGACTCAGTGCCAAACTTGCCGTCTCCCTTCTCTCTTCTGCTCTGCTGCTGTATGTCTATGGGACAGGGGGGGCTAGCAGGTGAACATCAGGCGCCGTCTCCTCAAACAGCTGATCGGCGGGGGGTGTCAGACGTCGGACTGTGTTTTTAGCACATTATTACAAGATGTGGGCCCTCTCTTTTGATTTTGTCCAAGGCCACATTTTGTCTAAAACCGGCCCTGCCATGAGGGCTTACAATCTACATGGTATGGGAGAAGGGCACAGTAGGGAGAGGGTGAAGCTGGTCATGGTAGTGTAGAGGCAGCAGGGTCACTGGTTGTAGGCTTGTCTGAAGAGGTGGGTTTTCAGGTTTCTTTTGAAGGATTCCACTGTAGGTGATATACATATATAAAAAAATTAATATATATATATATAGTATAGAAGAATGGCAGCACTGACAAAAATTGGTTGAAAAGGTTGGGTGCACGTTCACTGGGAATGAGCTGCTTACCCTTAGTATATAAATGGAAAAACGAACAGCACTCCTGGAATCCACAGAAAAGGTTTTTCTTTATTCACCCATGTGATGCAACATTTCGGCTCTGAACTAGAGCCTTTCTCAAAGCCTGGCGAGGAAAGATCGGAGTGGGGGTTTAAGAGGGAGACCTGGCCCCGCCCCACAAATACAGGCTGCATGCAGCCTTAACTACTTGTGGCCGTGGCCACGGTCCGTGAAATGAGGGAAGGGGTCCTGACAGTGGCTGTGTGTGCCTGGAGCCACGGGAACGTGGGCCTGCCTAAAAGAGGGGCCAAAAAAGACACTGAGTAGGGAAAGAGCTGTCGTTTAATACATGTTACAAAGCCAAGGAACGGAACACATGACGGGTTTCAGATTGCGATCCGGAAATGTACCGGGAGAAACAGGCAGATCTCCACCTCCCCATGTGACGTATGACGTGCGGAGCTGTCCCATGCTTGGGAAGCTGCTGAAGCGGCTCCGATGCGGAAGGAATGTCAGATATCGTTTTGGGGTACCACCCCCAACCCTGCGACCAGGGATCTGATGTGTGAAATGAACTGCAGTGTGGATAGGGGTTTCCCTTGGAATGGAAGCAAAGGAGATTCAGGTCTGAAGATTGGTGTGGAGTTTAGGAGACGTCGGAGCACCATAACCGGACACCAGGCGTTTTTGGACTCAAAGAAGCGAATCTGTATGGAGGACCGGTTTGGGATGTCTTGGTGGAAGGGAGGCTTAACACCAGGTGATCCTGGCACCAGGATAGTTGCATCTTCTTCAGGAAGGTCGCCCTTTGGAAGAAACAGAGAATTCTCCTGGGCGTAGGAAGCCGTAAAAAGCCCAAATACATTGCGGCCTTGATGACCAGACTAAAGGAAGGGCCAAAAGGGTTACCATCTAGGGTTACAGACAGCTGCCTGAACAGTTCGCCGGAGACCGGCCGTCGGAAGGAGTTGAGTCCTTACGGCTCTTCTCGATGCCCCTGAGGGGTGGACTTGACAGCTTGAGATGTGAACGCAGAGCGATGTCTGGATTCAGCAGAACTAAGAAATGTGCGCCCCGGCGAGGTACAACGGATGGTGTGGGGTGCCAGCTTGAGGTTGACATGGCAATGGGCCATGAAAGCCATGATATAGGATATGAAGGCTGTATCCCGTTGAGGATGGTCCCTGGAAAATTTTAGAAACAGGTTCCAACCGGTGCGGTAATTGTGGGCCGTGTTGATGGAGAGGGATCGGTGCACGAGGTCTTTGGCGGTTGCCAGCAGCGACCTCAATCCAACACCAGGTTGCTGAAACCGGGAATCCGTGCCCCGGTCTGGTCCGCTTCTGGACATACCTGGAAAAACGTGTGAAAGTTGAATCGGGATAATGCATCGGCTGCCGTGTTGCTAACACCTGGAATATGGGAACATGAAAAATGGAAGTTATTAACCATGGACAGCCAGACCAGTTTGCGCAGAAGGGACATGATTTTAGCCAACTTGGCTCGGCCTTTGGTGATGATATCCACCAAGTCTTGACTGTCCGAAATGAACATGACACTGGAATTAGCCCAGAGGTGTCCCCTGACCGTGGCAGCTGCCACGATGGGATAAAATTCCAGGAATGGAGAAGAACTGAGGGCCTGAGGGTCAGAACTGACCTGAGGCGGCCATGGACCAGCTAACCAGTGGGACCCGAAGATGGCAGCGAACCCCCGGAAGCTGCGCATCAGAAAACACCCTAGGCAAGGATTGGTCCAGATGGGACGAACAGGCTAACCCCGTTCCAGGCTGAAAGAAAGTTGTCCCACATGCGTAAATCCGCCATGGCTTCCCTGTCTAGGTGACAATGCTGTTGGGTTCTGGGGCTGCAGGGAGGAGCGAGAGCAGACGTGAAACGAAGGCCCTACCGTGGGGCATCACCCTTAAGGCGAAGTTTAACCTACCCAGAATGGACTGTAATTCGACTTTGGTCACCTGGGAAGAGGTGATGGCCCCTGCGACGACTTCACGAATCTGGGACAACTTTGCTTCCGGAAGCCTGGCTTCCATTCTATCTGAATCCAGGACAATGCCCAGGAAGGTGATGGAGGTGGCCGGACCAGAGGTCTTGCCCTGTGATATTGGAATGTGAAGGGAGGAAAAGACCTCCAGGAGGGAGTGAAGCCCTGACAGTTGGCCTAGTGGAGGTTCTATGAGGAGAAAGTCGTCCAGGTAGTGGATGACCGCTGGGGCGCTGCTGTGTTGGATCAGAATCCAGTGTAGAGCCTGCGCCAGTTGGTCGAACAACCACGGGCTGCTCTTAGAGCCGAACGTCAACCGGTTGGCAAAATAGAACCTGCTCTCCCATTGTATGCCATAGAATTGCCATAGATGTGGGGCGATTGGAAGTAGTTTGAACGCGTCTGCTATGTCAGTTTTGGACACCAGGCGCCTCTCCCAGCCCTCAAGATGAGAGCAATGGCCTCATCAATGACGCATATCTCATGGCAAACTCTTCGGAAGGAATTAAAGAATTGATGCTGGGGATGACGGAATCATGAGGGGCTGACAGATCATAGATCAAGCGTTTTTTATTGGAATCCCTTTTTTGACACCACTCCTATGGGGCTGATCCGCCCTGCGAGGAAAATGGAATCAGGTTGAAAGGCCCCAGGAGGAACCCCTTCTCAACCTCCGAGTTCAGGAGCTCCTGAACAGCGGCAGATCCGACCTGGCCGACTGAGATTGTCGCACCCCCAGTTAGAGTGGGGGAGTGCCACCATCCCCGTGTCAAAGCCGAAGCAGAGCCGAAATCAGGAGTCCACAAATCCCGGAACCGATGTTCCCGTAACAGGAGGGCCAGGAGATCAATGTTACAATCAGCTAGTCACGGATGCTTGGACAACCTCTTTGGACACGTGGCCCTAGGGTGAGCCCTGAAGCAGATGGTGCAGATATGCAAGGCCCTGCAGCCACTGAAGAGACAAGAGCCGAAGTTAAAGTTATTACAGACTTGGCTGTTGCCAAGATAGACGATGGGTCTGCCTAACTTTGTCAGTGGAGGAGGGGTTGCGAGAGACTCCAGAGGGGCCTGGGGGACCCTGTCTGGTTGCGCCGTGGCCGTTTGAGGACACCACTCTGTGGCATGGATATCGACTGACAAGTCGAACAGGAGGGTGCCCGGAGGACCGGCGATATGCCGGCAGAACAACTCCATATCCAGAGTGACCAGTCAACGGAGAACTGGAACTGGGTCAGGCGCGGCGGCGGCCTTGGCTGAAAGGAGCGGTGGTAATCATAGAAGGGCCGTACCGCCGTACTTGTGCTCCAGATCAGTGACCCTGTATAGATACGTATCCAGCTCCTCCCAGCGAGCTGGGTAGGCGGAGCAGGATTACGTCGCTATACAGGCTAAAGGCAAAACGAACTCTGCGACGGAGAGCTTTCGATTGAGACGGGCATCCTTGGCCTAAAGACCACCGAGATTTCCCCGCAGTCGAATGTCTTGTTGTCGGCTGCATCATGGGACGCTATCAGAATGGAAGCGAGATTCACGTCCTTTCCTGCCAAATGTCTTTTCTGATGTTGTCCGGCACGAAGTGTGCTGGTGCCACCACGGGAGTTGCTGGAGCCGTACCTGGAGCTGGGAGCTGATACAGAGGGGGGTCAGTGAGTGGGACCACCGCCTGGGATGATGACGGTGTTCTAGCTTCCAAGTCCACCACCCTGTCCCTGATGTCGGCCATGGACGAGGCGAGAGAATCCATGGAGGCCTGCAACTGCGCCAGGGACTGCTGGATGGATGAGGTTGGAACTTCTCCTTCCGGAGGACTGGGTTCCGTCATCAACAGCCTGTACAACTCGGCCTTCCTCGCTGTCGCTGGGTGCCTGATGCCCCTTCTGTTTAACTCCGCGACGAGCCTTGGTACGGTCCATCTCCTGAGGAATTCTGGGCCGCCTAGGCCAGAGACCGAAGTGCCCGGGAGGGACAAAGTGTCGTCGACATCCGATACCTGCGACATGGCTCCGAGGACTTGAAGAGATCTAACGCGAGACCTGAAATGAAAGACAAAATATGGCAGCTGGAGAGGTCACGAGGACCATGTTCCGTATTTACTAAGCTCGTGAGTAATCGTATTTGAGAACGTACCTGTGAGAGTGAATTCAAAACCCTTGCCTTACCGCTTGAGATTGACGAAACGTCCCGACTGGCCCTGAGGACTGGAAAAGTTAGGAGCGACGTGAGTGATTGCGGAGCGGGATCTAAACCAATGGGTGAAGTGGATGGACGCACCGCTGTGCTGGATGGCAAGGGAAACAGGGTGACGTGGATGAGTGAAAACAAGGACAGAGGGGTATCTAGCGAGCCAGCAGGAGGAGTCCTGGACTGCGGCGAGAAAAGAGGCCTGGACGTTCCAGGCCGAGTGACGAGGAGTGACCTGAACGCTTCAGGCTTAAGAAGGACAGGGAAGATACTGACGTAACAGGCTACCGATAGCAAAACGGAAGAACGCTGCTGGCTAAGGAGGACAGGGACGAGACCTGAATGTTTCAGGCAAAGGTAGCCAGGGAAGACTCCTGAATGCTCAGGACCGGGAAGATACCTGAACGCTTCAGGCCCAGATGGGCAGCGAGGACACCTGAACGCTTCTGGCTAAGATGGACAGAGAAGACACCTGAACGCTTCAGGCTAAGATGGACAGAGAAGGACACCTGAACGCTTCAGGCTAAGATGGACAGAGAAGACACCTGAACGCTTCAGGCTAAGATGGACAGAGAAGACACCTGAACGCTTCAGGCTAAAATGGACAGAGAAGATACCTGAACGCTTCAGGCTGAGATGCACAGAGAAGACACCTGAACGCTTCAGGCTAAGGTGGACAGAGCAGACACCTGAACGCTTCAGGCTAAAGCTGGACAGAAACATCACCTGAACGCCCCCAGGTGAGGTAGTACAGAATGCTAGTGAGAGGAACTGCAGGGTGCAGCATTGACATACCTACCTGAAAACCCTCAAGCCTAAAAATTCCCTCGGGTGGCTGGCAGGGACCTTCTGCAGAGCCTGTGGAAATTATTATATTTTTTTTTTTGAAAGAACGTATGAACCCAGTCCAATACCTAAACCTGACGTCAGGAGGTCAAGACCCGGTACGGCGGGGACCACGAACGCTACGGGAACCTGGGAAAAGGACACAAATGTAAATATTTTGACTGAGTGAGGCCAGGGCCTGCTGGGTCCGGAGAGATGTAGGGCCGTACAGCGAGGCGTGAGCGCTGGGGACCAGCCGGAGGATGTGAGGGGTGGAAGCAGCAAGGGCCGGAACCCCCGTGATGGCCAGGATGGAAGGCGCGCAAGACTGCGTGTGGTGTGCGGCTAGCAGGAGCGTGGAATGGGCCCCAGGACCCGCTGGTCAGAACTTGAGCGGGAGCCGAGCCGTGAAGCCTGCGCCACAGACAAGAGACCTGTCTACATGCTGTGTGGCACTCGTGATGTGGGAGGCAACAGTGTGATGGTGAACAATTGGCCTGGGGACCAGGGGGGCACTGGTAAATGCATGGGGCTGCCAAGGGAAGGGTGAGCTGTGGGGACCGTGCAGTGTAGCCCCACACTCAGGCACAGAGTGGGGCATGGAGATGCGACGCTGGGAAGGAATGACGTGGACGGAGCAGCGGAGGTTGCGTCTCCCCCCCCCCCCGGAGGCGGGCGCGTTTGTGCAGACAGCAGCGGGGATCGGAATGCCGGCGGCGCATGCAGAACAGGAGGAGAGGACCGGCCGGCGGTGGAGGGACCGCGGAGGTACGGGGGGACCAGGAGGTGGTGAGGAGGATCGCACCTGAGGGCGGACGGGAGGAGAGACGAGGGGCGCGTCGGGTGGCGTGCGCCACAGCTTACCTGAGAGGCGCGCTTACCGGAAGTGACGAAAGTCGCCGGAAGTAGCATGTAGACGAGCGTGGCGAGGAAAGATCGGGCGTGGGGGTTTAAGAAGGGAGACCTGGCCCCGCCCACAAATACAGGCTGCATGCAGCCTTAACTACATATATATATATATATATATATATATATAATAAAGCATTGTAAGAAGTGGACATAAAGTCATGCATGTCTTTAAAGGAGTTTCTAGGAGTTCAATATTAATGACCTATCCAAAGGATAAGTCACCAATATCAGAATGGTGGGGTCTAACGCCTGGTACCCCCACCAGCTGGTGAGCACTGCAGCCTCCTGGCAGCTACTGAGCACATAGGTGTATATTGTGCTTCATTTTGCGGACTCAGGCCCATTCACTTGAATGGGACTGAGCCAAGCCTAGGGCATGTTACTGATTGACCATGACATCACTGGCCTTGAAAAAGTCATGAGAGCCACAGAATCCTTCAACAGATGATCAACACAGGTGCTGGGAGTTGGAGCCCCATCAATGCGATATTGATGACCTATCCTGAAGATAGGCCATCAATATTAAACCCCCGGAAAACCCCTTTAAAAAGTGTGCCTACTACAAAATAAAGAAGAACATAGTGGTGCTTCTGACAACATCTACATTCTTCGGAAACTTCGAATCACTCGTGATGTCATGTGGCCTAGGGAAAGCTGTGAGAAGACTGTGGCATTGCTGCAGGGCCCCGGTGCCTCCTAAAACAGCTGTTCAGCGGAGGTCCCTGGTGTCAGACCTCCACTGATCAGATACTGATAACGTATCCTGAGGATATGTCATCAGTAAAACTATCTCGGAAAAGCCTCTGGTAATATTGGTATAATACCTTGGTTTTGTTTTCAGAAAAGGGCTTCGTTCCAACTTCACTGAGAAATTAGGTTCATAACGACTTTTGCAAAACAGTAATCAAGGTCCTGTATTTGATGCAGCACTAAACATCACATTTCCATAAGAGACAAAAAAATGACATCAAGCGAGAATAATTTTATTGGGACATTTCTAAGCAAACAAGCTTCCAGGGTTTGCTTTGAGGACACCTTAGCGAAATGCTCCAATCATCTTCAAAGAATGGATTCATTGTAAAGTAAATTGCATCGCCGAATTGTTTCTCTTCAATAAACGTCTGTGCTTCATTTTTTTTTAAAGTTTGCCGTGTTCCTGAGCAAAAGCATCATTTGTGTTCACTGTGCTTTTCATTTGTATCTGTCATGTCATGAAGAAGATTAGAGAGACATTACAGCACCTGATCTGCAAGAAACTCGGCCTGACAATAGATTGTAGAAATCTTTAAATTGCGCTAGACTGCAATCACAAGTCCTTTAGGAGTTTCTCATTTCACCCCATGTCTCTTCCTCTTACTGAATGCTCAATTCATCTGTTATGACTGTTAGGATTTATCGACACCGATCACATTTCTATAAATGAACCTCTGTCTCCATTAAAATGCTGACTGTTTTTACTTGGTCTAATCGCTAGAATTAAGTGTGTAAGAGAAAGAGAGGGAGATGGGACGAGAGCGAGCTAAGCAGAAGGAGAAAGATAATGAAGAAGAAATTGAGTGCTCTTAATTATAGATCTAGTGTATGGCAATTGTAACACTTCATGGCCACCAATGACATTAGCGTTGCCCCCTACAAGGCTTTTCATTTGCAACATTGTGACATTAGGTTAATTAAATCAAGGTCCCTTGAAGAGCATTTCACGCTTAATTTTCCAAAAATATGAAAAAAATTACAAATATAAATTCTAGAGTCGTCCTTTTCTACCAAGTTGATAAAATTCTATTCTATAACTCTTTAGTTAAAAATGTGATGTCACGCCAGTTAATAGCTGATGTTACAGTTCCCACAGGATATGCTTTTAGGCTTTTTGAGAATTTGGAATGGAAAGTATGTATACGTAAGCTGTAGCAGCGAGCCATCATCCCACCTCTATATTGCCTCTGAAATAGACAGATTTATTAATGAGAGGAAAGCTGGGTAGTAACCCCATTAGGAAATGTAAAGACAAAAACACTTGTCAACTGAAAAGGAAGACAAAAAGACATCAATATAACTAGTAATAAAGATAAATAAAAGAAACAGCTGAATGGCGTTTCTAAAAACTAGACATAAATTATCTCCGACAGTAGTCGTGGTTAGAGATGATCGAAACCAACGAAGTGGAATTTGATCAAAATTTCAGGATAAATCCGATTCACCACAAAGCCGAATTTCCTTGTGCTTTGTGGTAGCGAATTGATTTAACCTGAAATAGTGTAAAAAACAATTGCTCGCGATGGACGAAGCCATCTTGATTGAAGTTTTCAGCCAAGATCTCGTGCGTGGTGACGTATAATGTCACCACGCCAGCCGGCGTGACGATGTCATTTCGGGCCACGGGAGATTTTACACAAGATGAAGGTGGCTGGCCCGTCGCGAGCAAATTATTACATTTTTTTTTCTGTTAATTTTAAACTGTATTATTACTCTCAGATGCCGCAATCAACTATGAATGCGGCATCTGAGGGGTACAATAATGGGGAGCTGCACTATCCTACTCCGTCATTGCACCCACTACTGACCAAAAAAATGCGCTTCATGACGAAATTCAGCGAAGCAGCCGAATCAAATTTTCCAAAACTTCGCTCATCTCTAGTCATCGTTTTCAGATCTGACACTGATAACAAGCCAGGAACAGCTATCTGTATACAAGGCTACTTTCACATCTGCGGCACTGCTATCCAGCCGCCTGATCCGGCAGAGAATGCCAGGAATTGGCCGTAGACAAACCGCAGCATGCAGTGGTTTGTGTCCGGGCAATTATCTTCATTTTTGCCAGACTGCAGACAGATCTCAGCTGGATTCCTATTATACTTCATGGGGCTGGCATCCGTTTGCATGATCCAGAGAATTTTGGCAGGCTGTTCTGCCAGGCTGGAACAGCCTGCCAGAATACATGTTCAGCTGTGCCTGAGTTAGACTAAATCGCTTTGTGTAGCTTTATATATCTGTATGTGGGCTATATACTACACGCTTGTGTGCCAATCAACAGATGTGGCTATGGGCTAAACCTAAAGGGCGTTTTCACCCTTTAACCCCCATACAGGGATCTGGACTTCAGGGAAGGCATCAGATGTATATGTTTTCAGTCACTGTGTTTAATTTAGCATTCAGCAGGCCCTCAAAAAGAATTGGTCACTACTATCCAAGGCTTATCCGGACATCAAAGAGTTCCAACAATATCCGCTGACTTGTTATAAGAGACCACCTAATATCAAGGACAAATTAATTAAAGCAGATGTAGGTAGCTTCACGAGACCTTTAAACAAACTTTTTTACGCAGTAAACGACAAGGGACATACCCGTGCTTACACTGTGCCCATTGCTCCAGTGTCATTAAAGGCGAATACGCCACACACCCCACGCACCGGAAAAGCCATAGCAATCAGAGGATTCTACACCTGCGAATCCAGCTTTGTTGTTTACTTAATAAAATGCCCATGTGGCCTCGGATACGTCGGCGAAACCACGCAACACATCAGGGACCGGATAAGCAAAACATAAATCCACGATCAGACTAGGCCATACTTTCCTACCGATACCTCATCATTTCATTGAAAAGAAACACCAAATTTCCCAATTACGTTTCCAAATCCTGGAGCAAATTGACCAACCGAGAAGGGGAGGAAACCGGACGCTCCTCCTTAGGCAAAGGGAAGCTTTCTGGATCCATAAACTGGGGACATTAACACCACACGGCTTAAACCGCGAATGTGATTTCTTTATAAACTTGTAAAAATATTGATGTATGTTAACATTTATGTCTCTCATTTTTCCTACAGACGCACTGAAATTGTCCACAAGCGGGTGAGGGTGATGTATTGGCCTCGGTTCCCCCTTGTTCCTCTTCCCTTTTTCTCCCCCTGCCCTTTCCTTTCCCCTTAACCCCTCTCCGTCCCCTACCTTGACTATATCTATACCCTTATGTTATCTACATATCCTTTGGACCTAACAGCCATACAGGCACACACGTATGGAATATGCCACAACATAATTTGCTTTACGCTATTGACTGTTCCCCATAGGTCACAATAGGATGATTTTAGTACTTAGTTATCCTCAGATCATTATAGATACCATAGAGAGTGTGGATCCAACTCACATAATACTCCAAATATTAAGCTCATGACCTGTCATATCCATGAGGCCACTTCTCCACCCCTAGCTCCTCCCCCAGTCTTTTTGTCACCTCCCCAACTACCTCCCGGATGATCTATCCACATTATACACCATTATCCTATATCCCCTTCTTTCAGATCAACAATATTGTGTATATAGATTAGATCCCATCTCCCATTCCAACCATATTGTTGCACATGTAGATCGCATCCCATCTCTCTTCCAACCTTATTACACACAGTAAGATATAATGTCTGGCCATGCAGTGGAACGCATTAACATATTAACTCCGCCCCTTTTACACAGTGTGGAACGCATGAACAACTCCACAGTTCACTACAGCCGGTCATGTGACCGGAATTACCATAATCCACAGCCCTAGCTGAGACTTCCGCCCTTTGGAACGCATACATGCGTTCCAGATGACACATGACTTCCTGTCAGGTGATCGCTATCGCCGGACAGTGTGCTATTTAAACAGCAGCTCAAAGCCTACACACTCCTGCATCCAGCGCCCAAGCATACCTTTACCCAGCATACAGGTAGATAACCATTTGCCAATGCTTTCTCCACAGGTTACCTTTGTGAAATTCGATTCACCGATTTCTTGGGTCCACTATGCTGCCACCATGTGATCTCTGTGATTTTTGTGCATCTATGTCTATGTGATTTATGTGCATCTATATTTGCTCCTACATAGCTTTATATCTGGGTGACGCTTCCCATGAAACCACATACTTATGCTATGCCACAGCCATGTGTCTATTATGTAAATCCATGGATCTGTAAATGCTTTGATGACGCTCCTCATGAAACTTTATAATCTCATTAATACAATGCCACAACTGTGTATGCCATAAGTTTGTTTTTCTGAGAATCCATGCATCTGTGAATATCCATGGGACCATACGACAGATCCCATGGGATATACTAACAGTTGCTTTACCTGACATTTGCGGGATATCAATATGCCCAATATCTCCCATAGGCTTTATTTATTTACTTATGTACTCCCTGACACCTCCCCCTCTATCTATTGCCCCCCCTATACTTTCCTCCAGCGTAGATAATCATGTTTTACTAACCATTTGATTGTTATAAATATATGAATTTTTCACGATTACGCACACTCAGATGTTTTTACCAACCCCTGGACAGTATTCACTCTGCTGCGACAACACTATGAAATTTTGCTTGTAATTTAAATTTATTTATTTTTTGTTCTATGTTACTTTATTTATTTTGTGACTTCATGCTCTGCATTCCATGTATATGTAAAACACTTCAATATGTATATTCCAGATAACATGACCACTGATGAAGGTCCACCGTGACCGAAACGTCTGGTCAGAAATAATCTGTCATTCCTTATTTTTCACGGGCATATGGATGGTGCAGAAAACATGAATAATAATAAAAATAAAAAAATTATTTGAATTGCATAACCTACGGACTGAGTGCCTCAAATTCTTATTAATTGGATACGGCTTAAGTAGCCCTTGATCGCACCGGTGATACCACCCCTAAAACGGAGTGCGGTTCCCCATTTTTCTATAGATAATTTAGCATTAGACCCCTTGTTCTTTCAATTTGTTATGGATATAAACTATGTTAGACTGAGTTCACATCAGCGTTCAGGCTTTCCATTCTCCTTCTCCGTTATAGGAGCAGGAGAATGGAAAGGACGGATTCGGCACATAACTGAGCCCAACGGAGCCCACGGGCCCCATAGACTATAATGGGGTCCGTTAGGTTTCCGTCCAGAGGAAGATTTTTGAAGCGGAGATAAAAATCCTGCATGCAAAACTTTTGTCTCCGCTTCAAAAATCTTCCTCCAAGCGGAAAACTTACAGACTCCATTATAGTCTATGGCGCCCGTGTGCTCCGTTCGGCTCAGTTATGTGCCGAATCCGTCCTTTCCCTTTTCCTGCTTTCATGAAGTAGCAAGAAAACAAAAAGTCTGAACGCTGATGTTAACGTAAAAATGGAAATCAAATTTTTTTAACCCATGGTGGTCTGGATTTGGAGTCACACTCAAAATTAAAGTGGAAAAACACACTACAGGCTGATCCAACTTGATGTAATGTCCTTAAAACAAGTCTAAAATGAGGCTCAGTAGTGTGTGTGGCCTCCACGTGCCTGTATGACCTCCCTACAACGCCTGTGCATGCTCCTGATGAGGTGGCAGACGGTCTCCTGAGGGATCTCCTCCCAGACCTGGACTAAAGCATCTGCCAACTCCTGGACAGTCTGTGGTGCAACGTGACGTTGGTGGATAGAGCGAGACATGATGTCCCCAGATGTGCTCAATTGGATTCAGGTCTGGGGAACGGGCGGGCCAGTCCATAGCATCAATGCCTTCGTCTTGCAGGAACTGCTGACACACTCCAGCCACATGAGGTCTAGCATTGTCTTGCATTAGGAGGAACCCAGGGCCAACCGCAAAATTTGATTAGTCACAAATCCACATTTCTGGGTGATTTGTGGCAACGAATCATATTTTTTTCTAGAAATGGCTGCTGCACATGGTTAGAAAGTGAAAGTCAGGAGCCTGGGAACAAGGGATCACCCACAATGCTGTGCAGACAGCCAATCAGCAGCTAGCCAGCCTTTGTGATGTCACAGCCCTATAAAAAGTCTCCTCCTTCCCAGTCTCCGCCATTTTACAGTGAACTTAGGGCAGGGAGAGACGTTACAGGCACCAAGGACAGTGATTAGGAAAGACTTTTTATTAAAAAAAATGATTGAGCTGTTCAGGGACAGATTATTGATAGGGAGGCATTATCCACACTGTAGGGAGAGAGCAGAGACTAATAGGAGAGTGTACAGCCTGGGTAATAGGAGCCATTCTATTACACCTTGCTGCACTAATTGGGGTTAAAAAGTGATCTATTACTACAGATTTTAGGTTGTTTAAATTATTTTATACATAAGTAATTCCAGTAATCCTTGATTCTGTAATTGGGGTGAAATAGCGCTCTATTTTTTCACGTATTTGGTTTTACACCCTGTTTTTTACATAAGTAATTCCACTAGGATTCATTTTTTGGGGTTGTTTTTGTGATGGATCAGAAGAAAGGAAAAATAAACTGTGACGTCAACACAAACTTACTGCTGCACCGCCTCCACTCTGTCAGGGGGCCACTACTTGTATCAGCGTGTAACAGAACAGGTTCGAATCGGACAGCTCGGAAGGTGTCTTACATTTAGAACTGGAGCTGGATGCACAGAAGTTATGGAGAGGCCACCGCCAGCTATGAGCCTTTATTAAGACCGGCGTCTAAAATGCTGGTCTTAATAAATGTGCCCCCAAATGTCTAATGGAATCTCACCGGATATTTACAAGCCAAAATGTGGCCAAAGCCGAAAAGTTTTTTTGAAATGTGTTGGGTTTCTTCCATTATTACTCACATTGCAGCTGAAGAACTCCATGTATGGTACAAGAACAAACAAGAATACCTTTTTAATATATTGGCCCAGCTGAAAAAGGTGGCTTAGGTAGGTTTAGCGTAGGACCCGCCTGACCTGAGACCACCTTGGCGCTTGGTAGCGGGCTTAGATGTGTTTTGATCAAAATATATTGACTAAGTGTCTCAGATATTATCATATCAGAGTGAGGACTTTGTCCATATATAATGCTTGCATCTACTTTACTAAGTGCATTATTATCTTATTTCTGTGGTTTTCTTCAATAATATGGCCAGGGACATCCGCACATTTGTATATCATACCGTGCAGGATGTTTTTATCTTAGTTTTTTCTGTGATTTTTTTTGTCTATGTAGTATTTGCTTGAGGGAGTGGCACCTTCAAGTGTGAATGCACACCTATTTTATCTTGGGAGTAGCATTCCTCTGCACTTTTGCCCTTCCTATCCAATAGAGCGCCTTGATTAGGTGGTACATATAGGTGTGCTGGCTCCTCCTCCCATTGGTTGCTTGATGCACATGGAGGTGACTAGGAGCAGCACACCATATGTGCGGCGTCTGCGCTCCTGAACATAGAAGCCCAATGGCTTAGGTAGGTTTTAGGGTAGGACCCGCCTGACCTGAGACCACCTTGGCGCTTGGTAGGCGGGCTTAGATGTGTTTTGATCAAAATATATTGACTAAGTGTCTCAGATATTATCATATCAGAGTGAGGACTTTGTCCATATATAATGCTTGCATCTACTTTACTAAGTGCATTATTATCTTATTTCTGTGGTTTTCTTCAATAATATGGCCAGGGACATCCGCACATTTGTATATCATACCGTGCATGATGTTTTTATCTTAGTTTTTTCTGTGATTTTTTTGTCTATGTAGTATTTGCTTGAGGGAGTGGCACCTTCAAGTGTAAATGCACACCTATTTTATCTTGGGAGTAGCATTCCTCTGCACTTTTGCCCTTCCTATCCAATAGAGCGCCTTGATTAGGTGGTACATATAGGTGTGCTGGCTCCTCCTCCCATTGGTTGCTTGATGCACATGGAGGTGACTAGGAGCAGCACACCATATGTGCGGCGTCTGCGCTCCTGAACATAGAAGCCCAATGGCTTAGGTAGGTTTAGGGTAGGACCCGCCTGACCTGAGACCACCTTGGCGCTTGGTAGGCGGGCTTAGATGTGTTTTGATCAAAATATATTGACTAAGTGTCTCAGATATTATCATATCAGAGTGAGGACTTTGTCCATATATAATGCTTGCATCTACTTTACTAAGTGCATTATTATCTTATTTCTGTGGTTTTCTTCAATAATATGGCCAGGGACATCCGCACATTTGCATATCATACCGTGCAGGATGTTTTTATCTTAGTTTTTTCTGTGATTTTTTTGTAGAAAAAGTGGCCCTCAGCCTCTTACTTGTCTACAAGGACAGTTTTCCAGCACTTGGCTAATGTTATCCCCATTGAAATCACTTACACTAGTTAGTATTGTGTGTTGAAGCCATTTTAAGACACTTGATCAATAAGTTAGAAATTATCTAATTGCTGCAATAAACACAGAAGTACAGTACTTTAATGACACACAGAATAAAAGATCCATTGAAATGCGTCACCATAAAAAAGTGTGTGAAAAGTGAACGCTTGGTATAATGTTTGCTAAAGGAATGGCCATTGTTTGTTGTTCCAAAGTTAAATTAATATTTGTCTGGATAAAAGATGACCTTATACACAGCCCATTAAAGTAAATGTGAGATTCTTTTTCTTTTTGTGGAATTCATTGTATTGCTATACAATATGAAACACAAATGCTCAAAATAAATGATTGGCATGATGATGAACCATGCTCGGGAACAGCAAACATTAGAGACATCATTGTCTTCTGCCTGTGTATGACTTTGAATGTTTATAGATAACTGTACTCCTCATTGACATCAAATAATAATAATGCTCACTGTTGTTATAGGTAAATTACACTAAGCTATGGTGCCCCCTAGTGTTCTTTTGCTTCCCTCTCAGAACGTCCACCTAATGTGTCCAGTGCAGATGAGAAGCAGCCATTTGTAGTGTTCTAACTTGTCTTGAGTGGCCTGGACAATAGTAGAAATCATCTACCACCCTGTACAAGGGGGTGAGACTGAGATACTAGGCATGTGTGACCACCAGAAGTGGACACATAATATGATACATAATATTAATTCATGGGACAACCCCTTTAAAATTAACTGAATTTACCAGTGGTTTTATACACCAAGATTCAGTCGGAGGTACTGAAAGCATCTTAAGAGGAAAAGACCAATGTAATGAAATGAGTTTAGAAAACAATTGTTCAGCAAAAGCTATACTACTTAAAGGGAACTTGCCACATTGAAAATGCAGCACAATCATTAGAAAACATGTTATAGAGCAGGAGGAGCTGAGCAGATTGATACATAGTTTTGTAAGAATAGTTTAAGTATAACTTGTATATACTCATTTACATGTCTGCCTATTCTAGGCTTAGGAGTCCAGGGGGCGGTCTTATCAGTAAATGGCAGCTTCCTTGTGACTGCTCATACAGAGATAGCTGTCAATAAGTGTTGATTAAAGCGAAGCATTCAAAGCAGAATTTGGTCCAAAGTTTAAGAAAACTTTGGCAACAAATCCGAATTTCCTTGCGCTTTGTGGTAACGAATCAGTTTTTCCTAAAATGGAAATGGCTGCTCGTGTTACAAAGTGAAAGTAAGAAGACAGGAACGAGGGATCACCCACAATGCCATGCAGCCAGCCAATCTGTAGGCAGCCCTTTCCTGTGATTTCACAGCCCTATAAAAGCCTCATCCCACGTGTTCTCTGCCATTGTCCTGTGAGCTGAACATAGGGAGAGATGTGACAAGTAGAGATGTCGCGAACATAAAATTTTCAGTTCGCGAACGGCGAACGCGAATTTCCTCAAATGTTCGCGAATGGGCGAACCGGGGCGAACCGCCATAGACTTCAATAGGCAGGCGAATTTTAAAACCCACAGGGGCTCTTTCTAGCCACAGTAGTGATGGAAAAGTTGTTTCAAGGGGACTAACACCTGGACTGTGGCATGCCGGAGGGGGATCCATGGCAAAACTCCATGGAAAATTACATAGTTGACGCAGAGTTGGGTTTTAATCCATAAAGGGCATAAATCACCTAACAATCCTAAATTTTTTTCAACAACGTGGTTTAAAACATCCAGTGTGTGTATACGATCAGGTATGATGTTGTATCGATCGGGTAGTGTAAGGTTTACGCCCGCTTCACAGACAGTGACAGACCAAACTCCCCTTTTAATGCACCGCAAACAACCGCAAACAGTCCATTTGCCCAACCGCAAACTCCCCATTTGCACAAGGTTGGATACCAAGCTAGCCATGTCCGGTTGATGTCATTGAAGGTTTCTTCCTCCACCCAGCCACGTACAACACCAAGGGTCCCCGAAAGGTGAATTGAATAGATTTTTCGAACGGGGAGATGGTTAAAAAAAACGCTGGCTCCCTCCCCTTTGTTTGAATCCACGGTCACTGCGTCTGCGCCGTGCAATTTACTCTCACACCCGATATGAGTGTTATTTTCTGTAGTTCTCTTCTCATCAGTTTAATCCCTGTTACGTCCTCAATCTGGGGTCCATTTATTGAATTGGTTTTTCGAACGGGGAGATGGTTAAAAAAAACGCTGGCTCCCTCCCCTTTGTTTTAATCCACGGTCACTGCGTCTGCACCGTGCAATTTACTGTCACACCCGATATGAGTGGTATTTTCTGTAGTACTATTCTTATCAGTTTAATCCCTGTTACGTCCCCTATCAGGACGTGTATTGAATGGATTTTAGACAACCGCAAACAGTTGTCAAAAGTTGACAAACTCCTGCAGAAATGTGATTTATCTGTGTGCGTCCTTCTTGTTACTTCCAATTTGGGGCACTGCGCGTGCGCCATGCAATGTACTCTGCCACACGGTATGAGTGGTGCCTGGCCAGTGGCCACAGTACAGTCTGTGGGCCAGACACTCACTGGCTTGCAACTGCGATTATATTTATTACAGAGAAAAAATTAATTGACTTTAGTTTTATCTGCCAGGTATTGTGACACCCTGTATGAATGGTGTTCACACAGTACAGTCTGTGAGCGTGCAGCCTCTCACACACGGGCAGGCAACTGCAATATATATACAGTACAGACCAAAAGTTTGGACACACCTTCTCATTCAAAGAGTTTTCTTTATTTTCATGACTATGAAGGCATCAAAACTATGAATTAACACATGTGGAATTATATACATAACAAACAAGTGTGAAACAACTGAAAATATGTCATATTCTAGGTTCGTCAAAGTAGCCACCTTTTGCTTTGATTACTGCTTTGCACACTCTTGGCATTCTCTTGATGAGCTTCAAGAGGTAGTCCCCTGAAATGGTCTTCCAACAGTCTTGAAGGAGTTACCAGAGATGCTTAGCACTTGTTGGCCCTTTTGCCTTCACTCTGCGGTCCAGCTCACCCCAAACCACCTCGATTGGATTCAGGTCCGGTGACTGTGGAGGCCAGGTCATCTGGCGCAGCACCCCATCACTCTCCTTCATGGTCAAATAGCCCTTACTTTCAAAGTTTTCCCCAATTTTTCGGCTGACTGACTGACCTTCATTTCTTAAAGTAATGATGGCCACTCGTTTTTCTTTACTTAGCTGCTTTTTTCTTGCCATAATACAAATTCTAACAGTCTATTCAGTAGGACTATCAGCTGTGTATCCACCTGACTTCTCTCAACGCAACTGATGGTCCCAACCCCATTTATAAGGCAAGAAATCCCTTATAACTGACAGGGCACACCTGTGAAGTGAAAACCATTTCAGAGGACTACCTCTTGAAGCTCATCAAGAGAATGCCAAGAGTGTGCAAAGCAGTAATCAAAGCAAAAGGTGGCTAATTTGAAGAACCTAAAATATGACATATTTTCAGTTGTTTCACATGTGTTAATTCATAGTTTTGATGCCTTCAGTGTGAATCTACAATTTTCATAGTCATGAAAATAAAGAAAACTCTTTGAATGAGAAGGTGTGTCCAAACTTTTGGTCTGTACTGTATATATATTATATATATATATATAAAGATGAAAGTTCAGGGCAGCACTCCTGGTAATGAGTGTTTGGGTGCCAGCGGTGAAAGCACCTTACCAAGGTGTATGATGTGAAGAAATGAAAGACACCGCGGCACATCCGTTGGTGAAGAAAAAGTGGGATCCTTTATTCACTTATGCGACGTTTCGGTCCGCTTACTGGGGACCGAAACGTTGCATAGGTAAATAAAGGATCCCACTTTTTCTTCACCAAACGGATGTGCCGCGGTGTCTTTCATTTTATATATATATATATATATATATATATATATATATATATAAAAATAATAATAATAATCAGACTGATGTACCAGCCCTAAAAAGGGCTTTTTGGGGGTGCTGTCAGGACGCTGTCCTTACAGCAGATGAGTCTGTGGACACAGAACACTGCCCTAGCTAACGCTTTCCCCTATTAAATCAGCAGCAGCAGCACTGTCCCTCCTCTCACTAAGAATGCAGCTTCCGAATGAATCTAAAATGGATGCTGTCCAGGAGGGGGGAGGGTCTGGGAGGGAGGTCTGCTGCTGATTGGCTGGAATGTGTCTGCTGACTGTGAGGTACAGGTCAAAGTTTGCTCAATGATGATGTATAGGGGGCGGACCGTGAACTGTTCGCCGGCGAATAGTTTGGGACATCACTAGTGACATGCGCTCATGCGCTAGGGACAGTGTTGCTGAAAATGATTAATAGAAGAATATTGGAGAGTGAGAGTGCAGGAAGTGTGCCAGGAGAGAGTGGGGAGAGTGCAGGAAGAGAGTAGGGAGAGTGCAGGAGACTGCAGAGAGAGTACAGGGAGAATGCAGGAAGATTTATTCTGCATCGGTTTTATTTATTTATTCCTACATCAGCCGTAAACTAAGATATATAATTCAATACCAATAGGATGGAAGTAGTGTTGAGCGAACATGCTCGGCCGAATACCAGTTCGGCTCAAGCATCGCTATGCTCGGCACATGGCGGTACTCGGCCGAGTACCGCATGTGCTCGAGTGCAATGCTCGAGTCTCCTTCCCGCACGTTTCACGGCTGCTAAGCAGCCAATAAACGTGCAGGTAAGTACTGCCCTCACTGTAATGCCATAGCCATGTTGGCTACTCGAATTACAGTAATTGGCTGGCCGGAACGCGTCATCGGGTGCTATACAGCACCCGATGATGCATGTTCGGCTCATTCTAAGTCAGCGAGAGCTATGCATAGGAAGGGACAGAGAGTGTAGGGAGTGTAATTGAATTACATTTTTCTACAAAAAACTCTTCATAGACCCAAAAGTCCTTGTAAGGACAATTGTGTGTGACAGCAGCAATATATGTTTGTGGCGCAACCTGCTCTAAATTGCTCAGTGTTAGGGACAGTGTAGGGAGCGTAATAGGAAGATTTTTACACAATTTTTTTTTCAGAGACCCAAAAGTATTTTAAGGAATATTGTGTGTGACAGCAGCAATATATATTTTTAGCACATCCTGTGCAAAATACTGTGTTATAGGCCGCTGAGGATAGTTAAATTATTTGCGCCACATCTCCTGTGTAAATTGTGCGCATCCCTAAAATATCAGTGACATCCAGTGCACTTTTTCCGTAGAGGTTGTTCCCTGCGGACAGTTATTATACGCGCCACATCTCCTGTTTAAAGTGTGCGCATCCCTAAAATATCAGTGACATCCAGTGCACTTTTTTCGTAGACGATGTCCCCTTCGGACAGTAAAATTATCTGCGCCACATCTCCTGTTTAGAGTGTGCGCATCCCTAAAATATCAGTACACTTTTTCCGTAGACGATGTCCCCTTCGGACAGTAAAATTATCCCTGCGACATCTCCTGTTTAAAGTGTGCGCATCCCTAAAATATCAGTGACACCCAGTACACTTTTTCCGTAGATGGTGTCCCCTGTGGACAGTAAAATTATCTGCGTCACATCTCCTGTTTAAAGTGTGCACATCCCTAAAATATCAATGACATCCAGTACACTTTTTCCATAGACTGTGTCCCCTGCGGACAGTAAAATTACCTGCGCCACATCTCCTGTTTAAAGTGTGCATATCCCTAAATCATCAGTGACATTCAGTGCATTATTTCCATAGACGGTGTCCCCTGCGGACAGTAACATTTTCTGCGCCACATCTCCTGTTTAAAGTGTGCGCATCCCTAAAATATCAGTGACATCCAGTACACTTTTTCTGTAGACACTGCGAACCGTGACATTACCTGTGGTACCTGTCTTGTATAACGTTTCCTCATAACAAATACCTTTTTAAATTTTTTCGCATACACTTCCAAATCCTACGCTAATGTACGTGTGACATACTTTCAAGCAAATATCACATTTAAAATGAAGAAGTCGAGCAGTAAGGGACGGGGAAGTGGCTGTGATGCTGATGGTGCACGTAGAGTCAGTGGCCCTGGGCGCGGAGAAGCAGTGCCTTCTGCCAGAGCACAAGAAAAACAATCATCCAAGATACCTAGCTTCATGTCCCAGTTTGTAGGGCGGCGCAGGACACCACTCTTGAAGTCAGACCAGTGCGACCAGGTGGTCGGTTGGATTGCAGCAGATAATGCTTCCAGTAGGTTAAGCACCACCCTGTCTTCCAGCAAGTCCGGTCTCAGTAGCCAGGAGTCTGGTCGACACAATCCTCACCCTGATCCTCCTTCCTCCCACCATTTACAGTCTGGCCAAACAAGTGATCCCACACTTGGATATTCCGAGGACCTTTTTTCATAGCCATTCCTTGATTTGGCCCACTCGCCAAGCACGCTTGAAGAGGGACATGAGATCTTGTGCCCTTATTCCCAACCTCTTGAACATCCACAGTCACAAGAACATGACGGTGGGGAACGGCAATTAGTGTTTAATGAGGTGGATGATGATGAGACACAGTTGCCAATGACTCAACCGCAATTACTGTCTCAAGAGGTTTATGAAGAGGATGAGACAGTTGTCAATCACTGAGGTTATGGTTAGGTCAACAAATCAGGAGGATGATCAGAGTGAGGAAGTAGAAGAGGAGGTGGTGGACGATGAGGTCACTGACCCAACCTGGGAAGGTGGAAAGCCGAGCGAAGACAGTAGTACAGAGGGGGAGGGATCTGCAGCACTGCAACAGGCTGGAAGAGGTAGTGGGGTAAAAAAATGGAGATGGCGGGCCACACCACACTGGCCCGCAACTGTTCCACGGAGCAACCCCTTCGCGGAAATATCCTATGCCAAAAGGTAGATGTTCCGCAGTATGGCGCTTTTTTGAGGAAAGTGCGGGCGACAAAAGAATACTAGTTTGCAAGCTGTGCCATACGAAAATGAGCCGGGGCGTGAACACTAGCAACCTCACCACCACCAGCATGATCCGCCACATGACATCCAAGCACCGTAATAGGTGGGCCGAACGCCTAGGACCACAATCTGTGTGTGCGGGTCACACCACTGCCTCCTCTTCCCCTGTGTTACGTGCTGGCCAATCCCCTGTCGAAGGCGCAGGCCCAGGATGCATCCCGCCCTGCACCTGGACCTTCACAAAGCACCATCAGGGACCACATTCACTTCCGTGTCCTAGCGCAGCGTACAAATGTCCTTACCCCAGGATTTGAACGCAAGTGCAAATACCCAGCTACCCACCCACAGGCCATAGCACTAAATGCGCAACTTTCCAAATTACTGGCCCTGGAAATGTTGCCATTTAGGCTTGTGGACACTAAGACCTTCAGCAGCCTGATGTTGGCAGCCATCCTTGCGTAAGTCCCCCACCGCCACTATTTTTCACGGTCGTGCCGGCCTTACACCAACATGTGTCCCGTAAAACATCACACGTTCCCTGACCAACGCAGTTACTGGGAAGGTCCACTTATCCACGGACACTTGGACAAGTGTATTCGGCCAGGAACGTCACATTTCCTTGACAGCACCCTGAGTGAACGTTGTGGATACCAGGAGCGAGATGTACCCTGGGATGGCACAGGTGCTACCGACGCCAAGGATTGCGGGCCCTACTTCCATCAGGATTTCCGCTGTCAGCTACATTAGTGGCTGCAACCCCCCCCCTCTCCTCATCCACTTCCACCTCTGAATTCTCATCTTGCAGCACCAGTCAGCCATTAGTCAGTAGCTGGAAGCAGTGTAGCACTGCAGTGGGGAAGCGGCAACAGGCCGTGCTGAAGCCGATATGCTTAGGAGACAAACAGCACACCGCCGCAGAGCTGTGGCAGGGGATAAGAGACCAGACTGAGCTGTGGCTCTCGCCACTCAACCTAGAACCAGGCATGGTATGTCTGATAATGGCCGTAACTTGGTGGCGGCTTTGGAGCTCGGCAAGCTCAGACACATCCCAAGCCTAGCCCACGTGTTCAGCGGTTTCTCAAAACCTACCCCAATTTGCCTGACTACTGGTGAAGGTGCGCCACGTGTGTGCACATTTCTCCAAGTCACCGACAGCTTCAGCCGGTCTGTCAACGCTGCAGCAGCGCTTGAAATTGCCAGCTCACTGGCTGTTGTGGGACGTGAGCATGCGCTGGAACTCCACGTTCCACATCTTGGCCAGGCTTTGTGAGCAGCAGAGGGCAGTAGTGGAATACCAGCTGCAACATGTTTGTCGCCTTTCCAGTCAGCTTTTGCTATTCATAAGCGAGGAGTGGGCATGGATGTCTTACCTCTGTGAGGTTTTAAGAAACTTTAAGGAATCAACACAGATGGTGAGCGGCGATAATGCTATTATCAGCGTAACATCCCACTTTCTGTGTCTACTCAAACACTCGCTGCTCACAATTAAGGACGACGCTTTGCATGTAGCAGAGGTGGAAGACATTACACAAGGTGATAGCCAGACCGCCCTCAGTTCGTCTTCTCAGCGCAAATTGGACGATGAAGAGGAGGAGGAGGAGCAGGAGACGGTAACCTCCGCTACAGAGGGTAGTACCCATGGAAGTTTAATTCCATCTGTTCTGCGTGGGTGGGCAGAAGAGGATGAGGAGATTGAGAGTGATCCTCCTGCTGACAACAGCGAAGTCTTGCCTATTGGTACTCTATCACACATGGCTGACTTCATGTTAGGCTGCCTTTCCTGCTGCTGCTGGTAGCATTATAACAGATAAGCGTATCCGCCTGTCAACTTAAAATGCTTACAGGTTGACTCTAAAGGTACTTTAAATGTGTTGTCTATAATGTACTGAATACACTGTATTCCCATGCACCCCTTCCACCACAAACAAGGGTATATGGTTGAATCTTCCTTTTCTCATCCTCCTCCTCTTCTTCCATCATATCAACATGCTTACTCGTCACATATAATGCCCTTCGCATATAATGTTTTAGAGGGTCAGCTTAGCTGCAGGCCCTCGCATATAATTTTTTAGAGGGTCAGCTCATCGGCAGGCCTTCACCTACAATCCTTTACTGGGTCAGCTCACCAGCAGGCCCGCACATAAAATCTTTTACAGGGTCAGCTCACCTGAAGGCCCTCATATTTAATTTTTTAGAGGGTCAGCTCACCTGCATGCCCTCGCATATAATTTTTTACAGGGTCAGCTCACCTGCAGGCCCTCACATATAATGTTTTACAGGGTTAGCTCACCAGCAGGCCTTCACCTACAATCTTTTACAGGGTCATCTCACCTGCAGGCCCTCACCTAATTATACCTAATAGGTAATTTGCGCGCATGCTGCCTTGCTTGGAAGTGGTAGCCGTAGTTTTAATGCATGTAGCTAAGGTGTATGTAAAGTTATTATGATTTCAACTGTATATCATGAATATCTTACCGAACCTTTTAAAGGTCACATTGTGTAAAGGTGGGGAAATTAAAAAGGAGAAATTAAAAGCAAAATTCAAAAAAATTGAACAATAATTGAGTAAACCAAATTGTCTCTAGCAGTGACCCTACCCCAATCACCCAAACTCTCAGTGTTATATAGCAAAATGACTGTAACAGAAAGGGAAGCCCATTTAAGACAAAGAAAATAAATGTCTCCTATGCCACTGTGACAAAACTGAGACACAGAGTTTAGTATAGGCCTATGGACTCTGCATTCACGATCTGTGTACAGGGAGTGCAGAATTATTAGGCAAGTTGTATTTTTGAGGATTAATTTTATTATTGAACAACAACCTTGTTCTCAATGAACCCAAAAAACTCAATAATATCAAAGCTGAATATTTTTGGAAGTAGTTTTTAGTTTGTTTTTAGTTTTAGCTATTTTAGGGGGATATCTGTGTGTGCAGGTGACTATTACTGTGCATAATTATTAGGCAACTTAACAAAAAACAAATATATACCCATTTCAATTATTTATTTTTACCAGTGAAACCAATATAACATCTCAACATTCACAAATATACATTTCTGACATTCAAAAACAAAACAAAAACAAATCAGTGACCAATATAGCCACCTTTCTTTGCAAGGACACTCAAAAGGCTGCCATCCATGGATTCTGTCAGTGTTTTGATCTGTTCACCATCAACATTGCGTGCAGAAGCAACCACAGCCTCCCAGACACTGTTCAGAGAGGTGTACTGTTTTCCCTCCTTGTAAATCTCACATTTGATGATGGACCACAGGTTCTCAATAGGGTTCAGATCAGGTGAACAAGGAGGCCATGTCATTAGATTTTCTTCTTTTATACCCTTTCTTGCCAGCCACGCTGTGGAGTACTTGGACGCGTGTGATGAAGCATTGTCCTGCATGAAAATCATGTTCTTGTAGGATGCAGACTTCTTCCTGTACCACTGCTTGAAGAAGGTGTCTTCCAGAAACTGTCAGTAGGACTGGGAGTTGAGCTTGACTCCATCCTCAACCCGAAAAGGCCCCACAAGCTCATCTTTGATGATACCAGCCCAAACCAGTACTCCACCTCCACCTTGCTGGCGTCTGAGTCGGACTGGAGCTCTCTGCCCTTTACCAATCCAGCCACGGGCCCATCCATCTGGCCCATCAAGACTCACTCTCATTTCATCAGTCCATAAAACCTTAGAAAAATCTTGAGATATTTCTTGGCCCAGTCTTGACGTTTCAGCTTGTGTGTCTTGTTCAGTGGTGGTCGTCTTTCAGCCTTTCTTACCTTGGCCATGTCTCTGAGTATTGCACACCTTGTGCTTTTGGGCACTCCAGTGATGTTTCAGCTCTGAAATATGGCCAAACTGGTGGCAAGTGGCATCTTGGCAGCTGCACGCTTGACTTTTCTCAGTTCATGGGCAGTTATTTTGCGCCTTGGTTTTTCCACACGCTTCTTGCGACCCTGTTGACTATTTTGAATGAAACGCTTGATTGTTCGATGATCACACTTCAGAAGCTTTGAAATTTTAAGAGTGCTGCATCCCTCTGCAAGATATCTCACTATTTTTGACTTTTCTGAGCCTGTCAAGTCCTTCTTTTGACCCATTTTGCCAAAGGAAAGGAAGTTGCCTAATAATTATGCACACCTGATATAGGGTGTTGATGTCATTAGACCACACCCCTTCTCATTACAGAGATGCACATCACCTAATATGCTTAATTGGTAGTAGGCTTTCGAGCCTATACAGCTTGGAGTAAGACAACATGCATAAAGAGGATGATGTGGTCAAAATACTCATTTGCCTAATAATTCTGCACTCCCTGTACAAAAAACCCTCATCGCCAGTGGATGTGTTGTCTATATGTCCTGGAAAGCTTGGATGAGATAATGAGAATCAAAATTCTTAGGGGCCTATTAGACTAAGTGATTTTTGGGTCAATTATTGGAAACAAGTGGTCATAGGAATGCTCGTTCCTCATAACTGGCCTATATAATCGTGAAGGCAATCAGCCACTTTTTTGGCCGGTTTTATGATGAAAGGTCCACAATTATCTTTAGAACATCTCCCTGCTATCTGGCTGTACCTTCCAGTAAGGAATGATTGCTATGTTTCGCAAGGAACAGGGCTAACCACCCTGTTCCTCCCCTCTTGGTAGTAGTGGGCTAGTCCTGCTTCCTGCCAGGAGGAAAGTTCCTGAGTATCCAGAGTGCTAAATAATCCTTATTGGTGCCAGAAAATTGCACTTGAAATCAGCTGCTATTGAACGTACCTGAAGTTATACGTTGCACTTAGTAAATGAGACTTTTGTAAGTTTAATTCTGTAAACAGTTCATCCTGCACTGAAGGGTTAAAAAGTATTTGCAGCTTTATTGAGGATACATGCTAAAAACATTCCAGGGCATGCCGCTTTGCCATAATCAACGTCAACGTGTTTCAACTGTTAGGGTCCAGTCACACGTCCGTAGAATGGGTCTGCATCATTTACACAATTCTATGGAACTGGTGTGGACTCATTCATTCTCATGGGGAATGGAAAGTATGCGGACAACACACATTGTGCTGTCTGCATTCGCATTTCCGGTGCGCGGCTCCGTACTTCCGGTCCGCGACTCCAAAAAAAATAAACATGTCCTAAATAGTGGACAAAAATAGACATTTCTATAGGGGTGCCGGCCCGGTGTATTGCGGATCTACAATTTGCATAGGTGAGTCCCCAATGGGGCTCACAATCTAAGGTCCCTATCAGTATGTCTTTGGAGTGTGGGAGGAAACCCACGCAAACATGGGGAGAACATACAAACTCCATGCAGATGTTGTCCTTGGTTGGATTTGAACCTAGTACCCCAGCGCTGCAAGGCACCAGTGCTGACCACTGAGCCACCATGCTGCCCATGCACTGTTTGGATTGCACACGCAACTGGAGCGGAGTCCTGTGCACCAAGGTTTCACTCTGCTATAGAAGTTGGCGTGAGTTTTCTCTTTTGTCCTTTGTGAAGTTTAATTCTGGTCTCATTCTTCAGTACTACATTTCCACTGCACAAGTTCCCAGGGAGCAACGTTCTGAGGGAGTACACTGTGACACAACACTTCATCGGGGCCACTACCACTCCTATCCTCTCCACCGGCTCCTCCAGGGCTCGCTGCAGAACGACTGCGGTAGCAATCCTTTGCATCTAGGTGTTTATTGTCCATCTGTGCCCATCCTGCCTAATTGTTGGACTAATTGGGCCCTTAGTTTCCATCCCCTTAATGCTTAGTCACATATTGCAAAATACATTACACGTATTAACACAATTACACGTAAAACATTTATACAAGCAACAGAAAATGAGAGGCCAATGACAGGTTAA